>NC_141228.1:16512275-17112275 GCF_054856515.1 Filicampus tigris
ACACTTTAAGTCAATTGTATGGAGAACCCAACCCGACCCAACAACCCCTCTCCCCACACACACACACACACACAGACATACACACTTCCTGCGAAGCCTGTAGTGTCCGCTGAGACTGGGCCCCGGACTATAAACGACGTCTGACAGCTTTTGGCGGACACGAGGAGCCGTGTTGGCAAAACAGAGCATGTAGTGGGGAGTTAAAATGGCACAAGCATGTGTTCTGGTGACACTCGGGCCCGACGAGGCCACGCACTCTCCGAGTCAACTTGGAACCATTTCAAAATAATGAAGGAGGGGACTGTTTAGGTACTTCCTGTAGGTGCTGCTGTTTTGGTGAGCAACAGCCTTGTAGTGTACTTTTATTATCATTGTTGGTTTCATTAATGCATGATTAACCCTCTCCAAGCAGGTGTTGCAGATTCACAACAAGTAATTGCTAATCCCCTAATTAATACACATTCATATTATATGAGCCCTTTTTTTTTTTTTACTCAGAAGTACTACTGAACTATAACTAAAACTTAATTTTAGCCTCAGGGGGTTAAAAAATCTACATTTAAATTTTTTTTTTTTTTTTACTTTTATAATTTTGATTTTTTTTTCCTTTTTTTAAAATATATTCAATAATTTCAGGACTTAAATATGTAATAATAACATGAGATGGAATGAAAATGCCATTAATCGGTTCCAGTGTAATGTGAAGTGAGTTAAGGTGACTGCCACCATACAGTACTCGCATAAAATTTTTAAAATAAAGTTCAGATAAACGGCCGATTAATTAAAAATAATATAATGAATAAAATAACTTATTTTTTTGTCCATTAGTGATTTGCAAAAATAAAGACATGAATTACAGGCTGAAAATTCGACTGTTTTACAATACTTTTTATGAACTTGGCAATTTCTTATTATCTTTTTTTTTTTTTTAAATAGGCAATTTTTGGGGGTGATTTTATTTTAATGTTTGAATGTCATTATCTTTGTCTTATGTTGTACTGTGTTAATGTGTAACAAAGAATTTTTTTAAAAAAACGATGGGCAAAAAAACCAACAAAAAAAGGCAGATTTTTGCTGCTTTTAAAAGGGCTAATATAAGGCAATTAAATTGGTCGGCCAATTAATCGGTCGGGTCCTAATGATGATAAAAGTACACCACGAGGCGTCATTTTGCATTGCAGCTAGTAATAATAATAAGAAACCAATTTTATATTGCGCTTTTCTCGACATTTAAAGATGAGTAAGGGGTGAAGAAAGGCCTCCATCTGGGACGTTTGTTTCATGGTCATTGAGCTCATTTCTGTCCTGCTTTATGTTGTACTTCCTAACTCCATTAGAAGCAGACTAAAAATAAACGTAGTTGGGCATAATGACGGCGTCTTAATGAAGCTGTCTAATATTGTTACCAAAATAAAACAAATTCAATGTTGTTCCGTGTGAGACGCTGCTGCACCCGCCCGCCAAATGTTTAGAATTATTGCTCGACTCCTCCGTGATTCATACGTCCCGACATTCAAGCTCGCTCTCTTTCTCCTCCTCTTTTTCTCTTTTTTTTTCTTCTCCCCTCACTGCCACTGTGATGTTAAAACCGCTGGCGATTGCATAACGTGTTAAAACTTGCATCACCAATTTCCTGCAGTAAAATACTCCCATTAAAAACACGAGAAGAAGAAACCCGCGTTTGCTTTTTGACACACTTGTAATGTGGGGGGAAAATAACCATGCCGTTGCTGTAATGATTGACAGGTGAGAGGCTCCAATGAGCAGTGCTTGGAAATGTGCCTGTGATGGAAGTTTGTCATTCATGTGACACTTTCTTATTAAACCAACACATATTGAGATTAAGGAATCACAATTCTGTGATTCATAAATTTTGACATTAATTATACTGTATTTTAATTAATCATTTTAAAAATATTTAGTTTTGAAATGAAAATTATTTTTTATCAAAAGGTTCAACACGATCCGAATTGTGACTTATGTGATCTGTTGTTAATGGTCAGGCCTGCTCAGAAATTTTACATATTTATGTTGCTTTATTTTATTTCATTTAAAAGAATACAAAAAAAACTAAATTTTCTTTAGATTATTAATACAAATAAATATAAAATACTGTATATTTAAAAAAATAAAAAATAAAAATTGTCTGGTCACGCAAAAATAAGTGACTTTATTTTAATTTATTTTGTATTATACATGTTATTTAAAAAAAAAAAAAACTACCTTCATTTATTCAAAATTTGTGAAATTGTACACAAAGGTATTGGACTTGATTTTAATTAAGCAATGTAGTAGTTAAAACAATTTTTGATTAGAATTTCACAAAATATAATTTTCAAATAAATCCCGCCTCGCCCCCCCAAAAAAAGACATAACCCCCCCCCTAAAAATCAGGTCTAATCTATATGTGAACTTAAACCCTGACAATCAAAGTTCCTCACATCTCCAAACCTTTGCTTTTATTTTCCTGCTTTGACAAAAGCAGTTGTTCTCTAATGATTGACACGTGACATCGTCCAAACAGTGTGCCTGTAATACCAACTACGATTGAAGGAACCCCTGCTGCCTACATCTGCTTATTCTCCGTGATTTAAAGATCCCGACATCTGCGTCAGACTTTTTCCCCCTCTCGCTGTGATGTGAAAAGCGCTCTCGATTGCATCACCGATTTCCCGCATAACCACAGCAGCGTTTCAAACCGGGGGAATAACTTCATCTCTCCTTTTTTGACACACATTTTACACCTAGCGCTTTTTTATTTCTTTCCCCGTTGTGTTTCCGCGAGGCCGATCAGGGCTGACGGGTGGCAGGCTGCGCTTTGCACGCGATTTATGACCTGGCAGGATGAACTCGCCGCCGCTAAATTTACTGCCGAGCTGATTCAGTGCCGCGTCTGCTCGGTGCCTGGCTTTACTGCTGTGGGACCAGCGAATGAGTGAGCGACCGGAGGAAAGACGGGACAAAATGCCGAATGGATGAGTCACCTCGGCGGAAAAAAAACAAAAAAGGGGAGGGGGGGAAGGTGACTTAACGAAGCTTGACAAACGAGCCTCTTGTGCCGTTTACGAGGACAAAGTTTGAGGAGATTAAATGAAGAAGAAGAGCGGACGATGATGACTGACAAAGAGAGGAGGGATGCTAGAGAGACAAAAAAAGAAATGTGGCTACACGAAAATAACATCAAAGCTTTCTCGAAAATGGCGGCGATGGATCGGACATGCTAAAGTTAGCGTTACTAGCACATTTTGCCATGCGAGAGATGAAGAGTGAATAGCAATGACTCAAAAAAAGTGGAAAGATGCTACTGGGAAAAGACGAAAATAACATGGTTGAGTAAAATTAAGGCTTTTCAAACTTGGGTCGGACATGCTAAACTTGGCCTTATTAACTTATTTAGCCCCGACAACAATGACTCACAATGAGAAGAGAGATGCTAGCGAGGCAAGCGATTAAGCGTGAACAGAGATGATTCAAATAGGGACGAGTGATACTAGCATGATGAAACAAAAAGTTGAATTAAAAAAATGCAAACATTAAAAAGCTTGACAAATGAGCCTCTTGTGCCGTTAACAAGGAGAATGTTTGAGGGGATGGAGATAAAAAAGAAGAGTCGACGACTGTGACTCACAAAGTCGAGAGATACTAGTGAGACGAAAAAAAAAATTGTAGTTCAATGAAAATAACGGCAACGTTTTTTTTTTTCCCCCAAACATGGCCATGATGGACTGGACATATAAGCTAATTTACCTGAAATGACAATATTAAAAACAGAACAGATGCTAGTGAGACGAGCCCCAAAAAATTACAATACAATAAAATGGAGCAGATGGATCGGACATGCTAAACATAGCATTGTTAGCTCATTTAGCTTTTATGAAGATGACTGACAAAGGGAAGAGAGATGCTACGAAGACCAGACCAATCCAGTTAATTACAGTATTTGAAGAGTGGGAAACGTAACACACTGACTATTCCCGCCCTGTTGTGTTGATAGCAGTTGTCACTGTGTATATGTATCCTGTACCGTTAGAGATAATAATAACGATATACACAGATATTTCGCCCTGCCGCTGGCCCAATAGTGTTGCTATTAGAGTCCATTGTTTGGACAAGAGTCGCGGAAACTCCCTCATGTTTTTTGTCTAAGCATATTTCCTTGCCTGGGGGAAGCGAGTGCGGAAAAAAAAAAAAAATATCGGCGACCCACTGCTGACCCGCCGCAATGTCACTCCGACTCATGACATCAGCCAACTACCGCCAGGCTCTTTGTCACTTTCTCTCGGCAACCGCGGCAGGAGACGTTGCCTAAAGTCCAGAGGGGTCACTTTCTGCTGCACGGTGGGATTATAAGGCGGAGAGGCAGTGCCGGGCCGGAGCAGGACGTCGGCGGCACTCCTGCCACCTTTTGTTCTGCGCAGGGAAGCCTGATGTGTGGCCCGTCATGTTGAACGAAAGTCCGAGACGGACGACACGGGGTTCACTTTCAGCTGCCGAGCGGGACTTAAGGGGGAGAGGCAGTACCGTGTCACGTTATCAGCCGGAGTGAGATCGCTGCACCCCTGACACCTTTTATTCAACACAAGAAAGCCTGATGTCTGGCCCGTCATGTTAAACTAAACTCCATGTGGTTCGGACAGGTTTGTCAAAATGTGTCTTCAGTGCGGTAGTGCAAAGGGGCAAGGTCAGGAAAAGCGAAAAAAGAAAAAGAAAAAGCCCCCACTACGCAAGTTTTGAAAAATTTGAATATGACGGACGATACATCAGACCACGATGAGACCTCTTTGCGCAGAGCAAAAGGTGGCAGGGATGAAAGCAGCACCGCGATCTCGTTCCGGCTCGTACAAAGTGGCCCAGAACTGCTTCGCACGCCTGATGCGTGGCCAGTCATGGTAAACTAAACTGTGTAATTTGCCGAAACTTGAGCGTCCAAGAACAAGAGAAGAGAAGAACAAGAGAATCCTCAACCTCTATTTTTCCACATTTTCCTGACCTTATAGTGCAAAGTGCCACGTCAGGACAAAAGTGGAAACAAAGAAAAGGTTGGGCGACTCTGGCTCGGAGTAGGATGGTGGAACCTCTTCCACCACCGCCACTTTACCCAAACTCTGCCTCTTTGACCGTATTCTGCAGAGGAAGTGCAAAGTGCAAAGTTCTGGAAAAGCGTGAAAAAGGGTCAGGGCTCTGACTCTGCACCGTCTTGTTTCTGGAGCTGCCAGTCGTCCATTCGAAAGAGAGGGCTCACTTTTTGCTGCCAAGCGGGTTTCAGGCTCAGTGGCAGGGCTACATTGTTCAGGTCGTTGCGAGCCCGTTTTGTCTCCTTCCATCGGTGTGCCTTCTTAACCACATCATGGTATGACATTTCTCTTATGTCCCAAAGCTTAGGACACTTGGACACCGCATTTATTCTTTTAAGTCCTCCAAAATGTTTTGCTGTCAGCAGTCTCAAATCACTCCTGCCAACTCCTCTCCGATTGGATGTGCCGTCCGACACCGACACCTTCAATTTCTTATTCCGAACAGTGGTGGACTGGAGTGATCTGAAAAATCCAACTTCTGCCCAATCCCAGCCTCTGAGTGGCTCATCACATTGAATGAAATTGAGATTAAGATCACTTACTGTTGCCAAGCAACATTTAAAATGCACAGGCAGGCCAAGATGACACCTTGATCCTGGTCTGATGCGTGTGCCAAACTAAACTCTACATGATCGAGTCGAGGTGGTCAAAACTTGTCCGGTAAACCAAGTGAGTGAAACTATTTGCATTGAGGTAGTGCCAAGTGCCAAGGTCAAGAAAATCGGGGCGAAAAAAAAAGGGTGGGAGGCTCTGGCCTTGTGCCATCTCGTTCCTGGACCTGCCAGTCGTGCGTACCGGCATGCAAATGTACTTCGGAGGCAGCTCACACCTACACTCAAGAGGCCAGGCCAGGTCAACTGAGTAGAAACTTCAGCTCAGCACACATCCGGATGAACATTCCGTCAAGGAGTGTCACAAACATTCAGAGTGAGAATGTCACAAACAATTTGTTGGAAAATACGTTTCGAGGTCGCAGAGGCCGAGAGCGAGGTCCCCATTTGGAGGATCAATCCTTGTCTGTGTGACGCACTCACACCTACGCACACGTTCAAGTCAAATGGTGAAGAACACGCCATCGCAGCAATTTGTTTACGTAGCTCAGAGGTGCAGCGCCAAAAGGATGCCTGGGGCAGCCGTCAAAGATTGTCAGGTTGGGATACTGTCGAGATAATCGCGCTACACGCTAGCGTACCTCAACAGAAAGAGTTCAGGCGAAGTATGACTTGACAAGACAGTACTGTATGGTTTTTATGTCCCGTTACATATCTTGGGACCACTGTGTTGCTATTTCGTAGCATCTCAACTATTAGCATGTTAGCGTCATTTGTCATCTTCAACATTGCTAATCTTGTACGGCCTTACTGGGGGGTGCAGCTGACTTCAGGTGAAAGGCCAACTACACCCTGAACTGGATTAGCATGTTAGCATTGAAGCTATTTTCAAATTAAAATGATCAAAAATGTAAATCAATGTTAAATCTTTATCACGTTGCCTTAGCACTTTCTCCAATCAGTTTGCTTTCTTACTCCTCATTTTTTTCCTATTTTCCACAGACTTGTCTATTAATTTGCTTTTGTCATAACCTGGATTGTAAAGAGACGCTACGGGCACCCTGTACATCTCTTCGTCCAATATTGCTGGTTATGTGAGCGAGTGTGTAAGGAAAGAAACGGCTATTGGCAGCATTCTTTACTTGTTCCGGTACAATACTAACCTCTCGGAAAGGCAGAATATAAGGATCATAGCGGCATCTTGATGTCATTGATGTGACTTTAATTTGAGCTGACTTTTTCCCGCCCACACACCTGTCACCACTCCCCGTGACGGATATGCGGGTCGTCACATGCAGACGTGGCCATGCGTTCAGGGCCCCCTCTCAGAGACTGCAATACCCCCCAACACACTCCTCACACACAGCCCTGTGTTGAGTCATCAAATAGTCATATACGTATGTCTGTGTGTGTGGTAATTGACTTGTGTACTTTCACACGTAATTAAGTTTGTGTTAATTCCTCAAAGGAGCCCAACAATTAGACAGCACCGGTATGAATGGGATGGCAAATGGCAGCGTGTTGGCTCACTTGCCAAAGGCAATTAGCGTGTTTGGGTGGCTAACAGCACTGCATGCTAATTTTCTGCCCATCCCAGCCAAGTGATGATATTCTTGCGATATTTTGACAATACATGAGTTGGTGTGAAAAATGGCATAAAGCGAGATAAAGATAATAGCGGCCTTCAAAACTTGCATCAAGACATTAAGGTTTTATTATTATTATCCCTTACCTCATTATAATTTTTCTTTACTTTTTATATATTTTTCCTTGCATAACATTTTTATCTATTTTTAATTTTTAATTTTATATATTACATACATGCATATATTTTTTATATTTAATTCTTTCTTGTATACTTTTTCATTGATCGGTATTTGTACGTTTTGGATTTTTTAAAAACTTTTTCGTATAAACATTTGTATTAATATATTTAAATCTTTAGAGTTTTTTTCACTTTTGCAGTCATACATTTTCAATACAATTTTTTGCATAATATCTTTACCTATGTTAGTTACTTGTAAAGATGTATTAGACAGTATTTTATTTTTTTCATGTTTTTACTGAAATATTCTTGTGTATAAATATTTTTATTTGACACATTTTGACATATTTGTATAGCTTTCATTTTCATGTTTTATAATTGTAAAAATATTTACATATATAATTTGCAAAAACATTTTCAACTGTATACATATATTTTTGAAATATTTTCTATCTTCAAAATTTTATATATCTCCTTTATATTTGAATTAGGAAAATATTTCTTTGCAACCTTTTTTTTTTACCTGCATAAATATCTGCATCCATTTTTACTTTAACTTCTATGAATATTTTTACATGTTTTCTTTCTACTTTCTGGTTCTGTGCAAAATAGTGCTGCCTTTTCTATTCTATTTTCTATTCTATTTTGCACCAATTCTGCATGATCTCTGCTTGAAAAAGATTACTTACTTAATTACTGTAAAAGTTATTTATTTTTATATGAACAGCACCAAGATGGCTTGACTGTGCTGTTTGCCGGTAGTAACAGTGGCAGGACACCACCTGTGTGTATGGGTATTTAAAGGGGATTAAACGCAGGAATGGATATTGGACTGCAATATTATTTATAAAAAATAAAAAAAATTTAAAAAAAAAAAAAAAAAAAAGGATTTTTTTTTTTAGGATGGCTAAAAGTGCGACAGTACGGGATAAAAGGTCTCACCGTTGAATAATGGCAGCATCAAGTTTAAACGGTGTTAATCTGCTGGATTGGGGCTAATGCGGATTGCGCCTCCATTTGAGGAGCGCGACACGAGCTCACAAGGCCTTTAAGCAGCTCAATGTGTTGTCACTAGTTGATTAAGTGCTCTACAACAAGATGACAGGATTACTATTACACAAACACACACTACTCCACTGAGTGGGTGTGTGTGAGCGTTTAGTCATTTGTCACATATACATAATATTCTCATACAGCGTGTTTTAATGACATCATTTCCTTGCTGCTGTACAAAAAAAACACTTTTGTTTCTGCTTCCATTTTTCACGATCAAGACTTTTTCTATGTACACAAAATTTTTCTCTCAAATATTCACAAATTTGTCTAAATCTGTGTTGGCGTGCGCTTCTCCTTTGCCGAGAAAATCCATACATCTGTGGCATGATGATCTAGAAACTGATTAGACAGCATGATTATTGCAAACGTTTATGTATCATTTAGAAAACATATTTATATAGATGATATTGTATACATTGAATATTTTTATTTAATGAATATTGTCTAATATTTGTTCTAAATTTTTTCGAAGTATCAATTTTACATTTCTTGTTTTTTCATATTTTTATCATACACATTTTTATAATATATATCTTTACATTTTTGTTTTGTACATACCTGTATGTATTTTTATATGTATTTATATACATATATATATATATATACATATTATATTATATTATATATATCGTATTAAAAAATATTATATATATCGTATTAAAAAATATATTTTTGCAGTATTTATTTACATGCTAATAACTGGCCAGAAAAAACATCTAAAACGCTAAAACTCTATAAATCCAAGGTAATTTAAGTATTAAGACCGCACACCTCATAAACGCATTTAACATATGCTTTAAATCATACACATAAAAATCATTCTTGAAATGTCTTTGCGTATATTGTAGCAAATGAATAATATAAATAAATAACTAAATAAATAAATATTCCGCCTTCATTATGCGACTGAAAAGGAGAGTATGAATAGAAAATGAAGTGCGATTTGGCTGTAGAATGAAAAGACGAGGAAGGTTATGAAATCGTACTTCAAACTTGTATTACAATGACCTCAATCGCTCTTCAAGTAATGGTTATGCTCCGAATCATTTACTCGTTCCCCAATCCTTAATCACAAAAAGGATTCCTGTGTGTACTTTTTCCTGAACCATATAGTCCACCATATACATTGCATACAGAGTCTACACACCCCTGGTCAAATACCAGATTTTTTCATGAAAAAAAAAAAATAGACCAAGATGAATGAAATCAAGACACACCTGCCACTATTTAACCACCTCTGACCCCAAATAAACTGCAGATGTTCTAGTAGGCTTTTCCCTAAAAAAAACCCTCCGACCCCCGTCCTTTCTTGCAGAAACCAAGAAAGAAACAATTTTGAACTTTTCACAATTCCTTGCACCTCGTCTAAGGCCCCGAGTTCTATCTGAAGAAAAACAGCCCAAACGCATGATGTTGCCACCACCATGCTTCACTGCAGGTATGATGGTACTCTTCTTTGTTTGCGCCAAACATACCTCTCGATATTACCACTTTAGTTTCATCCTATAATAACATATTTTCCCCACATGTGTTTGGGGAGTTGGTATGGTTTAATGCAACCAAGGTTGAACTTTCTGAACAGCTGATACCTTTATTGGGGTTAATAGGAGGCACTTTAAATTGTGGCAGGTTTGTACTACCTCCTTCTTACTTTGTAATATGTGATTTCATTTTATGTGGATAATTTTGAACAGCCATGTGCCCAGTTTGTAACTAACTGACTAAGTAACTGAAATGGTAACTGTAACTAAGAAACTAAGCAACTGCAACAAACTTCACCTCAGTAACTTGTACAGGTACATGGAACTAACTGTACCTAAGCAACTGCAAATACGTTCTAATGTTATTGAGTATCTGAGTTCATGTAATGTGTGCAAAAATTGTCAGGAAAAGCCTACTAGAACATCAGAAATGTGTTTTGGGGGTTAATCAGAGGCACTTTAAACAGCGGCAGGTGTGTGCTGACTCCCATTTGACATGAGTTTGAATGTGATTGGTTCTTTCTCAACACAACCACATTCCAGTTATAGGGTATGCTCACCACATTATCTCAGTTGTTTATTTTTACTTCCCTTCTTATAGCTTACAGGTCACCTATTTTTTTTGTTGTTGTGAACTACAGTATATATTTAGTCCACCACATAAAAATACCTCTATAGTGATTTGGGAGACTATATATAGCGGCATTTGTAGTTGTAAGAAAAGAAGATGAGAAAGCAGCGCGAGGGCAGGCCTTCATCAGTCAACCACGTTTGACTGACAGGTCAAGGCCGCGCGAAGGCAGCGATACGGCCGCCGTCATTTCTTTGCAATAAGCTCGCTTTTGTAGCACGCCAGATAATCGTCGTAATTACATTTAGGCGGCTCGGTGTCCGTCACCTCGGGGATGCTTGGAGAAATCCTGGCAAAAAAAGAGGCGGAGGACAGATTAGGTTTTATTTTCTTTTAACAGTTATCTTTATCTCGTCACAAGGCGTTTTTCAATGTGACCTTGACGCACGTAGAGCACGTTGACAGTAAACGGACGCGTGGACGTTCACATTCTTGTTCATGTTTTTCGCAGACCAGAGTGACAGTTCTGCACGCTTCTGTTTTTGTGTACATTCAACCCAAGTACACCAGATTCAAAACCACAATGGCAGATTTGATCACAGGATTTTTTTAAAATACATTTTTACAGAGAAAATAAATCTTTTCTGAATAAACATGGGTCTTCTATTCTTTTATATTCTTTAGATTATAGGGATGTCACAATATCCAAATGTCATGATACGATGAGATCACGATATGAACCTCACGATAGGATAATCATCACAATATTGTGGGGAGGTTGGTGATGTATAAAAAGCTCATGATACTATATAAAAGCTCACGATATTGTAATAAAAAAATATAAAAAAAAAAAAAAAATCACAATATTCTGTTTTTGTACATAACAGCATTCACAAATATATATATATACACATATGCATATTTCCTAAATATTATAACCTGAATATTTTCAACATTTTAATATTTTGCCAAGAGCAATTTTTATTTATTTATTTATTTACCTACTGCCATTTTTACATTTTTATTTTATGAATATTTTTATTCATCGGCAGCTGGACTGTCCAAAGGGGCCAATGCGGAATTTTCCAGTTTTGGCAGTCGGTGAAAACAGGGACCAGGGTGCACATTCGTCCCAGGGCCGAAGAGCCTTGAAGTGCGCCTGTCGGTATATTCCTCGACTGATTGCCTTGAGTCTGAGGCAAACTTTTCCTCTTCCTTCCTCACAGGGGAGCGACACTTCTGGAGCCGCCGTCGTAATCGCAGGGGAGACGCACGCGGGATGGGAATAAAAGGAGGAGGAACGACTTCCATTAAGGAATTCCGATTTTCTGCGCCGTGCTTTTTTTGATCCTGCGCCAGAAGAACATTTATGCTGATGAAATGCATAAATAAAGTTCCTCAATTATCCCGCTTGGAGAAGTTCCAGACGAGACAGGCACAATCGCAGTGAGTGCCTCGCAAACGGGAAGATTTAAGAGACACGGCCGGGCGCCACCTCTCCTGCTTTCGCACGCCTCGTACACCTACAGCGGCCGCAACTTTCTCGTCCATGCCCATTGCAATGAAAACCACCTTGAGATATATGAACCACAAAAAAAGGATCCATTTATGTGTTCTGCTGTTTCTTTGGCACATTTTTTTTTAGTCCAGTCACTTGATTTTGAGTATCTGCTGATACTGAGTCTGATCCAATACGGCGATGCACTCAGAATCTAATTTAAGCTTCAACATTGTATGTATCTAACCTCCACCCCAAACCATTCACTGACCTTATACCTCAGCCCCTAATCCTAAAACATCTCTACCAGTCCAAATTGAAGTATTAGAGCAAATAAACTGTTGAGGCCTTGGTGGTGGTCCGTATTCATCTGAGCGCTTTGAAGTAAAAGTGACTGACGACTTCTTCCAGTAATTAGTGGCGCGTCAAATCGCTGCTTATGAATCGAATCAGTGTTGATGCAGAAAATGGCACAATCCAAATCTAACATTTCCACCCCAGAAGCGATCAGAAGAATTCAAACTTTTCTTTCTTCTTCTCCTTATCTGCCCGGAATAGCTAATTAAAAAACATTCCGACGTGCTTTTGACATTTATTAAATACACAAAGAGCGGTGGAATGCCAGCTTATCGGCGTATCGCCGCCATCGACTTGCAGATAGCATCGGCTCCATCAAAACACGAATAAGAAGAAAAAAAGTCAAAGAGAAGCTGAGATGATTATTAAGTCTTTGCAACTTTGTCTTTTTACTCATTTACGCTCGCAGTACATACAGACATTGTTTAACTATAGTAAACAAAATCCATAACTGCCCTTAAAAAAAAAAACCTAATGAAAGAGAATTTAAAGAAATCAATTGGTTTTGTATTGTAATCACTGTACGTACTGGAGTATCCGTGGTATGAATGCGTGCCTTTAAAGCGTAAGTCAACCCAAACTTTCTACTCATGGTGGTTCGCTTTGAGACTTTTCTAATCAATCTGTGCCTTGGCTCAATAAAGGTCAGGAAACTTTTTTCAAGGGCCAGCGGCGTGGTAATGACGAGTGTCAGTCTGGCTATTAAAAGCCCACGGGTTCAAGTGCGACACGCTTTGAAGAAAAAGCGGCAACGGCACTCACCACGTAGCAGGGCTCACAGTAGGCCTTCTTGTCGACGGCATAGAAGGGTTTGCCGCGCAGCTTGCCGCTGCAGGTCATGCACACGAAGCAGTCCACGTGGAAGACCTGGTCCATGGCCGTGCAGCCGGTGCCCTCGCCCACCACGTTCTCCCCGCAGCTGGCACAGCGCCCTGGGGGGAGAAGACAAGAGGGAGGGTGAGCGATGCCTTCAAGGTCACACGCAGATCGGAAGTAAACATGCTCGGACAATAAATGCAATGGAAAGTCAAGTGGGGATTTTTTTTTTTTTACTGACAACGGGACATGAGTGTGACACTTACCACCTGACACTTCTCCCAGTCCATTGTGCTGAAGGGTAATTGGTAAAAGTGGGATTCTTTAAAGTGACACAATGTTACAGGGAAAAAAAAAGTTGTATCGTTTTAGAATTTCGAGGGATCCCATAAAAAAAAAGGTTTTTTTTTTTTTTTTTTTTTTTGAAGAGGCATTTTCATGTTAAAAAAATAGAAAAGATATACTGTATTTTTTAAAATAAGATTTAGATTTTTGAGAATTTTTTTTTATATTCTTCAGAAAAAACATTTTGGAAAAAAAGTGTATATCTTCAAATGTATAAATAGTAGTGTATTTCTTTTTAGTTAGATTTTCATGTCATTTTTTTATGTAATATTTTTTTTATTTTTGTGGAAGTCAAATTTTTGGGGGAAAAAGTCCAAACCTTCCTAAGTGTCAGGCAGCAATGTGAATTGTTTTTTTAATCCTAAATTGGACATATAGTACATGTTTTTCACAGGACAGCAACGAACGATAAAAAAAGGAGCATTAAGAGAAAAAAAGTTTGAATTGTTCAACCAAACCATCTTGAAAAAAAAAGTCATATTTACAAGATAAAGTTCAAGAAAAAAGTTGTGGATGTTTGAGAAAAAAGGCATTGTTTTGCAAAAAGAAAGTATTATACTAGTATGTTTTATTATTATGCACCAAAAGAGAAGTGGTATGCTTGTCTGTCTTGTTTTCGCACTTCTAATATGAAAATGTGCACAAATGGATGGGCAAACGGCCACTATTTCCAAGACGACCACTTCACTTGACTTCAGATCCCGTCTCGGAAGAAAGTCGACTTCCCGCGTGTGCGTGGCTTCAATGTAATCCCACAAAGAGAAGCAACAAAAGAAGAGAATAAAGTGTCGGTGCGATAAAACAAACTTTTTAAAGGGGTCACGAGCTATGAGCTATGAGATATGATTGCCGGCGAAATAGCCCGATTGCGCACTGGTGTGGCATTTGGATATCTTTAATTGCGTCGGCGATATCTTTAATTGGCTTTAAGATGTCCTCCACTCAATGCCACTTATCTGCACGCCCAATTAATGCCACTGTCAATTTCATTAGCGCTATCTCACAATAATAGCCTTGAAAGAGATATCAGAGAATGGGTTATTTTTTGACACATCTGACGAGCGATGCCATCTCTGACGGCACATTTCATTAATTTCTCTTCCCCTTCAATTTGGGGCGATTTGGCGGATGATTGGCAGCCCGTGAGCTTGTTAGCGTGTGTACTGCTATCTGATATTTGATTGTATTGACGTTTGGCAGGTAGCGATGCGACGCTTGTGGCTGTTGGGCCTTCTCATCTCAATCAAGTCATTGATTGGATTACCAAAGTCAGCCAGGAGTAAAGTTTTTTCGAATGTTGGCTGTGACAGAGGGAAAAATAAAGGCGGGATTTATACAACACGCTTCCGGATTTTGGCGCCCAAGTTACAATTCTGATTTGCGTCACCTGGGAAACAATTACTGTAAAATTATGTGAATAGCAACCATGAAAAAAAAGCATGCAGTGAAAGAACAAGATTTTCTAAAACGGGATTTTAAAAATACTTTGGAAGACCTTAATACAATACAATAGCAAATATTTAAAAATACAATTAAAGATGGATTTCTACATGTGTCAGTTAAACAGGATATCATCAACACCTTGACGACAACACACTTAAAGACGATACAAAGATCCCATTTGTTAAAAAAAACAAACAACAAAAAACCTTCAAGTTTGAAATTGATTGGCATGTTTTCATACAATATCATCCAATGATTCCCACAATCATGAGCTCCCTCTGCGCCTCAATTACGCCACCGATACCGATTGCGCGGAACGGGAGTCACATTAAACAAAGGAGGGAAGGCTCGTCTCAGGGGAACATGTGGGTGTCGGTGGAATCACGAGAGGGGTAATCACTTCACACGGAGCGCATGTGCGTGTGCGCGTGCGTGTCGACGGAGCCTGTTAGTGGCTGGGGATCACAGGCCATCTCCGGTGAGCTGATGGGAATGCCAAACGTGTCCCGCGGGGCTCCCACTTTTAAACAGCGAGCAGGAAACCTCGCGGAAATCCTCACGCCGCTCCCCTTCCCCACTTTTTATGCTCAAAATTGAAAGAAAAAGAAAATCGGAAGTTATTGTGGCAAAATGATTCTACTTTATTACTTATAGACCAACTGCATTTTTGGGGGGTAGAAATTTCTTTTGTTTTTTTGCTCGGGGATTTTGACAGTGAAATTTTTCTTGCTTCAAAGTGCAACAATTTTATGTATTCTTTTTCGCTTCGCTTGATATTTTCTCATAGTTTTCTCATAGTTTACCAGATTTAAAAGAAATAATTTTGACCGATATATATCTATGAATATATTTAATACTCATTGGTGACACTTTTTTGTTTTTGCAAGTTACAAAATTCGCAATTTTCTTTCTTGAATATAATGAATTTTTTTTTTCCTCGTGACCAAAATGTTCAAATTTTCAAACCTGACAAAAATATGATTTTTTTCCCCCACTTACAAAATTACGATTTATTTTTTGCTTGCTAGTGACAAAATTCTTTTTCTTTTTTACTTACTACTGACAATATTTCCATTTTTTTCTTGTGAGTGACAAAATTTGATTTTTTTTTCTCTCATAAATGAAAATAAAATGCTCATGAGTCCCCAAATTCAGATTTATTTTCCTCATTAGTGCCTATATTTGGGATTTTTTTGTTCACACATGATAATTTTTTTTTTTTATATTAGATGACAAAATGTTGATATTTTTTGGGCTTTTGAATGACAAATATATATTTTTTCATGTCAATGACGAAAATCAAATAGAGGAAGTCCTCAAGTTACGCAGTACTCCTGTATTTTTTGTTCATGGGTCACAAAATTAATATTTTTTAATTTTGTAAATGATAAATTTCCTAATTTTCTGCTCCAAACTTAAGCATTCTCCAGAAACAAAATTGGCTTCAAAAGTGAACAATTCCATTTTTCCAAGTAAGGCTTTTATTGCAAGCGTGTAACTTTTCCACAGCTCCATATGATCACGAAACAAATGTTTTTGCGTGAAGATGTGTTTCACATCAATAATTCGTAGCCACGAGACCCGACGTGATCGTTCTTGCTGAATAATACAATTCCGAGCGCTGCGATTATTTACCCGAAGGACGGACGGCGACCAACCCTTTCCACAATTTCCAAACGGTCGGTGGCGGGCCCATCAAGGAATCATGAAAGACGGCCCGGGCTGTCCCGAGCGTCCCGCGGAATAGAATGGAAGCCTTAATGTCTCCACTTCAAATGTTTCCTGTACAAGCAATGCAAGTGTGACGGGGAGGGCGGGAGCTTCATTTACACATGACTCGCTCTCTTTGCTTTCATTCTCGCCGCTTCAGAAGTGTCTCTTCTCTGCCAAAGTCAAAAAAGAAGAAAAAGAAGAAGAGGAGAAAACCTTTTTTTTGTGCACGTTCCCCGCGAGCTGCCTGGCGATGCTTAGACAATTTAATTGGATAAAAGGCAAAGATTAAAGGGACCCTGACTCTGGGCCATTAATAATTGATTTCTAATGTATCGGCAGTGACAGGGAGACGGCATTGTTTGGGGACGAGAGTAGAGGGCTGTTGAGTGGCAGGAAAGCCTTCTTTTGTTTTTTCTGTGCGTGTTTTTACACACACACTCACAGGCAAAAAAATCTCACACGCGCACACAAACACACACATGGTGATATCAAGGCAGTGAGGGAGCGCACATTCGCGCCTCAATTTGATCTTACATCCTCGCAAATCAAAGACGCGGCGTGTAAAGGAAAAAAAAAAAAAGGCGAGAGCATTCGCACGCACGCAACTTTTTCTTGTGGGAGAGGAAAAACTTTATTTCCAGCCACTTGTGTGAAAATGAAGAACGGCACACTCGCTGGCGCAACCGTTGCGAGCAACCAACAACACCCCAGCCCCCCCCCCGCCCCCCAAAAGGGCACGCAGACGATGTCTGCAGGCAAACTAATGAACAAGGAAGCTGAATGTAACTAACTCCCCAACTAACTCAATCAATCAATAATGACATAAGTCAACATCCACCAAAACAAATGCCTAACCAACCAAACAACCACATGACTAACTAATCAACCAAATAAAATAGGAATTTAAGTATCCCTTCTATCGACAAACCAACAAACCTAACACCTAACCAAATGCCTTACGAACCACCAAACCAAACCAACCGCCTAACCAACCTAACAATAAACGAAACTAACCACCCAATGAACTTAACTAACAACCAGATATCCAATGACAGTCCAAGGTAAAACTAACCTGTCTCACGACGGTCCCATCAAATTAATCAACCAAACTAGCAAACTGAGTATGCGTGAGTAAAACCCATCAAACACTTATCCAATCACCTAAACAATTAACAAACCAACAACCATCAAACCAAAACAACAACCTAACTTAGCAACCACACACCAAGACAATTCCGTAACCAACTAAGAAATAAACTAATAACGTAGGAAATGACATAAGTAACCATCATCAAAACCAAACGAACTACCCATCGACCATCTAATTAACCAACCAAAGAACCGTTGACATAACCTAACCAACAGTTAACCAACCAACCTACCAACCAAATAAACTTGCAAAGCATCACTAAACTAACTAAATTTGTTCCTTTCAGGCTAACAAAAATAAAGATAGGATTTCCAGGCAACACCTTTGACCGTTTTACAATACTTTGCCCAACCGATTAATCCCTATTGACGACATGACTAAGTAACCAACCACTACAACAAATTCCTAACCAACCACCTCGTTAGCCAACCAACCACAAAATTAATGACATAACTATCCACCTAACCAACAGCCTTGACTAACCAATCGCCCATCCAATTAAACCAGCAAACGAAGCATGTGTTTCCATTCATCACTTGGGCTCCACTATTAAAACGAGGCATGACATTCACGGCAACTCCAGTGCAACGCGGCTTCGGTTTCCTGTTTGGCGTCCACGCTGGTTCGCCCTAAAACGCGCTGTGGCCTACGACAGCCCGTCATGGCCGCCTCTCCGCGCTTTGCGTAACCCTGCCTTTAATCTCATTCCCAGTGTCAGCAAACAGCAGACCAACCCATGCCACTCGACATTAGCACTCACCCCGTCGGGGGCTCGCGGTGGGGCAGCGAGTGTAGCTTACATGTTTGAGGAGCAGGTCGGCGTGGAGTCAAGGCAGGGAACAGGTGATTTTATGTATGTGTGTGTAGCATGTGTGTGGAGCGTGTGTGTGTGTGTGTTTCGGGGGGGCGGGGTTGGTATAGCGCCTGTTTTTCCCTGTGTGTGCTTGCGTGCGTGAGCATGCAGATGTCTGCACACTCCCGAGGTCAAACACTCGCTCACAAATGAAATCTAGCAACAACGTGAGCGCCCGGCAGCCTGGCATGCGCTCGCACGCCAGCTGATCTTGCAAGCCTGACTGGAGCTGTCTCAACGAGGCAGGAGCGCCGGCGAGCGCCCCGGCCCGAGGGGGGAGACGATGGGGGGACGGGGAGGGGAAAGTGGGGGCGGTCACCTCGCATGAACCGCTGCCAGAGAGAAAGAGAGAGAGTGAGTGGGGGAGAGAGCGAGCAAGAAGCGCAGACTCGGGTCGCCAAGAAAAGGGAAGAGAAGAGAAGAAAAGAGAAGCGCTGGCACACGGCGGCGCGGGAACTAGAAAGCAGAGCTGATGCTGCGGAGTCCGTCGTCAGGACCAGGGAGATGCAAAGTGGGCGGGGTCATTTTTGTCCCAGAGCAAAACAAACAAAAATCACATTTTGCTGACTTTTTTTTTTTTTTTTCAAAAAAGAAAATTTCAATTTAAGTGATCTGCACCATATGAGTTAAAAGAGTTTAACTAACATGCAAACTAACAAAGTAAATGACTAAGTACTAAACTCACCAACCAACAACCTAAAACAAAGACACCAAACTAACCAACCAATCAGCCAACTCACAAACCTGCAGTAACAATTCTATTCAACAATACATTTGCTGTCTGTCTACTTCCTGGTTCGAGCAGCACACTGATGGATCATGTGTGGCCATTGTGTGTTTTCATGTGGCCTTTTTGCAGTCACGCACGCGCGCGCACGCACGCACACACACTGCATCCTAATCCAGTGTAGGTGGAAGGACACTGATGCCAGGCTTAAGAGGAGAGCTGCCATGTCACCAGACTGATGGCCCCTGATGCCCCCGGCTGCTGGGTGACCTCCTTCCAGCCGCATCATAATAATGCGCGCACACATACACACGCACACACACAAGCACAGCATGACAAAGAGGCAATGCTGTGATTGAGGAAATCCTTAAATAGGAGTAAAAAGAGGAAACAACTAAAGGGCCTGTAAGGAGATTAAAAGCGGGGAGAAGATTTGGAGGCAAAAAGCTAAAAATGATCCCATGGAGAGCCACAAAAAAAAAAAAAAAAGAACATGAAGCATGAACATGAAGCAACTTATGATTTATTATCTCTGTGGTTATGTGTCTGTATACATCTGTATTTTGGGCTGTAGTATTTGAATTTGGAAGTGTGTTCATTCTGGTGATATTTGATGTTTGGTAGGATTAGGGACCATACTCCCCCACTTGTTCAGATTTGGCACGTCTATCCTGAGGAGACCCACAAAAAGTCTCAAATCTGTCATTTTGGTTTGGGGTTGCCATTTTACAGTAAGGGAGAACATGAGGGATATTCCGCAAAATAGTGATTTGCTTGGCTTACCAATGACAAAAATGAAGTCATTTCTAAAAATAACGCAGTGTTTGGAAGATGGTGGATGTGGAAGGTGGTGGTGCAGGGTTTATCCTTTCAGTCTCCTCTGACACCTGTATCTTTCATTTGGATTTGATATCGCCTTGTTCTGACAAGCCAGGCAGCACCTAAAAGCAAACTCCCGAGAGGCTGCTAAGGGCGACCTGCGTCAGATGAGCTGCTGTCTAAAGAAGGGGTCTATTAATACCTTCACCAAATAAGAAGAAAAAGCAAAACTTCCACCTGACCCAATTACCTCAGCTGATCCGCCGTCCGGAGTCTTCCAAGATTCCTCATCAACATTTCATGCGAGGTGTCTCATGAATTATGACGCCTCTTCCGCCTGACATTTCCCGGAAAAACGGCAAAAGGTTTCCCACTTTTTCCACGCTTGTATCGACTCCACTAATTAAAATGAAAGAAAAGTCACACGGAAGCTCGGGAACCTCACTGGAGAGTAACTTTATGTCAATACTGACTGGACATGATGAAAATTATATTTGATTCCATACCGTAAGAAGTCGCCAAGGGGAACAGAAAGGACTTTTCAAACTCACAATGAAACGATTCAAAAGGAAAACTGGACATGATCAACGTTTTCAAATAATGCAGATCCTCTCATCTTTTGAATTATTTGCAGCTTTATGTAACCAAACTAAAGAACTAAGCAAAAAACCAACCGACCGACAAACTACCAAACTAAGCTAACTAGCCAACCACGCCTACCAAGCCAAACAAAACACCCACCTACCACCTAACAGGTCTACCAAACTACCCACCTAAACCAACTAAGTAACTCACTATTACTATATACTAGTCAACCAAAGTAATGAAACACCTAAGAAACTACCTAGCTCACTACTGTCAATACATGTGAATGAAAATTCCGAAGACAGAGAGAAGACGAAGGAATTGTCGTTTCCGCATTAAAACAAAACACAAAGCAAAAGAAATAAAACGCCATCATCACTAATTGTAAATAATGCAGAGCCGCTCATCCTTTTTCAATTATTCAGCTTTTTGTCCTGGTTTTTGCTTGACAGCCGTGTAGCGACGACAACATAACGTACAAATGCCAGGGAATTTGTACAGCCGCTGCTGCGTCTTATTAGATTTGCTTGCACGCTACACACACACACGCGCACGCACACAAACACGCACGCAGAGTACACCTACGCAGCAGCTAAGTGGATTAAACATGACGGATGATGACATTTGTACAAGAGGCTCCTTCAGATTACTCCAATCTAATCTAAGACTCTAAATCAGGGGTCTTCAATCCAGTTCCCCGAGGGCCGGTGTCCTACCTGTTTTCCGTCTGTCCCTGCTGCAACACACACCTGATTCAAATGATCGGGATCGTTATCCAGCTTCTGCAGACCTTTGGTGAATATCTGTAGCCGGGAGGGATGGGAAAACAGGCAGGACACCGGCCCTCGAGGAACAGGATTGAAGACTCCTGCTCTAAATCAAAGATGCTAACACGTTCATTTTTTTTTTTTTGCGCCATGCGCGTTCATTTTCAGGTTTTTCCCCAGATCAAGATGAGTACTTGACCACACTCATGAAACGCAGACTGGCCAATCACAGCACAGAGATCATTCATTAAATTCTTTTTTTTTTTTTTTGTTAGCTCAAAATGCTAACGCTATAGATAAAGTTTTGGGTGTCGGCAGTCATTTGTTAGCTTGTTAGTCAAAATATTAAATCATATTAATTCATGCTTCATTTGCATTTGTTTTAGCGTAAGCCTCACTTATGCGACCAAAACATTTAGCTATGATGAATCTCATATTGTTTATTATAATACAGATGTATTTATTCCTTCCAAATGGGAGGAGGACCTTGAAAAAATAATCACATATTCAAATACGATATTGAGGGGGGAAAATATATAAATTAGATAATTTTTCAAAATCAGCCAGCCTTAATTTATAGTTATTAGTACAGTTATAGAGGAGAGTGGGCAGGCCTTTTTAAGTCTGCCTTGAGGATCTCTCATAGCAGGCCTATAACATTAATTCAATTCAACAAAGCCCCGGTGGACCAATGAGACGTCGCCGTTTCAACTTCATCAAAGACCCTGGCGATAGCGGTGGAACTTTGCTCGGGAAAGACAACGATTCGGTCCAGATCACGGCCTACTTTGATTAATCTCGTTAATTACTCGCCCCGGGGTCTCGGCGACCGAGAGCCCCCCGTCAGAACCCCCCCAGCCCCCAACCCCCATTCCCACTCTTAAAACAAAGTGTGCAGAGGCTTATGCGCTATTACATTCTTTGTAATTACAAAAGTCTCATGCTCTGAGACTGGCTCCGGAAAACATGGCAGATTTAAGTGATGGATCTTAAGGTTGCTGTGGTGACTGAAGGAAGAAGAGGCGTGGGGGGCTTGTTAGCGGGGGTCTCTCTGTGGACGGCCAACCGACTCTGCTAATGAGTTCCTGCACTCACCTCAGCCAGGCCTTAATCTTTTCCCGATCCTGGTTTACAGAGGTTCATGAAGCATGAGATGGAGTGTAGTGGCTATCGTGGCGAGTTATCAAACTTCGCCATCGCCGGTGACGTAAAACGCAAACTCCGGGATTGAATTTTCAAAACTGTAGGGATAAGCGTTTCCTATTTTTTACTGACCTTTAGAAATCTGCGTAAAACGAACCACAAACTTCTAACCAAAATGGTAGCCTCCGAGTCGAGACTTTTTTTCGTAGGTCTCCTCACGTCAGACAAGGCTATTCAATTTCATTTTGGTCAGGGAATTCGTCTTCAGGGACTGATTTTTCAAAATGTGGGAGTTAGAATTTCAATTTTTCTTCTATCCCCGTGGAAAGGAGCCTAAAATTACTGCTTCGACCTAAATTGGCAGACATCCTGTGTCGTTTTTTGCAATGTCTTATCGAGACTTTCTTGTGGGTCTACTCGTGACAGACAGATTTTAAATTGTCTTCAAAGGAAAACCGTGTCTTTGTGAGCTACATTTTCAAAATTGTGGAGTTAGAGCCGGTTTTTCTAAAACACAACATTGCTGAACTGTCTGGCAGGCAAAGCTAACCGGCTACCTCGGCTGACATGCGACCCATCCGTCAACTCACATGTCCGCACGCCACCCAAAAAAATTGAGGCCAGCGAGGCTTTGAGGGTCTTTGAGGGTCATTTCTCTGCTGTGCTTAAGCCAGGCAGGCAATTAAGGTCTTCGTCATCATAGCCTCTCTAAGCAGAAGCAGTTTAAATACATGTCCCCGGCAGCGCTAATATCATAATACACCTACACGCCACCGCCGCAGCCAGCCATCTAATGGGCACGTGAGGCGACGCCAGCCTACCCGCCCCGCCACCCCCGAGGGGGATTAAAGGCTCCAGAGGGGAGAGAGGGCGGGAAAATATCAGCCACGTATAAATGCGGAGAATCCTCGTTCAATCCCCGAAAGAGTATTAACGTTTAATCCTGGCAGTTATATTTTTATTTATGAAAATGAGAGCTAAATTAATTATCAAACACCTCAGAGGAAAATGGAAAAAAATCCCCACCCAAAGAAAAAGAAAATAGTGTGCAATAGAAAAGAACAAATATTACACAAAATCAATCAATAAATAAAGTCCAAACAGCATGCTTGGGAAAATGTGGTCTTTCCATCTAATTACAGTAGATCGTTCCTGGCAAGTTATTCATGATATTCGCGACTTTGCACAATTGAAATAAACCGAATGACTAGAAATAATCAGGCAACAGAAAATTATTTCATACACCATGTAGACGTGGAATTCAATGAATTCCAAGTTGCCAGTTGGTCATGATAACGGCAACCCTCCACAAAAAAAAAAAAAAAAAAATCTACGCAAAAATAAAAAAGTCCAGGTCACACCCAGACGGATGCACAATAGAAATAAACAGAATAACTAGAAATAAAGCACAAATAACAAATAAAGTCAAATAAAAAGTTCATGGCACAGTTGGTCGCGTGCTTGTGTCATATGATGACTACCGCTACCTGGCACAATAGAAATTGATAAAAGTGAAAATAATCCAGAACAAAACTAACTAAACACTTACCAAAATATTCCTCGGATGGAGGGTGGTCCATGTCAAAGAGCATTTTTTTGGTCAGGCGCTCCAGCTCGTCCTCGGGGTGAGCGGCGGGTGGTCCGCCGCCTCCTCCGCTCTGAAGGAAACACAAACAAACATAAAGTTGAAAATAAATGAATACAAATAAAAAGTGCTGAGTCATGAAATAACAGTCGTGACCTGCGTCGATTTCCACCTGGCTGCTGAGCATCACCTGTGGTCTGTTTGTGGTTGCGGGGGAGTAAATGAGCAAAATTGAAAGGCTTGAATTAACGCACTCAGGTATGCGCACGCACACCATGTTAATGAAACACCGCCTGAAGGTCAAAGTCGGCGAGTGCGATTTGCATGCATGCGGGTGCTGCTGTTGGTGTGTCTCCCCCTCCCGCGAGAGTGCTGACCCTGGATCAGGCCCCGGCGGTGCGCTACAAGGAGGTCGCTCACGTCCTGCCGTGGAACAAAGGCCGACCCTGACTCATCCTTGCATTGGGCCCAAAAAAAAGAATAAAAAAAAAAAAGAATACAAAAAAAATAAATAAATTCTTGAGCTGTTCATTTGTGTCAGGACGTATTCACACGAGGCAATCTGTGCAGTACTAAAAGCCTGGCGCGTGCTATCACCTTGCACAATAGAAATAAACCCAACGACAAGAAATAATCGACAGAAAATCTATGTAGCATACAAATACTGTAATAACTTTGTTCCTCGCCATTTACAGTACAGTGGAACCTTAGTTTTCGCGAAGAATCCGTTCCACAAAGTCTGACTAAAATCTAATCTAATCCCTTGCAGTTATTCATGACAACTGCCACCTTGCACGATAGAAATTAACAGACTAGAAATAGAGTGTATGGATAGATACAATACATAGTTTTAAAAAAAAAGCCCCATTTTTGTCTGACATTTCCACCCGTGCTTATCTTGTGCCATCACAGGTGTCCTTTGTTCAGCGTTGCTCAACTGGCCTTTTTTTTTTTTTTCTGTCTTTCTTTCTTTGCATTTCTGACCTTCGCCACGTAGATCTTATGCCGGCTTTGATTTTCAATAACACACCTCGGGTTGACGTCTATCGTGACCTTTGAGTTGTTCCTCCTAATTGACACGTTTGGGAGCGGCGGGAAGGTTCCGACTCAATTCAATCCCAGATCAGACCAGTCGATGCGGATCGAGCGGAAGGTCTTTTGCTTTTCTAACGATAACGACGTGCAAAGACCCTCCCTCGTTTTATGTGTCCAAGTCTTGGGTAGTATCTATTTGGACAAGAGCCAGAGACAGCAACTAGTAGTGTGATGTTAGCATTTTGGCTAATGGATATTGGATTATGGATAATACAAGTACACCGGATCTTTGCCGAATTCAAAAGACGATGCAGACAAACCAGTGACCAGTTACTCATGACAACCACCACACCGAATAACAGAAATTAACAGAGTGGCTCGATATGATCCAGATTAAAAGTCCACCACATACTCACAAATACTGTAATGTGATCTTCCCTCAGCCGTTAAATAATGTTAAACAACCTTGCGCAATAGAAATGAACAGAAAAAAAACAGAAATAATCCACGGAGTAAAAAAAAATAAAACCACGGCAGACTTTTTTCATAGACGAGTAAATTGAGCTTGGTCACAAAACGAATTAAACTTGTCGCAAGTAGGGCTGCACATATCGACTATATTAATAATTTGAAAAAAGTATTGTACATATTTCCCCATCCATTAATCAGAAAAAAAATCATTTCTAAACAATAATGGTCACGTAAAGTGCAGGCAGTGGGCTCGTTAAGCCTATTTTGGGGAGTTAAGCTCCCCTAAAATTTGGTTGGTAAGTGATTTGGTTGCATTTTAATGTTTTTTTTTTTAAATAAAATGTACCAAATGTTCAATAGAAAGGCACCAGAAATGTATTTTAAATAAATATCCACCTAATTCATAATTATTCTCTTAAATATGATCATAAATCTGTGGGTTTCCCCCTTTTCCTCAGGACGCCCCTCGCCTTACGTCATTATCCAATCCATTCCACTTAATCAAATCCAGTTCATGGTTTTCCCCGCGACCTTGCTTGCAGCTGTTTCTCATTTATACACAGTATGCCAACGTAAGATGGCCGCAGGTGGCTTCTCCCTACGGCCATTGATAGTCCAGCCATATATAATTCCGTGCCCTAACTACACTATTGTTTGACTAATTAGCAAACAGGGCGATTCAAAGCAAGAAAGGGAGGTAAAGAATGTGAAGGATGGAGGTTTTTCAAGATAGCAAGTCTTCATTAT
Organism: Filicampus tigris; assembly: GCF_054856515.1. Taxonomy (NCBI): domain Eukaryota; kingdom Metazoa; phylum Chordata; class Actinopteri; order Syngnathiformes; family Syngnathidae; genus Filicampus; species Filicampus tigris. Next base: position 16,538,829 of record NC_141228.1, read on the forward strand.
TGCAGGTAGTAACAATTAGTAAGTTCCCGCCTCAATGTCATCGAATCATTTGTGATGCAGACTGTCTCGGAATGATATGTAACTCAATGCGGTTATGAAATATGAAACATTTCTGGCAAGGTGCATCAGATAAGACTTGTATTATTTAAAACTTGATTTAGGAAAGTAATTATTATAAAGTGGAGAGAGCCAAGGGAGAAAACCAAATGAGCTTGTCGCCGATATTTTCAATAGTGCCACTTTAATATTACCTTTGTTATTGAATTAAAACATCATTGAGGAATGTTTTTCTTGAATCAATTAGGCACATATGCACCAAAACATAATCTCTGCTAGAAAAGTAACAGTTATTGTGCCGTGAACCAAAGTTATTAAAGTTGAATGTGATTCGCCTCATGCACACAGTCACAATCGTGTAATTGAGTGATTTACCACCCTTGAAAACTGACGACATTCTTTGATGCTTCCACCCACCATTTGATTACATTATTAACTCCCAGAAGGTACATTTTTCTGTCATTTTTTTCCTGATTTTGCTTTGACCATTTTTTTTGAATGGAATTATTCGAGTTATTCGAATAATCACCGCAGCCCTATTGTGATTCAAGATACCACTGTACAGCGTTTGTGAGAGTCAAAGTGTGGTATTTTGTAAATAATACACAGATTTGAAGGGAGGCAAATTGGAGTACGTCGACTTAACCTCAAAGGAAGTGTATGTCAGGACCTATTAAGGACTCTGGTCTTGGTTTTTTTTTAAAGGCACAGTGAGATCTTACGTAGGTAATCTGAGCTGCACATCAAACGTGCAGCGGAAAAATGCAGCGATTACCCCAAACAGACTTTTTGACTTGAAGCTGGGTTTATATACCTGATCTGCTCGTTTGACAGCCCGCAGCGATGCGGTGGCAGAGTTTAAAGCGCCTTGTTAGGCTTCTCTTTTGTGACAGCACCCCAGACTTTTTCACTTGAATAAAAAAGAAATTGCTTTGCCGCCGCACGCTTTTGTGATGCCGCCGCACTTCCCGACGAGCATTTTTTTTCCCCCTTCACCAGCGACAATAGAAATCATCGACGCTCTTTTTTTTTTTTTTTTTTTGACTTCCATCTGTCTCAATGCAATCATTTGTTTGCCTCGGCCCCTCGGGACACTAACTTACATTTACCTTTGTGCTTTAAAAGCAGCAGACATTCTTTCCTCCCGTGTGCACAATGAGACACAATGGATACCAGGTAGCCAGATAATCCAAACTTTGTCGCCGTGATTCACAGATGCACAATTAAGAAAACTCAAATATTTGTATCTTAGCGTCAACAATCTGCCTGCTATACGTGGTTGAAATTTCGAAGTAACTGGACAAAATGTCTACCGCTATTTAGCCTTTGAACAGCTCCTAGAAATGACCAATAATGACCCTAAAATCAAATAAAATTCAATTTAAAATGGCAGACTTCCATCTCAAGACCTTGAAATAACGGGGAAAAAAAATCTAGTTTTTGAAATAGTATATGATGATGACAGGGCATCAAATTTAGCGTTTTATACTTCTTTCTCTAGAAAAGAGGAAATGCTGAATAACTTCCCTGTTCGTACACGAAAAAAATTTCCCAATTTCACATTCATACATCACGGGCTGAAGACATCTATGACACAGACAATATGAGCTTTCGATATACATACAGCATGGCGCCACCTAGTGGCGAAAAGAAATGCCATCTTGTCAACTTGTGGTGTCACATAACACCACACATTATGTTTAATTCTACCCAAACGCCACAGACCTATCAACACCCATAATACACACACATACACAATACACACACACACCCACACACCCGCACACACACGCGCCGCACAACAAGCGAGTGTGTGACTGATCCCAGCAATCCTTTCATTGTTTGGGTGAAAGCGAGTCGCCTAAGCTATAGTAATCACTCATTTAGCGGCGCCACACGACAACAAATTACTTATTTTTTCTAAAGTCACTCCAATCCAATAAAACATTTCCATCCCACGTGAATCCCAACAGACAAACATTGCGGTCCATTTGCCCTGCTCTTCTTTTTTTTTTGCTTATTGCCGCTACGCTAATAATAAAATTCTCCACTTCCATCTTCCGATAATTCCATTGTCTCGTCTGAAAAGATTGTTGAAGCTGCAGAAAACCTATATTAGATTATGCGGTAATGCCTTACACGAGACAGTAATATATTACATTATACAGTAATATATGACAGTACACTGTCACTTTTCTTAGTTTGCTTTATTTTTTTGGTACGCAAGACTACCAGCGATGTCCTTAAAAAAAAAGAGAAAAAGTCTAATGATAACCATAGAACTGTCAAACATCTGTCTAGTACACACGGTTCCAAAAAATGTGTCTATAAATTTTGTAATGAAAATGATAAAACTGAGTCTAAAATGGCAGCAACTGAACAAAAACCTCAAGGTCGTGTTTACCTTTTAACAACTCATAGAAATAACTAAACTGAGCCTAAAATGGTCACTTCCAACCAAAATGGCAGACTTTCTGTATCTTTTCAGGCATGCCTTCTTGAGACTTTTTTTGTGGGTTTACTCATGATGGCCATGTTTGCCAAATATCATGTTTGAATAAAACAGCTTTGGGGCAGAATTTTCAAAATTGTGGCATTATTACTATTTTGTTTACATTTCATCAAACTTTGCTTTCAAGCTGTGCCAACACGCAAGTGCAAAAACTCAAATTGTTCCCAATGTAGCGTTGCCCATCTGTCTAGTGCAAATTTTGAAGCACTGAGACAAATTATCAGGGACAATTTGATTTTGAAGGAACCCAAACCCAGGAAATAGCCAAATTGACCTAAAATGGTTCAAACCAAAATGGCAGATTTCCTGTCTCATTTCAGATCTGTCTTCCTCAGATTTGTAGTAGGTCTTCTCATGATAGACTAGCCCACCAAATTTAATGGCATTAACTCAAACTGGCTCCAGGGGCTGAATTTTCAAATTACACAGTGGCAAAAACTCAAATATTTCTGAATTAAACAGTATATTCCATACAAAAAAAAAGCAAATGTCTGACTTTCTGTGTTTTTTCAGGCATGGCTTCTTGAGACTTTTTTGCAAGTCTCCTCATAACAGACAAAGCCACCAAATTTGTCAACAAATCGAACAGGCTTTGGGGGCTGGATGTTCAAAATACACAATGACAAAATCCAAAATATTTGGTCTGACTCATATATGAGTTTCAAATTTGGAAGCGATTGGTCAAAAACTAAAGAACATGTTCACCTTCGAAGGACCCATTGAAAAATCAAAATGGAGTCTAAAATGCTTAATAGTTTAGCAGTTTGCTATGAAACCAGAAGAAAAAAACACGGCTGTGTTTGTGTGTGTCTGTATGTGCTCTCCAACATGAAGACATTTGTTTTGTTTTTGTTTTTGTTCGGGGCGACAAACTCGTGCCTTTTGCAAGCCGCCACTTGAGTGACATTGGAGACGACGGCTCTCAAATGTCAGTCGGCGACTGACGACGTCTGTCAAGTGGCACGAAGCGCTGCTGATGGGAGCGTGACACGACCTACCCATGTCCCGCCCACCATCGCAGCACTTCTGTATCTTCCGACGAACATCCAAATACAGTACATCATTCTAATCAACCTTAACTAAATGGAATTAGATGCAAGTCATGCCAGAATTGGAGGACATTTTCTTTACACACACCCATGAAAATCCAATAATCCATGCATAAAAAATAAAAAAATGCACTTATTGTGTAAATAATAGTTTTCCTGAGACAAAATATAAGAGTAGCTGTTTTAAAAGTGAGTCCTAGATGATATTCAATAGCTAAATAGTTGTGTCTCTCAACATACTATATTACGCAACCCGTACTGTACGTTACCAAAACAATCCAAGCAATTAGAGGAAGAGGGAAACAAAAGTGAGCGACATGACTCGGCAGAAATCAAGCTAATTGCTCTGACAATGGGTAGACCACAAGTAAGTCCCATCTTCGTTGCACAAACGCTCCTTCCACGCTGCCTGGAAATTCAGAAACCTTTGTCACGCCAAATTGACCCTAAAATGACCACCTTCAACCAAAATGGCAGACTTACTGTGTCATTTCAGGCATGCATTCTTGAGTTATTTGTGGTCTACTCGTGATAGACATGCCCACCAAAAGCATAAGTGAAATGGGCTTTTGGCTGTTTATTACAGCTTTCTGTTTCATAGCAGGTAATCAAACTTTGCTTCCAAGCTCCCTATAATAATCCCTTGGAAGTAGCGTAACATGGGCAGCTATGCTACTCCTTAGCTTCATCCAATCTAACTAGTTTCTTGATGAAACGCAGAGACGGCATCATGACTGACGATTGTGTCCAGTAGACGTCGACATGTAGTCGCTCCACAATGTCATGTGCTTCCATGTTGGTTTCGAGGGAAATTTGCTTCGTCATGTTCCCCTGCTAGCTGCATGTTTAATCTTTTTTTATACGCCAACACGTATTTTCATAATCCTGTTTGACGAATTTGCTGATTGCCAATATGATGCATTATGATTTTATTAATATTACATTTTTCCTCCAGAGGAAGCCTTGCAGCCCAAGGCCACCTTCCGCCTCATGAGGAGGAGCACACATAAGTCTAAATGTTCCCCAAACAAAATAGGTCATTCTCTTTCAGCTCCAATTAAATGCTGAGGGGTGCAGAGTGGGGGCGGACGGGGGAGGAGAAAATATAGAAATATAACTCTAGAGCAGCTGTGTACCGTAATTAAAAATTAAGGCTCAAGCCATAACGGACGCGTGTTCCCGTGCAGACGGGATTCCCGCAAAGAGACAACGTGTAATGTATGCGAGCCAGCGAGAGGGAATGGCTTTCTTTTTCTTTTTACGTTTGTAAGATTGTGCGTGAGTACAAAAGTAGGTCATGTGTTTGGAAGTGACACATGCGCCTGCAAACAGATATTTGAAAATCTGTTGAGTGCAGAGAGGGGCCGCCACCAGCAATCTGGAGGGGCGGAAAAAAAGAATTAAAAAGGCAAACAACATAACAACAACTGACGGGTTGGTTGTTGGGACAGAGGGGAATTTATTTGAGGTGTCTTTATCGTGTAGAGTTAATGACATTATAATTTTGTACTAATGTATTGATTTATATATAATATATATAATATAATAATATATTTTTGTGTTTATTTTCAAGATTTAAAGTGGACGTACTGGAGATTCCTGCACCTTTCTAGTAATGTTGTTCTATCAAATATTCTGTCTTTATATTTTTTTAATCTCAATATATTAATTTATCAATATTTTTGTATTTTCACTAAGCAAAAATATAAATCCAAAACTTGAGTTTTTGTTACCATTTTTCATGAGCTGAACTCAATGACTTTTCTAAGCAGAGAAAATTTCTGTGAAATATTCTTTAGAAATTTAAATTCATGCTCATGGGCACCTCTCCTTTGCCGACATAATCCAGCCACCTGACGGATGTGGCATGATTCGACAGTATGATTATTACAGTATATCATAACACATTATTACACTTTGTAATGGATATGAGTAAAATCTATTTTTCTTAAACAACTGAATCCATTTTTTTTCAAATAAAAGAAGATTTTAAAATGTTTTTTTTTAACAAATTAAATGTACCTTTACTCATGTGCAAATATTTTTTTTAATGTAGTTTTTTACACATTTGCCCAATGCTGTTCATTCTTTCATCAACGATACTGACTTTCGAATATTTTGACCTCATGTCGTGAAATAAAGAAACCGAAATATTACAAACTCTGTATTGCCACGTTGGATTATCAACAGTTCTTAACTTTTTGCTTTTTTTTGGTTTTGTTTTACACTTTAGGACACTGTGGTATAAAACGAGCCAGTAGGGGCCGCTGTTTCTGTGGTCAAGTGATGGGAGCCAGCAGCCACTACTGCCCCTACTGAGTGCACCTACAAAATAACCAGTGAGAATAGTAAGATACACAACACAATATCAGTATGAGGTGGCAATACTGTAACGCTGTAAGGTATGTATTTGGCTTGCAGAAGAGAGCGAGAGGCATTTTCCACCGAGCTGCATTCCCGACTGCAGCTATCGATTTGAGGTCGTTATTTAGCGGCCGCACCGTTTGTCTGGGAGCGGGCGAGCGAGCAATCGCTTATTTACGAGCATGTGTGTGACAAACTGATCTACGTCGGCTGACCACCGACCGAGTCAACTCGGTTCTTTACTTCACATGGAGGCCAGGGAGAGGATTTAATGGGCAATTTAAAATCTGCAAAAATCTGAAAAAATAAAAAATTAAAATAAAATCTGCCCCATTTTCGCGGGCTTATTTTTCTATTTTACACTGTAATTTACTCAGTGACAATCAAAATAGCCTTACCGGTCAGGATTTTTTATTTTATTTTATTTTTTTAAACGTCATACTTTTTAATCGTATTATTTGGCATGGCTGTCTGGTTAGGACAAAAAAAAAAATTTATACTGTTCTTATTATTTCCCAAATTTCTCAATTCAATTTCCAATTGAAATTTACCCCAAAACCTATGGAAAATGTTCCACGCTTTTTCAACTCTACTTCTAACAGTGCGTAACATGGCCGACCTTCTGGTGGACATTAGCCGCCAGTCGGGATTGTGAAATAATAATCCGCTGCTGTCAAAACTGCCGTCACTCAAGCTCAGCCGGCAATAACACGAGTCGTCATCCCGCTTAGCCTTAGCGTTCCCATTTCGGGGAGTGGAAGGGATTCGTGGAAATTGGTCGTTTATTTTTCACGCAGTGATGGAGAAAAAAAATGTAAAGATTTGGGTGTTGAACTTGTCATAACCTTCTGTGAATATTCACATGGTGATGCTTTAATGAAGACATCCATCACAGAGCATCCCAATATTCCGTCACTCAATCAAGCTAATGGACGAACTTCTTTAGTGTGGCTTTAATCTAAAACGGCATTTAAAGAGATGGTGGCGGTCAATTCATATCGCCATTTGCCAAGGTTACCAACAAGTCACCACATGATTAGGGAGCAAATGTTTTCATAACGTTGCAAATTTTAATTATCGGCAGTACCGTATTTAGCAGATCTGAGACGAGTTGTCAAAGAGAAAGAAAAAAGATGAGAAGCGTGACAAGAAAATGAAGGGAAAGATGAAGATGAGGTCTTGCGAAACATGGATGGATTTTATTGTTGTACATTTCAGAATTTTCTAGTTAATTTTTGTTGTCTGATTTGTTTCTAGGACTTGAGTAATTAGTCTAATATTTGTGTATTTTTATCAAATATTTTTTGCACTTTTTGTCTAGTATCAGTATTGTTCTCAAATATAAAAACATTTTTTTATTTTATGTATTTTTTAATGTATTCTGCCACTCTTTAGTGTATTTTTCATCTAATATTCATTATGCTTAATATTTTTCTAATTTTGTCATCATTGCATTGTTACTGTATTTTTCAAATATTTCTGTATTCTGTATTATATTGTTGTATATTTTGTGAACTATTGTTTCATTTACTGTTATTTTATTCAAATTTCAAATTTATGTATTCTTTCATGTACTATTTATATTATTTTAATTGTCATATTTATGAGGTAATTTTTTTATTGTAAATGTTAAATTGTGTTTTTCCTTAATAGTTTTGAATTTGTGGCATCATACCTTTGTATTATTGTTGACTTATTTCTTGCATTTTGAGGATTTTCATATTTCTAATTTACGTATTTTACATCTAATATTTGTTTTGTATTACAGTATTAGCGTTGTTCTTTAGTACGTTCCTAGTATTTCTGTATTGCTTTAATATTTTTGTTTTGTCAAAAATCTATTTAAATTCAATTTAATTGTATTATTTTTCTTTATATTTTTGCTATAGCTAGTGAAAAAAATTCTAAATGTTTGCTAATAGTTGCGCAATCTTATCTAGTCTAATCGTTGTGTTTTAAGTTTTATTTTTAGAACATTAAATCTTTGCCTTTAACATTAAGACTTATGAATTGGAAGTAATTATCTAATTTTGACACTTGATATTGCAGTATGGATAAGTCTGACTTTCAATCTTGCTTATGGGGGAATAGCTATATAACCTAGCATCCTTGACAGAGGTAACACACAGCAGAAAGACCTTAGAGAGTGAAGTCTAAATATATACAACACGCTCATTTGCTTTTATAGCATTTAATTAATTCTTTCCTTTTCTTTTATGTGGCATCAAAGGCAAACAAACGTACTAAACGTCACCTTTTGTGTTTTGGCGCCAAACTGGGACGTCGGGCGAGTGAGCTTTCAAGTAAAAAATGTAGATTTTCTTGTTTTTGAACAAATATAATTAGGCTTGCGCGTCTAATTTGTGTTTAGTAAAACACGTACGGTCCTTGATGAACGTCTCCCGCAGGACGGCGGAGGCGCTTTGTATGTGAACAAGAATCCTTGAATTAAAGGAGAACTCCAGGGCCTTCCACTTTCCAGAGATGTTGTTCACATTACAGCAAGTTTTTCTCTGCGGCATACGACTATACTTGACAATTCTCAGCACACAGACGCACGGTACTATTAAAAGCTCTGTTGGCAACGGTCTACATGCTGCAAACAAGTTGCTTTGTAATTAAATAAAAATACATTTTAAAAAATCTAAATTAAAAATGGATTGATTGTTTTTTTCCTTTATATACACATTCATACACATATTAAGTATAATATGAAATATAGGTATAATACGAACTTGAATGATGAGTTTGGTGGGTCAAGTAAGATGGAAAGTTTTTAGAGTGACTGAAAACAAAAGGTATTGACTCATTTTTTTCACCATTGTTTTATTTCATTTATTTTAGGCTGTTACCTTTAACATTGATTTTGCGCATTATAAACTCCAGCATTTCAAAACAACTGTGTTGAACTTTTTGCTGACTGCAGCATATTTTGGAGTGTATTACTTTCTGTATTACTCGCATTTGAAGGTCAACAGAGCTTCTCCATTTGGACATGTTGTAACTCTAAAAACAAACACATCTCCACCTGACACTAAATAAAGTGTAAACCTTTTAATCTCTGCACGAACGCTACCACCAATCACAGCGAGGGAGGCGTGGATGAAGAAAACGCAGCAACTAGTAACTTTTTCTTTTCGTTGCGAGACAAATGGATTCAGATAGCGCATAGCCCCAACGGATGCCATCTTTGAAAAATTTATAAAGGTTAAAACAACAGTTTATTCTGTGCATCACAATCAAAGGCCGCAAGCATCTCCCCAGTCACTTTACCGTGCATGTAAATATTGTATATGCATGCACACACATACACAGAAAACGTGTGCGAACACAAGGTTGAAACAGACACACAACATTGCGGAACAACCACATGTCAGAGTCTACCGGGAAACCATGGGAATTATAAAGGAGAAATATAACAAAACAAAGAACTTGTAAGGTGGATATTTCCTTCACGTCACAAACATGGATGCACATAACATTGTGGAGTGACCAAATGTCATCCTCCTGGGCTGGGGGGACCTATAATGGAGAAATGCAACAAAATTGCAAGAAACAAAGTTGACTGCACGGAATTAAAATGTCACATATGGTTCCTGGAATATAAATATAGTCCCTATTCATACGTGAAATGTTTACAAAAAAAAGAGCCTCGCAAATTTTATTTTTAGACTCGTAAGTTGGAGCATTCGTAAGTCACGGTACCACAGTGTTGTGGGACTGTTCTTACCTTTGGTGGAACAGCTGGTCCAGAATCATAGGGGTCCAGGCTCTGCGGCACATCAGTAATGTAGGTCTTCTTGGGCCCCGCCGCCTGGTAGGGTTGAGGCTCGGTTCTCCTGTAGGCCTGCTGCTCCTGATAGGTGCCCGGACCAACCGGGGAGAAGCCCGGCTGGGGCGGCCCGTAGGCGAAGTCGGGCCCTTTGGCCTGGGCCGGCATGTACTGCACCTGGGTGGGGCTGCGCGCCGGCTGCTGCCCCCCGCCAAAGTGCTGCCCGCCGGCGGTGGGGTGCTGGGGGCTCGGCTGGGCCGCCCGTACCTGAACGTTGAAGGTGGGTTGGCTAGGAGTGGAGGCGGTAGCGTAGGACGCCGCCACGGGCTGGAGCTTCGCCGGCAGCGTTGAAGACCCGCCGCCCAGGGCCTGGGCTTTGGGGGTGGACTTTTTGGTGGCGGTCAGAGGCGGCTGATTAGGGATGACCATGCGCTTGTAACCCGTCACTGGAGCACTGGGGGTGGACACCGAAGAAGGGCCAAGGGTCTAGGCACAGAAATTACAGAGAATGGTTAACGATGCAGACACACACAACATTGTGGAGCAACATGTCAGCGCCTACCAAGAAAATGTGACTATTACGGTGAAATAAAGTGAAACATCAAGAAGCAAGGAATACTGGTATGAAACTAGTAATGCATGCAGCTGCCCAGAAGAATAAGAATAAGATGTGTGGAAAAATGTTGGTAAACGTCAAAAACTGAGACTGACTGGGTTAAATTAATAAATCTTGTAGCTTTTTAAACTTTTGTCATTTCTCCACAATAGTCCCTTTTTTCCAGTAGAGTCTGACATGTGGCCGCTCCACAATGTTGTACGCATCCATTTATACTCTAAGTTCTATGGAGCTATGCCACTAATTAGCAGAGCTGGGAGAAAGTTTAGTCGGACTCGCCGACGGACGCCCGTTTAAAATCAGAGGCGGACTGGCCTATAGACGGGTACAATTCCCCCCCCCCCGGAAAAAAAAGCAAACGACGGCCGACGGATGGGTACCCACGCTGCAGTCGGATGACCAATAACTGACGCTCAATTTTTAGTAAAATTCCAAGCTCTGCTTATAATTTCTGCCAAATTTGCTTAATTTGTAGACTATTGTCTTTATTTCTCCATAACAGTCCATGTTTTCACAGTAGATTATGAAATGTCATTGCTCCACAATGTTGTGGGGTCCAAGTTGGTACTTGACATTTCCCTGTCGAAAGCAAAGTGTTGCCCTGGTTGAGCAGATGTCTGGTGGAATAGCAAAGGTCTTTTAGCGTAGATTGTCTCTTTTTCTCCTTGTGCTGTAACTTGTAGTAATTGACTTCTTTTTTTTTTTTTTGTCTTCAGGCGCTAACCTAATAAGGCCGTCCAAGGTTAATGACAGACCCTTTTTAGACGGGCTGCGTGTTTGACACCGATACGTGGCGTTGGGCGGAAAACAATTAAGACTGACACCACAGATACTTTAGCTCTGACGCCCCGTGATGGAAATGTTATTATTTTCGCGGCCTTGAGAGCCGGCCGGCGTCCGGCTGAGCGGCTCAGTCGCCACAACTCTTCCCAGGAAACGCGGAGTGCGTCACAAATCTCAATGATTTAACGTCTTTTCCCATCCGAGCCGCCCGAGTCAGCACAAGTGTTATGTGGCGTTTCCAGCCTGCGCAACCATTTATCCCGACCTCCGTCCTTCCCTCCGCCCATTAGCTGTACATTGTGTGGCTGCTGTCAAGATGCTTTGGAATTTACTCTGTTGCCTCACTACTGTCCATTTCACCTGAAAAACGAGTCATTCCACATTGTTGTGTGTGTTCATGTTCATGTCCGTGGAGCTAGGTGACATATCTGCCCAGTCTGCTTTGGCTCTTGATGTTTCACCGATTTTGTTAGAAACAGTCCCTTAAAACTGGAAGAAATGAAAAAATAAATAAATAACTAAATAAATAAATACATATAAACACATATATATATATATATAAATACACATATATATATATATATATAAATACATATATATATATATATATATATATATATATATATATGATTTTTTTTTTTTTTAAATAAAGAAACTGGTTATAACTAATAAGGCGCGTAGCTCCCTGTATGCACACAACATTGTGGAGCAACCACATGTCACAGTCTATTAGGAAAGTATTTACTATTAAAACGGAGTGAACCAAGGTAGATTGGATGGAACTATTAAATCCTGTAGTTTCCTGGAACATAAACATGGACGCACCCAACATTGAGGAGCGACCACATCTCGCAGTCTACTTAAACACTAATGGCCTAAGACACAGCCTCCACATAACCTCAAAAAACTAAGACTGGGCGGAAAAAATAAATGGCATAGTTCCCCAGAAACAGACTAGAACATACACAAAACACTGTGGAGTGACCACATCAGAGTCCACTGGAACAGAAAAAAAAAAATCAATTGTCTGATAACGTCTGGGGTATAGTGGAACACCTTTTTTATTATTAGGGAATTCCTCTGCCACTTTTTGGCGGAATGACACCAATTGCCTTTAGCATCTCCGTTGCTATGCTAAAGTTTGCAATAACATTTGCGTAAAGCAGTGTGTTAGCATCCGAGCCACACGCGATGTTTGTCTAAATCCCATCTAATCCACGTCGGAGGGGAGGCCCCTGAGGAACGTTAAAAAGCGCCAAAAAAACATGACGTGCCTCCACTCTGATTTTTGCCAGGCTGATTAGCGCTAATGTTCATTAAAAGGAAGAAAAAAGTCAAGGGTTTTTCTGCATATGTATGGAGCGAAATCTCCACTGTGCCCTTTAGGAAGAAACATTACTTCATTTAAATGTTTCATGGCTTTTAAACAGTGTCGATTATTCATTAATCTCTTCAGGCATCCAGAGCTAGCGTTTAAGTTAGCGCGTCCGCGGCTAATGCAAATCAAGGGGCCCCCTCCAAAATAATTACGCCGCCATGGTAGATTTTCTACCAATTACACCAGCGGAATGTGATGAAACGAATCAAATGCGCACCATCAGTCACTCTGCCGAGCGGGATACATTTTTAGGATCCGGCCGCGAAGATAGCATGTCTGCCCGAGCGGCCATTGTGACAAAGTTCACGCAATCACGCCCAAAAAAGACAAAACACGCTATCGTGTTTCTTGAGTTGGGCTGATAAGGTGTCGCCAGTCAAACATTCCGAAAGTCGTATAGTTTGGATCCTGATTGGAGTTAAACCCTTTGGGATCTACGTTGGCCATTCATGTCCACCTCACTTACTTTTAAAACAATTTTACATGTGATAATTAAAATGTAATGAAACTTCCCAAAGGTTTGGATTTTTTTGTTAATTCCAACTATTTATACGCATCAACAATATAATATTTACATCACATTGTATGTTTCAGCTCTATCGTGGCCATTTATGGCCAATTGAAATAAAATATGTTTTAAATCTTACTGTCTACAGAAAATATAATAAAATGTCAGAGAAAAAGAGACTCGGAACTGTTAGTAACTAACTTCATGAACATGAAAATTAGTGCACACAACGTTATAGAGTGACTATATATCAGAATCTACCGGGGTAAATAAAACTATATAAATGGGGAAATGCAGCCAAATGTCTGGAAATGAAATGGACTGGGAAAGACTAATTAGTCCGATATAGTAGCTGCATGAAGCAAACATGGTTGTACACAACATTGTGGAGTGATCACATGGCAGATACTCCAATCTGGAATTTGAACATTTTTTCTTTTTGGAAAGCCTCTAAAATCGCTATAATCCAGTCTTCAGCTCAGTATATTTTGCCTTTTATTTGGCTTGTTCTTTGTCGGTCACAAATTTCAGCTGTTTAGCCTCGATGCAAAGAGACCAGCCTCCCAGGCACCACAGACTGTTTAGACAAGGCAACAACGGCTAATGCTCGGATGGACATTTGTAGCCAACAGTGCAAAGCATCCGCGCATTGTGTGAGTAAAGAACAAAGTTTTGTGATGCATCAAAAAAAAAAAGATGAAGAGCTCCCTTCCTCTGGGGCTTTTCCTAAAGCTTAAAAAAAAAAAAAAAAAAAGAGTGAGAAAGACGAAAGACGATTTGAAATGCAAAGTTAACAGTTTTTAGCGAACAGCCCCCAAAGGCTGCTGGAGTGGCTCCTAATCTTTCCCTCACGTGTCGAAAAGGCTTTCTGGAGACTCTGACAAATTTCACACTCAACGTGTCTGAAAAGTCGCTGTGAATTCAGAGCAGAGGGTTGAGTGGTATCTTATTGTTTTAATTGAAAATGCATCACTGTGTTGCATGGAGTCTACCCGGCATCACAGGTGTGAAGCAGTTCAGTTTATATAGTAAATGTTGGAGGTAAAACCGCACACCTGACATGAGCTCTATTGAGGTACTGGAGTGGACCATGCAACACAGAAGTGAATCATTTTCCAGATGCGAAAATGGTTCACATCTGTGTTGCATGTTCGACTCCATGCAACACAGTGATGTAATTTCTTTTAGAACAGTAAAACGTACTTGACTGATGACAGCTATTTCAGCCACAGTGTCACATGGAGTCAACTACGCAACACAAGTGAGAAGCATTTTACAGTTTAGCGCAGTAAATGTTGATTACTGGAATGAATGTTACTGGGCAAAAGGAATAAGTCATGCAACACAGATGTGAAGCATTTTTCATTCCACAGAGTAAATGTTTGAGTTGTTACAATGAACTAAACTATTATCGAAATGAGTGCTGCTGTGGTTCTGCGTTGCATGCAGTGGACCATGTGATTATGTGTTTGCAGCATAATAGTGGCAGGCATGTCCTCACGAGTGTAACATTTTGTATTTTGCCTTTGATTGTTTGCACGACGCCACCCTAGCCAGTGGTGGGTGTTGACTGGAAGGTCAATCCGGCAGCAGGTTCAGAGTTTTGACAGGGGCGGCCCACTGCGGGCTAGCATAGCTTAGCCTCGAGGTGACGGAGGTGCGGGGCGCTCGCTGCATTGTTCCGTCAACGTTTGTTAGTCACCGTCTTTTTGTCTTTGATAAACAGGCCGAGTCAATGACAAACAAGGGTCGCAGCCGCTAACCTGACTCTTTATGGCGGAAAAAAATAATAAAATAAAGTCCTAGAAACAACGCTAACAGGCTCCCACGTCAACTGCTGTCACTGTAAATTATGACACACAAACACACACTTTGATGACATTGACACTGTGAGTAATATGCCCCATTTTTGGGACTGTTACTTCATGCAAGATGTCACAACATCCCCAGTATTCAATAAATGCGGCGCGTTGACTTAAATGTGGACAAAATTGTTGGTACTCTTCTGTTAATGAAAAATACCCACAGTGGTCACAGAAATAACAAGCATCTGACAAAAGTAATAATGAATAAAAATGTAATAAAACGAATCGATGAAAATCAGACATTGCTTTTGAATAGTGGTTCAACGTTATTAAATAAAAACAAATTCATGAAACAGGCGTGGACAAAATTGGTAGTACCCCTGGAACACTATATGGACATGTTCAATTAAGGTGAGTCCTCCAATTAGCATCACAAGTGTCAAACTTGACCTATTTCAAGGATGACAAGTAGTCACTGTGCTGTTTGCCGACATGGTGTGTACCGCACGAAACATAGACCAAAGGAAGCGAAGGACAGAGTTGTCTCGGGAGATTAGAAAGAAAATGATAGATAGGCTATAAAACCATTTCTTTGTTCCTGTGACTACAGTTGCACATACTGTACGATTGACAACGTCTGAGTTTTTCCAGTTACACGCATGGTCCGTTTTTTGTTTTTTTTTGTAGAAGTTCATGGGGCCCGTTTATGGAAAACCCTGCATATTCCCAGCCTAATTTTAGCTCATAAGGTAGTAGAATTAGTAAAATGATTAAAATAATTTGCTGAAGGGAATAGTCAGCTTTAGCAGCAGCACTCGTTCCCTACTCCCGAATCAGGATTTTTAGCGAGCTGTACGGGAGCTTAACACCCCCACCGTCCTCTGATTGGCCGACAGCCGACGGTGACTATCACCATCCAAAACGGCAAGTCGGTCAAGCGCACTGAAGTGTAAGTGAGCACACAAAGAAGAAGTCCAGTTGTCTTTGCGCATCACGATCACCATCCGCTCAGCTACCTTACACGCTATATTTATACTTGGGGTCAAAAGGCCCGATGTGGAGCTAATGTCATGTCGGGAGCGTGACATGCTGACAGAAGCCGAGTACTGGAAATGGCGCAGAGATGACGGATGGCTTCGGCGAAACGCCCCGAGGGGCGCCTGGCGTCACGGCGTGTCCGTCAAAGCGTCTTCCGTCGCGGGATGTCACAACACGGCAACGTGATCCACCGTCTGGATGCTCACTCCCACATTTCTCCACGTGTGTACAAACTGGAGACTGCAAAATGTTGGCCAAGAAATGATCATGTTACATCAACTTAAAACACTAACCCTGGTTTGAAACCCTCATTTGAAACACTAACCTCGACGTGAAACCTTAGCTTCAAACCCAATATGAAATCTTGAGTCTTGAAAAACATAATTTGCACACCAAATCCTGTTTAAAACCCTCAATTTTGGCCCTTACTCTAGCATGGAACCCTAATTTGAAACCCTAACCAAGGCTTGAGTTTTCACAGACACTTTCAAACCAAATATAAAACCCTAACTTGAAAACTTAACCCTGTCTTGAAATGGTCATTTCATTTGAAACCTTATCCATGCCCTTGGAACCTAATTTGAAACTCTAATCCATGGTTAAAACTAATTTATGACCCTAAATCCATTTTGGTACTCTAATTTGAAACCCTAACCAAGGCTTTGGACATTATTTTGTGACGCCGACTTTCTAATTTGAAACCCTTACCCAAGCTTTGAAGCCTTACTTCTAACCCATTAAGGCCTAAAGTGCCTGGCTCAACAGCCCTGAGCAGTTGTGATGTAATTTTCAGTCGACTGAAGTGACAAAATGGCCGCCCCAAGAGATGGCGAAGAACGGGTGGATTAACTCTTGTTCCACAAATGCAATATTGATCAGAATGCCTTGTTTCAACTAGTGAGCTTGCATAGAATATATTCTTGAAAAAAATATGTTTGACTTTCCTCTTTAAGGCCTTTTCACACTGCACTTAGCAACACAGCGCAGCATTGTCAAAAAAGGTGGGCCTTTGCTCCCTTGTGTTGGAGAATGTTCAACTCGAGAGCGGCGTTGTGGTGACGTAAGAAGGCGCATCCAATAGGAGAGGGCCTTGGCGGAGCGATTTCAGAGCGCTAAGCAATTGACCAACCAGTGGGAAAAGCCTCCCTGTTACTATCTGGTTGGTTGCTATGCAAGCACTCCCAAATATGCGCAAAGCATGCACCGGGGCGCTGTTGTCCATGCGCGCCGCGCCACAACGAACACCGAGAAAACAAAGTGAAGTATGAAACAGCCCTTAGAATGGTAACACCTCAGTCTCAATTCGAGCCAGGAAAAACCTTGCTGGCAGAGGTCCTGACCTCAGACATCTCTTACCATTATGATCCTTTGGCTTAGAATTGATGTCAAACAGCTCGACTTCACTTTCAAACTTAAATATGAACAAACACGGGAGAGCACTTAGTCCAAAACAAACGGCCCGATGATAACTTTTACAAGCTTGTATGCCGCTAAACGGGCGGAAGAAATACGCGGCTGGCTGACTGGTGTATTAATGAAAGATTCAGACCACGCGATGAGATGGTTTTGTACATGGGGAAAGAAGAACACAGCTTTGATTTCATAGCGGTGTCACGTGAAGGTTGTTAATGACGACATGGAACGATCAGCTCGCCGTTAGCCTTGTTCTGCGGCAAGTAATTTAAGGACAAACAGCAAAAGTGTTTTCCAGACTGTGATTCCTGCCCTAGAAAAACAGAAGCACAGAAATGCCAAAATTTTGTTCATCTTGCACGTAAGGCTCTTAAAATAATGGCTAAAGTCATATTTTGATTTTTTTTTTAAAAATGCCTTAAACTTCTCAGGATGATGGCCACCTCTGCAAAAATCTGCTAGATCCTTAATTCATTTCTTCCCCGTGAAATCCAAAATCTGGTTTTGTGTTTTCTGAAGAAAAACTGAAAGAAACTTAAAGCGGAAGTCAACCTCAAACATATTTTTTTCAAGAATATGTTCCTAGCAGGCCCACGAGTTGAAACATGGCATTCTGATTAGTTATGGCTAAAACAAGAGCATTTTGATGCTTAACTTATATTCCACAAACGCAAAATTTATCAGAATGCCATGTTTCAACTAGTGGGCCTGCCATTATTTTACAAGTTCTTTTTTCTTTTTTCTTTTTTTTAATCACCACATTGTTTGACAAATACATGCACAGCTAGGGGTGGGCGATCTGGCAAAAATATCATATCACGATTTTTTAAAAATAAAATAAAAATTTCATTTTAATATGTATATATATAATACGGTGTTTTAATATTTTTATAATTTAAACATAGCTAAAATACTAACATTCAAGGGTGTGGCCTAGTGAGTGGCATCAGGATCTGATTAGTGGACAATTAGTTTTTGCGAGAGTGTTTGGGCGTGAGTCGTGGCCTACAGCAGCTCCTTGCGAGTGTTTTTATTTTCTATTTGTCCCGTTCCACACAAGGCAAAAAAATGTACTATGTGTGACAGCTTGTAACTGGAAAAATAAGCAAGTCACTTACAGTAGAAGTGAAGATACCACTTGATGTGTCTTTTTCGCATCAGGGAGTGTTTGCGGCGAGCTGGCTAGATGTTTTTACTAAAATGAGGTTAACAGTGACCTCCAGTAACCAAACAACAGAGGCATCAAGTGTGTCTTTGATTTCGAGAAAAAAAAAAGAATTACCAGCGGTCAGCGAGGATCCGAGCAGGAGGTCAGCGTAGTGTGGTGTAGCGTAGCGGTGGCGGCGCTAACGCAGCGGCTTGACGAGTAGTCTATTTTGACACTGGCGCTCGCCTCCTTGTTAACTCACCAAAACAGAGATGATGAGCTCGGACAAGCGAGCAGCAAAACTCTCAGAGGGAAACATTTAGAGGGAAGGGGAAAAGCCGTGCTGTCGGGTTTGTCCTCGTGTACACTAAACACCAGAGTAGGTAGATATCATCACATCATGCACTTGCTCACTCAGCACAGCAGTACTCAAACCGGTAGAGGTGCTAAATGGAAAACAAAAACACCGTTCTCAAACTCAGGATCACTGAGGGCAAGTGGTTTCCAAAACAGGATTAGCGTCTCAAACGAGGGTTAGGTTTTCAAATTCTAATCCTAACCCTGGCTTCTTGAAATCATAGCCCTTTTGAGAAACCCCAATTTTAAATCCTAACCCTGACTATTTAGAAACCCTATTTTGAAACCTTCATTTCAAACTAAACAAAACACAGGTCTTGGAACCCAAATTTGAACTACTAACCCAGGAGTGATCAAACCCCTTTCAAGAAATCCTTATTTGAAATCCTAACCCCATCTTGAAACGCTATACATTCACTGAAACTGTAATCCTGTCTAAAAACTAGGGATGTTCCGATCAGGTTTTATGACACCGATACCAATCATGCATGAGTGAGATCGGCCGATACCGATTCAGATCACATGGGATATCTGTATATTTTTCGATTTATTTATGGTGACTGCTATTATGCAATATTATCTGAAAAAACAAACAAACAGGCATATTATTGCCGTAATTTTGACAAAAATCTATATATATTTTCAAAAGCATGAAGAAATACAAAACTGTTGCTGGCACAATACAACAATTACTCAGACACAAAGGTAACTGAAAAACTTAACTTCCGTGCAGGGCGGCACGAGTTATGCTTTAGGACTGAGGGACGTCGTCGTGTATTAAACAAATCAACTTCTTTGCCATTTCGTCTCGCGGCAGCCAAGCATGAGCTGCGGGTGATCGGATGTTTTGATCGGCAATAAAAGTCTTTGATCGAATATTCTGATCACGTCATTTTTCACGAAAATCGGCCGATCATAATCGTTGCCCGGTCGATCGGAGCATCCCAACTAAAAACTTAATTTGAAACCCTAGCCCTAACGCTTCTCTGAATTCCTAACCCAGGCTTGAAACCTTATCTTGATACCCTAATTTAAAACCATATCTTGAAATCCTTATCGTGGGTTAGGGTTAGGTTTATAACCTTAATGCTTTTTATCAGCACTAATTTGATACATGAATACAATGTTAATTCTTTCACACCTAATTTGAAACCCTTATTTAAATTTCCCAAAAACTAAATTTGAAACCTGAACTTAAAATCCTTGCCTAAAATCTTGAAACCCTACATACATACAATACTACAATGACACTAACCTTAACTCTGTCTTGGAACCACAAGTCTGGATAAAAACCTTAATTTCAAATCCTAACTTGAAACCCTAATTAACCCTAGTTTGAAATAACTCTTGATCCTAAACTGAAGGTTAACTTGAAACCCTGACCAGATTACTTTACACACATTAATACTAATTTGAAACCCTGAACCAGGCTTGAAACCCTAACCGCTTATTTCTGGTTGTCAACACCACAGTGGAAACCCGTGCAAACCATACCGTAGCAGACCTGACCTGTCCCACTTGGTGGCAACACGGCTACATCAGGCTCCCTTTTTGTGACTTTTTCCATCTTTTAACACTCAGGGCGCAACTGTTCCCGCCGGAGAATGCGGGTCAACCGATTGATTTTGACCGGCCTGCTCCGTAATTGCCTGTAAATCGTCCAGCAGTTACTCGTTACACTGATTCGGTTACGGCAGAGCGAAAGAATAACAGCGTGGAAGGAAGAAGTCGTCACTCGCCAGAGAGGTTGAATCAGTGTGTGTTTATCTCACAGGTATCAAACTCAAGGATTTGTGGCCCGCGAAAGCAAATCAGCAACTTCCATGATTCTGCTAAAATCCACATTTCAAATTGACATATGTATTGAATAATAACTTGAAAATATTTTTTTTTGTTACCAGAGCCATTTACAAAGTAACTTGAACAATAACTTAAAGTCGAACAAACTATTATCCTAGATATCTGATTTCAAAACTAGTCATTCATTTGTTATTTATATGTAAAGATATGATGGGTTGCTGAAACAAAATATGGTTTCTAGTCTTACCAGCCCTGTGAGAGAAACCTGAAAAACAATGTGGCCTGTGACAAAACTGACATAGACACCTCGGTCTATATCAGGTGTGGGCAATTCCGGCCCTTCCTGCCTGTTTTCCATCTTTCCCTGCTGTAACACACCTGAAAACATGCAGGGTATCGGACCTCGAGGGCTAGAATTGCCCACCCCTGACCTAAACTCAAGTGCGTTTTGAAGCATGCACACTACGGTGCCTCAGAGAGAGCACAAATCTACCACCAATTTCTTCAGAAGTGGCGCAAGCAAAACGTCATCACAACCAACGTATTCCCTCAAATGACCAGAGGTGGGTAATCCAGGTCCAGAAAGTATAAACCTATCACAGTTTGGCTTTAGGTAAACGAGCTCAGTTGTTCAGAAGTACCTGTGGCGAAAGCCAAACTGTGGCAGGGTTTTTACTTTCTGGACCTGGATTGCCCACCTCTGGTCTATATGTTCATAAGTGGTATATTGACTTAAAATTCTTTTTGTTAAAAGAAACATGTCAAGAACAGAAAATTTGCAGCTAATATTTTTTGCTTTTGTGACACCTCGCGACACCTAATTTGTGACACTATCGCGACACACACTTTCTACTACCTACCGTGACACATATTCGATTTATACTAGGGGTCGGAAACATTAAATACTCAAAGAGCATTTGAATTGTCTCCCACAGCAAAAACACCAGGAGCCACAAACCATTTGTGACATCTAAAATGATGATAACACTGCATACACACGTGTTGTTGTTTTTTTTTTTACCTGCATGTATAAGAAACTCGTTGCATTTATGAAAACAATGAACCATAGTCATAGCCATAGTCAACATGAAAATTTATTTCTGCATCTGCAAAACACTTTTTACTCTCCCTTACGATTGACGTGACAAGCCAAAATTCAATCCCTAATCGTTATCTTAAAAAAAAGCCATGAATCGAAATCAAAGAAATGTGTCTCTATTCTGCACTGTACATTTAAATAAATTAAAAATTAAAGCTAAATCTTCTCCATGTGTACGTCCATGCGCATCAAAAACAAAAGCGTCCCATTTAAAACATTTCATGATTAAATCATGCACAGGCATGTTCGCAGCAGCGCTCCTGTAGTTAAAAATAAAATGAAATTAAATAATAACGTGTTATTTTTTTTACCGCGTCAGGTAAAAAGCAGCGGGTCGGCCATACATTACTTAGCACAGACGCTAACCTGCGCGCTAGATCCTGGACAGGTGCCTATCAATTTTTTACGGCGTGTTGACAAAAGCTTTCAGGTCCCCTTGGCTAATATGGTATAGCACATGTTTTCTCCCGACTAACCTATGCACTTATACTATATTTTATTTACAAAACAAAAAAAAGCTAGCTCTATGAGCAAGAAAGAGGCGTACGTGCGCTTGTCAAGTTCCACCATGCATAGCATAAAGCTTTTGCTCCACACACTTTTTGAAAGGTCATATTCAAGTGCTTTTCAAGCACTTTCAGGTTCCCCTTTTCCAGGTTTTTCTGCACCTTACCACAATGACAGTTATGACACATATTTCATTTTACCATATACACTTGTTTCATTCCTTGATTTTTGTTGTTGTCATTAAAACTTTAAAAATTGTTTATTCATTTCAGCTTTATTTTATTTAATTCCAATCATAAAATATTTCTTAGATTACATTTGTGTAATGTAATAAATATTTGTATTATGCATTTATTAATTTGAGCTGTTTTTCTATTTTTTTTCTACCAATAATAATATCTATTTATTTTTCAATTTTATTTTTGGAATAAAACAGGTTTTTTCGCATTTTGTTTTGTACTAATTTTTTAATTTTATCCATCCTTCCATCCATTTTTTTCCACTTATCCAGGGTCGGGTCGCAGGGGCAACAGCTTTAAGGGAAGCCCAGACTTCCCTTTCCCAACCACTTCAAAGCCACTATGAATTAAATCAATAAAAATGATTTTTAAAACACACACACACACACACACACACACAACCAGATAAAGCTGTATTACTGAAACATTGTCTGAGACTAAACTACTCATGTTTTCATTTGTGCATTCGGTTGCGCCAACACACACACACGCACGCCCAAACGCACACAGTACATGTTGTATGAGGCCACAGGGTTCAAATGGGAGCTAAATGAACAGCCAGTCAATTATTTATGTCCGTGTACGTTAACCTTGTTGTCACTTTGTATGCATGTATAAATGTACAGTATGTACTCTATGTATGCACTAACACAACAACACTAACTGCGCCATAGGCTACGTTATCCATAACCTTTTTTTTTTTTTAATACATATAAATCACGTGTCTGTCCTACATTGATTGAAATGATTTAGTTTTGTGCCTAAGGCTTTGACTTTCTTTTAATATCCTTAA
The DNA here is from genome assembly GCF_054856515.1 of Filicampus tigris. Classification (NCBI taxonomy): domain Eukaryota; kingdom Metazoa; phylum Chordata; class Actinopteri; order Syngnathiformes; family Syngnathidae; genus Filicampus; species Filicampus tigris. Next base: position 16,562,066 of record NC_141228.1, read on the forward strand.
AAATCAACTCGTTTATGTAGGTCGAGGCACATTTAGTCGCTATCACCAAACAAAATGGGGCCTCGTTCAGGCTTCCCTTTTTTAATGAAGAAATACTGTGCTATTTCATAGTACTCTTAATAACATGTCTGGACACGTTTTCTTCAAAATAGCCCAAGGATCAACCATTAAGCAAGCATATGACACACTCCGTCTTGTTGAAAATAAATAGCCTTGAATTCTGAAAGTAGCCTGTTTTGAGGGGGCAGTACTGTGTTATGCAGATGAACTCCTGCTTACATCACAAGCATGGGCAGAGCGAGGACACTGCCACAAGGCAAGTAGCTTCTACTTTGCTGAAGCAGCCCAAAGTGTGAAAAAAAATTCAAGCGCTCAAAAAATGTCAATGCCCGTTTGGACAATAAAAGCATTTTTACCGAGGGAGGCAGCACTTCATATACCTTGTCATTAGCATAGCATTCATGGGCAATGCAGACGAAACGTTACAAAGTCTCAACCGACTCTGCTATTTTCTTTTTCGTTTAAGAATAATTAGTTGTTTGAAATGAAATTAAGTATTACTTGGCAAGGTATTATTAATTTTATGAAGAAAACCATCCAGGGAGCTCACAAAATATTTGCTGGGCTGTTTAATTTAATTTAAGATCTTGAGGCAAATTTTCTGGAAAAATAGGGCTCTAACGTGTCAGTAAACATGGAATAAGGAACTTGCGTTACCTGAGTGTTTCGTGGCTTGTATGGCGAACTGCTCTCCAGGTCGGCTAGGATGCTGGTGAGCGAGTCGATCTCGGCGTCCAAGCTGGAGCGTCGCTCCTCCAGAGTCTTCTCTGGTCCTCTCGTCTGCAACACACAACATCAGAGCAACATCAACAAAACACGTAGCCATTGGATATTCATTTTTGTACGTTTTTTCTATTGTCAAAAGTTGTGAAAGATACCAAAAAATCTCTGCTAAGGTTGAACAGGTTTGGTTGTTTGTATGTTAGCTAGCAGGCTACGTGAGATGTAAACTTTGGCAAACAGGACTCACCAATTTGCATTCTGGAGTGGGATGAGGGGGTATCACTTGAAAATAAAAAGGCGAAAGGAATTTATCACGTGAATCGTGACACTATTGAAGTGAAGATATCGACCATAGTTACTCCACAGATACCGTAAATAAGTGTAAAGTTGACTTAAAGTGGAAATCAACGCAAACATTTTTTTCCAGAATATGTTCCCAGCAGGCCCACTAGTTGAAACACGGCATTCTGATTAATATTGCGTTTGTGGAATATGAGTTAAGCAGCAAAATCCACCCTTTTTTAGCCATCTCAGGGGCGGCCATTTTGTAACTTGTCGACTAAAAATGACATCGCAAATGATCAGGGCTCAGGTAACGACCAATCACGGCTGAGCTTCAGAAAACAGGTCAGCCGTGATTGGTCGTTACCTGAGCCCTGAGTAGTTGTGATGTCATTCGACAGAAGTGACAAAATGGCCACCCCCAAAGATGGCTAAAAAACAGGTGGATTTTGCTGCTTAACTCATATTTCATATTAATCATATTGCCTTGTTTCAACTGGTGGGATTGCATACAATATATTCTTGAAAAAAAATATGTTTGGGTTGACTTCCTCTTTAAGGGCCAAAAATTGCAATACCAAAGTAAACATTGCACAAGTCCGTAGTAGGTCTGATGTTATGTTACATTAGTCTTTTTCTCCCAACCATTACCAAATTCCCCAGAATTTTCAGTCAATGAAATGGCAGCAATATGTTTATTATATCTTTAGTTTGTATATTGTGATCGCAATGCTCCAACCTGCCTGCAATGTGCCGCAAATGTTTTTGTTTTTTTTAGTTGTCTGGATCACTGACTGCTTCTTATTTTCATTTTATGTGTTTAGATTACCTGTCATCCAAAATTACAGGCACCATGCTATGCTTCTACGCTGCTGCAGCCGCTTTAAAACATCCGAGCGACGGAAAACAAAGTGCAACGCTAATGACACGTCTGGATAGCACAGAGGCAGGAGTGGTGCTAGTCAACCATTCCTGCTTCACGGAGGACACCTCAAAAATAAGTTACACGCAATACCATTTTACCAAAAACAACAACAACAAAAAATGCTGAGACACGTCATGATATCTGCGCAAGAGAAAAATGAAAAAGTCAGAAGTAAATTAAGATAACGGATTGCATAACACTATGTTAACATTTGTAAAAATAGTATTGAGTACAGTGCAACAAAGCACACATATTTTGTGTCTTACAACATTGAACCATATTTACAATTTCATATCCACCACGGATGAAAAAGACGGAACGTGATTTCGTGAGTGTCACACAAAGCTCGACGCCAGAGAGAACTCACTCTCATTCATCTGGCTGCCTCTCCGAGTCAACGGCTCGTCGTCTTCATTCTGCGGCCTCCGAAGCCCCCCGGCGGGCACCCAAAGCCGCCATTCCTGAGGCGGGGGGCCACGATCGATCGGGCCGGGGGCACAGCGAGGAGGCTCCTGCTGGAAACCTCTCATTCAATTGAGTGTTAACTCTGAGAGCAAGCAGTGTGTGTGCTGGCGAAATCTTTTAACATTAACTGTCAAAAATGTTTTCTTTAGTACTTATGAAATTGTAAATATGGTTCAGTGTTTTTGTCAAACACTATTATGTTTATTATATATACTGTATTTTTATGACTTTTGGCGACGCAGGCAGGCGTCTCGTCTAAAACCAGGAAACGGGCGTGGGCGGCGGAGCTCCTTGCTGCATTACCGTCGGCCAATCAGATAACAGTGACGACACGGCCACCGCTCGGCCCAAGATACCCGGCGTTTCAGAACCACCTCCGAGATAGTTCTGGTTCCACTGGAACCGCTCGGTCACGAATAAGTCTTGTGGAAAAGCTAAAGTTAAAAAAAAAAAAATGGCTACATTTTTTTTCTTGTTTTCCAAAAATGTACAAATACCACTTGGGCAACTATGCTATTAGGCTAACAATTTCTTAAAATAAACTTGTTGACATGCAGACATGAGAGATTGACAATGCGTGTTTTCATTAATTGTCACAAATGTTTGGCTGCACTAAGATAAAATGAATGATGGAATGGAAGCTAATGCAACACCACAGGAGATTGTGTAACTTTAGACACAAGTGAGGCTTTGTGGAGCAACACATCAAATCATCAAATGATCATTGTGGATTATTTTGGACTCATCGTTACCCACCACGATGGAATGTCAAGCATTGAAACAACTTGTTGCCATGTTTCATTGCTTCCACGTTCCAACGGATGTTCTATCGTCATTTGTTATTGGTTTTGTGCTCTTTTTTTGTCCCTTTTTACTATCAGGTTTCACCTGGTTGTGTTTTATTGCCGTTTGCGCTCTTTTCACCTTGTTTATCGCCGGATTAGCCAACCCGGTTCAAATTAGGTAGCGTGTTCCGTGGTCCATTGCTTTTTGTGTATATTTTTCTTTGTTCGTACCATTGCCCCAACGAGGCCCCAAAAGGTGTGGTTATTCTCTATTGTGGTGTTTGGTGTGAAAATATTTTAATCATCAAGTTTATCACCAGCCTTCAACAAATGCCCTTGGTTTTTACTTTTTGTTGTATTTTTTTTTAACTGGTTTAAGTCCAGCTTTCCAAAAAGGCGTCAATGTTATCATTTGTTACTGCTTTTTGTGATCTATTTTGCCCCCATGTATCCTCACTTTCCCCAATAATGCTCCGAAAGGTGTCGATGTCTTTTGTTACTGCTTTTTGTACTCTTTTTTTTGTTGTTTAACTTCTGAGTCAACACCAGGCTTGAACAGCTGCTGTCATCATTTGGGTATGCTTTTTGTGATCTCTTTTCACCTAGTTTATCTGAAGGTTCCCCAATAGGTGTTGCAGTCTTTTTTTTGTTTTTTGTGCTTTTCCCCCTCTCTGTTTATCCCAAGATTCCTCAACAGGTGTTGGCATGTTTTGTAATTGCTTTTTAAGTTCTTTTTTTTCCTCCCGCTGCCCCAATCAGAGTCCAACAGTCGTCGTCGTTATTAGTTTTTGTACCCTTTTCTCCTTGTTTACAATCAAGCTCCTCGACAGGTGTTGTTGTCTTTTGCCATTGCTGCTTGTGCTCTATTTTCTCTTTTTGATCCTCAGGTTCTTCACCTAGCATCGCCATCTTTTGTTGTTGTTTGTGTGCTATTTTGTCTCTATTTATCCATCAGCGTCAACTGATGTTGTTTTTGTCATCTTTTGTAATAAAATAGTTTTCTCTTCTCCTTACTTATCGAAAAGTGATATTCTTGTTGCCCTCATTACTTTTTGCACTCTTTTGTTTTTCCCCAGCTCGCCCTGTTCCGGCAGTTAGTTGTCTGTTTTTATTGCTCTTTGTGCTCTCTTCTCTCCATTTACCACCAAAGAGTTTCTTTGTGCACTCTTCACCTTATCGATCCCCAGTTTTCACAAGATGTCTTACTGTTTGTCGTCTTTTATTGCTTATTGTGCTCTCCAAGAGGTTAAGTTGCCATTTTTGTTTTTAGCTTTCTTTTCTCCTTGTTTGTCAGCAGCTCAGACAAACAGGCTCCAACATTTGTTGTCATTTGTGCTTGCTTAGCGCTCTTTCCTTCTTGCCGTCCCCAGGTTCAATCTGGTGTTGTTTTCTTTTCGTCTTCTTGCTATTGATTTTTACACTCTTTTCACATCGCTTAATCCCAGTTTCACCAAAAGGTGTTGCTGCTTTCTTTTGTGCTTTTTTTTTTTTTTTTTTTTAAATCTTGTTTACTCTCAGGTCCCAACAGATAGTCGTCTTTTGTTATTGCTATTTTTGTACACTCACTCCTTGTTTATCCACAGGTTCCCCCAACAAGGCAGGCATGACCAAGCTTCACCAACAGGTGTCAGCCTTCAGTCTTAACAGCTGAGAAAGTTTGTTTGCTTGCATGTGTGTGTGTGTGTGTGTTTGTGCATGTGTGTGGGGGGGTCCTGGAGTTCAGGCTCATAGCTGCGGGCGTGGAGCCGAGCTGCAAAGTATCCACGCTTGGCTGCGAGTCAGCGCAGACGAACGGCCGCATGCTTGGGCCGGACCTCACCACGTGAACTTGGGAGCACGGCACGCTCGCGGCGCTCCGCTTACTCCTCGCTGACACTTCGGACAGAAATGAGAAGGGAAAAAAAAGGAGAGGAAAAAAAGTGGCGAGCGAGCGTTTCTCACCTGATAGTCGTACGAGTTGTCAGGCGGAGGCGGCGGGAAGGAAGCGGCTGACGACGGCGGCAGGCGGATCGGATCAGCGGCGGGCGGCGGAGGAGGATAGTCAGCTAGGGAGGGGGGGAAAAAAAACTAAGACACTTGCAAGGCAACACTTCATATCACCAAAGGATTATTTCTACATTGTAAAATGTGTCATTCCACCTACTGTTGGGAAAAATTTGAGAAAGTGAGTGCTGAAAAGAAGCAGATGATGTTTATTCTGCCATGTGCAGTTTGGCGTAGAGCAAACAGCTTTTTAAAAATGTGTCCGAGTATGCTTGCTTCACCCTGTTTCTTGCTAATCCCTTTTGAAGTTAACTGTAAAACTACATATAAAACAAAGTTACCACCATTTAACCAAACCACCTATTGTAAAATTTTCACATGAAATTCTGCTAGCTTAATGCTAACACGAAATGGAAAAAGCCATAAACGGGCTAAGAAAATTATCATTGACTTTGCAGTAGTTATAAAACTTAAAACAACTAGTATGTCAGCATAACACATATTTATGCTCTGCACAAAAAGACTAATACTACTTCTAATTAAAATGTTTGTAAAAAAAAAAAAAAAATGGATGAAACCAAATTTGCAGAAACATATGACTGTAAACTTGTGTAAAAACTTTGCAGTTTGCATATCATGCTAGACCTTAGTTCAACAACCTTTGTACATGTGGTACAATCGGGAATTGGACTCAAAGCGATAAATGTGTTTAGATCATAGTGCCCCAAGCCGCAGTTACACCAAGCAATAAGAGTCAATGGAAAAAGCATTCTGATAACTAAATAAATAATGTTTAAAAAGTCCTTTTGCAATGAGAAAATACAGACATCATGGCAATTGATCTATCAAAAATAAAAGCCAACGTTCGCATGGTCCCCACTGAAGGTCGATTACTCACTATAGCAAATATTGCCCTGCAAAATGAATCAGCACCTGCGTCCTGTTTCATTTTGACTGGCATTTTATCCAGCGCATACGGGAGACAAAGACCTCGATTGTGTCGTGTTTGGAGGCCACCCAAATAAAATACAAGACTAAAATTGTAATGAGTGACAAAACAGCAGACACGCGACACGCCGTTGACCCGTTTTGGTTCATCAGCTGATGCCAAGCATTTCCTCAGTTGGTTACGCCTCTCGCCAGTTATTTGTGATAGCTGCCATCTTGGGACAATAAAATACATATAAAGAATATGAAAAATGCACTGATTAAAAAACAAAACAATGGCCACTGATCATTTTGTCAAACAGTAAACACTTCTGTAAAATATACATGTACAGTATATAATTAATGAAATCAGTTTTTGAAAAAAAAAAAATGTGTCCCCTTTAAATAGATTTCATTACATTAAAGAAAAAGCAGACATGTTTACATGAAAATGGAAAATTTGAATGACAAGAAGAAGAGAGAAGAATGAATATGATATTTTCTGACCCATTTTAACAGGAAATGTTTACATTATCACATTTAAATAACCCAAACACAAATACCCCCATTATTTTTTACACCCAACATTATTGTTAGGACGAAAAGATTCAATTAATACCATGATATGAATCTGAGCACATATTTCAGATCGATCAGTCTCTGTTAAGTCTCTAGCAAAAATATGGGAAAATATTGATACATAATCGTATATTTATGTACAAAGTACATGTACGTTATTACAAAATGTAAAACATTTTGGGGTTGAAAAAAATTCTATACACAATTACACGTGAATGCATATTTATACTTCACGGCAAGTAGTACAGTAGGTCTTGCCTTACTTGAACCATTTGTGAAAACTTGAAAAAGGACTGCCTCACTCAAAACTTCTTTACTGTCCTTGCATTATTAGAGTACTATCTTTTAATGTTTTTAATGATTATAATGGCATTTTTGTCATGTTTTGAAATGTTACTGTACATTGTGAATATTGCACTGAAGCTTTATTTCCAGAAAATCGCAAATCATATCGAAATCGCAATATCTGTCAGAAAAAGTGCAATAATTTCTTTTCCGAAAATCGTTCAGCCCTAGTGGATTGACACATAATTGCAGCAATTTGCCTAACGACGAAGTAGTAGTCTGATAATCTGGATGTAAGGTTGTTGGTGTTTTTTAGATTAGAAATGTAAAATGTGTTTTTTTTTTGGGGGGCGAGGGAAAGGAGCCAAATTTGCACTCCTTAAATCGGCGCTAATCCAAAAGGATTGCGACGGCAGCCACATGTTTCAGACGGGATAAGGAGTTCCGGGACAAAATTAAACCAAGACTTAAGACGGCGGGATCATCGTACACGAGGCGGACATGGACAGGAACTGGTGCCAATTCCGAGACTTTGACGAATTTCATTATGTCTTAATTGATGTCGTCGGTGTCGCTTATCCGAGGCAGACTGGCAAATTAATTTAGCAGACAGATAATATGCCGTGGTCCTAATTGGACACATGTCGTGACGTCTTGTGTGCTTAAGACATCGCGGAAATAGAGAGGGTCATGCCGGCAGCCTCCTTGGGGTTTTTTTGTTTTTGTTTTTCTTATGCAAAACATAAGAAACATGTGACACCAATGTGATCGCTGCGTGGAACTTTGAATCCAAAACTGCTGTTTTGGTTAATTATCATTTTGCTATATAATTAACGTTTGGTTTGCCGTTAATGGCCTTTACAGTTAGCTTTTTCATTACCAAGTTTTTTCGTAAGACATCTCGTTTCTTAATTAGTTCGTTTGTGACTTGGTTTCTTTGTAAGTTCCTGTAGTTTGCTCATTACTTCATTTTTTTTGTTACCGGTAGTTCATTACTCAGTTTGTCCATGACTTGTTTTGTTCATTAGTTGGGTTGAGTGTAAGCTACTTTGCTCCTTTATTTCTGTTTGGTCGTTACTTTTTTTTTTTTTGTAAATGTGTTCATTACTTAGTTTGTAACCTGGTTTGAAACTTAATTTTTTAATTAATCGGTTACTTAGTTTGTTTGAAAGATGTTTTGTTCATTACCAACTCTGTTTGTGACAGTTTGTATATTAGTTTGCTTGGTTTGTTCGGTACTTTGTTTGGTCATTACTACTTGGTTTGTTTGTTAGTTAGTCCGCTTGTTGCTTGGTTTGTTCATTGCATGATTTGTATCTTTGTAAGTTTCTTGTTTTGCTCACTATTTGTTTGTTTGCAAGATATTTTGCTCGAGCAAAAATACGTTTTTTCCCCCTCTTAAAATTACATTTCATACTGGAAAAATCCATCTTTTTCTTGAAAAGATTACTTTTTTTCAGAGTAAAAAAAATCATCACTATTATCATAATTACTAAAACTATTGTTGGGACAAATTAAGTATGCTCTTGAAAAGACTTTATTCTTGTAATATTACAACATTTTATCTTTATTATAGACAGAATGTTCTCTTTATAAAATTAAACCCATAAAATTATCTCCATAAAATAACCACTTTTTTCTTGTAAAATACCACAAATTTATTCCCATAAAATTTCAACTTTAAGGCAGACAAAATAAGTCTTTGTCATTGGAAACATTCTGACTGTTTTTTTCTTGATGAAATATGGCTTTATTCTCATAATAATCAAGTCAAATTTTTTTAAAATTACATTCTTATTATTTTCACAAAATTAGTCCATTTTAATGTCTATGGCATTGAGGACTAAGCATGGTTGTTAAATTTTACACGTTTTACACCAGTAATGTCCGGATTGAGAAAGCCCTGTATGAGGTTCTGCACCTAAAACGCTTGAGAGCCTCTGCTTTACAGGTTAGTCAAGAGGAGAAAATGAAAAAAAAACAACATTATTTTATTCTTCCAAAATTAGTTCAACAAGAACCCTTAAAAAAGCCAAAAACAGATTTTCATTGTTAACAAACATCCATGTGACAAAGAATGATCGGTCACAAGGTTGTCTTTTTCAAAACAATTACCACCCCCCTCCCCCTCAAGCTAAACGGATTTGTTGAAAGAAAGTGGCCCTTGTCGCCACATGATGTCGCAGTGCTGATCAGCATGGTCGATAAAAACACTAGGATTAAAAAAAAAAAAAAAAGTTTACCAAAAAAAAAAAACATCTGACGAGCTCTTTTTCTTATAAAACTTGCTAAAAGTTGCAAGTAAACTTACTAATTGTGGGTTCGCTTAGTGTCGTTAAGCGTTTGCATAAGCGCTTTTTCGTTCCTGCTCTGAGGCGAGGTGGATGAGCGACTGTTTAGTTGCGGTCCCTGGCGCGCCTCGCTGGGAGGATTGACAGGAAGTCCAGCAGCGAGCGGTCTCGGCAGCCCCGTGGAGACCGCTCGTTCACGCCTGGCGGCTTACACATCAATACATGCTTTATTTTGTATTAGCACAAGCCCTTGATGTTTCTTTGCCTTGTGACTGCACTTTTTATGCCCAGCAATGCCATCTGATGACAATCAGTTTGCACAGGAGAATTTTTTTTAAAAAGTGTTTAAAGTGAAAAGTGGAGCTTAGAACTAAACAAAAATGAGGATCAAGGCTACCTTGGAACTTAACATTGTTGAGCGACCAGATTTTAGCCTACCGGAGGGAAAATTGTCATAAATGAAGAATTATGAAAATGTAGACCCCCAAGGCCAGTTTCAGTTCACAACATGAAATTTGGCTGACATGTGTCATGGGGCGGCATGGTGAATGACACATCTGCCTCACAGTGCAGAGGTTGAGGGTTCGATCCCGGGCAAAGGCCTTCCTGTGTTGCATTTGCATGTTCTCCCCGAGCCTGCTTTGGTTTTCTCAGAGTATTCCGGTTTCCTATCCCATTCCAAAAATATGCATGGTAGGTTAATTGCACTCTCTATATTGTCCCTATGCGTGACGGTGAGGCTGAATGGTTTGTTTCTCTATGTGTGACCTGAGATTGGCTGGCAACCAGTTACGTCAGGGTTTACCTTGTCTACTTCCCGAAGTCAGCTGATATAGGTTCCAGCACGCCCACTACCCTCATAAGGATAAGTGGTTCGGATAATGGATGGATGGATGGATGGATAGATATCAGGAGTGTACCCCAAAAAAAATCTTAGGTAATGCCCGAAAATCCCCAGGAAGTGTGCCATTTGCTTCAAAGTGGCCATTTTCGGCTCATATTCGAGGGTCACTACGAATAGGAAACGAACTTCAGAATTCTGAAAATTCAGCCCACAAAGCTTAACAACAACAACAACTTTGACTTAACAACAAATTTGGTAATCATGTCAATTATGAGTTGGCCCGAAAAAAAAGTCTTAAGAAGCCATGTCCGAGAAAAAACACAAAAAGGCTGCCATTTTGGTTTGAAGCAGTCATTTCAGGGTCACTTGCTGTAGCACCCCATGGATTTTGGGGGGAAATTCTGCCCCCAAAGTCAGTTTCACTTAATCCATTAAGGCCGGGTGCGCCTAACCGTGTTTCTACCACTAGATCCGGGAGCACTGTTGCGTCTTTCTACCCTTAAAGCCAGGGAGAGCATATACGTTCTTTTTTTAATCAAATTCTTGGTCTCTTAACCAATGAAATGCATCAGAATATAACACGTAACGGTGTCTTGAACCCGGGGAGGATGTTCCGGGATTCTTTTGAGTCATTTTCACTTAGCAACATGACATTTGGTAGACATGACTATCATGAGTAGACCTATAATAAAGTCTCAGAAGCAATACCAGAAAATGCACAGGAAATCTGCCATTTTGGTTTGCATTGGACATTTTAAAGTCATTTTAGCCATTTCTAGGGGCCCTTCAATGGAAAACTAGTATGACAGCGACCAAATTTCAAATACGTATACTAAATGGGTTGCGACGCGAAATTGTGAAACATTTCAGATTTCGTCATTGTGGGCGAAGAATGGAGGCAAACTTTGAAGACTAATTCCCCATTTAAGGTTTTCATTGGACAAACATTTAAGTAACACTTTAAATGTCTAAGGCCTAGATAGACCAAAAAGACGCTGGCCAACAGGGACAGACGCTTACCCCCTGCGGCGTCCGGCCTGCTCTCGGCACGTCACGCTGGAGGAATACACCGCAACAACAGACAGCGACGCTGATCATTAAAGTACTTTCTGCGCATGTGTGAGATGTAATACCCTTCCACACCATCGGCGGTGGTAGTCACCATTTCTCATGGTTAGAAAAATCCAACCGGAAAGCTGTTGGCCGGAGGCGGATTACAAAAACGTAAACAAGGCTTTCAGCTATATTCTTCGCTCACGATGAACTCCCACGCGAAGTAAACCATCACGTTCTTGACACGGTATTGTGAAATACTTACGTTGTCAACCCTCGCTCTTGTACTTGTAAGAAGATTAAAGCAGCGGAGGCGTGCCCACTGTTTTTCCGCATTTGTCACTTCCCGTTGGTGCTCCGAGCGCTGATTTGCTAGGTAACAGCCAATTCGAGTGACCAAATGTCACGACTGGCGACGCCGATTCAACATACGTAAACGCCCCCAAGACGCTTACAGACGGGTTACGACACTACGACGGCGGCCACTACACTAAACAGACGGCGCATTCGGACGTCACGGCGCTTCACGACCTCCGACGTCGGTTTGGTCTGTCAGGGCCTTAATTTCACTGCACCTTCTCAGCAAGACTGCAGTCTGTTTCATGTTTTGACACATTCTCTCTCCACACACACACCCATACACACAAACAAATACACACATACGTACGCGCGCACACGCACACACGCGCACAGTCGACATTCATAGCGAACATTTCACAGCCGTCATTTGTTTCAACCCGTCTCAAATATTCCGATAAGGAGTCTGGCTGCTCTTTGAAAAGCATTCACCTTTTCTGCCAGGGTTTGTTTTTTTTTCCCTGCTACAATAAAATAATCCACCTATTGTTCCCCATCTCAATTTCTCATCCGGAGGGAATTCTCTTTTTTCAGGGTTTTCCTGCTTTTTCACATCTCCAAAGTACCCCAAAATCCTCTTGCTTTGTCTGCACTTGAGAGGACTAAAATGTCATAAATCTGTATTCTTCATCTTGTGTATGCATCTCGCTAATTAAGTGCTCCACTCCACGCTTAGCTTTTCTTTTCAATGTATTATTTATTTATTTGGTTGTTTTTGCCTCTCCAGACTAAAACAGATCCCGTAAGTATAATAATGTGTGCTCCAAAAATGGAGGAAAAACAAAACAAAAAAACAAAAAAAAAAAACAAGGCAGCTCATTCTCACAGCTTGGAACATTTCTTTTGTCTTGTGGGCCAGAACCAAATAAAATATTTTCTCTTTATTTTACATAACATTGTTGTTTATTACAGAGGATTGTAGGGTACAAACCGTATTGACACACTATTTATTTTTCAGTGGTCATTTTTCAATTGTCTTTTACACAATATTAACAATTTTATAGCCGAATGAAGGTGTATAATCACAATATAGTATTTTCTTAAAATGACATGAAATTAATGGCAATTTTGTTGATCTTTTCTCCATTTCTTTATAAAACACGTTTTATAAAGACAACATTTATACAATGACACATAAATAGAAATACAATAAAACACAAATAAGTGGAAAAATACTCGTGAAAGTATCTGGTAGCACACCAAGTTTTCGAGGGTCGATTTTCAAGGTTTCCGCAAATTCAAGTCACGGTTTCAAAACCGGTCAAATTTTCTCCCGTTTTTGGCGTGAACAGACAGTGAGGATATCGCTGCTTGATCTCACACTCTGTGCTTCTTTTTCAGATTTTTCTTTCGTGTACGAGATTGAAACTGCTGGGGTTGTGGATTATTTTTTACCCATATTAGGTTATCTTTTTAATCCATATTGGGTTTCATGCTTTTTTTTACACTGCTTTTTTGGGGGTGGGATTCTGTGCTTCTTTTTCCTGCTATTGTGGTTCCACTTTGTCACTCTGTGCTTCTTTTCCAGTTTCTTTTCTTCACTGCACGCTGTTGTCACGCTAATTTATTTTTCAAACTTTTGTGTAGCAAAGTGCAGTAATAATAAAAACTAAAATCAGTTTTCAGGCTTCTTTTGTGGAGCACATCAGTGTCAAGCTTTGACTTACTCTTGTCTGGCTTAGCCACGCTGTTACTCTGGGCCTTCTTTAGGTTTTTGTTTTGTGTAGCACACTGCAGTCACGTTATGACATACTCACTTCATGGATCTTTTTCTGATTTTTGAGTGTATCAAGTGATATGTTCCATTATTTTGTATTTGTGTGTATCCCTTTTCTGGCTTTTCTTAGTTCAATGCATTTCTTTTTCAGGCTTTTTTGTGTGCTTGTCACACTTACTGTGTACATCTGAGTAAATCAACATTACTATGAGGAAATACAACATTTTTAGGGTCGATCAATGTATCTATCAGATCAATGTTAGCACATTAAACTAACATGAAAAGTGACAGCACGTGTAAGCGGCTGCAGACGCTTGTCAAAAAGATAAGACGTCTTTATGAGCGCATTAATCCCTCCTATTTATTTATTTTTTTATCAATCGTCTGATGTAAAAATGAGGATTAGCATAGAAATTAAGAGACAAGTCAATTTGGCACCGCGTCTCGCAGTCGCCTTTGTCTCGCCTTGCTGCTTCCAATGGGATGGGGGGGAGGGTCTTCACTGAGGCCATTAGCGGGGTCCGCCGCCTCCAAATCTTTTTGCGAAGAACTCGTGTCGATTCCCAGCGGGAAAGGATGCGAGAGCCAGACGACGACTCAAGATGACTTACAACAGATTTGAGGGTTTAACTTGTCGCTATAGATTGATGCCATGCAGATCAGCTGCTCTTCCATACGCAGCATAAAGACACTTTTATATGGAAATACTGAAGATACTACAAAAGAGTAATAAAACGGGTTTTGAGCACTCGTTCAGAGTATGTTGTCTGCCCATAGAGGATTGCTACGACAGGCTTTGATATTTAAAATATATACAGTATATCATATAAATATGTAAGTAGCAGTGGTGCAATTGATCAAAAAAGTCACTGTTCGGATCAGTTTACGGATTTGGGTCATCAAAAGGATTGGGGTTTTTTTTGGATCAGCAAAAAAAAAAAAAAAATACAACTTTGTCTTTATTTACATTTACCTTTGCCCATTAAAGAAATAAACATTCAACTCAAAATGTCAAATATGCAACATAAAGCAGGATACCTCCTTGTTTTATACATGGACCGTTAAGTCATTCAGTACCAGACTTTCACAGACTCTCTGTGAAATGACATAAATGTCATTGGGATAGATTGAATTTTAATGAGAAAGACCTCAAAGTGCAATTTAAGGCACATCCTCTTGCTTGCAAACGAGAGAGCTCAATATAAAAAGGTTTTCTTGAGAATGAGCAAAATCACTTCATAATTTCTTACATATATTGCTTTGGCATTGTAGTGCCAAAAACGTTGCTTTTAGGCATTCCACATTTTCTTTTGTGTCAGTTAGTCACTTAATACACTTTTAGTGGCACCAGAGCTTAAAATAAACAAGAAATTGAAGAAAACATGGTAGTAAACAATGCGCAACAATACTCTTAAGTGAATATGAAAATCATAACAGATTTTTTTGGGTGACATTTGCATTTTTCGCTGTCACTCATCAATGAGACATACTGGATGGAACAAGACGTCATGCGTCTGTGACTTTTTCCCGTCTGTGCCGTGCATGCGGCGGCGTCCATTTTGACGTCAGAGGGCTTTGAAGCTGCGAACGCTAATTGAGAGAAGAAGCAGCGGGAAGAGCTCCTTAATCGCAACGCTTCCACTCGCTTTATTGAGCAATTAGCTTCAAGAGGCTGCTCGCTCAACAAGGAATCCTAATAGGCTGCTTTAAGCAACGAGCGCTCTTAATCGCCATCCGGAGTGTTCTTTATGGATCCGCCTGTGTCACCGGGACTAATATTGTACTAAGCCCCGTTTTTCACATTGGCCGGTCTAAAGAGATTGTGAAACTGCATGATTTTCTCATCTGCATGAACATAAATGGGATAGCAGGTGAAGGGCCTCATGTGTTATCCAAGTAGATTAGGTGGAGTGCTAAATGAATAAATTAAAAGAAACCCCACGCAGGCACAGGGAAAACATGGAAACCCCACACAGGAAGGCCGGGGCCGGATTTGAACCCACGACCGCCGCACTGTAAGGCGAACGTGCTAACCAGTCAGCCACCATGCCGCACCCATGACATACATGTCAACCAAAATTTTTGACCATCAGCAAACAAGTGTCAGGGGCAAATTTCCCCCCCTAATTTACAAGCCCTGGAATACTCCCCAAAATGGGTGCAACAAAACAAAATTGTTGATTTCTTGTTCGATTTCAGACAGCGGCCCAATAGACTTTTCCATGTATTAAATCTTGTGATTGCCAGAACAAAAATGTAGGGCTAATTCTTTCTCACTTTCGAGCACTCAAATTGGCCCCAAAGTGTCTGCTTTATGTGAGCCAAAATGGTCAAAAAAATGGCTGGGAAAAAAAGTCGACAAATTTGACCAAGTCGATCACAGAAAAGATGGTTGACTCAAAATGTTTTGCCCCCCCGAGTCATTGCCAGCACCATTATACGACATTTCGACAGTGACAGCGACACCAACAACTTGTTCAATTTTGAGCATAGGTCCTTGATGCTTTTTTGTGTGTCCTGCTAAGATTTACACATTTTCACCAAAATTCATCTCGACTGGTAATACTTGTCTTCATGTTCATGTTTGTTTGCGTTTACCTGCAGGATCCGGGTCAGTGGCATGCTTGTACGGGTTGAACTTGGGCTTGGGCGCCACCACAGGGGCAAACTTTTTGGGAGCCTGCTGCTGCGACACGGAGATGCTGGCGCTGCCCGGCGACGGCGTGGTCTCCATCCTAACAGCCACCTGACCACCGTCGCCACTGTTGCCTGCGTTCCACATGGTTCTGGTGAGCAGACAGAAAAAGAAAATCAACCACTATGGGACAAGCAAAACAGTGACTCGTCCACTCTGTGGCTAGCCCATAAAGCCAATGCAGTAGTCGACAGTTTCACTTTGGGAAATTTTGGTATATTTTCCAGACTAAAGTGAAAATCTTACAAGAACCAAGTTATATGTCTAACCCATTTTGGCCGGGAGCGCATTACCACGTTTTTACCACTGGTGCCAGGTTTCTGTTGCTGTATGTTCTTGAGAAAAAAAGTTGGATATTTTTTTTAAATATACAGTTGGATATTTAAGCCTTCCTATATTGATGAAAAAAAGTCTGAGGAAAAAGTCAAACATTTTTGGAGAGTAAAAGTTGAATGTTTTTCAGAATAAAGTCATTATGAAATAAAAATCTTTCTTGAAAAAGTCATGGTCTTATGAGAATGAAGTTGTATCTTTTGAAAAAAATATTCATATTTTGAGGACAAATCCTAATCTTGCGAGAATAACGACGTAGCTCTTCAAGGAAAATGTCATACGTCATAAACAAAGAATAAAGTTGTATGACTGAGAAATAGTTAAATATATATCTGTATAGTAGAAATAGAGAAATATATATTTTCAAGCAAGTCACTTAGTTAAATAAATCTGTATGTTTACAATAATAAAGTTATACATTTTAAATAAAAAACACCCTTATTTTGCAAAAACTGTGTATTTAAGAAAAAAAAATTCACAATAATAAAATTGTAATGCTACAACAATAAAGTTATATATTTTGAGAACAAAATAATATTAAGTGAATGACTGTAAAAGTAAATATCCTATATGCCAACATAAGAATATTTTGAGTTTTTCCAACAACATGTATATCCCCCACATCCCCCACTCCCAGTAATTAGGAAAGCATGAGACCTGAGTGAACATTTTAACTATTGAATCAGTGGAGAAGACAAGCAGAAGCGAGAAGTGATCCTGTGATCTTGACACCTTTTAATGTGTCCAAAAGGCTGGAACAAGAAAACTATCAAAATGACTTTGAAGTGCCAAACCTTTTGTTGCTCTTTTTCTTGAGCTACAAAGCCCAAAAATCAAATGAGAGACAAAAGCGCACTGAACACAACAACAACAACAGTAAAAAATAATTAAATAAAAACATTGAAAAATGCTGCAATGCTGCTGTAACCACTGGTGTTAGTTTGTATTTTGACGCACTTCTCAAAAAAATCCAGATTTTCATTAAAATACTGTTGGCTAAGATACTGTTGCTAAGATAAGGCTAACAAACAATAAAGACTAAGGACAACAATACAGTATAGCTTGCTGTATTTATTATGACAAACATTTTTTTTAAATGGAGAATTGTTGGAAAAAGCCCAGGGAGACCAGCTAGGACAGCGTGAGCAAACATGAGTGTAGAATTATTTTTTGCTTTTGTTACTCTACTACGACGGAATTAGTTTTTTTTTTTTTTTTTACGATTACACTACTATTGCTAAGATACTGTTGCTACGCTAATGCGAACAAGCAAACGTAAATACTTAACAGCAACTGTAAATATATAACTAAGCAAATGAGTCTTTGTAACTGTAACTAAGTAACTGTAACAAAGTTAATTTAACTATGTAACTCAAGCAATTTCAGTAAGCGAAGAAGAAAAGCCTACCGGAACATCTGATCGGAACTGCTGAATCCCATTTAACATTACCTTGAATGGGTTTGGTTAATTTTGAACACAGTCTTATCCCAAGATGGTAACTATGTAACTCTAAATAAGTAACTGTAGCTCAGTAACTATATAACTAATGCAACGTAAAGTTAGCAAAACAACTGAAATGTATTTAGAGCGGAAGTCACCTAAACCTATTTTTTTCAAGAATATGTTCCCAGCAGGCCCACTAGTTGAAACACCGCATTCTGATTAAAAGCAGAAAAATGCACTCGTTTTTAGCCATCTCTGGGGGCGGCCATTTTGTCTTCTGTCGACTGACACGGCTGACCTGTTTTCTGAATCTGAGCCGTGTTTGGTCGTTGTGAGCAGTTGTGATGTCATTTTCAGTCAAAAAAGGTTTCGAAATAATTTACCTTCATATAACTGAGCATTTGAACAGGGGTGTGTAGACTTTTTATGTTGACTTTACATTTATGTAAGCACCCCCAATTTAAGGTTCCAAATGGTGCCAATGTTAGCATTGTGACTCACTATGATGATGATGATGATGACGATGCTTTGTTCGACAAAAAGGTAAACAGTATGTTGACTGTTGATATTTGTCATCGCAAAACTGCAAAGAAATAAAAGAAGTCTCTATAACAAGAAGTCTTTTTAACCACGAATCACTAACTATTTCAAGTATTTATATGCCAACATTTCTGCCGTCCTCCTCTTCCTCCTTCCGTTTCCTTCTTGTTTGTTGGTTGTGCGGTTTTCTTATCCCGGCTGTGACTGATTCGTGGGGTTTACATTCTTTTGGCTGGGGCCCACGCACAATCATCTTTTAATATCAGCTGAAAACCCGGCTCCTCACGTTTGATATCTTAACGCGGGATGTCTCACACCCACCTGTCCTTTCACAAAACAAATGCGAGCGCAGGAAAAGGAAAATGATCTGAGACGTGCGACACATTCAACGCGCCGCATACAATACACGCCACCACGCTTTGATCGCGACGTTTACAATCGCAGCGTGTCGTCGTTTTGTGCTTCCCGGGTGCTAACATGCGCATTGGGCACGCCAGCGATCCAAACGTGTCGGTGCCAGAAAGCTAACAAATGACGTGATGGCCATAGAACAGCAAATGGGACTTAAGATACCACTCTGTCCCACTAACAAAAAAAAAACAATAACAAAAAAAAATTATAAAATACACACAAAAAGGCATGAAAGTGTACATTAATTTACAAGTGATGGCAAAGAGGAGATATATATATGAATATATATATATAGGTTTTTTTAAGGCTATATCACTGACCCTATTTTCAACTATCAAGGACTAAATATTTGGGATATCAGTGTCAATCTGCGTCACAGGAGGATACGTCGCGAATGTCAGGTTTTTACCATGTGCCGAGCTGATGACAGAGGGTATAAAGTTTGCCAGATACGTACGTGCCTTACTGGTGACGGTTAATGAAAATTTCACGGTTGTTTTTCTGAGTAATCACACAACACAATGCTGTATTAAACATTCTCCTACTTTGACAGAACATTTTCCTAACCCATGATTCCAGTTAGTTAGCACGAGGATACATAGCGTTCCACTTTTAGAGGTCAGACTCATTAAAAGTTGCTTTATCTGGAGCCGCACTAATGGAGGCATGTCCGAGGAAGATTACATTAAAAGATTGAGCGCGTGAGCGTGTGGATGGCATGGAGGCTTGTTGGCTATGCGCTACAACTCACAACTACGTACATGTTGACACTTAGGACAACGAGGTGATAAGCATAGGATAAAGTATTTGCAGTGTAGTAGACTTCTACATCAAATTGTAAACATTAGTCAGGAGTCACGACTAACGCTGCTGACCATGTTGTCACTAGTAACACAGGGTGATAAAACAAGCACCGGAAAAATTATTTGTAGTGTATTTCTTCTACTGCAAGTCCAAAATATCACACACGACTAACGTTGCTGACCATGTTTCCAAAATGAGCCACTGGCAACACTTAAATAACAAGAAGCACAAGAAACCATTTTTGGAGTGTCGTTGATTATTACATCAAGTCAACATTACTGACAACTAACACGACTGACCAAGTTTGCACGAGTCACTAGCGACACTGAAATAATAGAACAAGATCATGTCTTCTGTACATGATGTAGTCAGCATGACGCGCTCTTGGTCTTACGACTAACGCTGCTGACCGTGTTTCCAAAGAGTCAGATACTCGATCAATCAAGCATATGAAAACAATAGTTAATTTTAAATGGACACTTTTATTCGGATTAAAAACCTGATCGGAATAAAAGTGCTTCATGCACACAACCCATTTGGAATATTCTGACCGGATCAAGCCCATTCCGATGAAGATTTTATTCCAAACGAGAGGGGTGGTTCATGTTGATCGATAATCCGATCGGCGCGCATTAAAACAATTATTCCGAAATTTCGGAACAAACCATCTTTACCGTGCAAGTCTGTGACATCAGTATACACGATTTTGTTATTCCCAGAAGCTAGTAGAAGCAGAGTAAGCAAAAGACATGGCAGGCACAAGACTGAACTGGTACATTTGCAGCTCCATTAGGAAGTGTTAACTCAACAAAACAGCGCAAACAGGAAAACTGTGTGAAATAATGCTAACGTTAAAAGTAAAATTAAGAGCTATGTTTTGTTGATACGGAAGTCGCTGCGTTTTTTTCTGCTTCTCCTACTATTTCCAGTATAATTGGTCAATCTGTCAAAATAATTTGTTCTGACCGAAAGTGTGATGCATGGACATGCATGTCCTAATTGGGTCAATATTTATATTGTCCATGAAAACAGTGCATCCGATCATTATTTTAATCTGAATTCTGATCTGATTGAAGAAATTTTGTCCATGGAAACGTAGCCAATCATTGTAGTGATGTTGATTTCTACATCAAGTAGTCAGCATGACACAATTACTGAAGACGAATGCTGCTGACCGCGTTTCTAAAACCAGTTACTGGTGACACTGAGACGATAGAACAAGTCCAGTAAACAATTTGTGATGCATTTTAACTAGGGCTGTCAATTTAGGGTGTTATTCTCGGCGTTAATCCAACCCCCTTGTGACGCCATCAATTTTTTGGATCGCGTGATTAAGGTTTCCATAGCAACCAGCGGCTGCATTGATAAAGGCTGCTGGTCACCATGATCTATACATGTATATTTTTAAAAAAGCTTTTGAGTAGAGGAGGCGATGAATTGCTCAGCTGACACATGCACGGCTGAGTTCCCCTGCCACGCGGTGATAGTCGCGACGTACGCGTTGGTAATGTAACGCTTAAAAGTTGTTCTTTCTTATCTTCGGAGGCCGTGGTATGGCGGGTTACAATATAGGTTTGACTATGTATTTCTTCTGGCGTCTTCCTTGCTAAAGAGAAGGGACACGGCAGGACAGTGTTTTGTTCCGTCTTCGTATTCAGACGTGAACAGCCCCGCTCTAATTCACCTCTCTCTCCCGTTTCTTCTTCGGCACCGTACCAAACCAAATCGAAAAGGAATGACTACTTAAGCACAATATAAATATATACTCACAAAGCAATATTGCAGCATTTTAGAAAAATAATAAATACAAAATAATATGCCGTTTGCTCCAAAGCAGCAGGAACCATGGAGCGCGGTCGAGAGCCGCACGGGACAATCTCAGCGTTGCATCAACTGTTTCTCATTCATTTATCTGACACAATTTACATTAAAATATACCCACAACAGAATTTTAATAAACAAAATACCCTTATAAGATACTCGAGGGGGGTCGGCCATTTTATCACTTCTGTCGACTGAAAATGAGATCACAGATGCCCCGAGGGCTCAAATAACGACCAAGCTCAGTTTAAGAAAACAGGTGAGCTGTGATTGGTTGTTACCTGAGCTCTGAGCAACGATGTCATTTTCAGTCGACAGACATGACAAAATGGACGCCCCAGTGATGGCTAAAAACAGGAGGATTAACTCTTTTTCCACAAACGCAATAATTATCAGAATGCCTTGTTTCAACTAGTGGGCCTGCATAAAGCATATTCTTGAAAAAAATATGTTTGGGTTGACTTCCCTTTAATAAAAGATTTGCAGGAGAAAATCAATCCTCTTATACATGTCAAGGGTATTAAAATTCAAGAAAATAATGGGACAGAAAAATCAATTTTAATTTTAGAATCAATTTTACAATAAAATCTGCGATTAACTGAGTTAACTATAAAAAATGCGATTAACTATGATTCAATATTTTAATCGCTTGACAGCACTAATTTTAACTTTTACATCAAGTCATCAACATGTCTCATTGTTAATCCAGACTAATGCTACCGACCATGTCAATGTGGCAAAGATACTTTTTTTCTTTTATCCGGCACTCCATTTTGCTCCCAGACACCATTAACCACCAATCAATCTATTCATTTTTGTTGCAGACAACTCCATTCAATTGACTCACTTAAGCAATTAACGACTTCCTGGTGGGAACTAACAAAAAGGCCACACTTTCACTCAAGTTCGCCTCCCCGCCATGTTTTAACCGCCGACTGCACTATTTTTTCTCCCGCTTGTCATTGAGGAACTCACTGCAGGTGTTTCTCCGCTGCATTAATTTTTCATGGCCGCCATGGAAGCCATCAAACATAGACACTCTGGTACACTGTCAAACATTTTTCTTTTGGGAATGACGTGCTTTCTAGCAAGTCTTCAAGAAACAGACGTGAAACTGCCAGCCAAACTCCTTTCACGGGATGTTGCTAAAATTCCGCCTAGACGGGCTGCTGTCATCTTGATGACACCCACCCCCCGCCACCCCAAAAAAACGTGTTTCTGTCCTGGGAGTGGAGTTAGCTCGCTCGGCTAGGCACCAATCCAAACATCACTTAAAACAGACACTATCGTCGTACCGCCTCAACAGGCTTGCGGGGCGGGGGGGGTTGTTGGTGGTGACCGGGATTAGCACTTACGCTGGGTGACGCAACAAGCGCGGGTCGACTCAGCCAGGCGAGCGGAAGCTCTAAAAAATTCAACGCTCCCATCCTAGCAAGCGAGCCTATGGCAGTAGTGGCAGCGACGGCCTCCTTGAATATGCCTGAATGGCTGATTGGGTTAATACGGCACTATACAAACAGCATCGCAAAACTTGGCATTTTTCCGCATTTCTGGCCACTGTACCACCCGAAGACTTTTTAGAAAAACCGCGAGGAGCAAAGAGTTCAAGTGGTCCTTGTGGCTCACGAAGATTTTGAGGAGGGCCTTCCAAGGCTGCCTGACGTGGTGCTTTATTAAAAGCATGGAGAGCTGTTCGGGATGTCTTTTGGGTGTTAAAAGTTTAATAGAGAGGAGGCAACAACAGTGTCAGACCACCAGCGAAGTCAAACACTGTGTTCTGAAACATAGCTACTGAAAACGCTACATTGCAAAATTACATACTGTCTGACATAAATGATTTAAAAAATGCTCTAAATACTCTACATTTGTTTGTGATATGAGCACTTTTTTCCGATACTTCCATTGTACTTCTTTACATAAATCTTCCTCGTGAGGTCTCAATAAAGTTTGATCTTTTTGTATGCATTGCTTTGAATGCTATACACTTTTTTTGTTTAAAGCATATTGATGATACTTGAGGCTACGGGTGTCTACTTGAATGGAGCTCCTTTAACTTTCCAACACCTCCTCAGGGGGGAGAAGCTGTGACGACAAATCTGCCTGGCGACTTGTGACATGCTTCACCTGCGACACCTGCACGCAGTCACCCACGTGTGAGCCGAATTAGCGGACGGCTGACACAAAGCGGCCTCGACAACGCAGACGAGAAACGCCGCCAGCTAGCGTCACCTTTTTACAGTGTCCAAAGTAACTGCAAAAAAAAACAAAACTTTAGCTACCACTTTACTTTTTTCACTTGTAACCACACTCAAACACTTGCTAAGGGTTGAAGCTACACGCTAATGCTAATTGTTTGTGTCTGTCCACCATTATGTCTCCTCTAAGTTAAGGCAGCAAAGGTACTGATTCTCTTAACTTCTCGTAAATTAGATTCTGGTCAAAGTACTGACTGAACTGTTTCAAGGTACAACTTCTGAAACGTACTTTACTATAAAAGTAAAAAGTAAGCACTCAATGTTATGGTAATATCCTGCCGTGAATTGGGTTTTGTCTGTAAGGCAAAGTCACTTGTTGTTGACCAACAGGTGTTTAAAGGGAAGTCAACCCAAACATATATTTTGTTAAAGAATATGTTCTATACAGTCCCACTAGTCCAAACACTGCATTCTGATTAATATTACTTTTGTGGAATATGAGCTAAGCAGTAAAAAACCACCAGTTATTGTCCATATCAGGGGGTGGCCATTTTGCCACTTTCTGTCGACTGAAAATGACATCACAGGTGCTCACGGCTCAGGCGACAACCAAACATGGCTCAGCTTCAGAAAACAGGTGAGTCGTGATTGGTCGTTAGCTGAGAAACTGTGATGTAATTTTCAGTCAACAGAAAGTGACAAAATTGCTGCCCCCTGAGATAGCTAAAAACGGGTGTATTCTGCTACTGAACGCATATTTCACAAACGCAATATTAATCCGAATGCCGTGTTTAGACTAGTGGAGGCACATTACTGTCAAGGACATTTTTATGTTGACTTCCACTTTAATACCAGATGCTGGCTTTACAGGCGGATAAAGGCTGCGTTTTCAGTTACAGTTCTAATGCAGGACTTTTGCAGGATGTCTATGTGAGTTTGGGAAGGTACATGATTCCAGCAGCACTTTTTTGCCCCCCCCCCCTTTTTTTTTTTTTGAACACAACGATCTCTCAGCAGAGAGAGGGAGCACGGGATGTGATAAGGTTTATCCTGCTAAAGCCCGCCATATAATGAGGCTAATTACACAAAGGATAACGAGAAGGTTAATCAAACCATAAACACAAATACACATTTGTCCCCCGGTAGCTATTGTAACCGATAAGCATTCCGAATCTGATTGCCAACTGTGAATAGTACAAAGACATAAGACACACGTGCACGCACACCCCTACACACATGCATACACACACTCACACACACTTCTTTGGGGGGCCAGATTTTACAATGATTTTTTTGTGCCAATATGTGACAACAGCCCCATTTCTCCATTGAAATACATATAGGATTTAATTAGATACTGTGTATATTTATGTCACTGTGTATATTTAATTTTCTTACATATTGAATATTTAGTATTTCCTACATTACTACAAGCTGATATTTTCTATTACAATTGGGGCTAAAACGGGTCCTCGAGTACCCGCTTATTTACCTGTACACTGTCAGGAAGAAGTCAAGCTAATCGCAGCAATAGTTGTTCATACTATACATGACAGTAACACGCCAGCAACGCGGTAAGAAGGCCAACTTCAAAATAAACCTTAGTTACCTAATAATATACGGACATCATTGCCTAGGTACACTTATATTTTGAGGTTGTGTCCAGCAGTGTGTCGCAGCAGGCCGTTTTCCAGACTGTGTTTGGGGAGTCGTTTATTGTCATCAACTGTTGCTTCCGACAACATCAATACATTGTCCTGAAATAATGTTCAATGGCTAATTAAGGCAGCTAAAAAAAAAAAAAAAACCTACTTGATTACGCTAACACTATGGTACGGCGCTAGCCACACTAGTCGATAACGATTACAATTAAAATTAAGGAAATAAACAAAACCCAGATACACAAAGCAAAATACCTCAAGAAGACCTACAATCAACATCAACAAGTCCAGGTTTTCTAAAACAGTGATTGTATGCAGTTATTTTAGTTTTCTCATATGTACAATAAAGTTGTGTTCAAACGTCTTTAAATAACAAACCTAATGGATTATATTATAATTCTTACCATTAATCACATTATTGTTTTTCTTGATTCATTCAATTATTTTCTGCCGGAATAAATGGTCGATACCGCTAAAACTTGTTGACAAAACGCTCACGGTGTTGTTGATGCGAGTTCAAGTTGGCCTTTGCTCCCTAATGACGGTGCGGAGCAAAACTTGTTCCTGTAAATACACCGAACGTGACTTTAACGCTGACTGACAGCCGGCGTCGGCGGGGGAGGAATCAAAAAGAAAAACGGGACGGGCTTGCTCGGCTCGCTCCTTGATAAGTGCGCCGCGTCTCGGGAGTCGATCTCGCTCGCGTCTCGGGAGGTCGCTGAGTGACAGCTGTAAATATATCACGTCGCAAACCCGCGAGCCTCCGCCGAGGATTGCGCTCTTCTTTTAAAGGCAGGAACGCCACGCCGACAACAAACAAACCCAGGCATCTTCAAATCAATATGAGTCGCCTGATTAGCATGCCAAACATTCAGGTGCGGAAAAGCATGAAAGGCTGGAAATGAAGGCCGCACCTCTTGTGACACAAATTCATAACCTGCAACTTGTTCTATTTGGCTTCAGAGCAAGACTTTTTAGAAAGTTTTACTCGGGGTTAAACTGAACTTCGACCACAGTCTGTTCCGGTTAGTATTTTTTATTTTTTTTTATGGAGTCATCAAATTACTCCACCATGCTTCTATAACAGTCAGTGACAAAAACAAAAATGTGTAATTTAGCTTTTTACATCTGTCTAGTTTAAGTGGTTCGATTTTGGTAATGATCAAAAAAAAAAACTATTAAAAAAAAAAAAAGAAATCACTGTAAAGGAAATGGTCAAAGTGGCCTGAAAACGACCATTTCAATTGAAAAGGCTGACCTTTTTGTCTTTTCCAGCATTGCTTCTTGAGACATTTATTGTGGGTCCATTCATGATAGACATCAATAAAATGTCCTGTTGCTAAATTAGACCTGTTCCGGGGGCTGGATTTTCAAAATCAGGGCGTCCTTACAGATTCCTTTTTTTTACGATGAGATGAGTAGAGGTGCAACAACTAATAAATTATCAAATGAATCAACAAACATTTTGACAATCGATTAACCATTTAGCAAACTTGTCTAACTTAATATTGTCCAAATCCCCTGACAGCCTCTTCACAGTAAATCTCAGATTTCTGTAATCCTCATTGAAGGCAGACTGATTATGTTTGTGTCTAATTAAAATAAGACATTTGCAAACAGTTGCTTTTACTTTGGAAAACAATGATCAACATCGTTGCCTATTTTCTGACATGTGACGGACCAGAGTGAATCACAATCAATTTATGTTCGTGCATTGTCTGTACTGTCAATTTGGGGGATGTAAATTAATAAATGCTTTATTTAATCCAATTCATCAATTAATCAGGAAAGAAAAAAAACCTGATTAATTGTTGATGAAAATGATAGTTAGTTGCAGCCTAAATGATGTGTCTAGCCACGTTGAACAAACTTCTTGTGTATTTTCAGGTAAGGCTTCTCGAGATTTTTTGGTGCATCTTCTCATGATAAACCTGAGTACCAAATGTCATGTTGCTTAAATTAACCGGCTTTAGGGGCTGAATTTTCCAAATTAGAGACGTTACCATCCAGGTAGCCAGAAGAATAAAAGCCATGCGGTAGTGCTAATAACAAGCTCCAGGACAACACGACGCATGTCAGATGAGAGCATTTAATGCTGGTTTGATGTGACATTTAATCAATTCAAGGCAATGTTGTTCACTTCGAGATAGGCTTTACTGTTTTTCGTCTTTGCCAGAAACCTCTTCCAAAGCCAAAGCACTGATTTGCTTGTTTGTCACCTAAACCCCCCACTGCCTTAACACATGTAGCCGCTGGCAATGTTTGAATAATGTCCCGTCATTGTCACCGCTGTCATTTCCGGATTAACACGTTTGAATTTAATTTTCATCCCTCTCGCGGCGAAAAATTTTGGGGGAAAAAAAAAAAACAGCCAATTGGAATTTTGGGATGTAAAGACCAACCGATGAGTGCTTCAAGCTAAACAAGTCGAACGCTCAAATGTTGAGCATCAAAGCACAGTGGACTGCTTCAGGAAAGTAAATGCACTAGGGATAAAACTGTTTATCAATGAAACACGATTTTTTTTTTTAGACGATTACTATTACCGTTTGTGTTACTATATTTACTGCATTTAAGAGAAGTACTGTAGTGCCTTTCATCTTACTCCGCAACAGCAAACAAAAGCAGAAAGACGAAGATGCGAATCATAGAAGAGAAATGTTGAAAAAAGTTGGTTTCACTCATTCTGCAAACACACCCACAGCATTTGAGAGTAGAGACAACTACTTTATTTTCACAGTTTTCAAGCCTCATTATATGTAATTGATGATTTTCTTCATCATTCAAATTCGGCACACTAATTTAGAAGACATTTATTTTCTCTTTAGAGGGGCTTTAAGCCATTATTACATGATTTGTATAATTTTTATTGTATCGTGTATGTTTTTTGTTTATTTCAAACAAACTTTCTAAACTTTCATTTATTGGAGAATAAACAGGTAGCAGTTCATATTTTCTTGTTTCATTTCTTCATATAGTGTCATTCTAGTGTCTCATATGTCATTCTAATCTGGTCCCGTTTACCAAACTGTACCGAACATGACCATGCAACCAAGTTATGACCGGGACTGACCCACCGTTACACACCTAACATTTGCAAATATTACACAAAAATCTCCTTCATTGCTTCTTATTTACGGGGGGAGAGCTCTACTGTTTATTTACTGTTAAAACATTTTCAAGCCAAAGTAGTGGAAAACAAGTTTTTTTTATTTTTTTTTTTAACTACGCCCGCTGACCAGATGCTACACGTAACGTCAACTTCCACACAGCTCAACAACAACATTTGCTGAAAGGGAGCTCAGCTCAATGCAAAGCTAAGGAGGTAAACATGGGGAAAGTGGGAACGTATAATCCCCATGGTGAGTGTACTGTACAAGACTGCCGGATTAGTGTGGATTTTTGGATTTCTTCTCAGCCATATGATGCTAAAAAGCCACTACAGTTTGCTTAATGACAGAAACTATTATCACTGGCAATTAGAGAGTTGATTTATCCAATGTTTGGAGATGACAATAGGTTCGGTATTAGTGTTATTGTTTCCGATGTCGATATGCAGTCTATTCAAACTTGTATCGGGTTTTGGCTCGGGCATGTAATCCCTTCATCCCTGGCAAGGCCGCATAGCCACCGCTCAATAGCACTTTGTCTACAGATGACTTTAAGAGAGTCTTTATCTTCCTCATAGCAACAGTGTCCCTGTTATCGCAATGGCGGCTGATGAAAGGGGGTGAGGTTGATTCATCCACTCTTCTTGACTTACTACGATTTTAAACGTACGTGCACTTGTTCTTCGCAAACAGGCAAGAGCTTCTCCAGCCTTTAAGAAAGAATACATCATACACATAATGAGCAGCTGTAGGCCCCGTGAAAAAACTTCCATCATGTCAGAGTGTGCCAAGGTTCCCTCATATTGTCGTTTGCACAACACAAAATGACGCAAGAGAATAAAATGACACAAACCATAGAAGATGCAAACTGGAGAAGAGAAGTGGAGGAAGAATGAAACGTAAACCATAGACGACAAATTGTGAAAAAGACAAAACACAGACGATGACAAATGCCTCCGAACGTAGCGAATGTTGGGTTTCGTCAGGATTCATGAAAGGATGCAAACTTTGATTTGTCGCAAACAGTTTTTCTTACCATGTGAACATGCTCAAAATTTCCTTGCAAATTCGCTAACAGTGGCAAGTGTTTGTAAAACAGTCGGAAGCGTTTGTAAACTGTCGAAGCACATGTCGCCAAAGTTCTTTTTTTTTTTTACACGCCAATGCTCGAAACTACCATGGTTCTAATTTGTGCGCAAGCATTTACAAGCATTCGCCGCTCAGTAAGATATCAGCAGTGGTACCCATTCTTCACATTGATCATTATGCCAGGCAAGAGGAAATAAGGCACCAAGAGGAAGGCAATGACTCCTCAGCGGGCTTTTGGGGAGGTCATGCTGAAGTCCTAACCGAGGAAGAACATCCGTCAGTTTCAAAAGATGCTCCAGATCCCTCTGTTGCTGCTGAACCAGCAGGAATTCATTCAATTAATGTCTATATTCAAAATATATCAAAATTCATCTTCGAGGATGGGCAGCAGAAAATTGAATGCTGGGGAAGGTTTGCACACCTTTTCATTGGGTTGACTCCTAGTACTCGAGGAGTTGGCAAAAGGTACCAAAAGGTTGCCCAACATTCGTCAGAAATGTTGACAAATCCAACATTTGCAACCTTCGCAAGCATTCACGGCGCAGTGCCACCGTAACGGAGAAAAGCACAACCAAAACTGTAGAAGAAGACAACTGGATAAAGAAGATTCAAACCATAGAGGACAATGACAAAGAAGAAAATGCAAACCTTTGAGGAAAAGATAAACTGAGAAGGACGACAAGCACCATAACAGAAACTGGATGAGCCGAGAAAGAAAATGTGAACCGTAGAAGACAAAAGATACGTAGAAACGCCACATAGGCGGCCAGCGCACATCAATATCACTCGCAATTGCATCCACGTTATCTCAATGTGGCTCGATGAAAGAGGCCGGGCTTGATTTATCTGCTTGTCTCGACTTCTTACTGCATACTTGAACTTCTTCTCGGGAAAGTTGGCAGCCGCGTGGCCGTTTTCTCCAGCCTTTCTCGGAGAAAGGAGAGGAATACGGCCGAGACATAACAATGAGCAGCTCTAGGCACCATGAAAAAACTTCCATCATGTCACAGTGCGCCAAGGTTTCCTCATCCTGCCTTTTGCACACAATAGCATGCGGCTAAGCTCACCACGGGGTTCTTTTTTTTTTTTTTTTAACTTGAACTTCACAAGCATCTGATTTTGGAGGGCAAACGAAGGAGTGAGAAAAAAAAAAGTCATTTTATTAGATTTGTTTCATCAGTGTACTGTATTGTAACACAGATTACGTTGCATCACTATTAAACCCACCTGAATACTTGAGCTAACCTTTGCATGAACCACCAGCTGCCTGTGGATTCTTCCTTGGCTGCTTTTCTGTCATGACGGATGTTAAAATGTGGACTTTTTTTTTTTTTTTTTATTCCTTTAACTTGTTATCCGCAGAAGGCGAGCACCCTCGGAGATGTCGATCGCTGCGGGCCCGACGCAAGGTTTAGTCGGGTTTAATCCGTCCCTCAAACAGTTTCAGCGTTGCTAAACAAACGTGCAACAAAACAACCCCGTCCGCTGCTGTGTTTTAACAGAGCTGGCTGACGCATGATCATGTAATATACTTGTCATTAGATAAGGTGAAGCAACATGTGGCTCAATATCCAAACTTAGTCTTCTACATTATTTTTTAAATGATTGAGACAATTGTGTTGTTGTTTTTGTACAAGTGTGACCGATCAAACAATGCCACAGTCAAAAAAAGGTTCGGAGCAAAAATACACAGACATTTGTCATCACAGTGAACTTCAAGTTGTGTTATAGGGTGATGACAAAAAAAAAACAATTGCACATTTGTCACTACAAAGCAAGTGCGGCAGACGGAAACAGCACCATGGTTTACAAAAACAAGTTCTGTCTAGAAATATGCAGCAAACATTTGTGTTTGTTATCGAGAGATGCTCCACACATCCCCGTGTAAAAACGGACAGTTTTTGCATAAAAGTAGGCAAAAAATAATTCTCAGTAGGTAGCTCAATTTTTTTCATACGTGATAGAAACAGACCATCGACTTAGTAAAGACGCACAAGCTCCGTGTAAAAAAAATACACAAACAATTGTATGTTTGTCATCACGGGTTGGCTCATTGTTTTATCAGCTTCCCTGTTAATCAGAAGATGGGGCATACTTTTTTTTTCTCATGCAGCAGTTTTGCAGTTCACTGTATGAAAGTGCATACAGTTGCATTCCTGTTACGCTTAGTTCTGTGGGAAACACATTATTGTTTTGATGCGGCATGACTGTGTGAAAGAGGCTATGGAGACAGAAGAAAAACAAAATGCTTTAGTAAAAATCTTGTTTGCCTGAAAGCATCTGGAGGTTGAGGTCAGAGTTTTGGCCTTGGGTTGGGAGCTTCCAGCTGTTTGGCTCGTCGCTGCTCACTCCGCAGCATTTTGACCGCCCCAAAGGAGATTAATTGAAAAATTAAACTCGTTGTTTTTGGCCGGCTTTGGACTTAAATTGACTCCCGGCTCAGGCTGTTTATCCAAGCGGTATCTATATCAGCTTCTTAATCAGCGCGGCCTATCTTAATCACATCCGGCCAGCCTTAAGCGTGTCTTATTTACCCCTTTTTACGCGCCTCCTCACTTTCCTCAGCGAGGAGGAGGAGGATGATGATAATGATGATCGCGGCTCAGCTCGGGCTTTATCCCGCCCTTCGCTCCCTGCTCAAAACAGGCCTTATCCTCAGCGTAAGAACACGCCGTCGCGCTTTAAATTTCCTATCCAATGTATCAAAGCGACACAAGCAAATCTCGCAAAACAAGTTCCCTATCATGCAAATACAAGAAAGTCACCCATTCTCTGTTTACCACTACAAAGCAACAACAACAACAAATTCTAAAGGTTTTAAGCGGTTCAGATAATGGATGGATGGGTTATACCAAAAGTAGCAAACTCAAGGCCCACGGGCCAGGTCTGACCAGCCAAGGCAAATTATGTGCATCGACTTCATGCTTCTTACTAAAATACCAAAATTGAAAATTGTCTTCATTTTTAAAAATGTATACGTATTTAATACGGACTCCTTCAATTCCAGTGATCTCTCCAGGCTTTTCACCCTTTTAAAGAGGAACGAGTTCAAAACCAAATTTACCTTTTTTTATCCCCTCGTCTCATGCTGAATAATCCAACTAAATCTAAAGAGTAAACACAAAATCAATAGGATGATTACCCCTGTGACAGCGCGGCACAGCACTGCCTTCCTCACTCATTCCAAATGTGCCAAATGTGATGCTAATGAGGCGCCAAATCCCACACGGTGCCAGCAACAGAGCAATCAGGACGCTTTGTTAAACAGACGCTGGTGCATGTGAAAACACCGGAGGCAAAGTGTCACGAGCAAATAGTGGCACGTTCATTAGTAACATCCGCTCTGGACCACCTCGTATCGTCATGTCGTGGACTTTTTAACAACTGTGACAAACTGAAATGATGTCACGGCTGACTGTCCGGTGGAACCGCTCAAGTCCAATCGAGTCTGGCTTGCTGGGTTTGATGACAAAAGATTTGGGGTTTTTTTTCAATGCCAACGCTAGTAAACAAAACCTTTGATATCATTTGACATTCAGTTGAAAATAACGTGAGCTAAGATGCTTGAAAATGAGATCCAACGCCAGACATAATAATTCACAGTTCAAAAGCTTTTTTTCTTTCTTTTTTTTTTCTTAAATAAAAAGACATGGTGGAAATTCAGACCTAGTTAACATGACGATTAACTTTTCTGTTGCTCGGATTAATGGCACAGACATTCATAATAGCTGCCTTATTCCATAGGGAAGCCTGAGCTATATAATGTCAAAGCCACAACAAACGCACTCGCCACGGGAACGGCACGGGGCTGCAGTGTACACACGGCTGGCCGAGTGACTTGCCTGAGTCCGTGTCAGAACCAATAGTTCAATAATGCAGGCTACGGCACTTGTTTATACAAGGCTTGGTCTTGTTTTGATTCAGTTGCAGTGCAATGTAAACATGCTTAGACCAAGTTTAATAAGGCAGGTGTCAAAATCACTGTGACTGCCTCTTTGATGGCGGACGGAACAATAACAACAAAAAAATATCTCCATCTCAAATTCCTGGGCTAAATGTGGGGCCCGGTACGTCCTTAGCCACAGGCAAAGTGAAAATCATATTTTCGCATTCTTAAGTGTCATTGCGTGACAATTACGCGCTCACAGAGTTTAAGTTGTGCAAAATATGCCGAAGTCTCTGGGAATTTTTACAGGTTTTGCAAGATTTGCAGCGGTTTCCCACCGCCTTGTATGTGATGGTGGCTCAGGTAAAGTTCAAGAGGTTTGGCCCATCTATCTACCTGTTTATCTATTAAAAGCTTGTTCTACAAGAGTGTACTTACTGTAAGTCTGGGGTGTGTTAAGAGGGGCTTTGTCCCAATAACAGGGTCCAAAACAAGTCAGGCCGACAATCTAAAATATTAAACGTGTTCAATATTTATGACCAAAAACCTTCATGTGTGCGGGGAAAGCCGACATCTCTAGAGTCATTTGACTTTGTGGACGGTGATGTGAACGGAATGTAGTCAAGCAAAGAACCGCCCTGACTGACCAGCAAGGAAGCGAAGGTAAATAAAACAAAATGTCCTACCCGATGTCGTTTTCGTAAAAAGGTGGATTCCCCAGACGCCAAGAGGTATTTTCCAAAGTTATTTTTTTAACAACAATGCCATTTTTCAACGCTCCCAACCTCTTCTGAAATATCGGCGCATAACCGTGAATTTCTGCTCTTCTTCATTTTGGAGAGATCACAGCAAATTTCGTTTCGAGATTGGAGAGGAGGACAGAATCTTTATGTGTGTGGTAGTCTGTGTTGACATTACCGGAGCAGAACACACACA
Source organism: Filicampus tigris (assembly GCF_054856515.1). NCBI lineage: Eukaryota > Metazoa > Chordata > Actinopteri > Syngnathiformes > Syngnathidae > Filicampus > Filicampus tigris. The sequence goes on from NC_141228.1 coordinate 16,596,267, forward strand.
ATATGACCAAAATTGCTAAATACCTGATTTTCTGTCTTTATGTGTGGGCTCTGTCAAAGATGAAAAAAGACACATCTGAAAAGTCCTTTTGTGTGTACCGGGCCTTAATTCTTAGAAATACTCACTGAGCTCAAATCTCTCCATATATGCAATTTTCGCAATATTGGCAGAGATCTTGTGGCATTAAAAAAAAACTGCAAACTGAGGCACTCAAAGTTATTCTGAATTTAAAGGTCTTTATTTTAACATGGCCAATTGGAAAAAATGCCTACGCGTTTCAGTCTCGGTAGGCCTTCGTCAGGGCAAGCTCCTCTTGTGGAATTTGTAGACATTTCATAAGATTTGTAGAAACCTCACAGGATTTGTAGACATTGCGTGAGATTTACAGAGAGTTCACAAGATGAGGAGAGGTTTCGGCAAAGATTTTGCAGGATTTACAGAAGTTCTGTAAGATTTGTCTTGTGGTATTGACGCGTTTCAGGAGATTTGGAGAGTTCTCACAATAATGGCAGAGGTCTCAGAGGATTTACAGATGTTTTGGAAGATTTGTAAGGGTCTTGCTGGATTTCTAGATGTTTCGCAAAACTTGCAGCGGTTTCACAAGATTTGTAGAGCTTTCCCAGGATTTACAAAAGATAAACTCATGAGATTTGCAGAGGTCATGTTTTACAGTGATTTTGAGAGATTTGGAAAGGTCTCGCAAGATTTGTAGACATTTCGTAATATTTGTAGAGGTGTTGCAGGGTCTGAACACATTGCGAAGTATTTGCAAGGGTCTTGTGGTATTTGCAGATGTCAGGTTGTGCCGAGATTTCACGGGATTGGCAGAGGTTTTGCGGAAGTTGCAGACGCCTCGCTGGATTTACAAATGACGTGCAAGATTTCCAGAGATTTCACGTGATTTGGAGAGGTTATTTTGGATATGTTTGCAGAGGTCTCACAGTACTGTCAAGAGTTTTCCTGGGACTTACAGATGTTTCATGAGATTTGCAGATGTTTTGTATGATTTTCAGACGTTTCGTTTTGCAGAAGTTTCGCAGGATTTGTAGCAGCCTCGCAAGGTTTGCAAACGTTTTGCAATATTTTCAGAGGGCACGCAGGATTTGCAGACGTTTCATGATATTTTCAGAGGTCTTGAGAGGTTTAAATCGGTTTTACAATATTTTCTTGCCGAATTTTTGCAATTTTCAGACATTCTGCGAGATTTGCACAGGTCACGTGAGATTTACCGAATCTCTGTGATAGTTGCAGATGTTTTGCAAGGTTGCAAGCTTTCTGTAATAGTTGCATAAGTCTGCTTGCAAAATACTAGGATGTTCTGCATGGCATGTTACAGACGTTTGCTAAGAGTAAAATGTTTGAGGCTTCTTTGGAGGAATTTTGTTCAAATTCAGACTTTTGTACAACTTCACAGATTTGTGAATTTTGTGCTTTCACAGTGACAATTTTCTACTTATCTTTCACAACATTTTTTGGGTGAAATTTCAGGGCCCAGTAGGAACATAAGCGTAAATTCACAGGTAGGAGAAGATTACAAAGAGAATGCCAGGACGAGCTTGAATGGAAGCGGGACTTTAAAGTACATCTATGAAAAGATGTTTACCCGGCAAAAAAAGCAGCAATCACACAATTACATAAGCACTACATTCACAACACAAGTCAACAAACAAGCACGTCCGTCAATCTCAAGCATTTAAAAATCTTAAACTGAGTTCTTGAAATTCACATTGGCAGCCGGCCTGGCTATTCATCCCGGGGTTTGGACAGCAGCTTGAAGAAATCTGGCCCCCGATTCAGCATCAGGAATGCGAGAAGGCGAACTGACAAGCATCCATCGCTGGCACGTCCCCCCCACACACATTTTTTCGAAGGAGCAACCGCAGGAATGCAGAGATGCTCCTGCGGATATTTTTAACACATTAAAACTCAGAACAGAGCTCGTTATTACGCTGGCTGTCAAATGAAACTCGCAGCCACTTGTGTAGCGCTTTTCGTAATGTGTTTTTTTTTTTTCCTTCTTTTTACTTGACTGGGTCAGCGGGTGCGAGGTGAATGCAATGACAGTCGACTATGTTTAGCCCTAACGACATAATTGCACACATTTTTTTCTCTGTTTTTTACAAAAAGAGGTGCAGCGGTATTCTTGAGGAGGAACATAGATGGTTATCAAAGCGTGTGATATGGAGGGATGAGGAAAACACGATTGGATTGTAATGAGGGCATTCACAGCCACTTTGTGCCACATTCAAACCTTTCATCTTTCAGAGTAGAGTATTTGTAGTTTTTTTTAATTATATTTATTGTCAGTCATTAAAGGTAAGGCAGTGTGGTTTGTGTTTTTTATGATTTCATATTTACAGCAGTGGACTTAATTTTACACTTGTATGAATGGATTATTTTCATTATTTTGTATAGGTATATTTTTTTTTACAGGCAATGGAATGAAACTGCTTATTTAATATGTTTGTAAAAACACAAAATATGGAAATGTTCCTTTTGTGTTGTAAAATGATGCTGGAAAGTTATTTTTCTTTTATCTATTAATAGATAATATCTATTGTTTTTTTGTGTGTGTGATTTGTCATATTAATTTAAAAAAAAAAACTTTAACAGGGACTAAGCCAAACATCAAACATCAACAACGTCAACCGTGAAAATGTGATGTTTTTGTCAATTAAAGTTTATCACACCAATTGTTTCTAAATGGGTGGAAAAATCGAGTGTTTTTGTAGATTGAAAATACAGATTATTATAGATAGCTATAGATATAATAATTTTGTATGTTTGAACAAATGGCAGCATTTTAAAGATGATTTTGAAAAATCCCTTAACTAATAGTACTTGGTATCTGATAATGTGTTTTATGAGATTTTATATGGATTGGACAATGCTTGAAACTCATATTTCAATTAATCCCACCTTTTTCTAATTGGTGTAAATTTATCACAAATATAAAAAAATACGAGCCAGATAACCATTTCCATGATTTTGTATAGGAAAAAAATGTTTTTATAAAGTGGAAGGTCTAATTAGGTCTAATTTTTAATTTGTGTAATTTGTCCTACTCATTTGGATGTTTTAAACATCAATTTTGCTACAGATTATTTCAATTATTTACAATAGGATCTTTTTAACATAGCTATGTTGAAAAGGTTCATTTTTAAAAACATTTTTTTAACCCGAGAGCCAATTACTCCCATTTCAATTCATATATGACCATGGAACCTGTTTAACACCATGCTTTCCAATAGACGTTTTCTTTTTTTTTTTTTTCCAGAATACAGTGCAAATATGATGATCACAACACATCAACGGCTGAAAAGTTTGTGAAGCCCATTTAAGAGAAATAACAGATGCAGTAAATAATGGATGACAATGAAAAAATCATGCCCCTTAAATGCCACCAAACCCTCCAAAATGTGACATAAAATATACATCATGTTGTACTACACCCACAACATGTATAAACAAATGTTACAAAGAGAGCATTGCATCACTTTTGTATCCTTTTCTCATACTGTGTAATAGTACACACACCAACACAGAGCGCACGGGATTGTTATTACTAGAAGAATAAAGAATCACTCTAGGAGCATCTGTTCAACCAGCAGCAGGCCATCTGTTCTTCAAAAAAATACATTTTCTACATTTTCATATTCAACAACAGTAATGCGGCGGCACAGTGATCGACTGGTTAGCACGTCCGCCTCACAGTTCAGAGGTCGTGGGTTCGATCCCGGCTCCGGCCTCCCTGTGTGGAGTTTGCATGTTCTCCCCGTGCCTATGTGGGTTTTCTCCGGGTACTCCGGTTTCCTCCCACATTCCAAAAACATGCATGGTAAGTTGATTGGACTCTCTAAATTGCCCCTAGGTGTGATTGTGGGTGCGGATGTTTGTTTGTCTCTGTGTGCCCTGCGATTGGTTGGCAACCAATTCAGGGTGTCCCCCGCTTACTGCCCGAAGACTGCTGGGATAGGCTCCAGGCTCCTTGTGAGGATAAGTTTATTTTCCATGACACCTTTGAGTATGCCAATGGTGACAGTATTAATTAGATTTTATTTACGAATACATTTAGGAGAAATTGCCACCTCAACATACCATAAGCTATGGTGGTTTGGTAAGTGCGAGGCAAAAATAATAGCAATGCATATAATTAAATTACAATCAAATTACAAATAATTCACCAAGAGGAGGCACGGTGGTCGACTAGTTAGCACGTCCGCCTCAAAGTGCAGTGCAGTGCACATTCCAAAAACATGCATGGTGGGTTGATTGGACACTCTAAATTGCCCTTAGGTGTGATTGTGAGCGCAAATGTTTGTTTGTCTCTGTGTGCCCTGCGATTGGCTGGCAACCAATTGGGGTGTCCCCTGCCTACTGCCCGTTGACAGCTGGGATAGGCTCCAGCACACCCGTGACCCTTGTGAGGATAAACGGTATGGATAATGGATGGATGGATGATTCACCGAGAATTCAGTGTACATGAACCTTTTTCATTTCATAAATATTTTTGCAAAATATTTATGTACAATAAAAAAATATTTATATACTAAATTACAAGTTTCATTACGAGTCCATGAGCATAATGCTAACACATTATGCAAAACGCCATTGACTGGCTAGAAATACCAGCATTAATATGCAGTAATAATAAACCTTTAAAAAACTTATACTTGAACAGAAGCAGTAGTATCACATTCGGGCGCAGCATATAAAACTACTAACAGGCATATATTCTTTATCCTCTGCGAAAAAATGACTAATATTGCAGCTTAGTTGAGACAAATCTACGAACATTATGTCTGCATGTATTATACAGTATTGCCCTCTGGTGGCCAGGATGCGCACAACAGAATGAGCAGCACAATGCCATTGAATTATCATGACGCACAAACGTTAATTCTTTATATTCTATTTAATCATTTAAATGTTACTGTGTGTTTCTATGACGTGCAATACACTAGAGTGGGGTTTTTTTTCCATTAAAAAAAAATTCCAAATGTTATTGGTGCTTTTTCGGCGAGGCATTTCTATTCTTTTTTATAGGGAAAGACAATTTTAGAAATGAGTGTTTTGAGTTAGCAGGGTCACAGAATGGATTAAACTCAGAAGTGACAGCACCAATGTGTTGCAGAACTCTTGATAATGTAAATGCTTGGCAGTCCAGATTAAAGAACGGAACGGACCATTTTTGTCACGCGGCTAATATTTTGCCCACCCCCGCTTTCAACTAAAAGCAACCCTTCCAACTGAAAACAAAACTGGTTACAGCAATTAGTGCATATTAAGGAAGTGTTAGGTACATTAATTAATCCTTCATCGAATCAGTTGCTATCTCTCAGTGGCCGACTGGCTGCAGTGTTGTTATGTGCTGATAAGACTAATGGTGCGACTAATTGATTGGAGAAAGAACAGCCGCAAGTCTAAGTCCTTATTTTACAGAAAACATTATGACAATAAATAAAGGTGAGGGTTATTAGTTTGCATTATAGACAGGACTGCACAAAAACGTAAGCAACCTTTTCAAAGAGCAGCAAATAAGATAATTTATAAAGACTGTTGGAAAAGAACGCTTATTTTGCTCAAGATGTTTTGTATGACTATACTTGGTGACCTCCCTCCCTCTAATCACAACACTGTCAAGAATGGAGATGACTGTCATAACTGTTTTAATATACTGTACTAAGTTTTTGTGGCGAAGTTTTCTCATTTTCGAAAAACTTTCAAAAATGGCCTAGGCAATTATGCTAATTGGCTAACAAAATGTGCCCGTAATCGGCTACATCTTTGGATGACGAAATGAAGTCAATTAGGGATTTCCCAAGAAAAAAAAAACGGTAATGGAACTGTAGTCAAAAGAAGGAAAAGAAATACTCACCAAAACTTTTGACACAACACGATGGCAACTATTACACAATGCCGCACCTGAAAGAAACAACCCAACACACATTCAGTATTACGCTGGCGTCCAACACAACGAGTATAAAAATACATGTCGTTTGTTTATCTGCGTTGTCCAATCTCCAGCGAACGTTTGCCTCTCGCGCGTCCGCATCGGCGCTTTTTTTTTTTTTTTTTTTTTTGCCAAGTTAGCATTAAAGTGCAATGCAAACAAAGTTAAACAGCAACTTTTGACTGCAGGGGATAAATTGAAAAAGATAATTGTGAGTGAAATTGCTATTTCTGGCGCGGGGAATGTCCTACATTTTCTTTGGATGCAGGTAAAAGTGGGGGCGGCATGATTTCTTTTTTATTTATTTTTTTATTTTCTTTTTGTCTCCAGGGCCCCCCAAAAAGATGTGCGTTGCTCTCGCTGAGGATGCCTTTTGTTCCCGTAAATTGACAGTGTCAGTTTCCCACATGGCGGCGTATACTACAGGGAACGAAGGTAGCGGCGGTGGAATATAACACAGATGCTCCGCACGATGGGCGTCAGTCAACATGACAGTTGTTGTTTTTTCTCTTCTTTTAAAATGAAGGAAGGAGGGAGGGTGGGTCTCCTTTTTTTCTGAACTTCCTAGCCGAGGAAGGCGAGGAAGGAATGGGAATTAATACACCTACACTCCCCTTTTTCCCTTTAGGACGCCATGCATCTTCTTCTTCTTTGTACTCGTATCGTAATTACTGGTGGGCGCCAGTTTGGATGTGATCCAGGCAGCCTCCTTCGCACTTTTTTTTTTTGCAAGTATAATTTTCTGACAAGCTAGACTTTTTCTCAACTTTTTGCTTGTTCGTGTGTTAGAGAACAAAACAGTGGTGTTCGCTTGCTTATTTTTTGACTAGTACAGCAAAAACGGAAACAAAAAAAAAGGACAAAAACTTTTTTGTGCCCCATTTCATTGATGTGCCAATTTACGACTTTTGTTTTGTTTTTTTTCACGATGTGCATCTTCATCAGTAAGGCAAATGTGATACATACTGTAAACTTTCAACAATACAATACACTGACAAAATGTATAATTGTACTTTTGATACAAAAAAACACCGACTCCAATTACAATGTGATGATTGCCCCATTAAATCAAAATCACTGAAGAATATTTAGTATATCGACTAACCTGCATTAAAATGTATGACAAAACCATTTTATTACCAATAGCTGCTTATTAACCAATTATTGTTGTTTATTTGATATTGTTTAGTGATTAAAAAACAACTAAACAACAATCACGCAATACGAGATGAGGGGGATTGAAATGAACGATTACCCAATTATTAAAATAGTTCTCAATTAACTTGATCATTGATTAATCTTCACACCTCTAATTACAATATGATATGATTCATTCATTACAATCATATACAATAACGTATAAAGCAACTACCATTCCAAAACTATTATAATTTTATATATAGTAATTGGTTTAAATTACGACGGGACATTATGATTCACTCAGTTTACGATGTGACACGATTCATTCCAATTATGGTACAATATGATTCACTCCAATTACAATGCGATACGTTTTCCTCAAATTACGAGAAGAAACAATTCACAAGGGTTATTTTCTTACAATATGATACGACTGACTCGAATTACAATGCAATATAATACAGTTCAGCTCAATTATAATACGACTTACTGAATTTACTAAATTCATCCAATTATGATGTGATAAGTTTGATGTTTACTGTATACCTAAGTTTGATGTTTACTGTATACCTCTCCCGATACAGTGATTTACTCCAATTACAATGTGATATAATATGGTACACTCAAAGTATGACACAATTCACTCCAATTTAGGCACTGACGGGTTATGCCTTGAAATTGGTCAAAGTATACCGCGATTTTTCTTTCTTTCTTCATTTATTTATTAACAATTAAGTCACATGTATGCTTTCCTACTAAAAGTGATGCACTTGTACCTTCATTGTTTTGTTTTTTAATATTAACGGAAAAACCGTAAAACAAATTTTTCAAGTACAGTACAAGGCTTTTCATTGATCACCCAGAAAAATATCATGTTGCAATTCATTTTCATTCATTCATCTAAGTAATAAAACGAGAAGGCTATTACTTGTTCCACTTACGTGCATTGAAAGACGACGATTGTCCAAAAACCCTGAGCAAACATTATCAAAAGGAATGGTGCTTCTTTCTATCCTTTTTTCCCTCTTTCTTCTGCTGCTGCTGCTGCTATTTTTGCGGACTACATAAGATGTTATTGTCTGTTATTTATTTATTTATTTGTAACTAGGACGTGGCACTTCCGTGGAGATGTGTTCCATCAAGCAGTGGACAAACCTTATTGGGCCATAATGCACTAATAGCCTGGAAATGGTAGAGCAGCGCCAATGAAAAATACATAGACTCTTGAACACACCTGGCCTTGTGGCTGTGTATTTATAGCCTCGTTGCAGCTACAGTGAATGCAGACATTCACTTTGTCAATTACACAAGGGACGGAACAGATGAATCCAAACAAAGAACTTTACCCTTTTGTTTAAAACGATTAGAAGATGACGAGAAGAACATACAGAGGTTGTTACTTCGAGTGAGCGCATTCAAAGCAGATTCCAGTGCTCACTTAGTATTTTATGCTTTTTACCCGACTATACACTAAGAATATATATATATATATAGCCACACCAAACGACAACTGGACACCGGGTTTTCGTCGTCCACTTTCGTAACACGTGAAAGTTACTTGAAAGGGGCCAAATGGATTTTACAGATTACAGGATTTGTCTGCTATGAAAGCATTGAGTGACCTCAAACCTGAAACAATGTCCTTCATCTTTCCAGCTCAAGTAACTCCACTGAAGAGACAACACCACCAACTGTGATCCACAACGCACGCTACACTCTATATACTGTGTACAATTGGTTAATCCGTCAATAAAAAAAAAATTCTGGGACAAGCCGCTAAAAATGTGTTTAGACATGACGAGAAGAAACTCCACACTCCCCTGTCACAGTCACGCACTTATGATGGCATTAACAACGCAGCGTTCCAGCTTTTACACGCACCACCAATAAATAGTTTCAATTCGGTTAAGCCGACTTTTTCTGTTTGTTTTGTTTGGGGCCTCAGCGGAATCTAATTTAGGTTAATCAGAATGAAACACCAAATGCAAACAAAAAAAAAAATAATTCAGAGATTGACAAGTGAGTCTTCCATAATAGATGCCTACACGCAGCTCTAAAATGTCAGCTACTGCGAAGCCATAGACTTTTTGATAATGTTTCGTAAAATTAGTCGCCGGGGTATTATCAGTTGAAAAGAATTAAATACCTGACTCTATTCTTGATATTCTTGTGTGGGGTCTGTAACAGATACATATACAATCTCTTATGGTTAAAAAAAATCCAGGGTTTATTCCAGAGGTGACGTCTCGTGAGTATGCCGAGGTCTCACGCCGATGTCAGGTTTGGCGATGTTCCGAACTAGAGATTCGATGTCTACTGTATTTCCTTTAAGACACCGCATTCATGCGATCAAACTTTTAAAAATGGAAAACTTTTAATTCAGTGGATGAATAATAGCCCGATGAAACATTTTATGGTGACAAATGTTTGCCTTACATCACACACGCTGGCTAACACGGGACATAAAGCGGTGCACCACTGTGATATATGAATGCTGTGTGAGGACTTCAGTCCCGAGTGTATCATTGCCACAACACACACACACAGGTGGCCGAGAAAATGATTTGGGTCAGTAGGTAATTGCATTCTGGGACCACGGGGAACTTGTCAGCAATTAATCCCACCGACGGCGAGCCAGTTGACGTACGCGTGCTCGTCCCATTTGCCGCCGTGTCAAAACAGTGACGGATGTTGACACATTTTGACTCAGCACAAAGTCCACGGAAAGATTGCGATGTTACGGGACAACCAAAAAGTGTTGTTTTATGTTATAGCGCTTGCCGCTTAATTCACTGCTAGCCTCAACTCTCATGTGGTGGCTAAGGGTTAAGGATAGGGTTAGGCTAGGGTTTAGCTAAGATTTAGAGTTAGGGTTACAGGCCAAGGGTTAGGTTTGGAGTAAAAGTTAAAGGAAAAAGGGTTACAGGTTATTGGTTAGGACTACAATTATGGCTTCGGTAAAGTAATTAAGAGGGGAGTTAAGGGCTAGGCGCAAGCAAGGACAGGTAATTAAATTAATTCAGGGTTTAGGTTGATGTTAGGTTTTGTGGTTAGGGTAGGCGTATTGGAGATGGATTTTGGCAAGGTAGTGCTAGGGTTTAGGTTAGGGTTAGCGTAGGTTTGGGTTTGAGTTCTGGATTGGAGTAGGGTCACAGGTTAGGGGTTAGGTTATTGTTAGGTTAAAGAGTTAGGGTAATCGTCAACTTTTCGAGTCAAATGTTTCCCTTTTGCACCCGGAAGGCCACATTTTTTACGTATATAATACCAGATATATTTTAAAAATGAGATGAATAAATACAAGGGTTTTTTTCCCCCTCATGCTTCCTCACATCCTTGCTGTTGATGTCATCCTAAACATTTGTGTATACTTTGTTGTTTTTCTAAACGGCGGTATGTTTTGGCAAAAGGCCTCCGCAGTCGTTTGAGAGTCTTTAGAGGCTGGCATCTGAGAGTGTATCAGTCACACACAGCGCAAAGTGTGTCCCATTAGCCTGCAGCGCCCCGGCTGCCTAATCTCGGTTTAATCACTTAGCGGCATCCCATGCTACACGAGAGAGGAGGAGGAGGCAGGAAACTTCTGGCACAGCGCTAGTTTGGCTGTCCGGGATGGTTGGCTTCATGACGGTGCATTTCCTTGACTGGTTAAAAATGCTCATTGACAGGAAGTGGAAATGTGTAGAAGATGACTTGGCTAATATGAACATCTTTCGTTTTGACTGCAAACATCTTGTGGCACATGCACTGCAACTATAAAAACTCATCCTCCAATGAATGTATAACTTTTAGTGCTCCAAAAATGCAACAAATTGTTAAAGTTCTTCTCAGAACAGTTCTCTCAAAAAATACTATTTTATTGTAATTGAGATTGAGATTTTATTCTAGTAATCGTGTGAAGTCATTCTCAAAAGATTCTGACTTTGACTAAAAAAAAACGTATTTGATTCCTCATAACGATTTTATTCTCGTAAAACCGTGACTTATTCTCACAATATTGTGAAGTTATTCTTGCAAGATGCAAAATAATTCTCGAAAAATACACATTTACTTTCTTCATACAATTACAGTATTGTCAAAAATACTCAAAATAATACGATTTAAGACTAGATTCTCCTAAAATTACGATTTTAAAATAAAACATCCAACTTTATTTCTGTAACTATGAATTTATTCTAAAAGAAATACTGTACAACTTTATCCTCCCAAAAAATTATGAGTTCCTTGATAAAAGACTTTTGTCAACTCAAACTGTGCACAATGTAATCAATCCCCGGCTAATTCACGCCAACGTTTTCTGGTCTTGGGTATCTCTGTCTAGCTTTAGGGTGGAGGTCTTTCATACAATTCCCAAATCATGTGGCTCACTCGTCGAAATTGATTTGGAGAAGATCCGACATATGCTTAGGGACTCCGAGAACAAATTCTATGCCATATGGACAAGTTTTCTCTCTTATGTCAGGAAATTGAATTATCCTGATTGGTTTTGTTTGTGCATTCACATTGATGGCCGTTCCCACCGACTGGACTGGGCTAGACCTCTGTTGTCTGAATGTATACAGTTTTGAGTACGCATATATAATGAGGTATTTTCATAGCCGAGTTGGACTGTTCGAGGTCACTGCTCCATTGTTGGACTACATAATATTGTATTATTGGATTTAAGGATGTCGAGGTACTGTCTGTCTGTGTTGTATTTTTTTTAATTTTTTCCTTTGCGTGTGTGTGCTTTTAGGGATGTTTGTCACTCTTAATGGTCACTGAGGGGGCTGCATATATATATATATTTTCTACAGACTAAGCGTGCTATGTTTATGCATCCTTTGTGACTGAAAAACTCAAAAACGTTTTTAAAAAATGATTCTAGATTTTATTTTAATAATACAACTTTAGACTTTATTCTCAGAACATTAGGACTTGATTCTGAAAAAAAAATCAGATTTGTAAGATTACATCTGTATTCTTTTATTAATTGTAATATGATTATGACTTTATTCTTGTATATATTCAATGAATTCTACAAAATATATAACCCAACCTTAACACGTATCAAACTGCATTGTGGCAGCAGAAGATTACAAAAAAAAAACAACTACCACAAAATTTCCCCAGGTCTGTCTCAAGACAAAGTGTAAATCATTATTACACTATTTCATTTCTGCTTCTCTGCTCGATTCCATGGAAACTGTCATCTCGTGACAATGACAATCGAGGTCAAGTATTGCCGTTTTGCAAATGCCAACACAAATGAGGCTAAAGGCCTGGATGCCAACAAAACAGAGGCCACAGGTAACGCTAGATTGAAGCCTCAGAGAGCGAGCGTTTATTAAATCACTCCAACAGGCTTGAACAGGGCTGGGGGGTTAACAGAGTAAATCCAAAAATCCTTCAAAAGTGCTTAAAGCCCAAGAGGAATAAATGGAAATACGCTGCCACTACGATGGCACATGTGCGTATAATCTCCAATCGGCACTCTAAAAGCATCAACAGTAAATAGCTGTTTGGGAAGGGCTAGCATTGCTTAAAGATGACTTTAAGCGGGAAAAACAGAAAGTAATCAAAACCTTTAAAGTGATTAATGACATGCAGATAATCTGCGCTTGAGCTGGTTCGGGATCGGCGGCGGTGTAATTGCTCCCGTTAATCATGTATTAATTTGTTGACTTGTTGAGATTTCTTTTCAGACGACTTGCCAGCATCTTGAAATTAAGGATGAGGAAAAGAGGAGTGAGGCCAGATTAAGTTTCTGAATGATGTAGTGTAATGTTCAGTAGGCCTTTTAAACTACTAGACAAATTACTGTTAATTAAAAGAACTACGCCAACAATTTTAATTCATGCAACAATTTCAAGAGGATGCTGTCGTTTAGCCGCAATCAGAAAGACACGGACGTTAACGAGTTCCAGCCTATCAGATCAATTCACAGATTCACAGACATTTTGACCAATTTCTGATTATTTTCAAAACACAAAGACTCATTTTCAACCAAAGTCGAAAATGACGTATGTGTTTTTTTTTGTTTGTTACCATTTTAAGTGAAAAGGGGGGATTTACTCGTTGGCCTGGAGAAAAAAATTCTAGAATTCCAAACCAGCTATAAACATGACAAGTAAAAATGTATTCTAACTAGACACCAGCAGTTTAAACAGGCATTGAACCAGCTTCAAAAGTGTATGATAATTATCGTACAATGACCTTTTTTTTGGCCATTTTCAGTTAAAAACGTAATAGGCATGATACCAGCAGGGTTAGGGGGCGCTAAACTACCTTAAAAGGTGAGCAATGTGTAATTTCCACAGACAAGCGTTTCCTGCCTTGAAATTGAAATGGTTGAATTCCAGCTTTTTTAAAACTGTTGCCGTGTAAAACAAACACTCAAATCACCGCATTTTTTTTTAACAATTTCCATTCAAAACAGGCCCTTCGGAATGCAACATTTCTGGCTTGGAGCTACAACTTGACGGGTGGGATAGGAGCAGCTAAACAATAGTTTAACTACGTGAAAATGTCATTTCTTGTAAATGAATGGACAACATAATACTTTTGGCAGTTTTCAGTTTAAAACAAGCTCTGTGTAACGTGACGTTCAGCAGGAGGGACCAAGCAAACCGATTTTTAAAAATGTAAATGTGCATTTGGGGAGTATATCTGTATTTTAACTTGATGAGCAGGACACACTAGCGCTAGCCAAATCAAAGGTATGCAATAACATTTTTCACAGACAACCGTTTTTTGCCTTGAAAGGGAAAAGGCCACCGTTTTCTAAAAATGCCAGACCTATTTTCAAATTGTCATGTGAACAAATGTCCACACATTTTTCCCACTTTTTGTTAAAAACAAAGCCCTGCGGAATGCAACATTGTTGGCCTCGAAGCACAACTAGACGGGTATGATAGCAGCAGGTGCACGGGTGCTTAATCGGCTTCAAAAGCTCAGTGATAATGTGGTAGCCCCTCGCGCCAAACCGACAATATAAGGACGTCTCTCGGCCCTCGCAGCCAAGTCAAAGTCATTTAGCGCTATATCACCCCCCCAACTCCCCCTCCCATGTTCTCTGCCGGGCCACCCAATGTTTGAAGTGTGAACGTGGGAGATGGAAGAAAGGAAGGAAGGTCAGCGCTCTTAAAGGTACAGTCGCTATCATCAGTCTTCAAAGGCCTTAGGGACAGCCAGAAAATTGTACCGAAATGAGTTTGTTGTTATGGTCTCGCAGTAACCATTTAAGCCTTAACACACACCAGACGGCGGCTTCTTCAGACACTATTAATCAATAAAAAGAAGATACTCACAATTTCTTTGGATGAGGGAAGCGCAACAGGAAAGCAAACGGCAGACAAACGTGTGTGCAGCCCAAGTGACTCACATCCCTTCTGTGCTGATCACTGTCGAGCATCGCAAGGAGGCAAACATTTCCAAATATGGAGAAAGTATGAAGTCGGCTATGGAGGGGCAATGTCACTTTTGGTTTGCTTTCACTGGGAATGTCAAGAGAGAGCCAGTACTGCGGTGGATAGCTTCGAAATCAAAATATTGGATGCCTCAAGCAGCGATGAACGGGCCTCTTTTTAATGGCAAATCCTCAATATGAACTAACAAAAACGGCAAGGCATTTTAGCCAACCTCTTCTAGTGTACCAAGTCGGAGTTCGTCAAGAGTACGAGTCCTGGAATTGCTGAAGTCTGTAATTGATTGCCTCAAACCAAAGTGAATTTCACTACCATCTGTGAAACTAGTACCTGGGGCTTTTTCTTTTTTTTTTTTTCAAAAATTCTGAGAACTTTGAATCCACCAAATAAACAAAAAAACTTTGAATCCACAAAATGATCAAACATTTACACCATGCTTCACCCACATTAGTTGCCCTAGGTAGGAAAAGCAATAAAATTGTGTCCATTTATCTGGGATATGTTTGTTCGAAATCCGAATTGTACAAACTCATAGTAGTCACAAGGGTAGGGCTGAACGATTTATCGTTTTGGGACAGAAATTGCAATCTCAGACAACGCGATTTCAAGATTGTCAAACCTGCAGTTTTTCCAAAGGGCTGTTATCCCCATGCTCATGAATCAGCAGCATGCCACTGCGGACCGATCGCACTAATCAGCGCCTAAATGGTGCTGGCGTAATATGAATTTCAGGCCATATTGCTAAGCCCTCAGTCTCTGTGTGAACTTAGTTAAGTGTCTAGCAAAAATATGGGAAAAATATTTACATATAATCTTACATTTATGTACATTTATGTTTTGGTTAAAAAAATATTTGTATATTTACTACATTTATATACCATTTCAAATAATTGCATATTTATACATGATGGCAAGTTATAGTGTAGGTCTTGCCTTATTTGAACCCTTTTAAAAACCTTGAAAAAGGGCAGCCTCCCTCATAAAACCACTTTAGTGTACTTGCATTATTAAAGTAATAGTTTTAATGTATTTGCTGTATGATGTCATTTTCTGTCAATTTGTAAATGTTGTATGTTGTAAAAGCTTCATTTGAAGAAAATCGCAAATTGAATCGAAATCGCAATATCTGTCAGAAAAATCACAATACAATTTTTTCCTAAAATAAATCAGCCCTTCACAAGGGTACATTAAACACAGTCAATAGTAAGCAAAGCAAGTGTTTTCATGTTTTCATAACAGGACGGCAGTTTGTCCCCCAGTAACTCCAATTGATGTTTGAATGAAAGACGTGTCCTAGAAAAATGCTTCTTCACAGAGTGTTTATCCCACTTACGAATTGAATTGCAATAATTACAGCACATTCCGCCTGTCCACCACTGCCTCTTCCACTACACCCCTGGTGGCTCTTTTTTCGCAGAGAAAATTAATATCCAAGAAACTTGTAATCTGCTCTTGCGTAACAGGAATTTGTCTGTGGCTTTTATTGCTCAATGTTGCAGGATACATCATGTGTTTGCTAAATGCGTGTTTGCCGCATGCAGCACAAATCATTGCTATCGGCCGCTCCAAAAGGGGGTTTGTATCCGCATACTGTAGATTACGAGAAAGTTCATACGCTTGCTTGGTAAATCACACAAACATGTAGAAAGTCGAATCCACTACATGGAATTGGGATGGAAAGTCGATCCATCTTTGGAAAGGGTATCACAAACCCTTTTCAAACACCATGATTCACCATTTCCTTCCCTGTGTCAATGGTGTGTACAAACAGCACTGGGATGAAACAGTGGTATGAAGTGACCGGGCAATTTTTCAGCGTTGAAGGTAGTATCAGGAGCCCCTTTCACGCAGCTTGATTAATCCATCATTTTTGCACCTTACTCTCTGGGTGTCTGTTCTTTTAAATGTCACTGGTACAGAATTGCTGTACTGAGTGACTGTTCTGTATAAGAGCACCGACGTAGAAAGGGGGTGTTAAGTCAACCGGGCAATTTCCTTCCCTTCCCGGTAGTACCAGAAGAAAAAGAATCATTCACAAGCACACTCTTGTGTTTCATCTTGACTTCATGTGCACCTTGATTACCAGCCAATATACTAACCACAGGCAGTTGGCAGGAGCTATACTGACCTAACAAAAAACTGCAGCGGCTTATATATTAAACCCAGGGAGTTAGCATTAGTAAGAGCGCTAACACTGGCTAAATGCAGCTAATACACAAACCTCACACAGGTAGCAGTAGTTAAATGTAGCTCACACTAGCTGATAAAATACCTTATAAACCCTACAAACAGTTAATACACTAACCACCTAAAAAAAAAAAAAATCCTTAGAAAAACTAAATGGGAGATAGCATACACTATGAAGCTAACATGAGCTAGAGGCAGTTAGCACTAGTTAAAGGGCGCTGAGGTGAGTTAAACAAAAAAAAAAACAGCTTGTAAAACCTAAAGGCAGCTAACAAAAGTGAGTTTAAAATACCGGTATATATTTTCCCTTGTAGATCAATAAAATATCTATCCATCTAAAACAAAAACAAAATAGACGCATTCAGTCTAAAAGACCACGATGATAAAAGAACCACTCCACGGGATAAAGTTATAAAATATAGTTTGTTTATAGACAACAAATATGATTTCTATATGCTACTTCTTAGGTCTACACAACATTAAATATGATTTAAATATGGTACAATATAGTTGTATTCATATTTATAATACATATACGTAATGCGTATGATAGAAATATGTTACATTATTGGTGTATAAACAATAAAAATGATGTTAATATGGTACATTAGTGGTACTAAATATGTTTATGTAAGAATGGTAAAGAAGAAGTGTACGGATAGAGAATTTTTTTTTAATTAACTATGGATGGTAAAGAGGTAAACAACACATTGAAGTACTTTAATGACGAGAGAGAGAGAGAGGGAGAGAGTCTGAAAAATATGATAATGTAAATATCGTACAATATGGCATAACCATTAGATATGATGCAAATATACTACAATATTGCAATTTTCTGTCTTTCATGTTCATGGATTACAGATATGCTGTGCATTGAGTTTGTCAGTAAACCCGCAGTCTAGTCGAGAGGACTTGCCTGTGTAATAATTTTCTGTCTATCTCTCCTTTGCTGCTGTTAATATCACCTTCATCACCGCTGACCCCTGCGGCACTCCTGGGGAGTCATCAGACTTTAATTATACCTTTTTAATCACTACAATGTAATCTGCAGAGTAAATGGACCCTCTTTTTTTCATACATTCACACAATCTGCTACTTTGATTAACGAAAGCGCTCATTTCTTTCCATTCAATGAACGTCAATGAGTCAGACTACTTTCTTGCCACATTTTACCTGAACCCCCAAACTCTTTCCTCTTGGAATTTCTGGTCATCATTATTCTTGTTGCAAATTCATCACCTTTTTGGGGCCACAATGTGGCCAAAAACACACCACTTTTTAAGGCATGTGTCAAATTTATGGTATTTCGTGGATCCCAACATAACCCCCCTCCCACCTAAAATCCAGTAATGATCCCCTAGAAAGTTAGCCCCACAAAAACAAGGCCACAGGAAAAAGACTAAAAAGGAGTGTGGTGGATTACCTGGGTGGATTTTCTCCTTGCATTACTTTTACTTTTATACTTTAAGTACCGGTAGTTTTGAAACCATTACTTTTGTAATTTTATTAAAGTTTGAGTTGATATTTTAACTTCTTTTTAAATCCTAATATATATTCAATAATATATATTCTATATATATATATATTCAACTTGAGTATTGAGAGTGAATATTTTTGACACCTCTGGTAAATATGTTACCAGGTAATAAAATATTACAGTATACCTTTGATAACAAGAGACGAGTAGAAACGTAATAGTTAGCAGCTAATGTTAACAAACACGGAATAATAGGTTAACAATTCATTGTAGTGTAAGGTGTTACCAGAATAAAACACTGTACCATTGACAACACATGCGAAAGCACAAGTAGAAAATATGGCAGGATGGAGTTGGCCGGCTAGGAGCTGGTAGTTAATTGCCCAAAAATCACCTATTAGCGTCACATAAGATGTTACCAGAATAAAACGTCCTTTGACAACAGGTGATATTAGAATAATGGGAGTGTTAGCAGTTGGCAGCTAGTAAGCTAGGTAACAGCTAGCAGCTAACAATACCACTGACTATTGATAAAAAGTGGCTTGGCCTCTCTGTGGCTAGTTACCAAGCAGCAAGAAACAAAACATAGTAGTCCCTGAAAAATAAATTAACCAATCGTGTTGTGAAAAACAATAAAAATAAAATATTCTACCTGAGACAAAAAGTGATATTAGAAACTTGGGTGCATTTAGCCACTGGCCAGTTAGCAGCTAGTGAGCTAGGTAGCAATAATGGCTAATATCAGGACTGAAAACACTTCAGCATGACTACAAATGAAACACAACCATTCGTAACAAGTGATTGTAGAACCAGTAGCCTAGCTGGACCAGATAGTTAGCTAATGACTAGCAGCTAATGTCAGCCGTGGACAGCGTGACATCATCATTATGCACAAATAAATCCCAACAGGTGACGACACGTTTTGTTGGCAAGCTAGCAAAAGGCAGCTAACATTAACAGTCGACTTCATTGTCATATTGTGATGTGGAAGCACTGCGATTCATTCCACCCTATTTTGGAGAGAAGACACATTCATAGGGACTTATACATCAATTACAATCAGTGTAATGTGATTTTACAGAGGTGGCGGTTAAGAAACAAACAGTATTGCGATGTCAACTCGTTTTGACTTGGCACCGGAATAAACGAATAGGAAAAAGAGCCTGACTGTAGTTGTTAAAAGGAGGACTCACACATAGTCTGAATTTCAAATCAATAATACGAATCCCATCCCCTCCCACCCTACCGCCCCAGTACCCCTTGAGAGCAGCCGCTATCAAACCGCATACATCTGCGTCGCTCAGAACCATTTCTGACTGCATTAAACGCGGCAGAGCTCTTTTAAAAAATAAAAAGGACACGTTTGACAGTGTTGATGATGTTAAAGTTGAAAGACGCTTTGAGCCGTGGACCCTCCTGGTGGGTTCATTGCAGTCGCTCAGGCACATTTTAATGGGGGTACGGCGGCGACTCAGCATGAGTCGTCTGAGAACTATAACGTTAACGTTAAGAACTTTGAGAGGAAGTTTGAGCTTCTACAGGTATGACCAGCATTATCTTTAGTCCATAAATGGCCAAACCAGTGTCCAACATTAAGCCTTTTTGGGTGGTGGCCCAGTCGGGCCACGATGAGCCATGTTGTGGTTACCCTGCTAAAACTGACACTTACCCTGCATATTCATGATATAGTACGCTTAAGTTTCAACGATTATGACAAATTTAGACTGTATTATTCATGCCTTTAGGAAAATATTACTTCTGTGTGGTTACTATTTTCCACTTTTTTTTAACAGTATTAAAATCTAACTAAATATTTGACATTTTCTGGGAGTTATATCTTGTTCAAGCCAATCTTTATTGAAGGATTTAACCTGATGAGCAAAAGAATGTGCGTGGTACAGTAAAAAGATGATTGACCTATTTTAGCAGATAACACTCAAAATTTGTGTTTGTTTTTTATAGCCGAGGCTGCCATGCAAGGTGCCGCCTGACCCACTGGAAGCAATTTGAGGTTCAGTGTCGGATCAAGCTCCTACTTAGCATAGCAACAGTATGCAGAAAATGGATTCCTCCACAGGTAAAATCTTTTAGAATTGCCTGAATCAAGTGTTTCTCAAACTTTGTGGGTCCAGGAGTCCCTTACATTGGAGATTTTTTTCCCAAGGCCACTCACCCCCATGGTCCTTATTACACCAATCCAACATAAATACCACGTGTACACATGATCATTTGTTTTCAACTTATTGCAACCCATCCATCCATCCATTATTTATACTATGTTGCATAAATGGTGTTTTATAGAGACGATATGCAAAGCGAGTATGATGCTCTCTAAACTGCAGCGTTGTTGTTGATGACTTTTTATGGTGCGACTAGAAGTGGTGGGTGACCAGTCATCAGTTTTTGAGAGAAAAAAAAAAGCTTTCCTGTAAAAATGTTTCAACAGAGAAAATATAATATGATTGCATTAAGCAATAAGCATTTACAACGCTCATAGGGTTTAAAATGTCTACTTTTCCCCACAAGGGCAAACTATCATACAACCTTTAACCTTTCTCAACTGTACACAATCAATTGTGTTTTTGTTGTTTTTTGCATTACCACGCTCATATTAATATATAGCACTTAAAAAAAAGAATAAAACACTCTTTAAACTCTTAACTGTCATAAAATTGTAAAATGACTTGTGTAAAATATGTGCCATGACGCAGTAAAGGTTGGGAATCATTGTTCCAAGCAAACAGCGAGGGTTCACTGTACCTAATGAAGCGGCCTCGTGTGAGATGATAATTCACCTGCCTTTCAACTTTGGCTGGGGCCTTTGCTCACGAGTGTGTTTTGCAGTAACATCATTATATTATCTGCTAAGTAGTGATTGGAATTCATTACAACAAACTTCGAGCAATAAAACCCGGTACGGTCTGCCTGATGAACACTACTGCTCCTTCATACTGCAATTCTGTGCTGTAAAACATCCCAGTGAACTGCTATACTTTTTTTCCCACCAGAACCAGCACTGACACTGATGTAAAAGAATACTTAACAGAATTTAGAATTCTATAGGTTGGCCTACCTCTGGGTGAAAGAATGAAGCTGCTGTCAGCAGCCAAAACGCACGCAAGTATGTGGATCAAGGCAGCTGCTTAAAAAAATATCCACATTCTGCACTCCCCAGATAATGTGATTGTAAAAAATATTTAATGAAATTCATAAATGTATATGTTGATCTACCATTGGATTAAGTAGAGAAGTGTGTAGTCTCACTGAACGAAATGTACACAAGTACATTGCGTCAGTGGACTATCAAGATGTTGTGATTCAAAACAACATTTAACAAAATTCAAATTATATATGTAGGCCGTTGTGTGGATGAAATAGTGAAGCGTGTAGACTCTGTGGCCAAAACGCATGCGAGTAAATACCGCATAATGTGTCAGTGACGGGAGCGACCAAATGTGCACAGAGAGGGGTAAAAAGAGCACAGAAGATTGATCAATTTGAGTGGCCAAAACGCAAAATATTGAATGTTACATATTAAGAAAGCATTAATTTCATCACAATTATTTATAAAAGTTTGTACTCTGGGCCCAACGCAGTCACATGATGGCCCTGCAGGGAGGGCCATTGGGCCACTGTGAACGTCGGACTTTGTCGCTTGTTTCACTGAAGGTAGAGAAACGCGAATCAGAGCCTAAGTACAGTTCAGTTGTATTCAACTTTTTAGTACAATACATTGACATTATATTTAATCTTTAAGAGCACTTTGTTTTAAAACTTTTATTTAGATTCACTTTGATTCACTTTATTTTATTTAAAGAGGAAGACAACCCAAACATATTTTTTGAATCAATTTTATCAGAATGCCTTGTTTCAACTAGTGGGACTGTATAGAACATATTCTTTAAAAAAATATGTTTGGGTTGACTTCCACTTTAAGACTGACTAATTATTTCAGAGCTGTGTTAATGTTCCAACTGTGCATAGTTTTACAGTGGCTTACATTAACATTAAATGTAATTTTTTATTAATAAAACTACTGTGTTTTAATGAGTACTTAATTATGTTAGTGGTACATAGAGAGATTTAAAGAAAAGAGTTTAGGAGTTTGGCATTAGTTTGAGAACCATTTATAGGCTAATATAATCTATATTGACTGAGGAACCCTGATCCAAAATAATAATAAAGTTTAAGTTAATAGTACACAACTAAAAACTGGTTATAATCACGAGTAACAATCGCATGTAAAGCCTCTGTGGCAGTTTGACGAATCTGCGTCTTCAACTCAAGGGCTAGATTTACTTCAAGGGGCTAAAAAACAAGCTAACAAGCTTTGCTCTTCTGATTTTGTCCCCCTAAAAAGTAACATTTTCTTGACATTTTTCAGCTCCATGGCTTATTGTTCCGTCTTCGGTACTGTCGCAGAGCGCCACCCGGCTAAAAACAGAGCAAGAGACGCCAACGTTTAGAGGGAAAAAAAACTTTCCCCAACTTCGCTTTGCTTCTTTTCATTAGCTAGTGACTAGTTAGCCCGGCTCGTCATGCTAGTTAGGCTAGTAGTGGAACGTCAACCCCAGGTGTGCCCACGCCCTCCGCCCGTCATCAATGTCCGAATCTCGGCCACACTCGCATTCTTACCGCTGCTAACACGGAGCACCAAAGATGAAGCAACTTCTTCCCCCACCCGAGCTGTCGCCAACCTCACGTCAAACACTTCTTAAAACCCTCGCGTCAGCTCAACGCAACCGCGCCCGGTTGGGTTCGGTTCGGTTCGACTTACCTTTTTGTTCGGACTACTTTCGAGGAAATCAGAAAGATAGGAAGACGGTCACAATCCTAGGGGGAAAAAACAGCCCAAACTTCTTGATCCTCAATTATGGGAGAGTTTTGTGGCCAGTGACGTCACGCGGTGAAATTCCAAGCCGAGGTTTGCCCATGTAAGGCAGCAGGCCAGCGGGGACAGCCAGCCGGGACACCCCGCTCCCGCGCACCGTCACCCGGCTAGCGCAGCGCCGACGCCTTCTTTGCTCATGTGGAAGTATGTTACCTCGAGCGAAAAAAAAACATATATTCATCAAATTAATTAAAGCAGTGGTAAATACCATGTTACACCACTATCTAAAAAAATAAATAGCAGTACAATTATCATGACCAACATTAAAATACAGTACCGTTCATCAAAAAGCATACAGAGGTATACCTTAAAGTTATATTTGTTATTATTGTAAGCCACTGTAACATTAATAAACATTAACACTGAACTAAATACGTGATTTTTTTTTCTAAATGTTCCACAAAAAGAGAATGTTTGATTGATTAAAATCAGTGGCGGCTGGTCAATTGAGGGCGCTATAGGGCCCACCACACCAGGTGGTCACCACTCACCACATTACTTTTGTTGAAGACAAAAAAGAAAGACTAAAAATACTAATAGATTAATTGAAATATTTTGAAAAATATGTATATCTATCTTTCCGTGAGCAGGAAATGGTGTAGAAGGTTTCAGAATTTTATGTGACTTCACAAAAACCCATAGGCCTATCTTCGGAACTGGCAAAGGTTGCAGGATATCACCGGTTTCGCTTGAAAGGTGAAAAAGTTCAAAGGTTTTCTGCTGGACTTGTCAGGCCATTGTTAAGGCCTAGATAGAAAAAAAAGACGCTTACCTCCTGTAGCGTCCGGCCTGCTGTTGGCACGTCACGCTGGAGGAATACACCGCAACGACAGACAGCGACGCTGACCATTAAAGTACTTTCTGCGCATGTGTGAGATGTAATACCCTTCCATACCATCGGTGGTGGTAGTCACCATTTCTCATAGTTCGAAAAATCCAACCGGAAAGCTGTTGGCCGGGGGCGGATAATAAAAACGTAAACAATGCATTCAGCTATATTCTTCGCTCACAATGAACTCCCACGCGAAGTAAACCATCACGTTCTTGACACGGTATTGTGAAATACTTACATTGTCAACCCTAGCTCTTGTACTTGTAAGAACATTAAAGCAGCGGAGGCGTGCTCACTGTTTTTCCGCATTTGTCACTTCCCGTTGGTGCTCCGAGCGCTGATTTGCTAGCTAACAGCCAATCAGAGTGACCAAATGTCACGACTGGCGACGCCGATTCAACATGCATAAACGCCCCCCAGACGCTTACAGACAGGTTACGACACTACGACGGTGGCCACTACACCAAACAGACGGCGCATTCAGACGCCATGACGCTTCACGACATCCGACGTCGGTATCAGGGCCTTTACATCACAATCAACATTTTTAGTTTTTGCGTAAAACACGGTCTGCACTGCTTTCATTTATATTTACTGGTAAGCGATGAGTTCGATAAGAATTAGTCATGCACACGTGTTCAACACAGATTTCGGATCGAATTTTCAAAGCGTTTGGCAGGAAATTGAATACTGTTACTGTGTATGCTGTGTAATCAAGCGCTCGCATATTGAACATTTGAGTAAAATTTAGTAAAACATTAAATACTTAAGACTTCAAATCAAAGAATCAAAGTTCACTTTGTTTCTCTGCTATAATTGCTTTTAATTTATTTCAAGTTTTACGTATCATCGCATTGTTTGGTATCATGCTGATTTGGTGTGGTGTTCACTCAATACAAAGAGCGAAAACATCATTTAGGGCAGCTACAAAACATTGTGAATAAAATGTTAGTAATGTCTTTTTCTGTGAGACTGATGAAACTAAAGTCAAGAATAAAGTGTTATGTTTTCAAGGATGAATTCATATTCGATTGAGAAAACAAGTCATATCTCATCTCAGGATTATATCACCAGATTTAACGAGAAAATAAGGCATGTTATCCATGAACAATTTTTGAAATTCACACACACATATGCACTTAAAAGTTGTTTGTTTTGTTTTGTTTTAATGCAAAAAAAAATGGAAAAGTCCCAATTTCACGAAAAATTAAAGTGAATTTCAAAATGCACACACCTAAAGAATCTGTCTTCTTTCATACCTGACAATATATTTTTTTAATGTGCTTGGGTTAGTGTTTGGCATTTTTAATGTTTGTATACATAAAAGGCTCCTGAATGACATAAAAACATCCCCCAATTTTTTTGTCTTGATTTTATGTACATAACCTCCGTTTTAAATGGGGGTGTATATGCCCGTTTAGATTGCCCGTTCATGAGTTCATGCAAATACCCCAACTGCTTCCTCCTATGCTCATCTTGATAGTTCAGTGTCTTCCAATGCTGGCATTGTGTAGTGTACCTAAAAACATGCAAATATACAATGATGCTATCTTTTATGAAAACCAGCGCCAAACATTTCCAAGGGAATTGTCACTCTGTCACGGGTTTAACACGAGAACGAGCGGAATTCTCTTGTCGCGCGACTGCATCTGATCACATTGTGCTGCCAGCAGTCGAATATTCTCTTGTTGTTTATTTCCCATCAGGAAGCGTAAAAGGCACACACAGATCCAGCATGCTGATAACATACCAAAGGATTTTGGCTATTTTACCATCGTCGCCTCGTCCGCGGGTCGCTAAAGCTAATCTCATTTGTAACGTGTAACGTCTTAGTTCCTAATTTCCTAACGGGACCGCTAGTGGCGACCGCTCCCCAATACACCAGCAAAGCTGATTTCAAACAGACACCCCGTAACAAGAAGTGAAGTTCGCAATCAAAGAGAAATTAGCATGCTGTGTTAGAGGACGTCGGGAGCTTTGATGTATTGCCTTTCCTTGATATGATGCCTTTCAATTTCACACATGAATGGGGTGGGAGGTGGGTTTTACGCTCTAAGGGTCCACCACCACAGATAAGTCACACTAGTACCACAGATAGGTTTTTATCGCAACGTCATAATTTTAGCAACATGCCGGAGAGAATAACGTCAATTGTTTTAGCATCCGATATACTGTTGCCAACATACAGTATTTCATTAGCTTATAGCATGTCGTATTTGAAAATTTTTGCAAACCACACACACGCACACGCACACAAAAACACTTTTTACAAGCACATTTGTATTTCATTGATTTGGTAACAGTAAGTTAAAAACGATTGTGGCAATTATGCTAACTATACTGCCTACCAGGCATTAACAATTCCACAAGTTGTGGCCAGGAGCAGAATTTTACCCAACTGCAGAGTGTGTAGGAATCTGTGATGCGGCGTAAGGCCTTTATTTTTGAATAATCTTAATCAACAATATATTACATTCTATGTCAAGTGAAAGTGAACAAATAAAAAAAGACAAGGATTATTATAGAGAAATGGAAAGAAATGAGCCAGACTAGGTGGAAGAATCAATGTCAAACATGAACATGGATCCACACAACATTGCGGCATGCCAATATGACAGAATCTACTGGAAATTTTTGGACTCTTATGAAGAAATTGCAGAACAGGTGGACCAAAGACTCACGCAAAACATATACATGGACGCACACATTGCAAAGTGACCGCATGTCAAAACCTACTGGAAAAAGTCACTATTATGGAGAAATGCAGTGAAATGTCAAGAAACCAGATGGGGTAGTACTAATAAGTGGCATAGCTTCGCAGAACATAAATATGAATGCACGACGCACTGTGAAATGGCCATATATCACAATGTACTGGAAAAAAATAGACTACAAAGCAAGATACTGTACAGAGAAAAGACAAGAAGGGAGGCAGACAATGTGGAACAAACAAGCGATGTATAGTTCACATGCCAATCTACTAGAGAAAGATGACTATCATCGTGACACAGACAAGGGAGCGACCACATCATCAGTGTCTCCTGGAGGGCTAAACGTTGCAAAAGACATTCGACTCCACATAGCGTTGGTGCTGCTGTTCTGGTCGGCAACAGGGTTCAAATTGCGGAGCGCATTAACCTTTTTGTGCATGATAGAATTCATGAACTGAAATAATTAAGTTCTTTCAACTGAATGTCGTAATTAGCCATACAGAGAAGATCGCAAGACTAACTAGAGGCAGATGAGCCACTTCAAAAGGGACAGACTGGGAAGCAAACCTCCATCGTCAAGTTTGTGGAAGACATTTTCTCACAGGTGTGTATAAAATGAAGGTTGGGTTGTCTTTGAGTAATTTCGCAAAACCGAAAGGCTAGTGTGTAAGTGTGCTAGCTAACGTAAGCTGTACAGCGCGCTGTCCATTTCAGTGTCAAGAGATGCTATGCTCCTCAGTCGCAAACGGGTGGAGTGCCCTCTCCAGGTCGGGGATGAGATTCTGCTCCAAGTGAAGGAGTTCAAGCCTCTTGGGGTCTTGTTTACGAGTGAGGGGAGGATGAAGGTGGATTGGTGAATCGCCTGCAGTGATGCGGACTCTGTAACGGTCCGTTGCGGTGAAGAAGGAGCTGAGGCGGAAGGCGAAGCTCTCGACTTCACGGCCGAGCTACATTTCTACCCTCAACCATGGTCACGAGCTGTGGCTCGTGAATGAAAGAATAAGATCCCGGGTACAATTCCTCCACAGGGTGTCCGGGTTCTCCCTTAGAGATAAGGTGAGAAGTTCGGACATCCGGGAGGGGCTCAGAGTCGAGCCGCTGCTCCTCCGCATTGAGAGGAGCCAGATGAGTTGGCTCGGGCATCTTGTCAGGGTGTCACCTGGACACCTCCCTGGTGAGGTGTTCCGGGCATGTCTCACTGGGAGGAGAGCTGGAGGACGACCCAGGACACGCTGGAGAGACTATGTCTCCCAGCTGGCTTGGGAATGCCTCGGGATCCCCCTGGAGGAGCTGGATGATGTGGCTGGGGAGAGGGAAGTCTGGGATTCCCTGCTTAAGCCGCTGCCGCAACCCGACCTCGGATAAGTGGGCGACAATGAATGAATGAATGAATAAGATACTATTAATCAGAGTAACAGAAAAGTCTGAATTAGACCAGGGGTGTCAAACTCATTTTTGTTGCGGGCCACATCGTAGTTTTGGTGTCTCTCGGAGGGCCATGACGACTGTGAACCCATATAAAATGTATGACCACCTTATATTAACAAATGTACATAACAAATTAATGGATAAGACAGTAAATAGTTTGTTCAACTATTTTTAAATGTATTTTAAATAAATCAATTTGAAAGAAACATGTCAACACACATGATTTGCCTATATGGGCCACATAAAATGATGTCGTGGGCTGGATCTGGCCCCCGGGACTTGAGTTTGACATTTGTGAATTAGACAATCCCTAAATGGGCACGTCAACTTAGTCTGAATTTCCACCACATCTATTTTTTAATCAACCTAACCTGATGAACTGTAAATTACGGCCAGCACTATATCTCACTCACAAGCATCTTACCTCACAAACCATATTATTTTGACTGACACTTATCTCTGGGTTAAATGAAATAGAAGTTATTTTTGTTAGAGGTTTTGCCACTTGGAAGTACATGGAACATCATGGTGAAAAGGTCTATTTGAGAAAGGAGGAAAGAAAGGAAAAGAAGAAGAAAGAAGCTTTTATTTGTCTTTAGTTGATGACATCGGCAGAGAGATTAACTTCACATTTCAATTTGTTCCAGGTCAGATATCCTGTTTGACTCGCAGGTTGTAATGCTGCCCACACACACACCACTTCCCCCCCGAGATGAATAAACCTCAAACTCAGAAGACAGCAGCTGCACTCCTCACTTCCTCTTTCAACGTCTGATTGAACGCTCACATTTCAAACCCACCGCAACCTAACATGTGCTCACTTCCGCCATATCAACAGTCTCCAGGAATCAGAGGTGGTTGATTCGAGTCAGGACTTGATTCGAATCAAACTTAACCCTGACATATTGGTCATTTTCCATGCACACATAGCATGTTGAGGCAGGCCAAAATATATCGTCACAATAATTGTCTATTTCAAATTATGAACTACATATTTTTGCAAGTTGTATTATTAGCCTTTCTGAAAACGAATGATGAATGCTTAATTGTTTCAAACCCCCACGTGAACACTGTCTTCACTGTTCCATAAAAATACACATATACTGACTGTACATTATGGAAATGTAACACAGCATTTCAGAATAAGAGTATCATACTAACAGTCAAACATGGTAGTGGTAGTGTGAAGGTCTGCGGCTGCTTTCCTACTCCAGGACATGGTTGGCTTGCTTGATTTGAAGTGTGCTGTTTATGGTGGCGCAGCCAATTATTAGGCTTAGGGGGCAAGTACTTTTTTTTTTTTTACCCAGGGCATTATCTGGATAGCAACTAGCATAATGTAGAAATATTTTGTAGGTCTCGAGTCCATAAGCTCGATTAGCAATTTACAAAACAGCTACTTACTCAATGCGTGTTCGTTTTGTCTTTCAAGAAGGTATCGGATGGAAATAAAGCCTCACACAAGTCGATTGAATTTTTTCGTCAGTTTTCTTTTCCGTCTCTGAAGTTCAGACGGGCGAGGGCAGAAAAGGAGCATGGTCTAACATGGGGCCCTCAAATTTATACTTTCTTCAAAATCTAAACATAATGTGGGCTGGTCTCCTCCCTGGCTGGCCCTGCCTATGGGGCTGATCTTCTCCAGCTGGTCCCGTGCTCAGATCAGGGCACGCTGACTCTGAGACTTTTAACTGATTACGCAATGTGTAATTCTTGGTTTTTGGTTAACCTGTTGGCTAACACAAAGTCATTCATATAGATTTAGATCCTTCAATAACCATAGCATTTTATTTTCTTACTAAAACTAAGTATTTACCTTGGGACTTGGGGATTCAAATGAATGTATGGACACACACATTTATCTGGGTTAATTTCGACTTTCTGAAACAAACCCAAAAAACTGTTAGAAGGAAAATATTGGTACAAAACTGTCATTCATCCCCCAGGAAAGTGTCAGACCGCTGGTCTGCGCTGTGCCCCGATTGGTCAGTCAGTGTTTGTAGGAGGTGTGGCCTAGTGACAGATCAGTTCTGACTCACATCTGACTCTCAAGAGGATTCTAGTGATGTTTTGTGTGTGTGTGTGTGCGGGTGTGGGTGTGTGTGTGCGTGTGTGTTGATTTGCAGGGAACAGTGGCAGGCCGAGAAAAACAAGACTTTTATAGCAGACAGGAAAAACAAGCGTGTCTGGGAAGCACATACGGCACCTTAATTAAGAGTGTAGATAGCGCAGATTAGTCTGCAAGCACAGCAACCACGTTAGCGGTGCGAGTCACGCCAAATAAGGAGCCAACAAAAGTAGGCAGCAGGCAAGCAGAGTGACGACAAAAAAAAAAAAAAACAATGTCCCAAAGCCACTCATCAAACAAGTTGGCGTCTTGATGGAGACCCCAGATTGCGCTAATGAATTCTAATTCTTGTGTTTGAGCATGTAAATCAAACAATCCCTGCCCGGAGCTAGCGCGTTAGTTAAACGTGGTGTCATGCACAAACCTTCAAAGCGCTTGCAGTTTTGTCATTGTTGCCCTGAAATCGGTTGTGTTGATGTGCCATGAAAAAACATTCCGACACGTTTGAAAACCCGACACTTTCACTGATTGTGTGGAGAGGAATTTTTTGGGACATTTTCGTGGAAAAAAACACTGCTGAAGCGGAATCAAGCTATAGCCTCATCAGAAATCTGCGTTGCCGCAGTTAAGCCCCTCCAGCATTTTATTTGATATTCTAAAGTATATTTATAAATTATTTTCTCAGCCCCCCATGTATCAGTCAAGCCCCACTTTAGCCCTGGGAGAGAAAAAATCCTGGAGCCGTCCCTGTCCACATCATTGCGCCCCCTGCTAGTCTCATGACGAGGATCCCCCGCAAAGGCGTAAATAAATACATCAGGCCTCCCTGACCTCACAATATGGAGCATCTCCCATTTGATCCTTCTTTGAAAGAATCCTCCTCTTGATGCCCCTTTTTCGTTCCTTTGAAACGACATCAGATGACAGCATAATCCCACCATCATTATCAACATCAAAAATTGCGGCAGGCTAGCTAGCAAGCTAGCGGGCGGCCACGCGTCGCCTGTGTGACGGGATGATATGGATTATGCCGGGACAACCGACCTTGCCCTCCCGCTTGTTGCTTGTTTTTTATTTTTTTATTTTTTTTATGCCTGCCAGTGGCACAGCAGCACTCGGCCAATAAAAAGCCAAATAACCCGCCTGATGATTAAGGTCATTCATGTAAGCCTCAAACGGCATAAAATGGGGGTAGTGATGCGTAGATTTTGTTGTAGTTTCCTCTTCAGAAGGTCCTTTTGATCCCTCTTTTTTTTTTTTTTTAAGTATTGGTATTGGTTGCCCCCGCAACACCCCCCCCCCCGCACCCCAAGCATTTTGGGAAAAAAAGCATTTTGTGCAACTCAGAGTGAAAAATGTACTTTCTGAAGTAATGTAGGTGGGAAAAACAAGTTTTCCTCACCTGTTGTTGGCTTCCACGTGTCTGTCCCAAACATGGGAAAAGGTTTTAATCCATCACGTTTATCCCGGGATGACCAGGGATCTGATAGTGAATTTTCCCGCCAGCGTCCCCCGAGGGCTCAGCTTGGCTAGCCCCTCCACAGTGATGGAAATGTGTTGGACTAATTTGTTTTAAAACGGGATTGGCCCCATATTAGTCCACTCATCCATCAGATTATCCCCCACTGGACGGTAGCATTCTCTCTAATGTCCGCATCGTCTCTTTGGGTGAGATTATCCGCACAGGCAGTGGGGTCATTTCAAAATCAGGTGTGAACGACATCATGTTAACTAGGAACGGTTATGTTCAAGATGTTAAGGTGACACTAACAACCAGAGCTGGGCATTTTACTAAAAATTGAGCGTCCGTTATTCGTCATCCATCTGTTACCCTTCCGTCGTCCGTCATTCGCCTTTTTTTCAGTGGGGAGAAAATAACAACCGTCTATAGGTCGGTCCGCCTCTAATTTTAAATGGCTATCCGTTGGCGAGTCCGACAAAACTTTCACTCGCCCGCTCGCTTTGAACAGAAAGAGTGACTCACTGTGCCATGGAAACAGTTCACAGCCCTGGTCCATCACTCGAATCTGTCCCACAGGCAACTGGAACTCACTATTGTTCCTGACGGTCATCGAAGCCCCGCCGCGAAAAATAGACTAATGACGGACTACAGACGACTGACTGATTAAATAGAGGGCTTCCAACTCTGCTTAGTCCGTCTATTTTAAAATTTTTCCCATCATTCGTCAACCGTCAGCAAAACGGGCAGCCGTCAGTGACATCACATAGGAGGAAGGCTAACAACTCTGCTAACAACAAAGCAAAAAGCAACAGGGGGCAGTTAGATTAGTCGGTTGGTTAGTTTGTTGCTTGGTTTGCGCAAGTTGCGCGCATTCTCCTAACGGATTAACGGTGCGGGAAACATCTGGATAATAATGCTCATCTACTCAGACCGATGCACATGCGCGACCACCAAATGTCAGCATACAGTATTACAGTCCCCTAGTTTGCTAGTAAATTGGTTGGTTGGTTGGCATTTGTTAGTCATCTTTCACTAAATTCTTTTTTTTAACTTAACTAACTAGCCAATGAAGCAAATAACTAACAAATGGGCTAGCCAACCAAATGTGCTCATTACGGTTGTGAGGTCCAAATGTCACAACGGTATTCTCAGACGGACCAACGAAATAACAAATTGGCTAGCAGACAGGCTGATGGATTGACTAACAAACCAATTAACCAGCCACCTTCGCGAGATATGTCAGTTTTGCAAGAGTTTGCCTTATCTTTTCAACATCAGTGACGTATTTCTCCCTCAATTGTTATTCGAATTCCGTTTTTGTGTGTGTGACCTTCCCAGGTTGAAGTTGTGACATCTGGCGTGATGCAATAACGTGATACCCCTCCTTCCCTTCTCCCCTGCGGACAAGTTATAAAGAGCAATATCTGCTTCCACAGATTGAGCTGAGTTTAGCTAGATTAATGCACTCAAATGTTTGTTGTATAAAAGCTGTGTTTATCAAACAATGTGTCTCTATGGCAGATGGCTCATCATCTCTGGACGCTCGCTCGCTTGCCATGCTAAAGGCACAGCTAGTCTGTGTGTGTCCTAATGGGATTGGAGACTTCTTCTTTCCAATGAATTATATGTAGAACAAGTGGGATTACTTTAATCTCTTTTCTGCCCCTCCTCCACAAAAAAATCAGAGTTTGTAACATTCATGGGAAAGCCGAGCAAGTGAGCACTACAATCTCTATCTCTGACTTTTCCAAGAGATTTTTGCGTCCTTCCATCTCTCTGGAGGACTTGATGATAGCTTTGTCCTTCTCACGTCTCCACATCTAGGAGAAGTCAAGTAAAGGTTCTTACCGTCGACTGGTGGATTCATTCAAGATTGAAGACCTTTTCCCAGCATGCCTCACTCCCTCCAGAGGAAAAAAGGTGAGATGGCTTCTGGTTCCACAATAAAAATTGTTCATCGACTGCCGACCCACCAATCAACCAACTAACTAGAAGATCAGCTAACCAATCAAATTTGTCTGTCTGTAAATTGGTGATTCAGTCGGTCAACCAAACTTTTTTCAAGTTAATTGGCTTGTGGATTTTTGGGGGGATCGTTTGTTCCTTCATTTGTTAATTAATTCATTGTAGTTAATGAAATAACTGACTAAATAAACAACTGGCTGAACAACAATCAGCCACCCAGCCCATTGGTTGTTAACTTGTTTAGTTAAACCTAACCAATTAAACATTACGTTGACTAGCCAACCAACTGACTAGCTAACTAACCATCTTAATTTGTTTGTCAGTATTTTTTTTTCGGTCGGATAGTATTTTTGTTAAATTGATTGGTTCGTTGGTGGGGTTTTTGGATGGGGCGTTGTTGGTTGACTTGTTCCTTTCTAGCTAACAATTAACTATGTCAGTCTAC
Source organism: Filicampus tigris (assembly GCF_054856515.1). Taxonomy (NCBI): domain Eukaryota; kingdom Metazoa; phylum Chordata; class Actinopteri; order Syngnathiformes; family Syngnathidae; genus Filicampus; species Filicampus tigris. The sequence goes on from NC_141228.1 coordinate 16,630,223, forward strand.
CATTGGTTGATTCAGTTACCAACTTTGTCCCTCAGTCCATTTTTAGTTGGCGAGTCAGTCTTTTAGTTAGTTGGTTCGTCAGTTAGCTTAGTTTTAGTCAGTTCATTGTAGTTAAGTAGATAACCAATCAACTAACCAACCAACCTACCGATAGTCCATTAGTACGTTTGTGAGTCCGTCGGTCTGGTCAGTTGGCCAGGCCATTTGTTAATTAGATTTCTTGTTTAGTTAGTTGGTTTGTTGGTTGGTTGGTCGGTTGATTTGTTCACTAACTAACTAGCTAACTAGAAAGCTAACTAATTGAGGAACCAAGTATCACATTTAATTAAACAATAGATAATGGATTAGCTGGCCGTCGAACCAACCTACCAACCAATCTACAGTATATCATCATCATAGTTAGTTAATTGGTTTACTTGGTTGGCTGGTTAATTCATTTCTTTGTTAGTTGTAGCTAGTTGTAACTAACTAACTAACTGGCTATCAGGATTGACTGACTGGCAAACTTTGTCTGCCAGTATGCTTGTTAGTGGGTCTGTCATTTGAGCATTCTGTTTTTTTTAGTTAATTGGTTGGTTAGTCAATTGGTTTGTTAGGTTGGTTGCTTATTTGATTCATTTGATAGTCTCTAGCTAGTTAGTGTTAAATAACGAACTGATCAATTTACGCAAATTGGCAACAAACCAACAGCTCAGCTAACCAACTAACCAACCACCTAAGCAACTAACTACTCTACATCAGTTTGTTAGTCAATTGATCAAATTTGATGAAATCAATCAACAACTAAATCAGTCAGTTGTTCTTGTTGGTCGATTTGTTAGTTAATTAAAAAAAATGTAAGTTTGTTTCTTAGCCAATTAGCAAACTAACTGTGTTGCAGTGAATCCATAGAACTGCATGAACTTGAACAAACAAAATAATGATAATAACAGGAATGTATCAAGTTAGTCAAATATGATATGAAAGAGCCACAAGTAAGCATAAAGGATCATGCAAAGTGTCTGCAAAACTGAGACCTGAAAGTGTACTTAACGTACCACTAGAGAGCACACGAGTGGCACGTGTACCACACTTTGAGAATCATTCCATTAGATAATTCACCATGTCAACTGGACATATGCACGCATCATCTCCATATCAGCGGAGAGTGGTTTAGGGATTGAGTTGATCCTGGTCAATCCCCCTGGTGTACCCGCGTGGGATTGAAATCTAGTAATGTACTGTACAATAATTCCTTCTGCAGGGACAATACGCCGTTATGCTAATGAATGTACAAAGACACCATTGCAGATTCATTGGGATTACACAGACCGCGACCTTTTTAACGTTCCTGAAGTTGAGTTGCGAGCTTGGTCAGAGAAGGAATTTAACTGGTAAATCACAGTAACACTGTATACCAGGGATGGGCAACTTGAATGGAGAGAACCACAATTTTTCATCAGCACTACACATTGGAAAACGCACTTGCAAACCAGATGTATGATAAAAAGGCTATGTTAAATATGGACAAAAGACATGCATTTGTCCGCTTTCTGTTGTTGTTTTTTTGCCAAGGCAGAGGGCTCTTGTGCAGAAAAAATAATTCAAGAAGCCATACAAGTGCTGAACAGCAAATCAACATCAAATGCAAGAACTCATTTTTCACAAAAATCAACTCACTCTAAATTTAAATATGATTGAGGCACTATGCTACTATGCTAATGCTATCCTACATTTCATTCCAAATCTGCAAACAATTATTAGGCCTACTCACGTTGTCGTATAGTCAGTTAGTTAGTTAGTTAGCAGAGCTGGGCAGTCCGTCCCTGGGCCGGACCGGTCGGACCCTCCCATTTTTGGGGCGGAGGGGTGAGGGGATGACAAATTTTTAAAAATAGCTGGACTAAGCATGGCCGGAAGTTGATTTTAGTCCGGCCCACTAATCGGCCCTCATGCGTGTGACGTGCTCGCGAGGCAGCCAAAAATCATCTCAGCCTACTCGGTGAAAGGCTTCTTTTTAGGCTTCTTTCTACTCCCGCGTCGGCGCGAGCGACAACTGCTGTTATAGAGATTGTGGTATTGCCCCCCCCCGCACCCTTTTGTAATGGTATGTCCCAGTTGCAGGTGGGAGGCGCGGGTTACGTGATGTGACGATAAGGAAATACAAACACGCTCGAGCGCACGTTGCTGTCTCAAGTGCCCAGTTCTGTTAGTTCCTTAGTTAGTTGGTTGGTCCTTCATTGTTTCTTTCATTGGTTTATTCTTTAATGCGTTATTTATTCCATCTGCCAGTTTTTTCTTTAGTTAATTTGTCAGTCAGTGAGTTCATCTGTCCATGAGTAGTTAGTTAGTTAGTTAGTTAGTCAGTTAGTCAGTTAGTTAGTTCTCTTTCATTATGTTAATGTATAATGAGTTATTCTCTGTGTCCGTTTGTGCACTCATCGGTTAGTTTTTTGTTCATTAAGTTCAAAATTTTGCTCATTTATTTGTTAGTTCATTTCTTCGCTAGTTATTTAGTTTGGTTGTTTTGGCTTTTATATTTGCTAAAATAGTCTGCGTAAACACACAGCAGTGACAGTTTCTGTTTCTATTGTTTCCTATGGGGCACATGATTGATGTTTAGATGAGTTTTTTTCCTGGCATGCATAAATGCATACTTGAACCATGATATGAGGAAGGTTGGTGAAAATGGGCAGGGTTTGATTTTCACTGGCAAAGAAATGAGAAGTTCTTGTTCACCTTTCCTGTGAGTTATCCTGCAAGTTGCATCCCGACTGAGCGAGAAGGCTCACGGTGTGGAAATTCCAACTTTGCAGGCCACATTCCTGCTTAGCTAAAAAAAATACTTGATTCCACATGATTTGTTTTCCCGAAAATTGGAATCAGGGCCAAGCAGTGCCAAAAAAACACCCAAAAAACCACACCCCTACTTCGACTTCTCAAACCTTGGCTGTTTAAGGTTATTCAAAAAAGCTGATAGAAAGCAATAACATTGATTTAGAGTGTGAATAAGTTGCACATATGATTTAGAGTCATACCTGCACGTACGCTACTTTGGCAAAAAAACAAACAAAAAAAAAACAATGTGGGCCGCCTGCGGGCACACAAAAAAGCTTTGATGTGGCATCGGGGAATTTCTGTGTGAGTAAACTGACAAGAAAATACACAGAAATCATTTTCACTTGCAATTAATTCTCATTCAATTGTCATGAGTGAAAATTAAAAAAAAGGGTGGTAATAGATGATATGCAGTCAAATATATACCGATTAACCACAACAACAGGTACACATGCACAATCAGATTCAATTGAATAACAAGCCTTTATTTTATTTATGAATTTAATTTTATGTATAAACGTGTTTTTATTATTGTATTTTATACTAATTTTACTAATTACGTTTTCTTTTACTTTAATTGCTGTTTCTTACCGAAAGCAGTTTCCAAAATATGTACATCCAAATTGTACTATAAAATTAATTAATTAATTAATTAATTAAATAAATACATACATAAAATTGGTTTTTAAAAAGTAAAAATACTAAACCAAGAATATATTGTAAAAAATGTAAATAATGTCCACTGAAGCATGTGTCATTCTTATTCTAATCCTATTCTTACACTTATTCTTGTTCATATTCTTATTTTTCTTATTATTATTATTAGGATAATTGATATATTTTAAATTATTTTAATTGTGCAGCTTTCTGTAGTGTATGATTGTGCAAAATCACACAGAAAGCAGTTTCTAATATTTTTGCTGCTTTGTACTTACTCTATTCGATTCTATTCCAAAAACTATATTTAGCGCTCTGGAAAAAAAAGAAAAGACCATTGCAAAAGGATCCATTTCTCTCATTGTGCTATTAATTTGTATTTGTTTTAGTAAAATTAGCATTTTTCTTTTATACTCTTTTAAATACCGACGGCATAACTCACAAAGTTCAAATACAAATATCGGCATTTAAAGCATAGAATAATAGCAATAATAATTTCCATAGCTGTAAGTAAGTGCTCATTTATAAATATATACACTGTATGCAAGGTGATAGTTCAAGTGCAGCCTAACGCAAGACAAATGATGATGATTAGGATCACGACCGTGGACATCTGCGGTGGTCTACCAGGGCTTTTTTTTTTTTAAAGTGAAAGTTAACAATAAGAAAAGAAAAGAGTTTGAAAAGAAAAGAAGACAGAGGAGGAGGAGGAGTAGCTGTGTCGCTAACAGTGCTAACATCTCTGTGTGTGTTTGGGTGTTACAGCCATGTTGCATCATGCTGCTCAGAACAAAAAAAAAACTCTTTGCTGACAATGAACGCTCAAGTCGGCACAATTTTGCTGCGAAAACCTCAGACAAAAGTGAAGCACTTTGCAAGTGAGGCAACCTCCGGGCCTCGGGCCTTTGTCACCCGCCGTCCGCGCGCCAAAAAAAAAAAAAAGTAGTGACGGACTTTTTACGCATTTTTTCCTTTTGGGCAGACCAAGTCAAGGCGGCCTTCAGAGATAGTATCTGTGCCTTAACAGATGGGAGCACAAGGAAAGCCGGGACAGAGGTGTGAAGTTTAACGCTATCTGGCCTTGTTGCGTCGAAAGCAATTGTCATGGTCCCATGACTCTTTCATACGAGTGTGTCACACTGCATGAGAGCATCATGTAATTATCTGATCGTGTAGTATAGCATAGTAATAGCAAGAAAGCAGGTGAAGTTTATCACCTCACATCTGTTAGGTCTGCCTGTTATGTCGAAAGCGATTGTTGCTGCCTGACATCCATTGTATAAATCACACCCAGATGCTGCTGTCATCCATACTGCGGCTAGCAGGGGGATAGTCAAAAGCTATTCAGATATTCCCAAAACTACTCTACTTCAGAAAATGCACTCCAATTTGGCACTTTTACGCATGTGTACTCCCAACGTAGATAGGACGGACAGACACAGGGAGACAGGACGCACTATCCAAACATGACCCTTTGACGGCAATATGCTATGACGTGTTTTTGACTCGAATGGGAAAATTCTGATTTAGCGTTCAAATTCAACGACCAGTTCGCTTTTTAATTCGACTCTCCACCGATTCGTGCACAGCCCGTAGTCACAACAGATGCTGGTGTTGATGCTAATATGGAGTATGATTGCCGTAACAGAGGCAAGTTTGAGAATTCTAGTACAATTAACGCTATTCATGTCAAGTTTCTGCATCTGTTCTTGTTACCAGCTAAAAGCCCGGTCTGCCGGGCAGCGGCCAGTACCCTCTTTGAAGTCTTGGAGGAGTGAGGTTGTACTAACGTACAATCGCGCAGCTCAAGCTGACATCTGTTACACTGTTACCGTCACGGAAGAAAACACCGAACTTCTAGAGCGGGCGTCTGCGCAAAGTCAAGGAAAGTCTATATGGAACCCAATGTTAACAAGACCTTGATTCAACAGATGCCTTGGAAAGTAATAAAGGTTTACCCGTACCAAATACTTCAAGCGGAAGATAACGATGCTGAACAAGTTGAAATCGGTTTGGGTAAAGCTTTATGACTTTCCTGGCTTTGCGCAAACGCCTGGTCTTAGGAGTCTTTTCATCAGTGGTGGTAGAACAGGCAAGTCGATGCCTGTTTGAAAGGGGATAGTGGAAAATCGGAACGGGGTGTGAAGTTTTTAATACGATTCTGAGTAATAATCTGTTACCACGCTGATACACCAATTTTGCCTGATCTCTGTGTGAAAGAGGCCGGGAATTTTCCGCTAGTTTTCCGTGTCGTTGTTCTTTACCGACACTAAACATTGGTGATGACGCAGTCCTGAAAATTTCCCACCTCGTGGGATAGTTTGTTTAATTGTTTTTACCTGTTTCCAGCTAAAAAACATGGCAATGAACAACTTTTTTCGCATCTTCGCATGACGATGTGGTACAAAAGAAGCGGGCAAACAATAACACCGATTCCAAAAGTCTTGTTATTTTCTTATTTTACGAAACACAATCAAAACTATTTTTTTATGATCTCCCACCATCTGGGGTCGATTTGTTTAAATGTTTTTTTTATCCATTTCCAACGACGGTAATAACCATAGCAGTAAACGTCCCTTGAAGATGTTTTTTCACATCTTGCCAAGGAAGTGGTAAGCATGCAATACATCACACAGTTATCTAGCATTTTTAAAAATTGTATTATTACATTTTTAATTTAAATGTAAAAGTTTGTTTGTTAGTTTGTTTTCTTGCCTTCTGAGGTATTTTTTCAAATTCATTTTCAAGCTAAAAACCATGGGAGTGAACATCACTTGAAAGTGTTTTCTCACATCTTGACAAAAGAGTGCAAGTATAATAACAGTGATGCCAAAATTATATATATACTGTATTTTTTTTCCAAAAACACAAAGATTTTTTTTTTTTAATGTTTTCCATCTGAGGTAATTTGTTTGGTTGCTTTTGTCTATTTACAGCTAATAACAGGGTGGGAAAAATATCTTCAAAGCGTTTTAAGAGTCCAAACAACAACACCAAAACCATTTTTTTTGTTTTTCTTTTCATCCTTAATACAAACAAAACTGTCTTTGATGTTTTCCTGCCTTCTGATTTACTTTGTTTTGTAGTTTTCATATTTCCAGCTAACAAGCAGCCGTGGTAGACGTTTAGGGTTTTGGCGTCTTGGCGATGAAGAGGCATACAAGAACAAGAACAGTGCAAACAGCAACACTGATACTAACAATTTTTGTTTTTCATTTTTTGGTTAATCTGAAATACAAAGCATTTTTTTGGTACATCTTGTCTCACCTTCTGTGGTAGTTTGTTTCATTGTTTTTATCCATTTCGAGCAAACAAAGTCCCTTGAAATTGTTTTTCCTTGCTGTGGCGAGAAAGCGCTACAGAAGAAGAGTCGTCATCGTTGTGAGAATCAATATCCCTCACGTGCCGCCACACTTGCGGTGCATTATGCATCAGCATGCCGGGAGAGCAGCGCCTCGAACATCCCCCGAGTGGATGGAAATAAAGTTGACGCTGCTCTTTGTTTGCACTCTTAATTATTTTTTTTTATTTTTTTTTAGCCGCCTCCCGGGTGGTTTGTTTACACCTGCAGTGATTTTTTTTTAATGGCGGGGGGTGGGGGTGTAACAGCGGATATAGATGGTCGGATGCTCCGGCGTTCCTCAAGGGGTGAAAAGCAATGTCAGATGCATTACGGCGGCGAGCGTCACGATACGAAAGGGTTAAACACAAAAAGGGAAACTGCAGGCGGCGTTGATTTGGGTCACGTCACGTGGATGCTTAATGAGCGGCGGAGCTCTGCTCACGTCCGTTGAATAGCGTTTATCGATCGAGAGCTTTCGTCTGGTCAAAGCAACTAAATTGATCGTTTTCAAGGTCCAAAAAGCGTCAAAATATAATAATAATATTAATAATAATAATAATTATTATTATTATTGTTATTATATATATATATATAATGTAAAAAATTAAAGTGCAAAGTGTACAAAGTTTCACAGAGTACACTTGAACAAAAATTATTTTTTATTTTTTAAGTAGAAATAACAAATGCAACACATTCATCGTAAAAAATTAAAGTGCAAAGTGTACAAAGTTTCACAGAGTACACATGAACAAAAAATATTTTTTATTTGTTAAGTAGAAATAACAAATGCAACACATTCATAGTATAAATGTTTTATACAAAAAAGTAAATAATAAATATTTTTAAAATCTATACATATGAACATTTTTGAATAAAATAACACTGACTTTAAATAACATTAAAATCTGAATATGAGAATTATATTTCAAAAATAAGAAATGTTAAAGAAAATCCATGTCTCATTTTTTTTTTGTTTATAAATAAATATTCCCTGTCCAAATACTGTCCACTCCAAAAGTATTGGAATGGCAAGGTCATTTCCTTTATTTTTGTTGTATACTGAAGATGCTGAAGGTCTTACACTGGCGAAGTCAATCACCGGACCCAAACCCAACAGATAGCATGCATTTTACCTCCTGAAGAAGAGACTGAATACAATACAATATAATTTGGGAGAAACCCCCAGAAACAAACAAGAACTGAAAGATTCTGCAGTAAAGGCCTGGAAAAATATTTCAAACGAAGAATGATGCAGTTATTGCAAGAAAGGGTTATGCCACCAAATATTAAATACGTTTAATAGTGTCCAGTCCGATACTTTTGCTCACTTTAAAAGTGGGTGGCTTTGCACAAAAGCTGCTCTGTCCTGAGTTGATTGATGATTTCCGTTTAACATTTTTTCCTATAATGCCACGGGCTATTGACTTGCGCATGTGTATACCCTGTGGCATTATGGGGAAAGCACATAAAATTAGGCACTGCAGAAATAATAAAACCATAAAATGATGCATAAACAATGTTTACTTAATTTTTGAATGTTTTGGGATAATAATGTAATAATAAAATGCCCTTTTTTATTTGCGCACAGCAGCACACTGTGGCATTATGGGAAAAAATGCTACGTTTGTAGCATTTAGCCTACAAGTATGTTCGAACGTATTCACGAGTACGCTCAAATGTCTTTGCCAATCAAAAATATTTACTCCGCATTGGTAGTTTGGAGTTACACACTTCCGTACTCTCCAGCAAATGGAGTTAGTCCAGTCGAGTTCTCAGTGACTCAAATGTACTATCTTAATTAACAATTTCTTGTTGGTGTGTATTATGGCACTAGCCGATGCATTTTTTGATTAAAGTAACATAATGTGGTGGTATTTTTGTGACTTCTCAGTGCAGAAATTGTCGCTTCTGTGCCAGGGAGTCAACAAGGACGGGGAATCCCTGCTTTGGAATCACCACAAGCAAACTTTCCAAGGTGAGTCAGCGGCCACTTTCTACAACCGTAGCGTTACTGTCGCTCAACAGCTTGGCCCTGACGCTCATCGTCTTCTTTCAAACTAAAAACACAAACAAGTTCAAATGGTGTTTTGTTGTTGTTGTTTTAATGAATCAGCTTATTGTGAGTGAGAAACAGCACGTGTCCTCCATTAGATGTGCTTGTCACGGCCTGTCATTTTTGTCTCGTACAAACCAATTCATTCTGCTTTACGTCAATAAGAGAAAGAAATTAATAAAACTAAGAAAAATAAAAATATCTTTAACACATTAAAAGGCAGTTGAATGTAAAAATGTTAAAATACAATACAATAAAAACAAATACTTTAGACTGAAAAATATACAATACAATTTTAAATATATATACACATATACATATATATATATATATATATATACATATATATATACAAATTTATTATAAAATATTAGACTCTATTAAGTATTTATAAAACAAAGTAAAAGGCAGATAATAAAGAATAATAAAATGAAATTAAAAAAAAAAATAAATAAATAAATATGAAATCTAAATAAAATACTATAAAACTAAAAAAAATAACCTAAATACTTATAATTAAACTTATAAAATAAATTATAAAATATTAGACTATACAAAGTATCGGACAGGCATAAAGGAAAAGCAAATAAGGATATCATAACAAAATAAATAAAAATAAAACATATACAAAAATCTACAGAAAAATATTTTTTTTATCAAAATATCAAAATGAAATAAAATTCAAATAAAAAAAAATAGAAATAGAAAATTAATTAAAATATTAGATGATTACATGATTACATGAAGTCTTGGACATAAATGCAGTGCCACAAAATTATAATACAATTAAATAATATGAGCAATGACTACAATTTAGTACATCCGAAAAACTTGGAATGATAAGAATAAATATCTACGGGAAAAGAAATGTATTTTACTATAAAATATTAAACACACACATACATACCATACATATATATATACACGCACACACATATACATATATATATACATACATACACACATATATACATATATATATACATACATACACACATATATACATATATATATATATATATATATATATATATATACATATACATTACATATACATACATACATTAAAATGTTTCATATATATATATATATATATATATATATATATATATATATATATATATATATATATATATATATATATATATATATATATATATGAAACATTTTAATACAGAATTAAAACAGGTCCTATTAACTCACAAATAATCAAAAAAATGTTTAATACTGAAACCTTTTACTCCATTACCACGACTGTAACTAATTTTTATGTCACATTCAATCGCTCGCTTTTTCCCAGTTTTTCAAACGCGTCCCAGCAAAGTTCAGCCCGGCTGCCACTTTTTTTTGTCACCGATGAGGCGTTCACGGACATGCAACAAGTACGCCACTTCCCTCATCTCCTACCAACGACATAAACATGCTTCGAGTTTGACACCAACCACGACCGCGACTAAACCAACCATCTACGCATACATTTAAATAAAAAGCGTCAAATGTGCTGTCCACGAACCCCCCACCGCTGGTGATGCCAACGTTAAGGCTCCTTAGTAGACTCTCTCGCTTCTACGTGACGACTCCCAGACACTTCTTAGCAGCTCCTCGGAGGGGCGGAGCTCACAGACGTGTGACGTCGACATACTCTGGACTCCACCAACCTCACCGGGGGAGTCCGGGCTAGCGTGCTTGTCCCGCTCTGATTATTTTACAACAAAATAGTCGATTTAAAGCCATTTAGATGTCAATTTGGTGTTTTGAGAAGACGTGGGAATGGATTTGGGGTGGGAATGTGGAAGAGAAGCGTTAAAAAATGTGGAATCGAAGCTAGAGGGGACTTTCGGCGTCTCCCCATGGCCGGGGACGTTGGTACGGTCCCGGGCTCAAATTCCGAGAATTGAGCTGGTCTGATTCTTAGAACTGGGCTTCTTAGAAGTGGTGATGCAAGAAGTTTCTAGGAAAGCGCTACCAGGTGATTTTTCAAAAATTTCATTTTTTTTTACATTATCCCTCCCCTCCTCGCCTTCTCTTCCCTCTCATCTTCCCTTGTTATTATTTAGCGGCCAACTTGTCTTGTCGCTAATGTCACCGTTTTTTGGGAGTGTAAATTTATTATGTGTGCATACTTGTTCGGTGGCGGCGGCGGCGGCGGCGGCTGTCCGGCTGTCAAACAATCGAGAAGCCAGAACCTTCTTTTCCCTTTCACCACCTCATCGCACCTTCCCATTCCCCTTCTTTCCGTGGCTCTCCGCTTCCCTCTCACTCTCCCACCTCCACCTCCACCATCAGCACTCCGCGTCTTATGTAGCCGAGATGAGACGCGCGTCAGGCGGCTGCAGCGAGGGCCAGAGCCGCTCCCCCCGACGCTCCTGGTTGTCACTCACCACCAACTTTGACTCGGGATGTTTTCGGTTTTTTTTGCCAAATTAATCATGTATTTGCTATGATTTCATGTTGAGACCCGAGTAGTTAACGTGACATTGTTGCGTGAATGTGCATAATGGTGTTGTGTCGTGCCTGTGTTTCCGAAGTGGAGTTGTCAACTTGTCTCTTTGCGTTCGCGCAAAGTGGGGTTGCGTGTGCACGTTGGATGCTTATTTTTTTCTCCAAATTAAATTTATAGCGTTGTTGTGCGAGTGTTGCCACTCGTAAAGAGATTCAATTTTCAGCCAAGTATGCATGGTGGAAAAAAATTGTGCAGAAATTACAATAAATGAATGAAGTAGAGTAAAGTCCAATAAATAGAATGCGGATAAGTGCATGGGGGCCGGGTGTAGTTCAAGTTTATCGACGGCAAAACATCACTTCAGCACGCGTTTTACTTTAAAAACTGTTAAATCTGTGTTTTTCACTCATAAAACGGTTAATGATGGGCACTTGTTCTTGGTTAAAAGAGTAAAAATTGCGTTTTAAAAGTTGCGTTTTAATAATAAAATGTAAATTGTTACGTTACTTTTGTGCTTGTGCATGTTTTAAAATGTTGTTTCTAATTTTTCTGTTTTTAAAAAATGTTTAAACATTGATGTATTAATTGCATCGCTCTAACACGCACTTTTTGCCCTGCACAACCCAATCGTTTATACGCTGTGCACCCTCACCCCACCCCTTATTGTAATTCACTTAAATAATTTGTTGTCCTCTTCTTGTCAAGCCGCGTTTCCCTCAAAGCTGCGGTTCTGGAGTAAAAAAAAAAAAAGGTGTAAAAATTTAAATGTCTCAAAGCAGCCTTGTAGTCGGCTAAATTGCGCCCTCGTGTGGCATTCAGATGAAATGCAACAGGCGCATTCAAAATATAGCTTTATCAAAAATCACATGCAACTAAAGCTTAAATGTGAATGTTTCTCCTCAACCCCTCAGAAGTCGGCAGGATGTCTTGCTTGGCCGACAGCTGCATCCAGTTCACGCGTCACGCCAGCGATGTCCTGCTCAACTTAAACCGCCTACGCAGCCGGGACATCCTCACCGACGTTACCATCCTGGTCAGCAGGCAGCAGTTCCGGGCACACAAGACCGTCCTCATGGCTTGCAGGTACATATTTAACTTTATTTCTTCATTTATCCCCAGAGGGTTCTTCAGCAAGACTGCAAAATTAGTACAGTACATACAGAAAGGTTGGAGCTGTGCCTCAGCTCAACAGGTGGGACGTTTTCAAACTGATGCTTTGCGTTATTGACAGAGCGGTATTGTTAGGCACCATCATCTAACACCGTTGAAAACAAAAACAAAAAAAACAAATGAGCACAATACCAGTTCCAAGATAAGACCAATTATAAAACAGCATCTTTTTATATTACGCTTGCAAAAGGGACTAAACTAATATTTAAGACTTTGGGTCTGTTTCTTCTTTCTGGAGGTTTGGTTTGTCTTGAGATTTATGACTTTTTGTAAGTTTGCCTGTTGTGTATACGCATGCGTTTTTTTCCCAAAGAGGGGCACAATCAGTACCTGGAGCCAGAAAGCAAAAGCTGAAAACGCCATGTAAAGAGAATGAGCGCTGTCAAAAAGGATGGCTGTGATCTTTTTGTCTTTGCCTCCACACAGCGGTCTCTTCTACACCATCTTCACCGATTCGCACAAGTGCAACCTCAACGCCATCAGCCTGGACCCCAAGGTGGACCCGGAGGGCTTTGCCATCCTGCTGGAGTTCATGTACACCTCCAGGCTAGCGCTCAGGGAGAGTCTGATCATGGCCATCATGAACACGGCCGTCTACCTGCAGATGGATCACGTGGTGGACACGTGCCATCGCTTCATCAAGTCCAGGTCGGTGAAGCAATCTCGGCACGAAGGCTCTCTTATTCGGTTCCAGCAAGCGGTCACGCTACATATCTGTCTATCGGGGCCTTTCTGTGTGGACTTGGTATGTTCCGCTATGGGTTACTCCTGGTGCTTTCCAATCAGACTTATTGACCAAAGGCTCTTGATTGGGTCCTCCGGGATGCAAACAAATACGGGTTCTGTAAAGGTGTGTCTGATGATGATGATGATGATGATGATGATTCAAAGGGCCCAATGAGGTTAATGAAGCAGAGCAGACAACCTTTTGGGGTCTTTCTCTGTGCAGCTGTCATGTTTCTAAGAGTACTCCAGTCTTCCAAAGTGAAGGACTTGTCATTTCCGGGCTTCGACTTGGTGCCATCTTGTGGCAACTTGCGGTATTTTAGAAAGCGTACAAAAGAAGCCAATTTGAGAGCTTTCAGTGAATTCGAGCAAAGTGACCCATAATTTTTTAATTTTTTGAATGAAGGAAACAAAAACCAAAACGAAAAATCAAAATAAAGGGTCAGTACTTATTTTAATTCAGTAAAGCTTATATGTTCAAGGGGAGAAGTAAAAAAACCTGTCGAGTCCTACCCCTTGGTCACTATAAAATATTGGAAATCATGTCCTATCCATACTAAGGTGGGTTATTCATAAATACATACACACATATACCTGAGCATAACCCATATAAAAACGAAACTAAAAACGCTTATTTTACATATATACAAAGTAAACGCTGTAAATAGAAACAAAAAAAGTATAAATATAAACAGACATGCACCTATTGTACACGTGTATAGATAATCATATTCATAAACTAAAGACTTCACTTTCATTTCCTGTGTCTATACTGTGAATATGCGAGGACTACTGCACCTTTTCCAATTGACAAAGTTCATGTTGTCTCTTCTCCTGCAGCGATCCAAGCGCTAAGCTTCCCAGGGATGAATTCCTGGTGAGCCCGCTCGTTCTGCCCCAGGACGTCCACGCATACCGCCCTCACGACGTGGTGGACGCCTTGCACGGCCGCGTGGCCCCCTTCCGGGACGCGCGGCCGGCGTACAGCTCCGGCATGCTCGGTGGCGTCAGCGCACCCGGCAACTACCACCTCTACGGGCAGTTCCCCATGCCGGGGTTCCCCTTCCCTCTCTGCAAGCTGACGGATGCTAAGAACGCATTCGGCGACCTGTCGCGGAGCGCGATCCACCACAAGCACCCGCACGACGCCGCCGCGGTCGGCAGGGCCGAGTACGCCCGGGCGGTGGGTCCCCCCGGCGTCCTACACGCGGCCACCTTCGCCCCCAGGGAGTTTGGGCGGGAGGACGAGGTGAAAAAGGAAAGCCACGAGGGCCTCGGGTTAGCGCTGGGCCTGGGTGGCAGGAAGCGAGTCTACCCCGTGTTGACCCTGGAGCACCACAAAGATAAAGAGCACGCCCCGCCGGCTGAGGAGGAGCTGATCCATCACCACTACCCGCTGGGGATCTCCTCCGCCGGGCGCAAGACTCTCATGAGCAGCCCGCAGAGCCCCCTCAAGTCAGACTGCCAGCCCAACTCCCCGACGGAGTCGAGCAGTAGCAAGAACGCCGGGCTGTCGCAGGCCGCCTCCGGGGTGCAGCAGGCGGGGGCGGGAACTCAAGACCCCAAAGCTCGCAACTGGAAGAAGTATAAATTCATCGTGCTCAACCAGAGCGCCAGGGAGGACGAGGCCGCCCTGAGGAACCCCGGCCTGTGCTCGCCCCAGCGCGCGGGCCTGCAGCCGTACCTTCACCCGGCCGACTCCGACAACTCGGAGGCGCAAAGCGCAAGGAAGAGCGTCGAGGATCATCCCATGCCGCAGAGCAGCCGACTCAACAACATCATCAGCGGGTGAGAAAAAGCCGCGGGCTTGATAAAATCTACTTGCTGGCCTCGCCCAGATCGTGGTTATCTGCAAAAGTAGAAATGAGCGAACTCTAACTTGTTGGAACGCAAAGGAGAGTCCAGTTTCTTCTGTTCTACCTTTCTGGTTTTTGGACTTCTACTTCCCTCTAATTCTTACGATCCACATTCTTCATAAATTGACTTTGCTAAAAAGTTCGTAAATTAGAGGAATCCAGTTGCTTCGATTCAACTGACGGGTTTCGGACACTCTGACTCCTTTGTTTTGTACTTAAACCCGCTATGCTCTCAAAAGTAGGAGACATTGTAATGTTTTTTTTGTTTTTTTCTTTTAATCGCGGCAACGGCACTCTTGTTGGTCTTTGGTTGACGGAAAACCCCTGGTTCCCTCAGTCATCCAGGTCATGGTTAAACCAAGTCAACGGTGCTCGTCTTTGTTGTTCGACAACATTCTATTTACATTTTGTGGGGCTTGACTTGCCTACCATCTAATCCTGGAACTTCAGACTTGTACTTTAACCGGCCAGCTTGTGTTCGGGTCCCACTCCGTGACCGATTTAATGGTTGTCTTGCCTTTTATGTGAGCTGTGATTGAGTGGCGACCAGCTCAGGGTGGAATCTTCCATTGGCTGGAATAATCTAACCGGCGACCCTGAACAGGATAGGCGGTATTAGATCCTTTCACCGTCAAGTTGGACGCACTTCTGAGTGACAATAGACAACAAAATCTTCACTCTCATTCGACCAAGGGGGCGCGATCGAGAAAATGGAGTCAATTCTCAACCGGCGTAGTTTGAACGTGCGACGTGTTAGTCCACATTCGACAAGCTGTTACGGGAGTTAAGCTGATTGGAAGTGAGAACCAACGCTGTCCGTAATTTGCATTTCAACAGGTAGGTTGATTGAAAAAAAATAGACATGGTGGAAATTCTGACATGGTAACCCGATCGTTGAAGGACTGTTGCTTAGAGTTAGAGGGAAGTCTTACAATCTTACAATATCCACTGGATTTATCCTGATCCACAGCTGAATTAATTTGGATTTTTTTTTTTAACTTTTTGACAGAAATTGGGGAAGAAAATCCCTGAAACCCCCTTTGAGAATATATGGCGATGAATTAGACTCCAGAAGAAAAATGGATATTTTTTTTTAACACTGATGTCTGTGTGTTTGCTCTGAAGTGCGCTGGATGGGTCTCTGAGAAACGCAGAGGGCCAGCACCCGACACGGTACCTGAATCGCCTCAACTGCTCGTCGTGCGGCGCCCAGTCCCCGCAGCACTCTGAGGTCTGCCCCTCCCGGTCGCGGCTGGGCGAGGACATGGGCGAAATGCACTCGGAGTACTCCGACTCCAGTTGTGGTAGGTCTGGGCGATTTTAATCAGTTTTATTGATTTAACTCCAGTTTATTACTCAGGATGATTTTTCTTTTAAAAATCACATTTTATAGGGTTAGGATTTCTGTAGTGCAAAAAGCTTGTTCCCACTGATGTGCGCCGCTTCTGCTAACAACATGGCGGCAAAAAGAGGGGAGCTAGTTTAAAAATGCAGTCAGTGTTGCCAACTTGGCAACTTTTTCAACCGCAATTTTTCAAAAAAAAAAAGCGGCTATATTGAGCTCCCATTATTTGCAGTAGATGGGGACCGAGCCCTGCCACGTATTGCGAAAAAAAGTCATTGACGCAAAAAGGTTTGTAATTTTTCCCCTTAACAGACACGGCTATAGCTTGACTAAATGACTTCATAATTTCTTGGCCCCAAGACGGTGCAAGAAAGCACCAAAACAATATTTCTATATTAGACATGGCTTTGTCCTGAGCGCTTTGGTCTGGGTTGCAACTATAAACGGGTTCCCTGTAATGTCATTGTGGTGTCCTTTTCTATAAGTGAAAGAAATTTAAAATTGTCGGATCATATTGCCTAACTGTTGTGAGTTGTCAATTTTTACTTTTTTTGGGGGGGGGGGGTCCGTCCCGTCATTTCCTAACTTGTGGTTTATCCGCACCTCCCTTCTGAACAGAAAACGGCACCTTCTTCTGTAATGAGTGTGACTCCAGGTTCGCCGAGGAAGAAGCTCTGAAGCAGCACGCGCTCCAAGTCCACAGCGACAAGCCCTACAAGTGCGACCGATGCCAGGCCGCCTTCCGTTACAAGGGCAACCTCGCCAGCCACAAGACCGTCCATACGGGTGCGCCCAAGCTCGGTCCTTCACGACCCCTCCCTGGCTGTGTTCCCAATGGAATTCTGCTTATTTATTTTTAATTCTGCCTGTTTTCTAAAGCTGAGCCGTGATTGGTCGTTGCCTAAGCCCTGAGTAGTTGTGATGTCATTTTCAGTCGACAGAAGTGACAAAATGGCCGCCCCCGGAGATAGCTAAAAACGAGTGGATTAACTCTTATTCCACAAACTTCCATAGAACATATTCTTGAAAAAAATACATATCTGGGTTGATATCTCCTTCAAGTCCCAGATCCGGCCCAATAAACCACATTTTGCGTCTACTTTGTTTCTTGCTAAATAGATTTGTTCAGAAAACCTGAACCAAAATCTAAAATGTTAAACAAATAATAAAAGTAGCTATTGTGTTTCACCAAACACTTTTTTAATATAGTGGACTATAGTTAGTAAAAAGTCTTGTAACTAACCATGTAAAGTATATTTTAGTCAGGAAAGTATCCCTTTTAGCGATTAGAGAATGATACCAAACACAGTCCCTGTTTTTTGTTATTTTTCAGCTCACCGCCTGTTGTTGTTGTTGTTGTTATTGTGTTTCCAGGTGAGAAGCCGTATCGCTGCAACATCTGTGGTGCTCAGTTCAACCGACCAGCCAACCTCAAGACTCACACTCGCATCCACTCAGGAGAGAAGCCATACAAATGTGAGACGTGCGGCGCTCGCTTCGTACAGGTGCGTTGTTTTTATTTATTTTTTCCTCTGCCTCACTCAAATAAAACTTTGGAGGGCATCAACGTGCCTGAACACACCAAATTTTGTGTATACTGGTGAAAAAAATGATGTACTGCAAAATATGTATTTGACTCGACCCTCGAACTTGAAACCCAGTAATTTGAAACCCTATCTTGAAAGCTTATCCATGAAACTAACTACCTGGTAAAGGACAGTCATTAGGACATTTTTAAAAACCAATTCCAATACAGTTAGGGCATCTTCAAACCTTAACCCCATGTTAATTTCAAAAACGGTCTTGAAATGCTACTTTGAAACCTTAGCCCTTGCTCGAAACCTTAACCGCTGACTTGAAACCCTGGTTTGAAACTAACTTGAAATCCAATCCTCCAGTTGAAACCTGAACCCCATCTTGAAACCCTAACATTACACCCAATCCCCGGTTTGTAAACCTTAACTCTACCTTCAAACCCTTACATGTACCCCCAACCCTGACTTAAACCTTACCTCTATAACTTGAAACCCTTATTTGAAACCGCAACCCTTCCTTCAAACCCCATGCTGATTTGACACCTGAAACCCATACATGGAAATCCTAACTTGAAGCACTAATTTGAAACCCTACCCCTCTAACTTTAATCCCAAACCGTGAAAACCTTCATTTGAAACCAGAACCCTGGCTAAAAACCCAAACCTTAACCCTGACATGAAACCTTAACCTTACATTGTTAATCCCTAACTCTGGCAAAAACCTTAATTTGAAACCCCAAGACTGTCTTGAAACCTCAACCCTTCTTTAAAAAAACAAACAAAAAAAAAAAAAACAATGATAATAACTTATTCAACAAAGTTCATTCTGTCCCTAATTTGTAATTGAAATCATTGGTTCTTTTATCTCAGGTTATTAGATTATCATTTATCTGACATGTTTCATGTTAATTAAGAGTTTCACTTTCATTTCCTGTGTCTGTACTTGATTCATATATATATATATATATATATATATATATATATATATGAGGCGAAACGTCTTCGAAAACAAACAAAAGTTACTCTGTTGCACCCCTTGGAAACTTAGAAATAATTCTCCCCTGACACCTGTTTTACCGATCAACACGAAATTTGCCGGCATTGTCTATTGTAGTCGACCACACAAAAAAAAAAAAAAACTCAGAAGAATACGTGACGGAAGTTGAACAGGAAGTTTTTGTGTGAAGCAGCCATCCATGGTTAGCTGGTGGTTTTCCTCATGACTAACTTGCTCTGTTTTTTATTATTATATTTTTTATGCTGTCAGGTTGCCCACCTCCGAGCCCACGTGCTAATCCACACGGGCGAGAAGCCGTACCCCTGCGAGATCTGCGGGACGCGCTTCCGCCACCTGCAGACCCTTAAGAGCCACCTGCGTATACATACGGGCGAGAAGCCCTACCACGTAAGTCACCATTGCATCACCATTTTTCTTATTATACATTTTTCCTGTCAACTCCTTGATTGAGAGAATGGCAATTTGCGTAAAAGTAATCAAACATTTAACAACTGGACTTTCAAAAGCTGACATAGTCCAATTAAGTTCATCTGTAAAGCTCATAGTACATTTTCAGTTCCTTCAAATTTGACCCCAAAGTCCAATATCACAAATCTTTTCTGTGTATATTATATATATATATATTTTTTCTGAGCTAGTGTTAACCTTGCGATTTGACTTTTTCTCCCTGTAGTGTGAGAAATGCAACTTGCACTTCCGCCACAAGAGTCAGCTGCGTCTTCACTTGCGGCAGAAGCACGGCGCCATCACCAACACCAAAATCCAGTACCGCATTTCCACCGACACCATGCCCACAGACCTCACCAAGGCCTGTTGAAATGGACAACGCCAAGGTGGTCAGCTTGATCCCACCCCACACCCCAAAAGCCCCCTTTGACGTGTACAATCAGCCAAAAACGCTAGTGGCCACACACACTGTTCGTTGGACTAATCAAAATGGCCGTTTCCAATGTTTTTTTGGGGTTTTTTTAATTTATTTTTTTGCAAAACACAGGTTGTAGTTTTTTCAGATTTTATGTGGTGGTAGCAGTAGTCAAGATCTGCACATGGGCCAAAAATGGTGTCACGTTCTGCAATTTTGATATTTGTAGCAAATTTTGCTGATGTCATTCAAAAGAGTAGCCTGTGTTCACAGACTAGTCAAAACTAGTTCTTTTTTTTTTTTGTCTGTGCGATTTGAAATGTTGCATATTAATAGAAGTTCTTGAGAGCTCTACACAGGCCAAAAATATTATTGCTTTATTCAGTTTTTATTATGTTGTTAAAAAAAAATCACTTTCCAATGTTTTTTTTGTGCAGTGAACAGAAGTAGCAGTTTTCTTCGGGGCACGTAAAAAAAAAAAAAATTACATTAGCCAGAGTCAAGTTTTCAACATGCGCTAAAAAATGTTTCTTGTTTTTGCGTCGGACACACACAGAGATTGCTTTGTCTCACAACGTACTTTTGACGCTAATTTAAAAAATGTCCTTACTTTTTTTTTTTTAAACATCAGGATTTTAAGCAATTTTCATTTTTTGGTTTTAAGTTTGACCTATAAAACCTTGCGCAATACAGATTTTACCATGCGTTATTTAAAGCTGACATTTTAGAAAAAAAATCCACCTGTTGCTGCACTTAACCATTAATTCCTAAACATTACTAAATATATTACATATATACTATTAAATTTCATTATTATGAAAATCTGATGTGTTAGAGAAAAAACAAGGGCAGATGTGGAATCAGCCCAAGAAAAAGCATCTAGAAAGGTTTATCTCTGATTTTAAAAAATGTTGAAAAGCGTAATGATTCAAAATACTCATGCCGCAGTGTATTCACTGGGGAAAAAAAAATCAATGTTTTCAGAGAACACAGGTCAATTTTATTCGAATCATGTTAAAATTTCATACATCAGGAGCACTACTTGAGATGGCAACACAAGCCCCAAAAAACCTTGCAAGCCAACCTGCCATTCAATGTTTTTTTTGTTGTTTTTTTTTTATCTGGCTCATGTTCAAATTTCAAATATCGGTAGCAGAATTCAAGACATCCACATGAGCCTAAACTGGTACAAACAGTTTGATGTGTACAATCATTCCTGATGCTAGTGCCACACTGTGACAAATCAAAATGGCGATGTTACGCTAACCAACGGGAAAAAAAAACGGGTTTCCACTACATGTGAACGTAGAGTCACTTTATGGTTTCTATACGTACAGAGCTATATAATTAGTATGTATATGTACGTTTGTGTGTTTCTAAGCTTCGAAAGTACGCGTATAAAGCTTTATTTTGTCAAAGGATGGAATGTATAAAAAAAGGTGATTTTTAAGGAAGAATAAAAAAAAAAATACAGTATTTTATATGAAAGAACTTACTTTTCTGGAAACATTGACTGACGAGTGGTAACATATATTTTAAAAAGAAAAGGAGTCAGCTATTCATTTTTAAGCACCATTGTGAAAAGAGTAAAAAAATAAAAAATAAAAAAAAAAATTTGAAAACTGCTTATGCATGAGCCACTCACTTGAGAGGTACAATTATAAATATTGTGACATATAGTGTGTATTTATACATATTTGTGGGATTGTTCTCTGCGGGCGGAGCAACGTCTTTGATGTTTAATTAAATTTTGATGTATTTGTATAGGTGTTTTTCTTCTATTTTTTTGGGTTGTTATTGGATTTTGTTTTTCATAAGTGAAGGTTTAGAGTTTTTTGGTCATTGTTATCGCTCCCGACGTACAGTTGTGTAATTGTCACTTTGTACATACATACACTGTGGATTCAATGTGCCTTTTCTCCACGGCAACGCAATTCATCTCTGTTAATGTACAACGCCCCACCCCTGTGTGAGTGTGTGTGTGTGTGTGTGTGTGTGTGTGTGTGTATGGGTGAATGTGTGTGTGTATTTTTTTCAATGCTTGTCAACAACCTTAAAAACATGCAAAATGCATCACTGCAAATCTTTTGGAATTGGGATTTTTTTTTTTCAAACAGAATTGAAAAACTATTGTTAAATGTCCTTTGATGTATGAATGTAAAATAAAGGTATTTGATTTCTATGTATTAACAGGAGTGGACAAACTTTTTTTACATTTGTTTTTAAACTGTTTAATTTTTAATCGCGATTAAGCGGATGAGGTCGTTGCGATTAATCGCCCCATTCTACACAAAAGCCCCAAAAATCAAAAGTAGTGTATAGCACACTTTTATTATGTATTGCCATATACCGGTAGTTGAAAGTGCTATAACATTTATTGGGCTAAAACCTTTGGCATAACTGGCAGTTAAATAAAATATTCACTGTAAATCTGAATTTAAATACAATGTACAAATATAATACGATAATTGAGTATAGTACGGTATGTATTCTTGTAGATGAACATGACACAATGACCCTTAAACATTTATGAATTCCGCCTTGAAAAATATATAGGAACCCTGTGTAACACCCACAAATATTCTCTACATATTAATGCTGCACACACTATTTCTCTCTTACATTCACACATGACAGGGTAGTGAGATATATGATGTATTGTAAATCATACCTGCAATGCTCCAGTAGCGTTTCCAACCTGTGCAGTTTGTCCATTTCAGCAGTTGATGGCATCGCAATCTTAGTGTGTGGGTTGAGGACAGCCCTCGGCGATTGTTCATTTCTGATGATGTTTTTTTTTTTTTTATCATGGCCAGAGTTGAATTCCATCTGGTTGGAATATTCTTGCATAAGCGACTCCTTCTTTTATCCATGTTCAACTTGACGTTGCTCTAATTCCGCAGCATTTGCTGGACTGTTTAAAATGGCCCACAACTTTTCTGCACTTCGCCGGGGACATTGTCAAACGCACTGTTTTGCAGAGAAACAGTGACAGAAAGCTGGAGAATGTGCGCAAAGCAGGGTCTGTGTTCGAAAGGCAGGTGTCTCGCCGCAGCAACTATATTTCTTGCAGTCTTTGCGAAGCGTGGTGACTTTGACACGTGCCACTACTGTGCAACTTCAATCAAATGTCCTGTGCACGTTTCGACATAATGTCTCTCTTCGGTTTTCATTATAGTCAAAGCATGTGAACACAGCTCACAATGTTCATCAATATAATGCACTATAATCCCGAGGTAATTATGGTTACCCAGTGACGTCCAGTAGTCCCCGGTGAGAGCAACACAAGGTGTACGTTGTAAAGTCATTTCTTTTGCAGTCCTCTCCATTTCACACAACTCGCGAATTCTTCTTGTGATGGTGCGTCTTGAGGGAATCTCATACCTGTCGTCATTTGTTTCGATTCTGGAAGCGTTTCTCAAGCAGACGTCTTCCACAACACTCACTGGCCATTTTTAAGCTTCTGTTGCTTTTGTTTATCATTAGGTATTCCACACGCCGCATCTCACGTAGTCTGCTGAAGCACCGATCCACTGTTTGATTCGTTGAATGGTTTGCTGGTGTCAACTGTGTGTCTCGCATTTAGATGGTATTTCAGACTGGATGTACTCAGGTGATAACAAAATTCAAGTCTGCAGTGGTTATAAACGGCTTTGGTTTTGTCGACCGCATCGTTTGGAAGAACTTTAAAATGAAAACGGCCGTGTAAAAGTTCGGTGCTCTTCTCCATGTTTGCTTTTGATCTGACCGCCACTATTCTTTCTTTTCCGGTTCCAGTGAGCGCCGCAGTCGGAAGTAACAGACTTTCACAATAAAAGAAATAGTACGACCGGTTTTCATGCGCGATCAAATTGTCGGCATTAATAAACTATTGAGTTATCGCTAAATTAACGCATATATTCTCATAATATTCTGATTTATTACATAATTTTCTTAGTGTAGTCCTAACACTCCTTTGCAAAAAACTCAAGACAACAGCTAATTTTAAAGATGATACCTTTAAATGACAATTAAAATGCACGCATACAGATTTGCCATGAAATTTTGCATCTTTATTTCCCAGAAATGAACATTTACAAATCAACATTTTACATCTTATTGAGGCCCAACATAACATCAGTTAAAAAAAGAAGAGGCATCAAAACATGACATTAAAAAAATACCTGGTTTCATATAAAAGTTTGTCATTTGTTTTTGTTTTTTTTTAAACAGTAAACAAACTAAGAAAGGTATGAAATCTGCTGGCCGTTGTTGACTCAATGTTGTTTTCACTTGGAATTAAATCAACCAAACCCTTCTAAGGATATTGACATGATTACTATAACAACAACCATCATCGTTTATGTCTTTTTTGTTGAGATGTGTTCTTAATATCAAATATGAAGTCGACTAACCAAGATGGGTCAATACTTGACCTCTTTTTAAATCAACGCAAAACAATTCAAGTCTTCTTTTTGACCTGAATAATAAACACCCTAACCACCCATGCCCCACCCACACCTGCAATCACTGCTTCTGCTGCATGGCCTCTTTACGTGCAGCGTCTTGAAGTAGCTGCGTGTCCACCTCGTCGGCAGGCAGCTGCACGTAGCGCACGACCGAGCCGCGGATGAAGCAGTTTTTCACTGACAACTGAAAGCAACCACCGCAAGTGTTCTTGTCAGTAAGAAGCCCATAACATTGCGGAGGGGCCACATATCAGAGTCTACTGGAAGGCTTATTGTCACACTTCACATTTTACTACGATGTCAGTGTATAGATGGTACAACAGTATAAATTTACTGTCTTCGCAACAATGTCACATTGCTTACCATGTGTGGGTATTTTTCTGGATCTGTGACGCTGATGTCTGTCAACTTGATGTTGAGGTACTGAAACAGGAAAAGGAAAAGAGCCAGAGCATGTCAAGCCATGTTCAAAAGTCTTGGGTCAGCAATTCAGCACAAGGTTTGGTGGTGGTTTTAATTGCGTCCATTTTGACACACTCAAACAGTACATTCACTGCAATAGCTCAATTCGAATCAAGATTAAATTATAGGGGTAACAAAAAACAATTTGAATGGGAAAATCGGTTATGATTTCAAAGATGTTTGTCCAAAGTGTTCCACTTTAAAATATATTGATATGTTTCGATTCATCATTTATAGTAAAGGTGCATCTTTGAAGGTTTACTTCTTTTTGTTTTTTTTAAATCTTGCCAAGTACAATTTTTCTCTTCTATCGTCACATGTATTATTTCTCAATTTGTTACTCTTGAAACACATTTTCCCCTCGTTGGGACTTTTTTCACAACACATACCGGTATTTCATAAATATATCAACAAAACAAACACACACATACATACAGTATATTAATACAAACAAAATGTATTCATACCTGGTCAACCGAATGAAGAGTTCCACATATGCTAAAAACACAAATTGATAATAGGTAAAACAATACAGCCGCGCTTCCGCGCGAGTTACAATGAATTTTCGATTGATTCACTAAACGTTATGTTATCAGTTTTAACCAATACAACAATTAAGCTCACCTCAGGTCGTTTTTCAATTCCACCACCACGTCTTTGCCCACAAGCGACTTGAAAAACGAGTAGAAAAGCTGAACATAAAAAGAGCACAAAACGACACAACAACGTTAGGCTAGCAGCAAGCTAACAGTGCAGAGGACGCACTTAGCACACAAACAAAGCCAACATTTTCTTCGTTCCGACGAATTTTTCTATTAAACATCGCAAAAAAAGCCTAAAACCGTGACAATTTCATTCATTCGAGCCGGTTTTCTTACCATTGCTGCGCCGTTTTGATTTTTGCGGCGTTTGGACTGACGTCTATGATGTAATTAGGGCGTGCTTGACGTCAATTCACTGCGACACAGGTTGTTGATGAAGGCTGTGTCAGTACACTCAGAGTTCCACCAAGTGGCGTCATTTAGCCATAGTGTATGCTTTTTTTGCCTACTTACGCTGAAATGCTTAATGCGTATAGTCGTATGTTAATATGTTTATCATTAAATGTTGGTTCTGAACGAAAGTAAATGTTTTTGGCGCTTTTCCTATGATTAGCAACACAAGAAGGCTAACACGTGGAGTAATTGAGGCTTTATGCTAACACGGCTAAAACTTATTTATAAGAGGTGTTGACTTCATGTTATGTTTGTCAGTTAATTAAGTATATATTTAGGACATGTACTCGATTTTTCCTCCTCGTCCACAGGTTCCACGGGATTGTTATGTATGTATATATGTATATATATATATATATGTATATATATATATATATATATATGTATGTATGTATGTATGTATGCAAGTCGAAAATAAGAAGAAAATAAAGAAAACTTTGGTTATGTCTGACAGCACCCCAAACACATTGTGTCATGGTTTTATTTCAGGTCAGTGGAGCCACTCACTTGGTAGCCATTCACTTTTACTTCTATTTAAGTCAAATGTGAAGAGAACAACATATGTTATGTAGCATTACTCAATTGTGATTTTTTTTTTATATACTGCTAAAAAACACAAGTACTGTACATCCAGATCTTGTAGTTACGTTTATTGGAGCAATGATCATACATTTCAGTGGCATCAAATGTACAATATGTACAAGATGCGACTGTAAACATTCAGTGGCACGGGAAAGATGGAACACAATGAAGGAGTAGTGAGGCGGGAAAGCGGTGTCCCTAGCTGCAACCACGTCTCACTTCACAGAATGGCCCATCTTAGAAACGTTGGGATGCGCTGAATAGAAAGAAAGACCATCACGAGACAAACTGGTCTGAAAATGTGGGACATACTTGTTAGGACATCGTTAAGTCCGTTTTCCCCCTTTTGTACGGTCAAATTGTCTGGTGTGATTGACAAACAACTAAATAGTGTGCCGCAATTTCAGATAGTAAATGGATGTCTTATGGAGCATGTCTCTTACAGTTTTTGGTTTGCCTAGGAACCGAACTGGGGTGAAAACGGACCAAAGCAACAACTGATTTGTGAACTATAGGTATGGAAACTCCTTACGGTCTTTTTGGGGGAGCGTCTGGCTGGCTCTTGATGGTGGTCTATGCTTGCTTGGAAGTTCAGAGCTATCCCTGTAATCTTTGGGTTTGGGGGCCTGTGGATCTGGAGGTCCTGGGCGAGCTTTGGTGGGCAGCGGTGGTCGGCTGTTGACCACACAGCCTTGCGAGCGTGATGGAACCACTGGCTTTTTTTGCTGGTCGACAACGGCTGGAAGAAGAGTCTTAGACTCGGAGCAGGTGAAGGAACGATTGCGAGGGGTGGGCACCGGGGGGCGTTCGGGGTCTCCGTCAGGTGGCTTAGATCCAAAAATAGGATCTGGCTGCATGAGCTGGTTCTTCTGTGTGGTATCCTGGTCCTTGCACTGACTTTGTGATGTTCTCATGGAGCCGTAGAGTGGATTATCAAACATCGCTGATGCCTCCACACCCCTAAGAGACAAAGTAACATTTCCACCAAACAGTTTGGTTCAGTTCACATTGTATGTTGCTTTGTCCCAATTGAAAATGCCCCACTTTACAATGCAAAAAATAAATTTTGCCTAGTTGCACGGTGTTGCTTCTTTTCCGACAGTGGAAAAACAAGACCGATTGGGAGTTAGCGGTCAAAACCATACCATAGTAAACTGAACTGAACTTCAGGTGAAAAACGGCTCTCACGCAGTTGTCAACTGTGAAACCAGGTACTCACGCTGGCTTCAAAGGTTTTCCGGTGGGACTCTTCTTGGAGTCTATCCCGACTTGGCCGCCAATGGGCAGGCTCCTGGGTGGCATGCTGTAACTCCAGCCTTTGTCAATCACGCTCCTGTACGACACCTCCATGTAGCTTGGGTTGGATATGTCATGGCTGACCGGAGTCCTGTCGCCACTTTTGCCTTTGGAGTCATCCCTCTCCACTTTGACGAAGTCTGAGGGTCAACGAAAAAAACGGATGAAGCTAACGTTTCCAACTAAATGAAGTGATCTGACTCACCGTATAACTTCTCCGTGGGTTTGCCTTCGGAGGTGTGCAGCTGAATACCGCCGGTCAGCACGCCAGATTTCTCGCCGTGGTGCGTGAGTGCCACTTGGAACTCGGTGTAGCAGAACTGGGCGGCTCGTAGGGCCACACAACCCTCCCCTTGTAACAAATGTAATAAAAACCCTTCCATTTGATAAAAAAAACAACAACTTATATTTCGT
Source organism: Filicampus tigris (assembly GCF_054856515.1). NCBI lineage: Eukaryota > Metazoa > Chordata > Actinopteri > Syngnathiformes > Syngnathidae > Filicampus > Filicampus tigris. The sequence goes on from NC_141228.1 coordinate 16,658,245, forward strand.
GTCTTTTCCACCGTGTTTTTCAGCCGTCTTTACCGTATGACTCATCCGAGTCTGTGGACTTCACACAGATGAGGACGTGCTGGTCAAGAAGGTACTCGGCATCCGAGATGATTGGCGTAAGCTGCAAATAGACAAGATTCACTCGATTCCGCGACAGGCCCACTTTCTTCGTAGCGGAATCCTTACCTCAACTTGGTTGCCGAACCACACTTTGATGGACCCATCCGAATGCTCTGTGTTCTCGCCTTCGCAGGTCCTGACAGGTTCTGAAGAAATTCAGCAAAACGTTCAGTTTTGGGGAGTTTCTGCCTGCTGATGCGATTAAGATACGATGGACCGGCTGAAGTCAAGATAGCACAATTCAGAATTGATATTCCTGTAAAGTTGCATTAAACGGCGGAATTCAAACCACCTTATCATTATGTATGACGATATAGCGAAAGACTCCGTTGACCAATTAGAGGCATTAGAGGGTGAATTCTAGGCTCTTGCTTTTTCTTTGGCTTTTTTTTGCAACACACAATCAACAAGATGGACCACAAGATGTCAAAATTATTTCAAAATCAAGACTTGAACATACCAAATATTTATTAGTGTATGTGAGACTCCTCACAGTAAGTATCGAAGGAGGAATTTGGGGTGTTATGCTTTTTTTTGGGGGGGGGGGGCTTTTCTTTTGGCAAAAAAAAAAAAAAAAGGAACATCGTCATGGATAAAGTCATGCAAGGTGTGAAAATCATGTGACGTCCCTAAGAAATACTCAGATCAGCAAGCATCACATAATTTCCCATTTGCATCCTTTTTGCTTTGTCTTTAACATTTTTTGGAATGGAAAAATAAGATATCAAAACCACAAGAGACCCTCAAATCATGCCAAATAGCCGAGCAGTACCATTCCATTCAAAGTCACGTTAGTGTTTATTTATTTTTTTTACCTTATAGTATCAACAGTGGTCAAGTAACACAGTACAAACAAGCATGTTCAACCTAAGATGTTCCAACTGTGGCATTGGCCAAAAGGTCTGTTAGCTTACTCTCCAAGCAGCTGGAGTGGTATTCAATAAAGAACTTGGTCTTTGACTTTGTCAGCAGGGTGGCCTTGCAGTTCATGATCTGGATACCGCCTTGGGGCGCACTGTTTGGATCTGGAGAAAAGAAAAAGAATGTAAACAATTAAAGCGCTTTTGGAGAAGATGAGTGGAAATTCATCCATAGCATGAACAAACCTCGCTTGGAGACAAACTGCGAGGCGACGCCCACTTCAAATGAAGCGAAGACCGGTGAGTGGTCGCTGGTCATAATGTCGTTTGTGCAGCCTGGCCAATTGAGAAGAAAGACTTGAATCAAAATGCTTTATGGTAGTTTTTTTTTTTTTTTCTAACTTCTTCTAACTTAGAAGACATTTTTTACTAGAAACGACTCACCGTAGGCTTGACAGACCACGTGGACCAGAGGGTACGACTTCCGCAGGACACGATCACACCATGACGGCAAATTATATTTAGTCTGAGAGATTTCAGTGAAAAAAAAAAGATTACATTAAAGCATGTATGCTTGGACATGTCAAGGCACCAAGCAGTTGGGGGGGGGTGTAGAACATCTGGCAAAACACAAGCGTACCCCTGTGGTTTTGGCCTTTGTGTAGGCATACTTGTCACGCGTGTAGCGCTCAAAGCGATATGTGGGCGCAAATGTGATCTCCTCCTCGGCTGCGATCCGAAATTTGAGAGAAGGAAAAGAAGTCTCAGTATTTTTCAAAACATTTTCAAAGTATGAGTCTGATCAATCGAGACGTACCAAAATGCAGGAAGACTTTGTCGTCGTTGATCTCCATGTTGAGCTGATCTCTGCACAGGAGTTCCTGGTACTGCTGCTGCTTGATCTTTGATACCACATACTCTGCATCCTGACAAAGTGTAAAATGGTACCCCGAAACACCAGTAACAACCTTCATGGGGTCATTCATGTAGCCACCCATCTTTACAGAGCTATAACAACACTTAAACTCTGTATGAGATTTTTCCTCGATTTTTGCAGTTTACCAGATTGGAGAAATCCACCCGATAGTTGAGATCGCCGAGCCAGAAGAGGTGTGTGAATTTATGGGTGATGTCAAACGGATTGAGCTTCTTGTCTCCCAGATTGAGGAATCGCAAGATGTTCAAGTAGTTTTGGTTACGTCTGCAAAGACAGGAAATGTACACTTTTGAATTCCAAGCTTGTTATTTGAGCAGAACCGGCAGCGCTGACAGACGACTGTCCTGTCCTGCGCTGTCCTGCCCACCTGAGCTTTTTCTCGCTTCCCGACGTTAGGTGGCTGTTGACAAAACCGAAGGATGTTCCGTTGAACATGAAGGACACTCCTACTGCTCCTTTGTTTCCTGAGAAAAAAAAAATGAATGTCACGAGGGATACACTTGCACAGGACAATTCGTGTGGGGGCATTTTTAGGCTTGCGTACCCAAAGTGTTGGCGATCCCTGTCTTGACACTGTCAGAGAAAACATGTGAGATCCTGTTCTCATGCTCCGGCTTGGCCAGGACCATAATCCGAATGTTCCACAGTGTTTGGATAGCTACCTGCGGGGTGGGAAGGTGACTTAGGATGGACACCTCCAGAACTGCCGTTTCCTGATGCACTGACCTGTTTGAAGCTGATATTTGTGATATCCCTCAAGACCCCTTTCACCGTGTCGGCCCACTCCCTCTCGCCCAGAGGGTCCTCCTGTGTTCCGATGACGTAAATGTCGTGCGGGATGTGGTCAGCCGTGTCATCCTGCGTCTTCCCTTGGCCTTTACACTGAAACCAGGAGTTGATGTTGTGCGGTGGACCCGCATTTCCTACAGGTTCATTGGGAAAAAGCGTTTCAGTACAACATGGTCCCTTTTGGCCTGATGGGTCCGATTACTGATTTTAACCGGGCAGCCCAGGTTTGACTCCTCGCATGGGAATGTTTTTTTTTTTTTTTCCAGAATTTCTGACCTACTTGATGTGGCCAGAATTGAAGAGTCTTACCCAAATTCCAGGTGCCGACAAAGACCGTGATCATGTCCGGTTCTGGTTTTTCCGAGTGTTTGTTCTTCATTTGTTGAAGAAGCTGACAGAAGCCTTCTCTTTTCTGATGTAGGAAGAAAAATGTCACCCTAATAAACTTTGAAATGAGTCTTCACTTAAGCAGGGAACAGACATCTCGATTCATGGACGAATTAGAGCATTTTCCCCTTTTTTGCAAAAGGGGGAAATTCTCCGATTTTCCTGAGGGATTATCTTGCAGGGTGGAGTGTGTTTGGAGTGATTTCTCCTCATTGTCAGCTCGCAAAACAGTTACTACTGATAAACGTTAAACCTGTTCAGTATTTACCATGGCAAATCTTGATCTGTGTGATCAACACAAGAGTTCAATGAAGTGTTTGCAACTGCAATCTACTGTAGTTACCAGGTAAGTGACTAAACAATTAGTCTGGCTTCTTGTTTGTCTTCATCTACTACAATTCAGTCTTCTTTATATTTTCCGGCCATCCTAATACCCTGTCGCACCTTGCTGTCTCTCACAGATCAGTCCCCGTACCGCGACGGACATTGTTTCGAGGAGGAGGCTCACGATTGTTGTGGACATGTCGCCGTGCGTGTGTGGGTGCTATTTTTCTTAACCCGAGTACACACACATTTTTAAAGGTATCAAAAAGCAGCATGTGCGTACTCTGCTCGCCGAAAGTGTGTCTGACCTTGGTGTTGTCAAAGACAAACTCCTTTCGTAAAATCTTCTCTTTCTCCGTCTCCACCACTATGACCAGTTTGGCGTGCATCTTCTGCGACTTCACCAGCTGTCTGACTGGGTAATAGTTACAGTACATGGTTTAAAATGTTTCACATTCACACCAGGTCAATAGTGGGATCGGGTCATTAAAAAAAATGGCAGTCAGGAGCCACCGCGTGTGTGGTTAAAAAAAAAAAGAAAGAATCCTTACTTTTGTTGTGCACAAAGTACTTGTCGTCAGGCCCGTCCTTTGCCTTTTTGATGTGAAGCTTCCCGCCTTCCACGTCTACTTTCACGAACATCTTGGTGGGGATTCCCAGAGATTCTTGCTTGACCTTCCAGGTGAGAGACGACGATCATTCATATTGACAAAGCATATGTTCCACAAGGTGCCAGGAGTACCTCAAAGACAACAGGCGGTATAAGAGACTTTCTGTGTCGTCCTTCATAGCCGACAGAGTTGAACACAGCGTTTATAGCCTAAATGGAGGGAGCAGTGTTTTAAACCCGACAGCATGGCTCATAGTACATTTCGGAAAGAACATTAGAAGCTACGTTATCCTCGATGGAGTAGAGCAGTTTTGTCAGTTGCTCCAGCCTCGTAGACACAGATTGGCCTGGATCTGGTGGAATCTGAAAAAAAAAAAAAAAAAAAAAAAAGCCCAGTGACAATTTTTTGGGGTTGAGTTCAGTAGTACATAAAAAGGAGCATGCCTCTCACTTGTTTTGGAAGCAGTCCAATGCCTGGCGAGAGCTGATTGTCCAACGCTCTGTGGCAAACCTCCAGAGCTGGTAGGATGCGGGAAATTTCACTGCCACCCCAAATAGAATATGTCTTATTATTTGCTAATAATACATTTGTCTCGGTTATCTGCTGCCGATGAATGGGTGGGCAGTACGGTGAAGCATGAGGTTGGCACAGAAAAAAAAAATCTAGGGTTGAATTTTGGCTTGGGCCTAGGAGTTTCCCGTGTGGAGTTATCAGGTTGTCACCCAGTAGTCCGATTTGCAGTCGAAGACTGTAAAGGTGTGGCTCATGACTCTGTACGGAATAAATGTAGAAAATGGATGGACGGACAGTCGAGGAGTTTACCTGTTTAGATTCTTGCAGATTGCCACCGTGAGCTTCTTGAGACCGGGAAGGCTGGTGTTCCCATTCTCGACTTGTTCAGCATCCAGACAGATGGAGGTTCTGAAGTAGTCAAAAATGAGGATTTGCTGCTCCTCTGATATCCTGAAAATACATGTAAAAAAAAAAACCCTTTAATCCCGAGAAAAAGTACCTAGCTGTTCAATTTTGCCTAAAAATGAGCATACGTGGCCATGTCCATTTGCTGCAGCCTCATCAGGAAGGTGTCTGACAGGCATTTGCCGACTTGCTCGCAGGACTTGATGTCGCTGTCCTTCGCCTCGTTGGCCATGAAGTTCCTGGGTGGAAGCTGCGGCGGAGGATTGTTGGCTTCTGGCGGACAAACCAGAGCTTTTAGGACCTTTTGTCGCTCATCAACATTTAGTGGAATGTGCCCTAACCCGGTTCCTCGTCGAATTCCTCCTCCCTTTGGACGGCATACTGCAAATGCGTGATGAGCCCCATGCTAGGGTTGTGATAGGCCTCCACCAGCTCTGGAAGCATGGAAAAGAACCTGATGGGAACGCCTTCTGATGCCTGGTGGGACGAGAGAAGCACAAACACAAAATCCTTTCCAGGTCTTTGGAGGAGATCTTTGGTTGTCAACAATCGAATGGAGCACTTAAGTGACATCCTGCAATTTTAGACCCTTCGCTCCAGCCTTCAACTTTTCAAGTATCCTACCTAAAATTGATCTCCCCAATGCCCAATTTGGAGTGAGGATTACTTTACTATTTTGTATTTTCTGGTTAGTTTTTCTTCCAGTGAGTGTCCAGTGATTATATTTGACCTGTTCCATTCCACCTGTGTCAACCAATCAGCTCTTTGGCTGTCCTGTTCGGCCCCTTCCAACCAACTATCCTTTTTCACCCAATCAGCTTTTTCCCCCATCTTGCTCTGTCCGTCCCCATTAAAAAGATCTTTGCCTGTCTTTTTGCTGTATCAACCACTCAGCACTCCTCCTGTCCTCTTCTGCCCACTGCATGCCCACCAATCAGCTCTAAATTACACTGCTCAATGCTCATTCTGTCTCAGCCGATCAGCTCCTTGCCTATCCTAACCTCGTTCTACCCAGCTGCGTCTGGTCTGTGACGCATCGATTTATTTCAGCCAGTTGCACTACAGTCTGTCACCTGCCAAGAAAATGCCACAAGATGACAGTATCACTCTTCAAACACCTTCCTGTTCCCTCTCCGCCTTCATAGGACAAGCCGTTTTCATTTATTTTAGTTTGATTTAGTTTTGCCACACATGGGATGACGTTTTTTTCTTTAGCCTTGTACAACAGTTGGAAAGTAAGTTTATAAACAGATTGTGACCCACCTGGACTGACAGCTTCTTGTCTTCATTGGGTAGGATTCTGTACGTGTATACCTGGTTCTGGAATCTGTGGTTGACATCGTAAAAAGTGCAACTATGTCACTGACGTATTTAACAAGTACAAGGAGGACTAGAATGTTGTATACTTACAAAACACACAAGGCGAATGCTCCTTGTATGGACTCGCTGTCCCGAATGAGGAAGCTTCCATCTTTGGCCGCCTTAGAGAGCAGATCCTCTGTCTTGGACCGAGTGATATTGCCATGACACCAAGCCTGGTAGCTGTGCATTATGACCCGTCCTGTCCCTTTTGCATCTAAACTAGACTAACATTAATGCTGATTGTTTTTTTTTGGGGGGGGGGGGGGGGGGGGGTGGGCAGCTTCATCTTTCACAAGTGTGCTCTTTCATTCTCACTTCCTCATTTGAAACAGACACCCACATCCCCGCACGCACACACACACACACACAAACACACACCCATATGCCAGAAATGGCACGTATCCATAAATGCAAATACATGTAGAAAAATTACGTTTTTGGTCATCTTAATACCTTTCTTTTGTAAATTGCAGCTTGTCATTTTTGCAACGGGATATTATAACGGTGACAAGGAAAATCAAGAACTCACAAAAAAAAAAAAAAGGAAGTACCAATAATAACATATTTAATAAACATAATGCATTGTTTCTACTATAAATAGATGTGAGACACTGCTACAAATAAAATGAATCAACCTGGTGTTCTACACTTAAGTTAATGTGATCTGATGATCGGCTTCATTGAATTTAAATGAGAAGTCGGGTCTTAATATTCAGGAAGCACCGGTTTAAAATGGCTTGCCATTTTCATGCAATGGACAGGAAGCATTGCAGAAATAGGAGGGGGAAAATAGACGGCTGAAGAAAACCACAACTCAGGTCACATGACACGAAAAAGTAGATGTGCGGATGACAAACCCTGCCTGAGCTTTAAATAGCTTTAGTCACTTTCACAGTAAACCGTGATGGCGAAATGTCCTATTTTTTTTTTTAATTAAATATGCTCATAATAATGAGAGATTAACTACACACTTTTTTCATAATACATTTATTGTTGACAATGTAAAGTCATAAAAGGCTCACACTGTTCCAAACTCTCTATTTAAAATCACATGAAAGCACAAAAGCAATAGGACTATGAAAATGTCACCCTGTTAGCTTAGCTGGCCTTTGCCGTAGCATTTTGGTTAACAAACAAACAACAGCGTACCATTAGTATACAAATACAGTCAGGGGCGGAGCCAGAAAGTGGCTAATGGGTGGGCCTGGAAAATCCAGGGTGGGCCTGAATATTTCTCTCACTGAGTACAATTCTCCTATCCTGACACATGCTATATAGAAATAAAATGACAAACTGAATAATATGAAGTTCAGATCTTCCTTCAACAACCACAATTATGCCATTCTTAATATTCAATCAAATAAAAAAATCCAATGAAACACAAAATCATCAATAATTTATAATAATTTTCAAACAATTTTAAAGTATAGAAATATTTTTATGAAACTCACTGGGTGGGCAGTCTGTCAATCTGTGTGGGCCTGGGTGCGCACAGGCCCACCCATGGCTCCGCCCCTGAATACAGCACAAGTTTTTTCTTAGTTACCGTACATCAGACAAAATGGATGAAAGGAGACAGGGCCATACGGAAGAGAAAAAGGTAACATGAGTTTAAAGACTGAAGTTTACGAAATGAAGCAGTATATTTTTCAGGGAAAAAATATTTCAAAGAAAAAGTTGCCACACCATTTTTAGGGAAAAAAAGTTGTATGCTTTTGCGGAGAAAGGCACATTTTGAGAAAAAAAAAAAAAAAATTGGGAAAAATTGTATTTGAAATGGTTTTAAAGTTGTGTTTTTTCGAGAAGAGTTGCCTGGATAAAAAAGTTAGAACGTTGCGAGAATAAAGTTGTAATATTGTAAGACTAAAGGTCATAATATGAGAATAAAACCAATTTTTCGCGGTAAAAAAAATGCTTTATTTTCAAGAAAAAGATGTATTTTGGAGGAAAAGAAGTTGAATATTTGAGGGAAAAAAGTCAGTTTTTTTTAATTAAAAAAAAGTACATTTTTCTGAAAACGATTGTATATTTTTCAGAAAAATAATTGTATATTTAAAGTTATAACAAAGGTTGTTTGTTAGTTTGAGTAAAGAAGTTGTATATTTTTAACAACGTTTTTATATTTTTGAGAAATAAATCAACAGTATTTAAAAAGTCAATTTTTTCTCAAAAAAAAGTTGCTTCTCTGGACAATTCATCAATTACCCTTTAAAAAAGTATAACTTTTGATTGAATTCAAGGGCAACTTTTCTGTTGGACACTATGCTGTGTTTGGTCGATCTGCATTTCCTGGGGTGTAGTTTAGTGACAGGTCAATTCTTAAAGCAAATAAAACCTCTCTGGAACGCCTCCAAAAGCCCCAAAACATGAAATCCACAAATACTCAATACGATTGATTAAAAACTGAAATGTAACAAAAATAGTTTGTAAGGTACTGGACAATGACGTTTATATTTACAATGGCGATTTGTCAAGCACAAGTAAACATGATACTGGTATCAAACTGTGATGATAAAATATATACATATATTTATATGCAAAAATATTCAATTGGGTTAGTGCTTCTTTGAGGGTTTTAACAGGAAACTTAAGGTAAATGCTAACATGCTAGTACTCTGACTTATGTTCATGTTATATGATAAAATTGTTCCCGCTAGTAATCCATTATCTTTGTCTTTTGGCTCTCACTTTGGCTGACATTAGGATTATGATGGCAGAATGGACTGTTAGCATTATCCTCCATGGTGGAAAAAAAAAAAAAAAAAAGCAGTTTTGTTAAGTGTAATCTTTTCGTCTTTTATCTTGGCTCTCTTTGTCATTTTTTAAGTTCATATTGTCGTACCCGCTATTAATACTATGGCTACAATGTTTGAAATACGTATGTGTGTAAAATTTCAAAGATAAGTTCATTTATACTAGACCAGATTGTGATATACTGTTAATAACATTTCCTGAGACAAAAATTAACGAGGTTATGACAAAAAAACAGTACACTAACTTCTGGTCAACGCATGAATGTAAAGCCAACAAGTGTCGCAATATCAGGTGTGACTAAGCCTGAGCGATTTATCGTTTTGGGGCCGAAATCGCGATCTCAGACATCTCAAAACCTGCGTTTTTTTCGAAAGGGCTGTTATCCCCCAGGCTCATCAAACAGCGGCATGCTACTATGGACCGGTCACTATGGCCGAAGCGGCGTCAAAATAAAAATAAAAAAGTCCACGTCACGCTCCCGCTGTCACCCATACTCCCGAAAGTCACGTCTTTCGCGGCCGCTTGGCAATGCTAGCCGCTAGGCTACCTTGCTTGCTCCGCAGCTCCCAACGTAATGTCTGCGAGCTCAAACTAAGTAATGTTTGGGATGCATTTGGCCGATTACGATCCAGTTCAAAACTCTGACTTGGCACTAACAGAACTCTCATGGGTTCCCTTCAACTCCCCACTGGTAGCCCCGGTTACCCCCGCCGCTTTGTCTTTGCACAGCAGTCGTATCAAGGTACCGCGGAACTTTTCCGCGCCAAACAGGTAGATGAGCGGGTCCATGGCGCCATTGAGGCATGTCAGGAGTGACGTTAGCCGGTTGGCCAGGCTCAGGCCTCGGCGCGTCTGGCATGACACATCCGGGTGGCCGTAGCCCAAGATGAAGGTGGCTCGGCTGGCGTGGTAAGGCAGGAAGCACACCACGTAAATGAGCATGACCAGACCGATTGTCCGCAGCGCCCTCAGTTTTAGGGTGGGCTCCAGCCGAGACCCTCGGTGCAGGCCGCGGATGATGAGCAGGTAGCAGGACAGCGTAGCAAGGAAGGGTGGCGTAAAAGCAACGGCGAGGGAAATTAGCGCCTTGCGCGACGCTTTTTCCCGGTAGAGCTGCAAGCAAACGGTGGTGCCGTCCGCCTCCAGCGTCTGGCGGGTGACCAGCAAGGGAGCCATGGAGACGGTGACCAGCGCCCACAAACTGAAACTGATGATGTGGGCATAGCGGGCGCGGCGTACCTTCAGCGACCGGACGGCATGAACCACCGCCAGGTAGCGGTCGCCCGCCACGCACGCCAGGAAATACAAGCTGGCGTACATGTTGACGTAAAAAAGGAAGCCCGCCAAGCGGCAGGGCACCTCGCCGAAGGGCCAGTGGCCCCCGGTGAGGTGGTAGGTGGCCCTCAGGGGCAGGATGACCACATAGGACAGGTCGGCCACGGCCAGGTGGGTCAGAAAGATATTGGCCGGGGAGGACGTGCCGCGCTGGTGGGAGAAGATCCAGAGTGCCAGGCTGTTGCCGTTGAGCGCTAGGAAGAAGATCAGGATGTAGAAGCTCCCAAACAGGACGTTCTCCATTGCTGACTCCGCCGCACAGCTTTGGGACGTCTGATTGGACGCCAGGGAGGGCAGCTCTGTCGTAGCCAGCTCCATCTTGGTGTCTGTCAAACAACATTTGTAAAAAAAAAAATAAAGCAGGATTTTATTTTTGGAGTAGGAGCCTAAACCGGCTGACTGGGTCAGCGACGGGCTACGGAGGTCACTTCGAGACAAGTATTCGCACTCACATCCACACCTGTGGAGAATTTAGAATCTTTAAAACATCCAAGATGATTTTAAGCAGGAGAAGTGGGGTACACCATGGACTGGTTGCGATCCCACCGTAGGGTACATATAGACAAACAAGCGTGCACAACCATATTCAAACTAATGGACAATTTAGAGTCTTTCATTGCAAATGTCGATAAATATCTTCCCAGTCCTAAATATGTTCCCTTATTTGCTGCCAAGCACCGGATATGCATCACATGTAAATAGACCATCGGAAAAAATGTAGCCTTAGCTAGCAAACAATCCGTCGCTGTTTTTGTTGCTAAATTCGGATTAGCAATCTGGAAAAAAATAAAATAAAGACTGAGCAACGTTTTAGACTCTTGCTTTGCACAGAGGAAGTCTTGATCTTTAAGCGAGTCAAAATGAAGTCACTTTCAGATTTTTTTTTTTTTTGCCAGTAACGACACTAGCATCTATTGTTTGGAAGTGGGGACTGGCCTGTGACAAACACCCCCCTGCTGCGTGGAGTTTCCTGTCGTCGTCCGCTTTTCTGCTAATAGCAGATGGATGGTGAAGAGATTACGGTTAAATGATTTTACGACGAGGGCAGCATGGTGGTGTTAGTAGTCATGTCGGGGTTCAAATCTTATCTCCAGCCTTCCGTTAGCATGTTCTCCCGTTCTTGTATGAGATTCCCCCCCCCCCCCCCCCCCCCGTTTCCAAAAATATGCATGTTGGGTCAGTGGCGGGGCCAGAACGTGGTTAATGGGGGGGGCCTGGAAAAATCAGGGTGGGCCTGAATATTTCTCTCGCTGAGCACAATCCTCCTGTCCCAACATATCGTATATTCAAATATTCAATTGTCAGATCTTCCTTAGACAATCACAATTATGCCATTCTGAATATTCAACAAAATAAAAACAAACAAAAAAATGCAAATTAAAAAATAATTTGATAATAAATAAAAATGTTTTTTTTTTTTTTTTTCAGGAATCTCACTGGGTGGGCAGTCTGTCAATCTGGGTGGGCCTGAGCACACCCAGGCCCACCCATAGCTCCGCCCCTGTGTTGGGTTAATTGCAAATAGCCCATAAGTGTGATTATGAATAGGATTGCTTGTTAGTCGATAGGTGCCGTCTAATTGGCTGGCAACCAGTCCAGTGTGTATTCTACTTTTCTTGCCAAAAGTCACCTTGTAGTTGAAAAATAAAATAACTTACCGGAACTTTGGAAAGCCAAGCGCATCATCAAAGTGCTAAAGGTGTCTCCTATTTTCAAAAAATGCCTGTTCAAAATGCCCGGAAACCCTGAAGTAACCTGGGTGGATATCCCCCAGTTGCATCTATATCAATCTAAAATGGAATAAAGTTTGACTAACACATTCCCACATTCCACTTGGGATTGCGTGTTATCTTTGAGACACACCTCGCACTTAATCATCCTCGACTCTTGTCCTCTGGGAGCCCCCCTGACAGACTGCATCGCCCCCGCCTTATTATTACCATGTTGTTATGGCATTCCTTTTCATCCCGACGGCAGGGTGGGAACAACGAAAAAGTAAAAAGTAATGACTTGTTGCCGGTGTCTTCATTTTTTATTTCTTTTTTGGGGGGGGGGCCTCACAAGCTCACAGATGTTGAAAGGAGTGGCGGGTCGAGGATATGCCGAAAGGAATCGGTGTCGATTGCAGCTGCCCTGACTTTTGGTGCCTTGAGAGTCAGCCAGACATTGTAATGTGTGCGTTTGTGTGTGACGGCTTTCAATGAGGGGGAATCAGGCTGCCGGCATTCAGAGGCTCAAATAGTGAAAACTAATTAGAGGCAGCTGACAAGAGTGAAAATTACCCATGTCAGTAACCCGACAACAAAATCATAGGGATCTGGTCCCGAAACCACTGGTGGTGTACGGCAAGGGAAAGCAAGGCAGTTTTTTTTGTTTTTTTTCCATACATAAGTCAACTCAATGTGCTTCACACAACCAAAAGCACAACACCTAAAAGCATTTACAAACATCTTAAGAAAAAGCAAAGCAAAGAGAGCAAAAGTAACTTCCTAAGAATGACTCAAATTTGTGTGCAGCATAGCAGCTAAATGCCGCTTCACCATGTTTACTTTCAAACCTGGTCTCCGCTAATTGACTCGAGTCTGCAAACCTCAGGGCCGTACTGCGCTTATAGTCAATGAGTATTTCTTTAATGTATTCAGGACGCAAACCATTGAGTGATTTATAGACCAGTAGTAGATTTGGGAAAATGTATTCGACAGCTGATTGGGAGCCAGTGTAAAGACTTTAGGACTTGTGTAATATGCGAGTCGGAACCTGAGCGGCAGGATTCTGAATAAGCTGCGGTTGCTTGATGCTCTTTTGAGGGAGTCCATTGAGAAGACCGTTGCAATAATCAAGTCTACTGGAGATAACTGCTGAAATTCAGGACTGAGTCTATCAGCGCCCCAAGATTTCGGACTTCGGTCTTTGGTTTTTAGAAACGGTGACTGTTTACAAACAGCAACACTAGGGTGTGATGATAACTCCCTGGATATACCATACTGCATGTATTTTTATAAAAACAGGAGCTAATAATCGATTTTAGACAGAATAAAGGAACCCCAAAAGCAAGCCTTATACATGACAAAAAAAGTTCAACTCGTTGAATCATACTGCGAACACAACAGCGTGCTCGACCGAGAGTTAACATTTGACTTGAAACACAGATGCAATCGTAAATCAAGGTCGACAAAGGATACATTTATTGCAAAAGCTTTACTCCTTTTCTCCCTGACATGCTATTTTATCAAATTTTTCTCAGTCTTTTATCGAAAGCCTTTAATGTTTTCTTCTATGCGTTGCTTCAATGGTTTGTCAGTCAAAGACAAGAAAAAAAAAACGCCCAAAGGGATTTGTCAAAGTGTGCTCCGAGATATTTGGAGACTCGGGGGCGGGGGAGGGGCTCTCATTGAGAGAAACTGAAAAAGCCACAAAATTACCAGACAAAAAGAACACATTCTTGCCACGGAATTTGTCTTGATGCCCTTGGGCCGGCAATACTGCGTGCCCCCCAATCAGGACACATTCTCAAAGTCTTTCATTCCTTCTGCCATTAGGCTGCTCGACAAATTAAACGAATGACTTTTCTCTTCATCTTTCATCTTAACCTTTCATACGACGTGGCTTGTGTTGCACGTATCTCATTGTTGTTATCTATCGCTTGCATCCGGCCTCGTAATCTATTTGCCATGTCTTTTCACGAGGTTCTTTTATGAAGTGCAGTGATGCCACTCAGTTACTTTTAGTCAATAATGGCTGCCATTTTGAGAACTAGTTAATATATTTAACGTAGTGGTCAATTGAAAGTTATTACTCATTTGACATTTTAGTTTGTAACAAAATAGAGCTCCATAATATTTACCACTTAAATGCAGAAGTGAGTCCACTCTAAAAACAATTGGGTTAAAAATGGACCGATACACAAATTGGGTCAATTTGCCCCACTTTCTTGCATTGTTTTGTACAAAACAGCCCATTTTTGGGGGTTGTTTTGTACAAAAACTACCCGTTTTTGTGTTGTTTTCTGCAAAATCAACCAAGAAAGTCGGTCAAATTGACCCAAGTTGTGGATCGGTCCATTTTTGACCCCAAATTGTGTTATTTTTAACCCAGCTGTTCTTAGAGTGTAACATAAGGCCCAAGTCATTAATCACCACAGCAAAGTCACATGTGGTCCACGCGGAGTTTGCACTTGCAACATGTTAAGAAATAACATAAAGGAGGGAAAACACACTCTTTTAACTAACCAACAGGCATACTAAAGAAAGAAAGGGAAACGATTTTCATCTTTAATCATGAAGGATTATGGGAAGAGGTCATTCGCGCCCTATCGTCTGAGCCAAGTCGTGTTTTCAGCATATTGACATTTCCCATCGATGGACCAATGGAGGACGTTTTCAAGATGGAAATACAGTCCTTATGTTGAGTTTGTGACAGCCAAAGATGAAAATATTCAAGGGATACGTCACTAATTTTGCAATTTTCAGCAGTAAAAAAAAGTTAATATTTTGTCTGTAATGAATTTGGTAACTTTTATTTTTTGTACAACTCACACTTTCCAAAATGCATTTTTGCCACTTGCTGTCGACTGAAAATGACATCACAAGTGTTGAGGGCTCGGGTAACAACCAATCACGGCTCACCTGACGTTCACAAGCTGAACCGTGAAGTATTCATAAACAATGTAAATTACAGGTTTTTTTCTGGCACTCCTCGACACAAAAGTTTGGGAGGAAATGGAATTTCGCGACAGTTGCGAATCTGTCAAAATGGCAGAAAATTGAGCTCCCTAAAAAATGCTGTTTTTTCCCTTTTTGGAATCAATATTTTTTCTGTTCATGATCGTGCAGGTTCATGTGATTCTGACTGAATCTGGCAGAAAGATTCATCCAAAACAAAATCTAATAATTCTATTTTTTTTCTTTATTAAATTACAGAGTGTTTCATAAGACTATGTCACGTTATCTTAGGATCTGTCAAGGGTAGCAAGCTAAAACCGGTGTATTTGAAAGGGGAAATCTTCAACTTTTCTGTTGCAGTGGTCTTGTCAGACCATTGTTATGTCGCAATCAATGTTTTTACTTTTTTTTGCGTAAAAAGTGATTTGCATCGATTTCTTTATTTCGAGATAATGTCGTTCACTGGAAAGGAGAAGGCGCTTTGTGTCTTCGTTTGGCAAGAATGGATGATCTGAAGACTCGCATAACTGAGGCTTTCACAACCACTGATCCCCATTTGCTTGTTCGAATTTGGTAAGAAAAGGAATACCGTTTCGATAAACAAGGACTCACATATTGAACATTTGTGGGAAAAAAAAAAATTCATAAAACATTCATTTCTTGGCATTTTGTGTTTTTTTTTGCTTCAAAATTTACAATCAAAAGCTTTCAGGAAATAGTTGGGTTTTTGTTCAACTGTAACGTATAAATATATTACGTAACATAAAGTAATCTAGACTTATAAAACAGCCTGTACTTTCAAGAGGAAAAGGAGGAGTTGAAAAAAAAAACTCACCTGATATTCTGAGAGAAAGCCCGAATGAAAAACTGATGACAGTAAGACCGGCAAAGAAGATGAAGACGTCAGGGGGGTGGGGTGGGGGTCCCTGCGAGATAAACAGATCGTGATTCTTCTGAACCTTCCCTCGCCTCTCCTCCCTCAAGATGTTCTCGCCGTTGAGACGGCGGCTCTTTTTGTGGCTGTACAAATTTGACAACACAGAGAGGGAGTCCCGACGGGAGGCTTGGGTTTGAACCCTGAACCCTCCCCTTTCTTCTTCCTCAGAGAGCCACTTGTTGCACTCCACAATAGCCCCGAGTCAGACTAAGTGGAGAAGAATGGCATGCTTCGTCCCGGCCGGAGACCCGCTTGTCGGGCCGCTGCTCCATGGAAACCAAGAAGGCCCCCGGACTCGTCTCCCCCCCCCCCCCTGCTGATAGAGAGTGTTGTCAATTGACACGTTTATGAGGGAAAGCCTCAGAGATGATGGCTCGGAGATGCTCTGTTAAGATTCCACAGAGGGCCTCATGCACGGGAGCAAAACAAGAGTGTTGCTGGTGGGAAGAAGGAGCGGGACATGGGGTGGGAGGGCCTGGTCTGGGGGGGGGGGCGCTCGAGAAACAGAGGCCCTTGTTGGTCTCCTAACCCCTTGGGGCTATGCCGACTCACAACGCCCCAAAAATAATCAGTCACATAGCCAGCGGCACAGATGTGGAAAGCAGAGAGATATTTCTTTCATAGCACAGCTGTCCTTGCGCACACACATCAGGCCTTTCTGCTCTTTGTCCCTGTCCTCATGCAAATGGACCCCATCAATGAGGCCACTATCTGCGCCTTGACATTGCTACCCTGTTAATCGGCTGCTAATTGGGACAAAGAAGGCCCGCCGCCCCGCCGCCCCCCGCCACTTCAACTATAGGCTTTGTCGAGGCCAGACGCTGTCTACCGTGCATGCGCCCCTCCCTTTCGCACTCCTTCTCCCGTCTGAAAAAAAGAAAAATTGCCTTGTGAAATTTGCATGCATTGCTAGGCATTTCTTAGGGGGGGGTTCTTGGGTTTTGTTGCTGTGTGTTAATCTGAAATGAACAATACTACAATTGGGTCCGCAGTAGAGTCCTATTCCTTCACCATAGTTGATCAGTAACTTAATTGTGTTTGTGTTAGTTTTTTTTTGTCTGATTTTTAGCAAATTTTGTTTGGTTTTATTGTATTTTGGTTCAAGTTTGGTTAGCTTGTTGATAGTTTTTGCTGAATTTTTGCAGAGTTTTACATTTTTGTAATGTATTTTTGTTAGGTTTTTGATTATTTTTTGGGCACAGATTTTTTTTTATTTTTATACTATTATTTTTATTATTATTTTTTTTTATATTATTTTACCAATTGTGGGTTCAGATCCCAGTCAGTGATATGTGAGTGTGAATTTGTCGTCAGATTTGAATCAGGTTTGGCCTTTTCGTGTGCTAACGTAGTTGGAAAGTCACGTGGTGTACACAGAAAAAACATGTTGTCCATAACTTGAATCTGATGAAAAAATATGTACAGCACTAAGTGAGTGTGCTTTCCCGTGGCAAGTATTCTTACACCACTGTATTTCCCTGCGTATCATTTGTAACCTCAAAACCTCATGTCAGCAGCGCCGTAAACCAAAGACCTCCTGTCTTTCCTTGACCATGTCTACATTCCAATTGAGTGACTGATCAGACGTGTTTACTCAAATAGTGACTGTGCACACCATTATCAGCGGCAAAGTTATTATTTTAGTAGTGAGGCACCATCGGAGAAAATGCTGAAAAAGTTTGATATTTCGCTGCATGCTTTTGAATGGGGTAAAAAAAAGTAGCGCAATCTGGCGGACAAATGTAAAAGCCAGTGTAAGTGATGTAGTTGTCCGTCGGCTCAATGAGCAGGTGAAACGTTTTTTGACCAGTGCTTCGCTTTATGTACAGATTGGTGCAGTCATCTAACACTGGGAAAATTAAGTAGAAATATCAGTTAAGATCAGGACAAAATACTATGACGCCTACAATTGTCTTTTTATAAAGAGGAAAATAATCTCCTTACGCTTGCCAATGGAGCAAATCTGAGACTGAAGATTTGGTTTAGGCTACGGTTTAACCCGTGACACTCTGATGTCGCAGTTTGTCTCCTGTGGCAGTTTTGTTGTTGTTGTTGTTGCAGTTAAAAGCAAAGGCAAACTCGAAAGTTTCTGAGGCAGGTCGATTTGGAGGAAAACATTTGATCTGTGTGCAAAAAATGAACATTTATTTGTGAAGAATCAAATCCGATCGAGCAAAGTGGTGAATGTAAATATGATTCCAAGGAACTTGAATAAATACTTCAAATGCATTCCAACAATTCCTACATTAAAGTTGCAACACTGTCACAGACTATCGCATGAATTTTGAGTTATGTAGGGCAGACGTTTGTGATGTCTTTGTACATGCAATAAGCAAGTCGGTCAAGTAAATATTTATTCTTGCAAATAATTGGGACTCCATACGCGGTGATGAGTCGAGCCGGACGTGCAGGGATCATTTGAAGCGCTGGTTCCTGCTCTGCACTGGCCTCCTCTCTTGCATGTACATATTGACATATGAGGTGATAAGGTCGTCCATCTTGTAGCCCTTTTTTGAAAGACGAAAGGGACACAAACGCACATTAAACATTACTTTTCAGATATGATCTTTTCAGGTTTGATGTCCACGTTTCACGTTGCTAGCATTTCCCGTTGTATGGTGAGTCATCAATTTTGACCAATCACGGCTCAGATTGAGAAAACAGGTCAGCTGTGATTGGTCGTTGTGAGCAGTTGTGATGTCATTTTCAGTCGACAGAAGACAAAATGGCCGCCCCCAGAGATGGCTAAAAACGAGTGGATTAACACTTATTCCACAAACGCAATATTTATCAGAATGTTTGGGTTGACTTCCGCTTTAAGGGGGAATGAATTTGTCAAATTTTGGAGTTTAATATTAGAGTTTGCTGTTTTATGGAATGTCATTATACTTTGCAGCCATGCTCTACTCACAGGTAGTACCGGTAATACAAATTTAAATCCCTCACAATTTAGCTTTGCCAAATCATCTAGTACGCACCTATAAATGGTTCAATTTTGGTAGCACTGAAACAAAATCTCAGGTAATTTTTTTTTTCTTTGAAGGACCCTGGGCTTTGTGTGCTGAATTTTCAAAAGTGTGGTGTGATAACGTTTGAGTTCTGTGATGAGTCATCAAAACCTTGCCACCGTGTTCAAATTTGGCGGCAGTTGGAAAAACTCTCGAGGACAAGTTTGTTTTGAAATGGCCCAAATGACCCGAAAATAGCCTCCAAACGGTATTTGGAATTCGGAAGATTGGGTGGTATGCACACAAAGGTGACAAAAAAAAAAACAAAAAAAAGTACTCACCAGCGACGTTTCGCACAGGAATTTGCTGCCCTTCACCAAACTGCCGACGGTCATGTGGAAATACGTGCTCCCACTGCACCAGCTGGCAATGCGGTTAAACGGGTGGTTTGCCAACACTTCCTACGTGAGAGAACAGACGTCTTAATAACATGGATGACATTCATCACCACCAACATGAGAGCGTCTGTCTGACTTTGCTTTTGGGGTGTATAATTGTCAGTCCTTGCTTGCTGATGGCAATCCGCACAATGTCCGGAAAATTTTGCTCGGATGTTTGCTGAAATGATGGAAAACGAGAACACGCCCTCAAGGTCGTCAACTGTGTAAGAAAAATAATATACGAATGGAGGAGCGGGGGAGGGGATCACCTTAACTTCGAAGAAGGCACAGCCAAACGTCGGCCAGCGGCAAACAGTCTTCAGGAACGCCACCTTTGCTTCCTCCACGGTCATTCCCGCTTGCTTGTTGAAAGACGCCACGATGCTCTAATGTCAACGAAGCAAAAACTATCAATTGCAATAGTTCCGTTGAACACACAAAGAGACACAACATGCAGGGAATTCATTTAGTGACAAGATGCTGCTGTTTTGGTTAGCAAACGCGTTCGGCAGTTAAATCCCGCGGTCGTACCTTCTTCCACTCGTTCTCAGAAAAAGTCTTGAGCTGGTCACCGGGTACTAGTTCTTTCAGCATCTTGGGGATGGTCACAAATTGACTCTTGTCGTTCCCAACTTTAATGCGGAAGAGCAGGGATGCGATGTGGGTCATGTCTTCCTTGGTGCACACGTGATAGCCCCTCAGATACTTCGGGACTTCCTGGAAAACAAAAACAGCCCAGAAGCACAGTCTGGTTCTAGGAATTTGGTGGCAATTGGACAAAATCTCTAGAATGAGTTGGTTTTTGAAGGACCCCCGGAAACAGCCAAAATTGAGCCTAGAATGGCCACTTTGAACCAAAATGCAAGATTTATTGTGTCTTTTCAGACATATTTAGACTTGTTTTATGCCTACTCGTGATAGATATGACTATCACATTTTATGGTGCAAAGAGAAGCGGGGCTGAATTTTTTAAATTGTGGCTTAGCAGTTGACTGCTTGGCTTGAGTCAAAAATGGTCCCTTCATAACCACATTAGCAGACTTGCCTGAAAAGATTTTTCAAGTATGGCTTTTTTTTTTTTGGTGACTTTTTTTGTAATTCAACTCCCAATAGACGCTCCTGCCAAATTTTACAAACCCCATCTGTGCCTTCTGGTTCTCAGATTTTGGTAGCAATAGAATAAAATCTCTAGGACACGTTTTTACTATAAATGTAAAGTAAAGTTTTCCGTGTAAATGAACAAAACTGATCCTAAAATCACTTCAAACAAAAAATGGCAGACTCCCTAAGACTTTTCAGGCATAGCGTTTTGTGTCTTTTTTGTGCTTCTAACCATGATCACATCTAACAATGATAGACATGCCACATTTCACAAACACCAATTGTTGTTTGTGAAAAGGAATTTGACAGCATTCAGACAACTTGAATTCGTCTTTGACCACAATGGCATAGCCTACTTCTTTTTTCAGCCACGGCTTCTTGAGATTTTTTTGATCTAGAGCTACTAATGATTGATAAACATCTGCCAAATTTCACCAACACAAACTATCCAGTTTGCTTCTGGGACTGGAATGACTTTATTGCTTCTCCGTGTGCACCTGAGGGAAGTGAAAGATGAGGTCTGCCTCCAGGTCTCTGCCAGGGATCACGTTGAACCACAACTTCCTCATGAAGAAGACCAGGTAAGACAAGCTGACTTGACCACCTGCGGAAAAAAATCGTATGCTCCGAAAATGCCCACGTAGAACGTTATATCAAGAGTGTCCAAGAATTTACCGTCTTTAATGCGTTTGTTCTTTTTGGACCAGTCCGTGATCTGCCTCAGACTGTCAAAGAAGTAGTCGCTGTCATTCAGACTGAGGACCTACAAGGAAAAACAACTGAATAAAGCCACAGGAAATTCGTCAGTAACGTGTTAAAAGAAAGGTATGCAAGGACCTTGTTGTGCGTCTTAATGAAAATGCTGAAGCCGTCGGCCGTAGTCAGTTGCAGCTTGTTGGAAATGTTCCTAATGAGATCCCTGATCTTGGTGCTGGTCGCCACCTCAAAGATCTACACACGGGCGACACGTGCGTGAGGTTCTTCTCCAGCATTGAGCGCGCAGCACGAGTTTGTCGTTACCTCCCCCGTGTCATTAGGAAAGTGGACTTTGTGGAAGATTTGCGTGCTGTTCTGCTGGATAGCGTCTACTTCCACCTGGTGCGGCGGAAGCTTCCTGGGCTCCATTCTGCAGCGGGACAGAATAAGTTTGACATGAATCCAAATTAAAAAGGAAAAATAAGAGAGTAGAAGCTCTATCGTATGTATTGATGATGTAACCTGACGCTAAATCTAGCAGAGTCTTCCTGTTGTTGAATTTACTGTAAATGCGGGTTGTGTGGTCACCGTTTGTTGGGCGCTGTTTTGTGCATTCGTGTTTGTGTTCCCATTGTTATCTGCACCCATGTTTGTGTTGAAGCACCCGGGGCTTCTCCTGACCTCAAAGAGCTCTGCAGTCGTTGCAGGCAGTCGGAGGCCAGCGGCTCCATGCGCCGCGACTCCAGGAATCGCTGCGCGTGCTTCAGAAGTGACTGGCTGGGAGGGAAGAGGCCGCAGCACAACCACAGCAGCTGCCACCCCTGTTCCACGCTGAACCTGCCAATGGATTCATTACAGTAGTTCGTTATGATACACAAGGGGGAGGGGGGGGGGTATCAATGCCTGGTCGTCGTAATCACGAGAATGTGACTCCACCTTACCGGTTGTTATTGCTGCTCATTTGCTTCATAATTTGGCAGTAGATCTCATCTCTGAGGGTCTCGTTTTCCGTGGAGGGCCCAAAGATCTGATCGGTGAGTTCAAGGGGACTCTGCATCTGCTTGGTAGGGTAATCGCCCATGTATTTTAGAATTGGTGAAAAGGGAGTCAGGGAAGAAATAGGAACATTTGGATTCCGGCGAGGCAATTTTCAAACTGGTGGAGATGCGAAAAGGCATCATCGAGAGGATATCGGTGAAGGCTAGACAGGCTTTGTGGCTCAAATCCGAGTTGCCCACGAGCTTCTTGAGGAGCGGCTGTCTGATGGGCTCGCGCGAGTTCAACCACAGCCTCTCGGGAGCAGCGTTTCGTGACATCACCTGCCGGTTCACGTCCTTTGTGGGCTGCCTGCAGAATCGTGGACACGAGATCGTTCCTAGAATCTCCTCGAGCACATCGAGGTTGCCACAAACAAGGTGAAAGTACCTGAAGTAGTCGAGGGAGAACTCCCTCAAAGTAAATGGAGCTAGTCGCTCCACTGTACCGCTCTCTTTCTGGTTGGCCAGGATGGTCTGCCGCTGGTTGGGGGACAGGTTGAGCAGGCTCTGACATGGAGATGGAAAACCAAAATCAAAACAATACAAAACCAGCGCAGAGAAGACGCACGACATCAACCCGTCTCCGTACCATGACTGCGTTTGTGGGTTTGTTGATCGTGGGCAGGATTAAGATGGCCTCCATGGGAACGGCTCCCGTTTTTCCCGTGCTGTCATTTCGCCCGTTTATCCAGCCGCGCTGCTGCGAGAACTCATTGTGTTTGAGTATGACGATGAGCTCGCCCTTCTTAAAGCTGAGGAACGTTGGGTCATCTGTCAGAAAGACGCGGACGTGGTTGGTTACCAATGAACACGGTCTGTGATTCTATGACAAACCTTGCTTGTCCATCTCCTTCAGGGTCACGGCATACTGCGAGCGCTCAGTCAGTCCACTGAGGAACATGGTGGCCAGCTCAGCCATGTCCTCAGCCGTGGACCCACTCAGCGTGAAGTCTCCCTTCAGAGTCAGCAAAGACACCGCTGGGCCTTTAGCACTTCTGGATGAGAAAAGATGCCTTTAGCGATCAGGTATGGAGTACCCTCAAATCGCTTCTTGCTTTCTAGCCTCTACCTCGTGGAGTTAACGCCAGTTACTTCTGGGAAGGAGAGTTCCAGCAGCCTCTTTTCTCGCTCATCCAGGAAGGTGATGCCAGTCCAGTTAATGGCCACGATGAACTTGTTCTTTGGCAGTGGAGGACCTGGAAACAAGCCAAAAGATATCTTCAGTTCTAAATTTTAGGTCAACTCCACATCTAAAATTTGGGACTAAAAAATCATTTGGAATTAAAAGTGAAGCATCTTCAACAACCAGGAAGAATCCAAATTCCTCGATTGCACTTTTTCGGATCACGGGTGGACCGGTATAGCCGGAACATCCAATATTCTTATGAGCAGGCATGTCGTAAAGTAGGAAAACGTTCTAAAGATTCGAATGAAGCATGACTAGCAACCACCACCTGTTGCTTCTGAGGGTGTGTAGCTGGTCCAGGCCTCTGTGCTTGGGACAAAGACCTTATTGCACCTCCTGTACCTAAGGTTCAACTCCAGGCCGGGTTCTCCTCGGCATTATCCTCAGGGAGGCTTAAGAGGGTGATCGCCTTATTGGACATTCCCTGTCCGTTTTTTTTTTTTTTTTTTTTTTAAGTTTCCTGCTCATAAAGTAGATACCTGATGGACTGAAGGAAGTCCTACCTGACAGCTTGGCCACCTCAAAGAACCTAGAGAAGAAGATGGGCCACTTCTCACGGGCGTAATCCACAATCTCCGCCTTCACCGAATCCGCTTTTTGCAGAGAACTCAGATAGGAACCCTTACACAAAAGAAGGCAAACATCAGACACGAGGGGTTGGACGGTGACAGTAGAGGAATGCAACTGACCTGTGTGTGGGCCGTGGTAACCATTTGCACCCATTTGCCTTCAGACTTGGCCTCCAGGAGGGAGTTGCTGATGCAGGCCTGCACCGCCTCCTTCACCGCCTCACTGCTGTTATTTGAGCCGTGCTGGATATAGAGATGCTTGGCGGCAAGTTGAACAATATCATCTTCCTGCATCGATTTCAGAAGGGAACACAAAACATCGTTTACTCATGGAGCATCGGTACCATCCAGGTCTGAGCTCACCTTGTCCATTTGGTACTCTCCGAATTTCAGGCCGTGGACGACCTGCTGGTAGATGAGCTCGGTGCTGATCTTGTCCTCGGCGCAGTCGTGCCATGGCGTGAAGATCTCCTTGCGGAAGAACAGGCGCCAGGGTGCATGCTGCTCCTGACCGCCGCGCCGCTTCACCTCCTGCTCGCACTGGGAGATGGCGTCCATCACATGCTCACGGCCGCCGCCCAGGGCCCACACCTTGGTAACGAGAGTCCACAAGTTATGGCGAGCTTACCTGCACTTTGACCCCGGATAAGGTCTCATTGATGGCAAAGGTGGGAGATTTATGTCATATGACTTGGCACAAGTCAGACTTAAGTCACCAATTTTAGTGGGTACTTGGTACTCAACTTGACAACAACTCTTTCCTGTTTACATTTGACACTGTTTACAGGACTATAGTTCCACTTTTTTTTGTTTACTAGTCCGATTAAACCTGGCAACCCACCAATTTGCTGTGATGCGGAGTGCAGAGGCAGCCTCATTAAGCAAGTACGGAAGGAGAGCCACAAATTTAGATTCAAGGATTCCGTTTTTGACCAAATTGGGAAAAAAGAAAAACTCAGATAAGAGACAACTATAAACCTCACAAAGCTTCACAACTTAGTTAACCGATAACTGGGTAAAAATCAACCCTAGTACACTAACGTTAAAATTAGTAAGACCATCACTACCATTGGGTATATTTAACCCGATATAATAAAGTCTTCATCAACTTATGTAAAAGTTCAACACTGTATGCCAAATTGGAACTTGTCTTCTTTAATTTCCCAATACAAAATATCACCAAAAAAATTGCGTGGGTGAAAATCACCCGACGTGAGTGTTCTAGGGTTAATTAAGCTTCATGTCTGTAAATGCCTTTAATTGAGAATAGACCAAAAAATAATGGACAACACAGAGACTGGTTTGGTACCATTAAAAAACTACAATATGTTAAGTTGTGACCGAGCAAGATTGTAGGATTTCACCTATGACTTGTTTAATCCATTGAAATTTAGTGCAGCCTCAACTTGACTTTCTTGTTTTTTTCCACAGTAAGTCGGTAATGTTGAAACTTACTGATATTTACCTTTTCATACAGAGCAACGTAGAGAGAAAAGCCAAATGTGTCTTTCAGTTTGACTTTGTTAGCAAGAAGCTGGCAGAGTTCCTTGGACGTGGAAGCCGAGTCCAGGGGAAGGTTGACGGAGTGCCCGTCCATGAGCGTGACTGACACCACCATGGGCTTCTTCGTCTTGGTTGCCTGCCATGTCAACAAATTTGGTAAACGTGCTCCATGAAATTCGCCGCTAAATCAGCTGCAGTACCTGTAGCTCAAGCCAGGCGGGAGGCTCCCCTCGCGCGCCGTTGGTAAGGGTGCGACGCAGCCTCTCGGCACAGTAGGATGCGTAGCCGCTCGGAGCGGAGCGGATGAAACTCTGGATGTACTGTTCCAATAGGAAAACAGGGGGTTGGGGGAATAGAAATGGCTGAACTGTAAAGAAAGGATTCTCCAACCGGGATGTCCCTAAGGTTTGATACTTGTGTGGAAAGAATGTAAATAATAACATTGAAAATGATGTTATTATTCTATGATGTATAATAAACGTAGCTAAAGCTACAAGTGCCAAGTTCACCAACCAGTTCGCTGCCATATGCTTGTCACTTGCAAACAAAAGGTAGTTTATTTCAATGTTATTTTTTTTAACATGTTCTATTACATTTGTGTGACGATGTAGACTTTCCATGCTTGTTAGCCGCAAACTAACTTGCTACAGCTGGTTAGCTGCCACGTTTGTTACTTGTGAATGAAAGGTAGAATGTACAACACGTGTCATTTTTTTACGTTTTACATTAAATTAGTGTGACGATGTAGACTGCTATGTTAGCTGCTTGGGTAATTTCTCATGCTTACTAGCCACTAACTATCTATCAGATGTCTGTTTAACAGTGTTTTATGTATTTATTTTTTGTTTTAACATGATCAATGTAGAGTAGAGTCTTATTAGTTTTCCCATGTGTCTTTTACCAACAAGGGTAAGATTGTTTTATGAATTTTCATTTCACATTTTATTTAAAAAAAAATCGAAGCGAAAGTGTAGGACTGCTACGTTAGCTTGAGAGTGTCAAAATGGCCTCTTCTTACCCTTATAATCCTCTCACTCGGCGGGAAGACGCCCAGACAGAGTGAGAGCAGGATCCATCCTCGGAAGTAGCTGTTGCGGTTGTTGTTGTCCTGCAGCTGCTTGCAGATCTGGCAATAGATCTCATCCCTGAGGTCGCGCCGGACTATGGCATAGCCCACGATGATGTGCAGCTTCTCCAGAGATGTAAGGGGTCGGTCCAAGGTGGGACCCTCTCCAATGAAGACATCGCCACCATCCTCCTTCACCGTCTGTAGGGCGGGAGCCTTGGACACCTCCGTCTGATCCTCAAACTAAAGAGAATATAGACCTTTTCATAATATTTGTAAACAATGAAGCCAGGTACTTCCGCATGGCGGAAAGAGTCACTACCACTGACTTGATCTGAAACGTTGACAAAAACTTGTGTTTGCGATTACTCTGCAAGCTATACCCCAAAAGATTTTTTTTTTCTATTTTCTTGCATAAAAATGAATCCAGCAGAATTCATGAGTGAGGAGGATAAATCACTATTTCTTATAAATATTTGTATAAAAGGGAGAGGAAGACTGGCCAAAGTCTTAGGACAGTTGCAGTCTCACCTCTTCCATAATGATGGAGGGTTTCCGGAAACTCGAAGAGGATTTGGGAATTCCATTTTCCTGAATGCTTGAGGTTTTCCGACTCCGGGACAGTAGGTCTGTGAAGGTGGAGCCCTTCCTTGTGCGAGGGCTCCCTTCAGGGACGGTGTAGACCTTGGCGTTTGGGGCCACCTCTCCCGGAGCGGCCCTCTTGTTTCTGGACAGGAGATCCGTGAAGATGGACGCCTTTCTGTTGGAAGTGGACTCCTCCTGAACAGGAGAAGGCTGCGGGTCCTTTTTGTTCCGGAGCACACGCTAAAACAAAAAGGTGTAAATACGGAGGCCTCTTTAGATGCAGAGTTTTTGCAAAGTTGGTGTATCGGGAAGACTACTTTGAAACTCTAACCCTGGAAATCCTAATGTCAAACCTAGCGCATGCCTGAATACCTAATGTGAAACATAAACCCTCACTTAATGCCCTACTTTGATCCCCTAACTCTTGTTGAAACTCTAACTTGAAACGTTAACCCTGATTTGAAACCTGATGCTTGTAGTTACGCTTTGAATTCGCAACCTAACTGTTACTAGAACCATTTGGGCTGGAATTTATCCCAGCCATATGTACTACTAGACCACTAGTGATGTATTTCAAGGGCCATTTACCTGATCTAGCCCGACCATGTGGCTGAGACGTCTGTCCTTTCTGTTGATGGCATCCTGAGTGAGAAAGCGTTCCTGTGAGGATCTTCCCTGGACCTGGAACTGCTTTTTTGGCTCTGGAAGATCCCCCATGAACCTCAGGATGATCCACCAAACTGTCAGCGAGGCCTGGTAACCACAAAAAGAACAGGAACAGCTAAATAATTACATCATAAGAAAATTAGCTAACCTTGCAGAGTGATTGGGGCTATGTCCCAGACACCTGGGAAGTCGTTAACAAGCTAGTTGCTAGCTTGTCGCTAACTCACCACCGACCGGCTACCTGTCATATGCTTGTCATAGTGATTAAGATGTAGAATGTTTTATTTGTATTATGTTGAATAGTTAACATTGCATTCATGTGACGATCTCTACGTTTATATTTTCATTTTTCATAGCCACTACTTAGCAATCCAACTGTTTTGCTGCCTTTTGCTTGTC
Source organism: Filicampus tigris (assembly GCF_054856515.1). NCBI lineage: Eukaryota > Metazoa > Chordata > Actinopteri > Syngnathiformes > Syngnathidae > Filicampus > Filicampus tigris. The sequence goes on from NC_141228.1 coordinate 16,686,436, forward strand.
ATTTGTAGACAAAAGGTAGTGTTTTATGTTTTAACATTTTAGATTACATTAATGTAAAGATGTAAACCGCTCCATAATCACTTCTTACAGTGATCTAGCCAGTGATCTAGCCAGTTATCAACTCCTACGTTAGCTTCCTGTTCTAGTTGCTGGCTGGTGACTGCAACCAACTGGTATGTCACTGAAAAGAAAAATGAGTTAATGTTTTAAGTGAGTCTGAAGATGTAAAGTGCTTTGCTAGCTTCTCACACTCAGTCAGTCGACAACTAGGTAGTTAGCTATGTTATGCTTGCCGCTTTGTGATCAAATACAGTGTTTTGTGGGTGTTACATTTTAATTTTACATTAGCATGAAGACGTAGACCCCTGTTAGCTTCTCACGCTAGATGCCACCTGGGTAGTTGCCAAATGGAAAACGACCAACTTCCCGGCTGGTCTGGAATTGAGCTGTTAGTGGATGGAGAAGTACCAGCACATCTCCCTCGTCCTCGTGGTAGAGCAGCGGACGTCTCAGCCTCTGGCGGATGTGCGAATGTGACGCACCGCCCTGGAAGTACATCGAAGCCAATTTGGAGAAGGGGTAATCGTCCAGGTCATCCTGGTCCTCTACGGGTAGATCTTCATCCTCAATGGAGATGGTATCAATGTCGATCTCTTCCAGGAGAACCCGCTTGCTCTCCAAGGCCTTGAAAGCACACATAAACAATCTGTTGACATCAAAGCAGGACTTAGGGGAGTTTTGTGTGTCCTCACCTCGAACCCTTCAGGCGCCTGCCCCTCTTGGCCCCCCACCATGACGGGCAGGAAGCCAAAGATGTCGTCCACCTGCTGATCCATGATGGATTCGGACTGAGCTCGAGCCTCCATCTCCTTCTTCTGCCTGAGCACGTCCTCAAGATGCTTCTGACGCTTCAGCATGGCCAGACGCTCGGCCTCTTTCTCTTTAGCTGAGAGATACTTAAATGTATAGATAGATACATATAAATCAATACAATACAAAAAATACAGATGGATACATATAAAGCTATGCAGTACATCTACAGACAAAGAGCAGAAAATGTTTTCATGCCTCACTCATTAGGTCATAGGCATTAGCTGTGAAATGCTAATTTTAAAGCCTAACCCTTGCTTGAAACCATAACCTTTTGTTTGTAACCCTAACCCTGTCTAAACACCCTAATTTGAAACCCTCACCCAGTCTTGAAAGCCAAACCCTTGGAACAAAACATGACTTGAAACTCTTAATTCTGGTATGAAATTCTATTTTGAAAAACCTAACCCTTATTTGAATCCCTCATCCAGGGGTCTTCAGTCCTGTTCCTTGTTTGAAACCATAACTCTGTCTTGAGACTCTACTTCAACCCTGACGTCAATCTTGAATTCTTACATCTGGTGGAACTCTACTGTGACCCCCTTGCTCTGTCTTAAAATCCTAATTTTAAGATGCTAACCTTGTTTATGAACACTAATTTGAAACAGCATGACAGGCTTGAAACCTTAATTTCAAAACCTAACCCATGTTTGAAACTTTATCAAGGCTAGAAACCCTAACTTCGAAGTTTTTGGAGGTCTTCAGTTGGCAAAACCATTAAAACCGGGCGGGACATCAGTGTTATGATGACCTTCAATTACATTTTAAATGTGTCGGACGTTGTCGGTGGTCTTACGTTTCTCCTCATGTTCTTGAGAGCCCTCCTGGCCAGCAGGCCTCTGGTGTGCGCCTGCAGGAAGACCACGGCATCCCTCTTGCGTTTCCAGTCCTTGCGGGCCACATAACCCCGCACCTGTGCCTGCAGCAAGATGGCCGCCTGCCGCTTTCTCTTGTACTGGAGGTGCAACTGGCGGGAGCGAACCTGTGCCTGCAGCCTGGCAAAGCCCTTCTGGACCTAAAATATATCATATGAAGAGTGAGGGATCATTTTTATCGTTAGTGGATAGCAATAGACACAACTCACAAAAAAGGGATATTGGGCTAAAATTTCAGGATGAACCAAAAATGCGCTATAACCTTTACAAGTGAACAAAATATTTCAACATTTGGATGCACATGTCCAACCATTCAATGTTTCCGTTTTTGTATACTTTGCTGTTCTCTAACAAAGAGGTGAAAAGGGCATGGAAGAACACATTTCCATCCCGTCTATGCCTTTCTGTGCCACTTTCAGTTTCTTTATCTCTGTTTCAAGCTGCTGATAACATTATAAACTTGTGGTGAGACTGCAAACGGGATGTTCCAAGAGAGAAGTGCCCACTAATCTTAGAGTGTCACAGAGTGTCGTCAGCAGGTTGCATCAGAGATACAGAGAGACTAGAAGAGTCGCCAAAAGGCAGAGAAGTGGACATCCCTGGAAATGTTCATGGATCAAACACCAAGTTGTGCAAAACGTACTGAAACATTAAACAGGTGGACATTCGCAAGTTTCGAAAAGTCAATTAAGTTCAGTTGTAAAGGTGATGTAGTACATTAGGTTGATCCAGAAATTTCAACCAAAAGCCCAATACCCTCAACTTTTGTGAATAATGCATAATAAGAATATAAAGTTGCCTGGACTTACCACACGGTACACTTGTCTCCCTTTGTGTCCTCGCCAGTGCTTCTGGATGACGAGAGCAGCTGCTTTTTTCTTCAGGAACTGTTTCCTGCAAAGAGCCATGACTCATGAATAATAATGATCAGAATACATGCAAGGGATAAGTTATCTCTTCTACCTGTATTTGTAGCCTCGTAGAACCTTCTGAATCAAAAGTGCCTTGGCGTTTAGTTCTTTCATCCGCTCCACTTCCAGCATGGTGTCATGGAAGTCCTAAGGGCCATTTGTTATGATAATAAAGGTTGTTGTTTGGGCAGGGTTAGCATATTCATTCGTAATTCCAAGGCAGCTCACCTTCAGGAAGATCTTTGTCTTTCCCGTCTTCCAGTCCCCCTCTCCGGCCAACACAGACTCACAGATGCTTTCGCAGCACTTCTCTTTGCTTTCCTGTCCATACAAAGTTGGAAAAATAATCATCTGACAAGTCAAAAACCACATCCAGACCAATAATTTGTACAGTTGAGAATGAGTCAAGACTATGAGGAGCCAAACCAAGACTTTGAGGACTGTGGACCATGTCAAGAGCAAAACTTTGAAAAGCCAAGACCAAGAGATGAAGGAGTTGAGGCCGGGTCACAAACGAGCCAGTAATCAGTCAAGACCAAAACGAAGGAGCCAAGCCAAAATGTTGCAAAGTCAAGAACAAGACTTGGACAAATGACTAATCAAAACCAAGATATTAAGGAGGAGAGACCAAAACAAGACCGAGCTTTTGAGGAGCCTAACGAAGGTGTTGAAAATTTAAGAGTCAAGACCAAGACGTCCAGTCCAGTCCAGAATTTGAGGGATGAGAGCAAGTCAAGACCAACAATTTGAAAGCGAGGTGACACAAACAAGCAAAGACCAATAATTTGAGGAGCCAAGACCAAGAGTTTGATAATTCGTCAATACCAAGGAACCAAAACCAAGTCAGAACCAAAACTTTGAACAGTTAAGACCAACTCAAGACAAATAATTCAAGGGGGTGAGAGAGTCAAGACCAAGATTTGAATATGCAACAAGTCCACACACCTTTTGTGGGTCACAGATGTAGGTCTTGAGAAGCACCCTGTAGCGGTCCAGGAACTCGTCAAATGTGTAGCGTACTGGATAACCGGCTTTGCGGATCCTGATGGTCTCCATCATGCCGGAGTAGCGCAGCTGACGCAGGCACAGCTCCCTGTCAAACAGCTGAACACACGAAAACAAAAAAACGGACACAAATCAAATGTGTGTGCTGTTGTGCGTTGGAGTGGGTTGTGCTGACCATGGGCCTCTTGTAGTCGTTGGGTTTGATGCACCGGATGAAATACGGCTGACACACTGTCAGGGTTTTCATCAGAGATTCTAGGGATTGGCGGAATTGACCAGTCAGAGTGGGAACTCGCTTCTTGCCATCATTCGTTTGCTGTCACACACAAACAAAAGACATTTTTATTATTACTTACACCAAGTCAGGTTTTTAAATTAGGGTTTTAGGAGAGGGTAATGGTTTTAAATCAGGGTTTCAGTCTTGGACTAGGGTTTCAAGCATAGGTTAGGGCTTCAGGCCTGGAATATGGTTCTAGAGAAAAGCTGGCATTTCAAATTAGAGTTTGAAACATTCAAGTAGGCTTATGGCTTGAAATGAGAGTTTCAGGACAGGGTTCAAGACAGCGTTATGGTTTCGAACCAGCGGTAGCTTTGTGGGAAGTGCTAACTGACCCTTAGTGTGTTCTTGGGTGTGTTGATGACCATCCTGGGGTTGGCTGTGTTCTTGGTGCTGTTGTTGTTGGTGGACATCTCATTGTGAAAGACCATCTTGAGCAACTTGTTACTGGATGTCTCCACCAGCTGAATGAGGTCTGGGCTCAGGGCGTCGCGGTTCTTCTCCAGGAAACCTTGGGGTGTTTCATTTGACAAACAGTAACTTAGTTAACTTTTCTCTTTGCCGCACAGATACATTAGGGCCAGTCACAATAATACTTTGGATTTTGTGTAGAAGGCACAATTAAAACCATAATACAGTCTTGAAATCCTAACCATGCCTTACACCCTAATTTGAAATCCTAACTCTGTCCCGAAATGCAAATTTGAAACCCCAACCATGTACTGAGATACCCTAATTCACAATTCTAACCCTTGTTTGAAACCCTCATTTAAAACTATAAACCTGTCCTGAATCCCTAACCTCATCTTGAAACCCTAATTTAAAACCCCAATTGTTTGAAACCCTAGTCCATGCCTGCAACCTTAATGTCCTGAAATACAAATTTGAAACCCTACCCCTACTGTGAAACCCTAATTTAAAATGCTAACCCTTGTTTGAAACCCTAATTTTAAACTACCGTATAACCCTGTCCTGAAACCCGAATTAATGGAATCCCTTGGCACCAAACCCTACTTCAAAACCGCAACTGTTTGAAACCCTAATCCATGCCTGAAATCCTAATTTAAACCATGTCCCTGTCCTGAAACTCTAAATTGAAACCCTGACAAGAAACCCTAAGACTGGCTTCAAACCCTTATTTGAAACCGTAACTCTTGTTTCAAATCCAGGCCTGCATTCATAATATGAAACCATGATCCCAGTGTCCAGAAATTCTAATCCTGGTTTGAAATTTGCCCTTAAATCCTAGCGCTAGCTTCAAACCCTGTTTTGTAACACTTGTTGGAAACCCTAACCCTGCCTTCAAACCATAAGGTGGGGCAGACTTTGATGGTTACCTTGCTGAAGAATGACTGTGGGCGAGTTTTTAGAGTTACCTTTGGAGTCGTAGTAGACAACGCCTGCGAAATGACTGACTCCAAACTGAGTCTCGTAGTTGTTCTTGGGTGAAATGTACATGCTTCCCTTCCCATGGACCTGATTCATTTTTTGGAGCATGGTGGTATCTGTACCCTGAAGAGTCAGACGGAACAACAAAACAAAACACTATGAAGCTGATTATGAAACAGGAACATTTTGACCTTCGGACTGAGAGAATTTGGACCTTTGGGAAGTTGCTTTCTTCATCTATGAGGGCCAGTATGTTGAGGGCCTTGTTGGCAAGCACATCCAAGGTTTCCTGGTTATCCTTGTAGTCAATGCGCTCCCACACGATGCTTTCTCGGGCATACTCCTCTTGCTCCAACTTGAACACGTGCCTGACGAAAAACTGCTGTAGCTGCTCGTTGGCGTAGTTGATGCAGAGCTGCTCAAAGCTGCAGTGGTCAAAAGTAACCAAGTAAAAAATACTTCCTTATTGTACTTACGGGTTAGTCCATTTTTCTGGTAGTTGTACTTTGCCTGCGTATGGTGGTACTCTTGACTCATGAATTTAATTTGTTAGTCGTATATCAAATCAGTAGTATTCGCCATTGTAATGAATTGAAAGGCGTCTATTCCATTTCGGTACCCCCCCAAAACACTACAATCATTTTTGTTGCAATAGCTAGTGACGATAACAATATAGCGTTGTTTCCATCTGATGGCAAATCGGTGCCAAGAAACTGTTGAAGTGCGTTGAGTGCCGTCATTTAGACAAAAGTAGTAGTTTTTCCACTTCACGCCATTGGTGACATACAGTATCTGAAGTTTACCCGTAACTTAAATTTTGGCTTGCAACACAAAGCAAAAAAAAGAAGAAAAAATACGTACTTAAAAATTCCTAAATTGGGGCACTCGGAAGTCAAGGTACCACTTTATTTATTTTTCTGACTTTTTGGTCTTTTTTTCCCCACAGATACAGTATTTGTACTTAACTGCGTAAGTACAGAGTGTGAGTACTTTTGCCATCTATTTGAAGTTACGAAAACAACATTGATAAAGACCGATCATAGATGATGCCAGAAAAGACACTCGAAGAAGAGAACACTGACCTGTTTGTGTTGAAATTCTCGAAGCCGAAGATGTCAAGGAGGCCGATGGACTGCCTGACCTCTTCGGACTCCCCGGGCGGCTTGTGAATGGCCGCATTGATTTTGTCCACCACCCAAATGAAAAGACGGCCGTAAATAGCCTGGCCGACCATAAAGCAAATAATTTCTGTCATAAAGTGTGTCCACCGAAGCACAAGAGCTTCACACGCACACACACAGTGAATCAACAGAACAAAATATCCACTTGTGAGACTCTCAACTTTATGCCTCCTTGCATTCTTGTTAAACTACTATTTAAGTAAGAGTGCTTACTTGTACTCATAGCATCCTATTGAGATCACCTCGTTTTAAAACCTGTTGAGAGTCCTTAAGACTTTGAGGAGGTCAAGATCAAATCAAGACTTTAAGGGGGTGAGTCGAGACCAAGATACAGAGAGACTAAAATCAAGTCAAGGCTATGACTTTGAAGGTTGGTTACCAAGACAAGACCAAGATTTTAAGGAGGCAAGAAGTCAAGATCAAGACTCAGAGTAGGGACCAAATTAAGACTAACATTTCGAACAGCTGAGACATACTCAAGACCCAAATGTTGAGGTATTGATATAAAGTCAAAACCAAGATTTTGAGCAGTCAAGAACAAGTTAGGACCAAGACTTCAAGAGCTTCAGATCAAGTATAGACCAAAATTCTGAGGGGCAAAAATCAACTCTTGACTGAGATTTTGAGAGATAGGGACCAATCCCAAGACTTTTGTTTTGTTTTATGCATTTGTTGCCAAGTTATACTGAAGCACAGTAATTAATTACATTGTCAACCAAAATCACACATTTGACAGGTTACTACAGGTTAAGGAGTGACTTCCTGTCACCTTGACAAAGGCATCCCTGCCATCCAGGGCCTGTGCTGAGGTCAGGACTTTGCTCACGCTCTCCCTGATGGTCATGAAGGAACGCTGAGCCAAACTCTTTTCCAGAACTTTAGGATCCACCTAAGAGACCAGGGCAATGGCAGAAAGTGTTGCAAAGCCTTAATTAGTACTACAACAACAGCAAACTCACATTTGCTATCAAATATTTTTACTCACCTCCAAAAGTTGGCTGACCATGTCGAAATGCAATGACGCCAGGACTTCGCAGCCCTCTAGATTGTTAACGATGGTTCCTGAAATGGAGGGGAGTGGGGGTATTTTACGATTGAAGACAAGTTCGACTTTGAGAAGCTAAGAGCAAGTCGAGACCAAGTCAAAAACCAAAACTTTTAGGAGGCAAGACCAGGTCAAAAGCTAAGACTTAGAGAGCCAAGACCATGATCAAGGCTTTGAGGAGTTGGGACCAAGTCCAGAACAAGATTGAAGGTTGAGAGTGAGACAAGATTCAGGATTTGGAGGGGAAAACAAGTCAAGACAAAGACTTTATAGCGCTAGAACTATGTACAATGAACAATACCAAGGTTGTCAGAAGCCGTGGCCATGCCAAAACCAAATATTTGAGGAGCTGAGACCAAAATCAAGACTTTGAAGAGCCCAGACCAAGTCAAAACTACATTTTGGAGAGCTGAGTCAAAACCAAGACTTTGAATGGTTGAGGATGTGTCAAGAGCAAGATTTTGAGGAGCCGAGAACAAGTCAAATACCAAAACTTTGAGAGTTAAGACCAAGAATTTGAAGCCGAGGCCAAGCCAAGACTTTGAGAAGAAAAAAACAAATCAAGTCCATGATTTTAGTAGCTGAGACAAAGTTAAATACTAAGACCAAGAATTTGAGGTACCGAGACCGAGCCAACGCCAAGAATTTGAGAAGCGCCGACCAAATCAAGACCAAGACTTTGAAGAGCCAAGACCAACGTCACGAGCGAGAATTTCAGGAGCTGGGACAAAGCCGGGACCGAGACTAAGATAAGATAAGAATGCCTTTATTGATCCCACAGTGGGGAAATTTTCTATACAAATATGCCCACCTTACACCTCTCTCACCTTCAAAGTTGACATTGCCGATGTGCAGGATGGCTGCGAGTAGCTTGCAGATTTCCCAGGTGTCATTCTCGTTGAACATGAGGATCTTCAGCGCCGAGCGGAAGTGTGCGTATTCCTTAATATCATCGCGACCCTCGCAGCTGGTGCACTTTCCCTGTTCATACGGCACAGTCGTGTGTGTTAATCCCCGCACAGTGGTGATATGTAACCAAGTACAAATACTTCCTTACTATCCTCAAGTACATTTTCAGGTATAAGTATAAGCTCCGTCTTTTGACTGTGGTTGTACTGAGAATATACGAAAATGTGATTTTTTTTGGGGGGGGGGTTGATTTACAACCTGTGCGTTGCACAAACAAACTGTGGTTCAAGTGTTAAAAAATACAAATGAGAGGATATGTTTTTAGCAGGAATCTTTCTAAAGGGCGTTCACTACCATCGTCAAGTAATTGTATTGATCGGCGCTCCCGAGGGAAAGGATCTTCTTCTGCTCGGCCGGCATTCCCATCAGCATGTAGTAGAAAACATGGTAGTTCCTCTCCTCGGATGCCTGCAAAGCAAACGTTCTTCTTCAACTTCAGGACACTTCAATAGATTTTGTTTCTAGTGGAACTGACCTGGCGACACACCCTGGACTTCTCCAGCAGGTACTGCTCGATGCGAGCCCCTTCAATGGCACCTCCTTTGGTAAAGTTGATGTCAATGTACTTGCCGAAGCGGCTGGAGTTGTCATTGCGGATGGTTTTTGCGTTCCCGAAGGCTGCAGGGTATTGGTAAAGGAAGTGAGAAGCTTTTCCCATCCATTTGTGCATTTTCTATAGCGCTGCTTATCCACGACTAACTTGTGGCCTGTACTCAGCCTGTACTAGCTGTAGCTGACTTTGGGAATACACCCTGGACTGGACTAACCACTTGCACCGTAAATATAGACCAAGAACCATTCATAGTCACATTTACACCGAAAGACAATTTAGTATTTCGTGTAGAACATGCAAACTCCACACAAGAAAAGACCATAACTTGGATTTGAACTCCCAACCTCAGAACTGTGAGATGGATGTGACAACTTCTACGGTTTTTCCAGGGTCTAAAACTTGTAGGCGGTCGCCTCCACCTAATATCAGGCCAACGCTTGCCCTAAAAGCTCTGAGATCATGAGAACTGGTACCTCTGCCTCAATTTGAGCCAAGAAAATCCCTGTTGTACCTTCCAAAATGGGATTGGCCTCCAGGATCTGCTGCTCAATCCAGGAGTGCTGGCCGCTCACCGCCGCTAGGAACTGCAGCATGAGTTTGGTGCTCTCCGTTTTGCCTGCCCCTGATTCACCACTGTGGAAGCACAACACACAAAAGTGTAATACACACTAATAGTTTTAAACTGGGGGCAAGTTTAACCAATTTCCGCGACAATGCTTGTATCTCAAATAATTTGTATCACAAGTCAGCTTTCCCCACTCAAATGAATGAAAATGCCATTAATCTGTTCCAGCCCCCTCCAAAACACTACCGTTTTTTCACTCGTAAGTCAAGGTACCACTGTACTTCAAGGTAAGGTTCCGACCGGGAGAAGAGATTATACTTGTTAATTTTTAATTTTAGAAGAACCCAAAAGGTCCCCAAACCTGATGACGCAGCATTGGTTCCTGCGGTTGCGGCGCATTTTGAAGAAACAACTGTCTGCGATGGCGAAGACGTGCGGTGGTAGCTCGCCCAGTCGCCGATCTGTGTACTGGTGCACGTGATCGGCCGTGTAGAGCGGCAACAGCTGGTAGGGGTTCACCGCCACCAGGATAGAGCCCGTGTATGTCTGAAAAAACACAGGCTCAGCCATTTAAAATCTTTTGCAGCCTTTGGAGCCGCCGTACTCCCAGAGTTGCCATTGGTAACAGTCTACCTTGGTTATTCTCATCGCACACTACTCTGTCCGTTTCCATATGAGTCTAATGCAAAAATATTTGAAGAGAAAATTTTGGATCTGAGGTAAAGTAGCTATGGTGCATTGAAAATGCACATACACACACAAAAAAATGCAAGCGTATATTCTTTATCCTCTGTGAAGAACACAAGAAATTTTACCATGACAGACAGGTAAACAGGTAACTAAAAACTAGGGGGGAAATGGTGCCCATTGTGGTTACGACCCCCCTTGGTCTGGAACTCAGCCCAACCTCCAGACCCACCATTTGACATTTAAAGCTTTCGTAACTACACGTGACAAAACGATTCTCAATCTCACTTCAGTTTCCTTTTTCCCAGCAGAGGCCGATTGGTCACCATGGAGACGAGTGATAAAACCCCAAGAGGAGGGCAAAGTCCAGGGCGGCGATTAAGCACTTCCAGCAGGGCGATTACGACCCCATAAACAGCGGGGCGGGATGGACTTACGTAGATGTGTCCGTCTTTGTGTCGCACCAGGAGGTTCCTGAGGAGGCCGGCCTCGTTCAGGTCCCCCAGCCGGATCATGTCGTCCACACCGTGCACCGAGGTAGGGTGCATGGGACGGAGGCCACCCTCGATACGCTTGGTTATCTTATGCTCCTGGAAGTTGGGTTCGTTAATACACATCATCAAGAAATTGACAGATTTATATTTTAATTTATACAGTACACAGGAGAGCGGATAATTCTTTTAAGTCTTTGTGATGGACCGGTACGTCTATGACACCCGTTTTGCTGACGGGTAAAATTTTAAAATAGACGGACTAAGCATAGTTTTACCTTTCCTTCGTCATCGATTAGCTGAAGCTGCCCCGTGTCAGTCAACTTCACCTGGGCCCCGATGGGCACGGCGGCCCCGGTGTCCACCCACACGAAATCCCCCTAATTGATGAAACATCCACAGTGATTGCATCCTTTACACACATAACAGCGCATTCAGAAAGTTTTCACAATACTTCAATTTTTCCACATTTGGTTATATTATAGGCAGCCTTATATCAAAATGTGTACGGTGTTACATACATTTTTTCCTCTTGAAATTCTGTGCAATTCCTCTACAATAAAGAAAGTGACTGAAAGTTGTTCTTTTTAGATTTTTGCAAATTTAAAACAAAAGACAGTATAGTGGTGTCTTGAGATACTTTAATTCATTCCGTTATCATGCTTGTAACTCAAAACATTTAACCCCATTGAAATGAATAGAAACACCACTAATCTAATCCAGACTAAATAAAAAAAAAAAAAAGGCCAACAATTTATTTTTTTTATAATAAATCGCCGCAATGATGGCTCATATCCCAATAAACATTTTAAAAAAACAAATTTTTAGCTGTTATTATGGGGTTTTGTGTGTTGAACTTTGAGGGGGGAAAAGAATGTATTACATTTTGGAGTTAAGGCTGTAACAAGATGTGGGAAAAGTGAAACCCAGTGAATGCTTCCCAGATGCACTTTATATACTGTCGCATCATTATTAGTCTAAAAAACAAAACAAACAAAAAGCGACCATTTACCTTGGACAGATGCATCACTGTGGAAATCTGGAAGAAAAAACACAATCATCAATCACGCTTCTAGGATTACTTCAGTGTCATGAACATCTTTTTCCTATCAAGGCCCATTTAAGGAAGTCATCCGAGGGATATCTATTACCTTTTTATTTGGTTTTTAGAATTATGTATGCTCTTCTGGGACCATTTTTGGACCCCAAGCCCAAGGTTGCCCACCTGTGCTTTATTTACACCATTTCATTTGGTCTTTGTCAGGACTACAATATCTTTATACAACATTCCAATGTAATCTTTTAAAGGCATTGAATTCCTGATTCAACAAATAGATACGCTCGTGGTGCCCATTTTGAGTTGACCTTATCAAAAAAAGTAGATCTCATCCTTTAAAATGGCATGAACTTGAATTTAAAAACATATACACAAATTTTAGCGTCCTTAATATGAGCGTCAAGACTTACCTATGGGTTTGGTTTCTCTGCGAGATGTTGTTCCCTCAATGACACTGAAGAAGGAAGTCTTTTTTTTTTTTTTTATGACTCTTTGACTTTGCTCCTGTAGAACCACCCAGTGACGACATAGTACACGGCAGAATCAGTACAGACAACACATGGATGACAGTAAATAACTACATTTCTTTTTTACACAAAGTACTGCACCACCTTTATCACAAAAGAGTAAAATACAGTAATAATGGAAATGTAATGGACTTAAAATTCAAATACACCTGAACTGTGCTTAATATACATTTACTGAATTCAAAAAGCGTAAGCCACTGTATTATGCAGTTACTATATTTAAATCAGTTATTCTTTTATGTACCGCTAGAGGGAGTCACACACCACACTGACGTTGAACTGAACTGCTGTGTTCATCCTAATTTAAATACGAAAAAATGTTGAATGAGAGACTTTGAAAAGGTATTTAAAAGATACAGGCACATTTTTAAAACTATCAATTAATTTGGGGACTCTCACAAATATGTGGAATACCCAATAATAAATAAATACATCATATAATTTGGGGTTGGGTTGTGAAAATGCTTCCCAAATTATCCTGAATATACTGTAATGGACAGTTAGAAGTGGAGTGTTTTGAATCAGTTCAGAAATGTGGAAGGTGGTAGATATGTAAAATTTCTGTGATGATTTGGGAATTTTGACTTTGGAATATGGAATAGTGACAAACAATATAGGAATAATAATTTTATCATTTTTTAATTTGGAATGGTATAAATTAGTTGAGAAATGTGTATTTGTTTTTTTGTTTGTAATTTGATAAATGTGTCATTCATTTGATAGTGATTTATTTTTAGGGAAAATATGGAATTGTAAGAAAAGTAGAAATTTGGAGAATGTGGAAAATGGCAGAGCTCGGCATTTTACTAAAAACCGAGCGTCCATTAGTCGTCATCAGTCTGCAGCGTGGGTACCCTTCCGACATCCGTCATTCGCCTTTTTTTTTCGTCCTGGATATTGTGAAGATTTTGAGATTGCCATGGTTTGAATCAATTAAGAAATGCAGGAGGAGTATAATAATGAACACAACCGAATCTGAATAATTTTGCTGCAGAATAACATCCGAGTACGTGTGCTGTTGAAGCATCTTTACTATACTTACAGACAAAAACAATGTACAACGTCTGGGCTGAATAATCGAGTCTCACTACAGCTCAGCCTCTTTGTGAAATTTTGTTTGTTTTTACACATCACACGGCACAAAATGTCTCCATTTTGAGGGTGGGGGTGGTGTACAAAAGAAAAGAGCACATTTAAACAGTAACATACGACCTTGTGAACATGAGGACGCTCCATTGCGATTCCTTCTCTACCTTCTTAATGAATAACAAAAAAAACATGGATGATTCGTGCCTATTACGAATATTTCCCCTACAGTGGACCTCTGCTATTATAGTCGTGAAACCCCACAATTGATGCTCAACCAAAAAGGTTTGACCTGCCGTTAGATGCCACCAGATGGTTCACAGAAAAACTAACTTTTTTGCTGTTATTGTGCTATGGCCAAAGCCAAGCCATATGTGTTGTAAAAATATTCCTTTGACACCATCGTGTGGCATTGATAGGCAATTGCAAACCTTTTTGTGTCAATTTGTGATGCGGATTCTCATCATTTGTAGTATCATAAACCACACACCTTTTGTGGGGGAGTTCTACTTGGGAGTTTCCAAAGTAATGACAAGATTTTAAAGAGAGAATTTGCAATTTAAAAAAAAAAAAACAAAAAAAAAAAAAACACTTTGTTAAAACATACACAGCATAAGTCACGCCTTTGGTCTCTGATTGGTTGTTTTTCCTCTGGCGACGTAGTTTCTTAAAAATCAAATGAGACGTAGAAGCTGGGGTCAGCTTTGGATGATTTTTTTTCACAGATCAGTTCACGAATGTACTTTTAAGCCTCCCGTGGACAAGTGGTGTGAATTAGCACGCTTGCTAAAACACTTAAAGCAATGTAACTGGTTTGTCCGATGTTTTTGTGACATCCGAATCAGACAAACAAATTCTACTTGATTCTTTTTAGTACTGATAGTTTTACAAATAACAAAAAAGTTTTTTTTTTTTTTTTAATTGCAACCTCCCCCTTGATAGAACCTGGGACTAATTTGAGCCTAATTGGGTGCTACAAAATGGAAGGAAACGAGTGACAAGCGCGCACACGTCGTTGGAAAACGGTGACGGTTAAATCATCCGCGGACACAACGAAGGCACCGATCAAAACAAAAAAACACAGCACGTTTGAGGTTGGTCTTCACGTTACCATTTTCAACTCCTTCTTGCCTCTTTAGCTCCACGGCTAGGCGACGCAGCGGAAGCTAAGTTAGCAAACATTGTCTCTTGAGGTCTTCGGAAATGAACAAAACAAAACAAAACAAAAAAGACAGAGAACCTCTTCCTAGAAAGATCCCCGCCAGCCACGTGTCGCCCACGGTGGGTGCTTGTGATTGTATGAAGCAGATCATAGCACCAGATTCTGAGCGGCGGTAAAGGGATGGGTGGGTTTCAAGGGAAGAGTTCTCACGCCCGCTCTTTGCGCTTGAGCTTGGAGGACTTCTTGACGGCACTGTTCTTGTTTAGCAGCTTCAGAACTTTGTCTTTGTGTTCCAGAACTTTCATCATGGTGTCCCGAGCCTCCGTCACTTGGTCCATTACCAGCTTGCACCGCTGCATGTTGCCCTGCGGGTAAACGACGCATGAGAGGGGCTAACAAATGACATGAATTTCTGTGGTGTTTTAAAACCCTTTAAGCAACAGATATTGAAACAGAAAGTGACAATATCACCATGCTCATCAGGTATATGTATTTTTTTGTCATCTACAAAAAACCCGAATAATACCTGTATTCGTGTGGCTTACTAATGAGTTTTGATCAGCTCCATGTATGTCTGTATTATACTGCTCCCAGTGGCCAAGGCACCAGAAGGAGTAGCACAATGTCCATTGAACTGAAGCAAAAATTGAATCCTTATAAAAAATAAAAAAAGCCTATAGTGTTCAAATTTGAAAAAAAAAAAAAAAAAAAACCTAAACAATTTCTTACTATATATTTTTTTTAATTATCTATATAGGTACCACTGTCTGAACTTTTTACTCGTGATTAAAGCCGGACCTGTATGAGTTCATTGATGCAGTGCAGGTCGTCGTCTGCGCTCGCTCTCTTCTTAGGGATGAGGCCCTCCTGCAGGGAGGACAGGCGGCTGTACACGTCATGCTCCAAACTAGACTGAAAACACAAAACCACCAGGAAGGCCGGTCAAATACGCAGACTCAAATATCGGGAATATGTTGGCATAAGCGAGTAAAAAGGGAAGACAAATTGGCTGCTTTCACTTGAATGGGAAGATTGTGTTCACAATTATCCACTCATTCGAGGGGTGGATGGGGTCTCTGTGGTCCTGTCAGTTCATGCCAAATACGTATGTGTCTTTGCTAAATAAAAGTTGGGAAACACTGCTTCAACCTCTTTACCTTGAACTTTTCACTCACCAGCTGTCTGAGCTGTGCGGCACACAGGTGAATCTTCCAGCCTTGCGCTCGACACGCCACCCCTCTCTGGTTGGCCATATCCTGTAAGGTGCCCTTCTTCTCCTCTGAGATACAAACACAAAAAATGAATTCATTACATTTAACTGATAATCCAGTGACATTTTGCCTCCATCTGGGAAGAAAAAAAATAATAAAAAAAACTCACCTTTGACACGGATATCGCTGTACCTCTGGAAGTGGTGGTAGGCAGCTTTCCAGGGGTTACGGTAGTGCCGCAGGAGGGTGACAGGTGGCCGGGGCCTGACGGGTACATAGCGCACCCCTTCCTCGTCTGAGAGGGGAACATTTTTCAAAGTTAAGCGACATTTGAATAGGAAAGAACAATAAAATGCATGTAAATATTTCAGAGAAAGTGTTTGCTTGAGCTAATAGAATGGTACCACTTTTGCCACGGTTTGAGCCAGGAAAAACCCTGCGTGAGCTCCCCCTTGTGCCAACGCTGTCTACGTACCAACATATTCTCTGGGGGGAGACTCTCTGCGCTCGGCCCTGCCGGTGACGGGCCTCCCGGGCGCCTTCTCCTCGTCGGTGCTGTTGGTCTCCATCATCTCGCTCTCTTCGATGGAGATGACGTGCTGCTGCTTGCGAGGCTTCTTCCTCGGGGACGCCCCGGGGATGAGGTCTCCCGTTGGGGGCACGTTGAGGGCGGAGGATTGAGCGTTCACGGCGGGGTTGGCGTCTGTGAGGAAAAAGCAAACATTTTTTAAAAAACATCATTGCGTTGTGGAGTATTGTAAAGCTCAATTCAATGTTTTTATTTTTATTTCTTATTTTACACAGCACTGGCACCAGCTCGGTGTAAAAGTGCTGCCGTCTCACCAGGCTGCGAGGTGTTCACGGAGTCCACCTCGTGCTTGAGCTTGATGTCGGGGCAGCTGGCAACACAGGCGGCGGTGCTGCTGGGGGCCGGCTGCGTCGGCGACGCCACTGTGTTGGCCATGGAAGCGGGGGTGGGCGGAGTCACCGCCATGGCTGCAGGCAGGGCCGAGAGGACGGCGGAGGGCTGCGAGGGCGGCGCGGGGCCCGGCGTGGCCAGAATGGCAGGCAGGGCCTGGGCGAGGTGCGGGGCGCCCGATGCCGCTATCGCTTGCTGCTCGCCACCCTGCGGCGGGGGCAGCGCATCCACGGCGGCCATGACAGGAGGGGCCACCGCCATGTGTACCTCAGCTTTGGGTTTTACTCTGTGGGGAGAAAGGTCAAAGTGCACTCAGAACTGTTTTCCAGGCTCACCTCTATTTTGCATGGTCGGTGTTTCCTTTGGTCAATTAGCACGACCACATCGAAACTTTATTTTACAAAAGGTAGTGTTAGCTTAAGGAACCTAACATGACCACATCGCACCTCTAATATAAATCGTGTTAGCTTCCCCCAATTTTTTAATAGTTAACACAACCGTAGCACAATACTGTTAGAATTAGCCGGCTAGCATTACCACGACGGACCTCAAATATACATTGTTTTAGCGGACCACAGCACACCTCTTCTTTTCATACTATTTACTTTTGCCAGCAAGCACGGCTCGAACCCACTTCCAATTATCTGGACAATTAGCATTAAGTAGCTGATATGATAATGGCACACCTCTATTTTTACATACGCTAAACGTTAGCTTTAGCCAAGGTCTTTCTGGTTGGAAGGGATCCATGTGAGGGATGCTCACCCTGCGGGTCGGGGGGAACTGGCCCCTCTCACGCCGCTTTCCATTCTGACACTGCTCGGTTCACTGGGCTGAGCGGAAATGAGGGTTTTGCGAACACAACTGAAAACAAAACAAGAAAAAGGAGTTTAAATCTGATATATTACAGGTGTATAACCATTGGTGTAGATATAAGTAAAATTAACGTTTTTGTCTTATACAATAAGCTACTCATGATATTAGGACATTATTCCCACATTCTAAATAGAAATATTTTCATTAATGTATTCATTTGCAGAAAATAGTGAGCTGTTATTATTTTATTTTTTCCAAACTGTATATTATAGGTTCACAAAAAATGTAATATGATGCAAATATGTACGTTAGAGGCACATAGTCATTAAATATAAAACAAACATGATCCGTTCAATGTATAGCACATCAAATACAATGTTAACAATGCACATTATATGTACCTAAAAGGAAAATGTGTGGATTCCAGTGCCACCTAGTGGTCAACTAATGTGCGTGCGTTTTGAAGCACAACACTACGGTGCCTCCGAAAGAACACACGGCGCAAGCCTACCAACCATTTCTTCAGCAGCGGTGCAAGAAAAATGTCATCACAAACGACTTCTAGTATTTCCTCAAATCAGGAAGTAATGCATTGTAGTTGTTTTTAGAAATGCAGCAGTCATGATGCTTAGGAACTACGGTCGCTATGTTTGTCTCCGAGTATCTGTAGCACAAAGATGGCTGTGAAACATGACAGCCTCCATCCAGTAGGGGAAAGTGCGCCCAATGTAATATAATTATAGATTACTTCACCTATGATTTAAATAATGAAGTTGATGTGAGAAAACATTTTTTTCATATTGTTGAAATAGTGGGTTTTCAAATTGAGTGAAAATCAAAACATTCTACACATTGTCTCTTTAAGTATGGTACAACATTAAATATGTCCATATTGAAAATTAGGGGTCTAAATACTTTAAATATGCTGGCGTAGAAACAGACCGAATGCGATAAACAATATGGAATGTTTAATATAACGTTTGTTTACTTCCTGCCCGATGATGATTGATCTTAATGTGTACAGTAGTTGACCTGTGTTTTAAGATGTAAACAACTGGAAGTACAATAAATGTAAACACCAGAAAAAGTATACCAAATGTGCATTAAGACCTGGCGAACGCCAGTTGTCTTCCTCTCACCTTTCGGCGGTGGGCTTCTTGCGTAGGATGCAGGGTCTCGACGAGGACACCTGGGTGGGCGTGCCTGCTTGCCCGTGAGCCTGCACCATGGTGCCGACTGGCTGAGCGGTACTGTTGATCGGGTTAGCCAAGAAGCCGTCAGCCAAGACCACGCCTGGATGGGGTTAAAACGGTTGAGTCATGTAATCCTTGAAACCAATTACTGTGCTACTGTCAAAAAAAAAAAAACGATGAATAGTGAACTGCAAATATTTATGGGAATAATGGTACCAGATTTTGCTTCAGCAGGCGGCTGCTGTTGCTGGGCGGCACCAGCACCCTGCTGAAGGCCCGGCGCGCCAATGGACGCCGTCCCCGGGTGAAGGCCCTGCACTCCGATGGGTGCCGGTTGGATGCTCTGCGTGGCGATGGGTGCCGGCTGGATGCCCTGGGTGCTGATCTGCGCCGACGGCAGGCCGATGCGATCCACGGCCATCAGCTGCATGTGGTTGAGGTGCACGGTGGTGGCCACCCCCACGCCGGCCTGGGCGGGTAGCGCGGAGCTCGGCGCTTGGGGAGTCACTTGGGAAGGAGGAGACACTTTTAAGTTAAAGTACAAAATACGGCCCAGTGTTATTTGGTCTAAAATGTTTTTCCACAGCTTTATATTAAGAATATGACCTGACCAATTAAACCAGCCAATGTTAGCTCTTTTAAAGTCATCAAAACGTGACTAATTTCTTTGCAGATTGTTGTTCTTGTTTTTGTTTTTTTGTTGTTTTTTTTTACACATAACAAAGATTGTGACATTGAACTCATTCAGTACCAGAAAATTTTTAGATTTCTCTTTTACCCTAACGTATGAAAAAATATAAATAAATTCCTGGGATTAAATGTCTGGACTGTGAAAAAACATAAATATGTCTTTGGGATTTAATGAGTTAAACACCCCATCCCTCAAAATAAAAACAAAAAGAAATTGGACGATTTTTCTCTGCTGTAACGTTATTGTTAATTTACTATTATTAAGTTAAATAAATAAGAGTAATGTAAAGAAATCCAGTGTTCTGTTTATCTTTCATATTTTGATTGTTGTACGCATTTAGAGACCCCAAAAAAGTTATTTTAACCATTATATATGCATTTATTAATTGATTCTATTCTTCCGGATATCGAAATCGGCCTAAAATAATCAATCTTCCCTGAGATCAACCTGCAAAAAAAAAAAAAATGCTCCTCAAAATTACAAAGTTGCTCCTCAAATGAAGCCTTTCATTAGCAAAAATGCTCCTCAAAGTAAAAGTTATATCAAGCCTAGAGTACTTATCTATGGTGCTTCTTACCAGGATACTGACGGATGGTGGACACAGAGCTGCTGATGGGGGTGTAGGTGTGAGTCAGGGGGTACGACGACGAGTACGTCGGCAGGAAATACTGGAACTGGACTGGAACGGGGGGCCTTGACAATTAAAGTTAAAAAAAAGGTTAGCCTGTACAAACAGTAGCACAGCCTGTTATGTCTAAGTCTGCATTCCGACCACCGATTATTTTCCCCAATTTATAATATATCAGAGACGTTTAGCAAAAGGTTTGACAGTTTTGCTCACCTGTTGTCACTTCTCGGCTCCATGGTGACGGGGTTGGGCGACGAGCGATGGCCCTGGATGGGTATGAGGTTGGCCCTCTCCCCGGGGTAGTCGGGCTGCACGCGAGACGACGAGTGGGCGATGGGCTGAGGCACCACTTTGGCTGCGAGGCGAGGTGAAAGTGAGGGAGGGAGCGGAAAAGTTCAAAATAACCAGCAAGACCCAACTCACCGACGGGGATGGTGGAGGTGGTGACGGCGGTGGCGTGCGACGAGTGGGAGGCCATCGTCATGGTCACAATAGTGTTGCTGCTCATTTGGGTGTGGGGCACGGAACCTGATTGCAACACACGCGCATCATATTGCATTATGGGTTCGTCCGGACATTTTAACTGAGAAAGACCGACACCCCTAACTTTTTGACAGTAGTGTCTTTCTTGTGACTATGAGTGTGTACCTATAGAGGTGGTCGAGGGCACCGTGTTGGTGGCAACGATGGGCGCCACGGTGGCTGCCGCGACTGGCGTGACGGTACTGAAGATCGGTTTCTGTGAGGGCAGAACAGAGCCTTTACCTTTTGTGTCTCTGAAATGAAAAACTCTTTCATTTGTCATCGAGGCGAGTAACCTGCGTCATGGTGTGCGGCGGCTGAGGCTTCTGAGCGCCGATGGCCGGGTGCGACGGCAGCGTGATGCGTGTGGCCGTGTCACGCGACGTCTGAGGCCT
The DNA here is from genome assembly GCF_054856515.1 of Filicampus tigris. Classification (NCBI taxonomy): domain Eukaryota; kingdom Metazoa; phylum Chordata; class Actinopteri; order Syngnathiformes; family Syngnathidae; genus Filicampus; species Filicampus tigris. The sequence continues at coordinate 16,707,461 of NC_141228.1, forward strand.
CTGGATGCTGATGCCGGCCGGCGGCGGGTGAATGGTCAGGCCGGGACGCCTGCAAGAGCACAAACCGCCCGCGAATCAAAAACGGACAGAACTGACCACCATAAACTTTAAGGCTACAACGAGGATTTTCTGCGATTAGGTGATCGTACATTCCCAAATGCGGATTGGGGGAGAGGGGGGTCATCTTACCCATGAGCCACCTCTGCAGAGTGCGTGACAGTAGGACTGATGACGGGAGACTGGGTCCTCGTGGCTGAAATGGGTGCCACCACAGTGGGAAGCACGGACGTAGATGTCGTCACAGCCGGACGAGACTGCGGAGGCAACGTGAAAGACGTGTTGAACGCCAAAGTCAAAAATGATGTTATGGGATACACAGTATGTGTGTACTGTACCTGAATAGTCTGGTGGATGATGTGTTGAACAGTGGGCTGGCCCGGGCCTGCGCCTGCTCCGGTGGCTGGTCGGAGGACCGTTTTAGAGCTGGACATGACCGCGGCTGCAGCTGCGCCTGTGGGCGAAAACATACGATGGAAATTAGCAAATTAAATAAATGCTACTAAAAATCAATTCCAGCATTTTCACTGTATGCACAGGAAATAAAAGCCATAATCCGTTTCATAATGTTTGGAAACATCATTTTGTTGAAATGAACTCTCAAGCTGTTTAAATTAACATTAGCATACGTGGAAAACCTTTGCGACTAGTTTGTAGTTAAGGACTGTATAAATAAACGTAAATTAAATGTTTTGCTAAGTTGAAGAGTGTTTAAAGCATGTAGGAGGTGTGGAATTATTTTTTTGTATTTCCTATGGTCCCTATATATTGACGATTTTCACAGGTGAACGGGATTGTGAATCTTGCAAAGTGTATAAAACTTTGCATCACGAATGTTAGAAATGATATTAAGATTTTATTTGATAAGATTCCAAATGAATAAAACACTGCTGAAAATGGTTCGGTGGCAAGCTTCAGCCTTCCGGGACACCTGCATGTCAGGGTATGGCAATGCTAAATCTAACGCTAATTTCTCGCTTTGTGTTGTTGAAAACAACTGTAGCTGTCAAACTAGCCTGTACGGTACCTCGTGGCAGATGTGACGTGAAGGTCTGCGGCGGCACGGCAGGGGCCCCGATCTGCAACGTGGGACCGCTGCCTCGAATGATCTGGATGTTGGCTGGCATTAAGTGGTGCAAATTGCTGGAGTGACCCTGACACAAAAAAAGGCAACCGGAGTCATTATGAACACATTATGGATGTAGTGCTGGGCATTATGGCCTCAATAAGAAATCAAAACTTGATTAATCATCAAGTCCTTTTTGGGTGTAAATATGACGTCACATCCTCACCTGCTGTCCGCTGATGGTGGCCACGGGAATAGAAAGTGTGGTGGCGCTGCTGTTCTCCGGGGCGGACGTCATGTGGCCCGGGACCTTGGGTGGGATGGGTATATGGCCTTGATTGGAAGCTGGCGCAGGCGCTATCAGGCGGCTCGGCATGGGGGACTTCAGGACTGCCTGGAAAATGTACGGTTAGGGGGTGGTTAACGCAATTATGTGTCCGTCAGGAGTCTTCAAAAGGGTGGTTATTTTCACTTTGATTTAGTTTTGTTTATTCTTATTTTTAAAAACATATTAGAAACAATGATGGTTATGAAACAAATTCAACTCGCAGACAAGGTACCTCTGTCTTAATTTGTAAAACACCAATTGAAGACATTACTTTGAGACTCACCTTCATCTGTCCGTCAGTGAGGACTGTGGGCTGGCCTTGCGGCAGATGCACCGGCGGAGCAGGCAAGGCCACGGGCGGGCCGCCGGTCTGGATGGGCAGCACCTGAGGGGCGGGCTGTGGCTGCCCGTGTGTCTGCACCTGCGGGTACGGTCGGACCACCATGGTCTCCTGCTTGTCATCCCGGAACACCACCGACCCGGCGCCAGCCGGCGGGTGCTCCTGCTGGTCGCCGTCCGCAGCCTCAGCACCAGCTAGCAATCAATCATATTTAGTTACAGACTACATGTCCTGTGTCAGACTTCTGCCAAAATTAATACAACGAATGTAGAAGAACTAACACCATTAATATTGATACTCACTATATAATTACTATTGCTAATACAATTTAAACAGTACAAACAACTCCCTTATGCCATCTTAAATCGGTTGCATTTCTCTCACTGCCTTATGCTCATCTCATCACTTGCAACCCAAATAGTCGAGAATCAATTAACCAAGTTTTGGGGTCTGGCCGACTAAAAAAAAAATCCTGTGTATTTCTTTAAGAATAAAATCTGATCATTTGTTTTGAGGCCATATTGCCCAGCCCTCAGAGCTTGCTTGACTGGAGGGCTGCTCACCTTGCGGGTTTGAGGACTGACTGACAGGCACAAGGTTTCCACCGGTGGGCATCAGCGGAGCCCCCCCTGGGCTCGAGGCGGGCAGCCCGTGTCGTGGGAATTGCTGGGAGCTCATTCGAATGTTTTTGCTTGACTCGACGACCTGAAAAAAGAAAAAGGACGTAAATACACGCGTGTCAAAAACGCTTGAGAAGAAACTGTGCGCATGCGCAGCGCTGACAACAAAAGTACGAGCACCTTAACATTGAAATGCTCGAAAATTAACCCTTAGCGGAACAAGCGAGGACGCGAAAGACTGAGCTGAGTTATCGTAATTGTAAACAGCCGACATTTTAAGACACCCGGCTAACATGAGCAAATCGATAGGTAAATTGATGAGTATTTTGGCTTGCGTTTATGGTCGAAACATTCACCTAACATCAAGTTTATCATGTGAAGCGACGTCTTTTTCGCTGCTTTGGGAAGAGAACCCAGCGCGATGTTAGCCCGGTGAGACTTTAACGGGAAACAGTCGACATTTTTGCTTCCATAACCTTACATAGTAAAAGCGATACATTGCTAGCCTAGCGAGCAGATTAGCAACAAGCTAACGTGAGACTCGCTAGGTCTTCTGGTGCCGCCTGTTTGTCACTCACGTCCAAATCCTCAACTTTTAAGGCGAACAACGGCATAAACCCAGTCGCGCTACACAAGCGAACGCGTTTCCAAGTACGCACAGGTGTTCGCCGTATCGCTGAATTCATAAGAAACGCTCCTTTTCTGGATTACAATTTTTCCATTCGTCTTTTCTTTTTCTTTTTTTCTTGGTTCTCGACAACATGTAAGCCGGAAGAACGCTTGCTGGAGGGCCGGCCCCCTTGACTTGTTTCAACCAATCGGCGAAGAGAATTGCGAGGCATTACCCAATGGGAACGTGGAAAATGCCTCGACCAACCGCAAACTTCGATGGAGAGCCAGCCCTTCTAACTTGTTTTAACCAATAAGAAAAGAGAAATCGGGGTGTTGATAAAATAGAAGCGTGAGAAATGCGTCGACCAACCTAAACCTTCAATAGATAACCGGCCCCCTTGGGTTATTTCAACCAATCAGCAAAGCGAAAACCAAAGCGACGACCTATGGGAGCGCGAGAATTGCTTCGCCAATCCCACTAAACACGGAACCAGGGAGGGCGGTGTGGACTAGGACTGGACTCCTCCTACCTCCACCACCTGCATGGCTACCGTCGTGCAAGTAAGGAAAATAAAAGGGATTGTTCACCATTACTTACGTTACTTGCACTTGTTTACTTTTTATTCGTCAATTAAAGTGGCAGCGACGTATTTTTCCCTTCTGTTGAGTGAAAATGGCAACCATTGTAGTGAGTTCAGGTTGTATCAGTCCCTCGTGAATCTCCCGCCTCTCAATCTCAGCCTTCTTCTAACTCCAGGCTGTGATATCACCGTTATACACTAGGTGGCGCCGGACAGCCATTTATGTATAGGCCGGCTTCATGGGAATGAAAAGCAGCATGTGCAAAGCGACAACGGCATAGTGCTTTAGATGTACCATTTTCACCTGGGAAAGTTGCATTTTATTGCCTGCACCTGTCAATCCGATGATGTTGTTCACGGCCCCAGTTCAGCAAGCATCAAACAACAACGGCTGTCGAGGAAATAAATTATTTTTCACATTTGCATGACAATGTCAAAATGTTTGCATTGGATCATATGCCCAAGCGCCACATACACACAGCATAGTGGATGAAGACGGCCAAAGGATGAACAGAATGCATGCACACACTCGCTGGTGAGATAAAGCCTGCTGCTACACAATACAGTTGCAAGCAGCCGGCACTGCATGCACTTATTGGTGTGATCCAAGCTCATCACTGGCAAGGTCCAAACTGCTGTTACACATGCACTCATTGGCGAGATCCAGCACATTGTGAGCACACACTCGCTGGCAAGATTCCACCCGCTGCTATGCATGCACCCGTTGGCACAAACTCAACGCAGTCTGTAGAAAACCAAACACCAGCCGGAATATGCAGACTCACCTGCGAGATCCAGCCCGCAGATATGCACGCAGTTGCCAGCGAGAAGACGAGAGTAAGCCTCTGTTTGTTGCAAAGCTACGCTGCTCGCCATGGTAACAGCCATTGGGCCAGCATTATTTATTTCCATTACTCTTTATGGAGTTTAGTCATTTGCATGCAGTGTACATGTGGCCATATAAAACCATCTGCGTGCTTAGACATGACTGGACAATTCGGTACAGCTGTGCTCAGACACACACACACGCACACACACACACACACACTTAGACACACGCACAGCTGTCAGCATGTTGATTTCAACAAGAAGCAGGGCATTCTTGACATACTGCAGCCGACTCGTTAAGAAAATAGTTAGGAGGATAACATGAGAGGTCAATGGGGGCAAAGTGAAGCAGCCCAAAAAAATGATGATGCATAATGAGGCTTATACATGCTGTTTTTTTATGTGTACAGTTTGATAAAGGATATTTACCACCAAAATGGCTATTACGAACCAAAATGGCTTGATTCCTCTTCAATTTGAATTTGAATTTTGGCCTTTTTTTCTGTGTGTACTTTTATGATAAACATGTCCACACAATTTTGTGTCAGTGAAACTTTTTTTTTTTTGTGTCGGGGAGTTTCAAACATGTTTTTTTTTTTTTTTAACTTTTAGTTTCCCTTAAAATACACAACATTTTACAAGGTTACAAGCACTGGTTCGCTGTCGGGTATTCATTCATGGTAGAAACAATCCAAATATCAGAAGCTTCATGGAAAAGCTGATGAGGTGGGGTGCTGGGGCGGGGGTTGACATTCCATGGAAGCTGTCGGCAGGAAGTTGTGGAATTTCCATGAAAATGAGAGCAAAGCACAGAGTTCCACATGCATATTTTCCCCTGTATTCTGTGTGGCTGACCTTTAACGACAATAATAACTATATTATGTAGAATACCTTAGTAGCGCCACATGGAAAGTTCGGAAAAAATGGGCTGATAGCTATTCCAACGATTGACACGGCTCAAAGTCTCGAAGACCCGTGACCGAAATTCAACAGGAAGTCAGCCATTTTTGTTTGAAGCAGCCATTTTGGAGCTGATCCAGGGCTTGATAGTTATATATTGAAAAGTAAATAATCCCTGACAACAGTTTCACTAATAATCACAAAATTTGGTCGACATGTCTACTATAACAGGACGCACAACCAATTCTCCTATACCTGACGCACAACCAATTCTCCAATAAGAACCTATACCTGAGGTACACTAGCTAGCAGCAGCTCCAAATTAAATTGGGTGGGCATGTTTATCATAACAGGACACATGAAAAGGTCTCAAGGACCTTTGCCATAAAGTGAGCAGGAAGTCAGACATTTTTGTCTGAAGCAGTCATTTTGGTGTTGAATTCCTAACCCTTAAAGTTGGAACAAATTATCCCCTGACGCTAGTTTCACCAATAAACACAACATTTGGTGAAATAGGAAAGTCAGGCATTTTGTTTTCAAGCAGCCATTTTGGGCGCATCTATGGCTCAAAAGTTGGAGAGAAAAAAACATTTCTGGACAACAAACAATTTGGTGGATATGTCTTTGATAGCATGTAAAAATAACCAAAGACCCATGCCGTAAATTGAACAGGACGTTTTCCTTGTTGATTAGAAGCAACCATGCGAAGTGAATTCCAGTTCTTGAAATTTAGAAAATGGATCCACCTAGACTTGAGATGCTAGCTAGGTCACGACAGTCCCAGGAGGAATCCAGATGTGGGGTGGGGGGGGTGTAGGATGGAATGACACGAGGCCTTAATTCCTGGGAGCAATGTTCCATCATTCACCGCTCCAACTCGGAACATTCCTCTTAGTTCATCGCCAGGCGAGGGAGGGTGATGCTTTCAGGAATTAATAAAAAATGTGGAGTATGTGAGTGAGAAATGGGCCAGAAAAGGGGGACGGCAAATCTCAGAGACACCATTTAGGAAGAGATTCTCCACCGCTTTATTCAACAAGTAAAGACAGTAGCAGTGAGAGAATGTGTGGCATCTGCGGAATGCCATCGCCGTCTCACCGGAGGGGGGGGGGCTTGATGAGGAAGGCATAAATATTGACATTAAAAGTCGACGCTTGCTGAGGAATTTTTTTTTTTTTTTTTTTTTTTTAGTGGCACAGCTGCACATGCCAAGTGGAAAGATGCCTGATAAACCACATCCCAGCATTGCAAGATAGACGATTTCATAGTTTACAGGAAATGGTTTTCAACTGAGAACTGATAATAAAATTGAGCTAATTTAACATTTTGGAGCCTAAAAATGCAAATAGTTTAAAACAAGTCTCAAAGTGCTAGCGTTTCCACAGTACAAAAAAAAAAACCTAACCCTCAGCCATGACTTTCAATCCAAAACCGAGCCTCTAACCCTAACCTCCAACCCTTAGACCCCTAACCTAACATCTTAAACCCAACCCATAACCCTAAATTCTAAAACCCAGTCCAAACCTAACCCTAACTCATGAACCTAAACTCTAAAATCCTAACCCTAAACCTAAACTCTAAACCCCTAAATTTAAACCATAAAACTACTTAATCGACCCCTTGACCTAAACTCTTTTCTTAACCGTAACCTCGTAACCATACCTACATCCGAAACACTTACACCAAAATGCCAAGAAACTTTTTTCGTCAGATCAAATTCTTTTGTATTGATTTTAGAGCACACCAATGACTAATAAAGGAGGGAGACATTTGCAGGACATATATTAATATCTTTAATCTCTCAGTGGGTGAAATATTAAGTAATACATACTTTACAAAAAAAGTTCACAACAATGTCCAAATGGGATCAGAACCTTTTGTTTATCCGTGTCACTTGTTATAACATGAGAACAAAAATCCGAGTACATCTTTGGCACCATAAAAGAACACAAACACAAGTTTATGGCTGAGAAAAAAAAAAACTATATACAGTATATATTAACTTAACTTCCATGTAAACACATTCCAAGGGAGCTTAGGGACATTTTAGTCAATCTGTCACACTGCATTGACCAGCAAATGCATTCATTCATATTTTGTGTGTACGTGTGTGTGTGTGTGTGTGCATGTTCAATAGAAAAGCATGAAGTGGAACGAGCCATTAAATGTCAGAATTTACGTGTGGATAATCCCCATTGACACCAACAGCGACAGTTCCAAACTGGATTAGTCTACCGAGGCGGTATTTCCCCCTTCCAGAGTGGGCATTCCAGTTTAATATGAAAACACATTCCAGGCAAACTTGGAGTTTGGCTGATGGTGGAAACCAAAGTCTATCTAAAGCGGGGAATGTACAACCTTTTAACGAGGGCTAAGGGACTTCACATTCCCCGCTTTAGATAGCCTTTTTTTCTCACTCCCTCGGCCAGGAATGTGAGAAGATTAGCTTCCAGTGCAGGGGCGAGGCAAGGCCAGGGGGAATTTGCGCCGCAAGGCCGCAAATATTAGCTTCAGAGCTGGAAGTTCTGATTTGTGTGAAGCCTAAACTCTGAAACTAAACCCTAAACCTAACCTAGCCCTAATCACTAAGCTTTACCATAACCCCTGACTTTCAAAACTGTATCCTACCCCATGAACCTAAACCTATCCTAAATTGTAACCCCTAAATCTAATCTGAAAACACTACAATCTCCACCCATAAACCTATCAATAAACCTAAACCATAAACTCTAAACCCTAAGCCAAACCTGAAAACAACCTCAAACATATCCCCAAACTTAACTCTTACCCTTACTCTAACACCTAATGCTGCAGAAGATGCGTTTTTGTATCATCACCATCTTGTCTCCTTGTCGCACAACATTGACATACAGTACGGGCCAGCGTCTGGCGAAAATACATCGGAAGTGCTTCGTTACATTCGGAAATTCCACGTACAGCACCGACAAGATGGCGACAAACGCGACTACTGTATACTTTCTTTCGGTCTGGATCTTCTAAAGCCGCTCCGCATTCAGAGGTTTGTAAACGCTGCATCCCCAAAGATAAATAAAGTTAAATACACATTGTCCTGTCACACAGAACAACCCTCAAACACACCGGATGCCTCCACCAAGAACATTGACAATCACTCCCATTATTTTAAATTAAAAAGACAAAAACATCATTTAGCTTAAAGGGAGACACAAAACAAATGAGCAGCAATAACACATGGGAAATAAATAAGATACAGCAACATGTCTGGACTTGTCTCTCAAATGAGGATCTCCACCATCTCTGAGTCAATTGTGTTGTTGACGCTCTCCGAGGCTTCGACTCCTCCCAGCTCGGCTTCCTCGGGAGCATCTGCACCGAACAGCAGATAAACAGACATCATTGTCATTACAATGATAACAACTTTGGTAAACTAAAGCCAATACAATCTTCCCTGACCTTGTGTTGCTTGACCGTGGAATTTATCATCCTAAATCTACACTAACCTTAAACCCTATTGCGTGTTCAAGATAAGCATTTTGACGAAAGAAATGGTGGACGCACCTGATTTTCAAAATAAGACTTCTGTAAGACTCTGACTCTAACACCTAAAGCTTACTCTTAAACCTAAACTCTAAAACACTATTGCTAAATCTACCTCTAAACGTAAATCCTAATCAATGAACCTAAACTGTAAAACTTTAACCCTAAACCTAACCCCGAAATGTATCCATAAATCGAATTTCTCTATAAAACTAAACCCTAATATCCTAATGCTAAACCTAACCGCTAACCCTTACCTTAAACCTTAACACCTTACACTAAACATCACCCTAAACTCAAAACTCTTAAACACAGCCCCTAAACTCCAATCCGTAACCCAAACTTTTTGTCTTTGCAAATGCCTACTTAGATTATATCAGTGTTTAAAAAGAACCAAACAGTGTTTGGCTATCAAAAATGTAACCCACCAGAGACGGGCACCACCAAGTTCTTGGATGACTTAGGCTCTACTTGGTCACATTGGGTGCTGGAGTCCCGGCTGGCACTCTTGCGTTGCAGCACGGCACCACCTGTCTGGTCATCCGAGAGGCTCTTTCCTGCAGATGCGGACAAAGAAAGAAGTGGCTTAATTACCCCCCGCTTACATCCACACTTACACGCTTGGTTCTTCCCATGACTATTCTGGATCGGGGCTATTCTGGAGGCGGGCGAGGACACGCATTCCAACTTAAAAACGCCTCGTCTATTTGAGGCCGCCGGGTCGTCGCCGTCTCGTTTTTTTCTTGTGACGTCCTACATTCTGTCTGACTGCCGGCCAGTTGTCGCTCGATACCATCGCAAGTTAGTCACAGTGCTGCATTAACAAGGGGGTCGGGGGTGCCGACTCACCTTTAGTCTCGGTATTGCCGGCTGCCATGGTGATGGACGGGACGGACCTGGCCAGCCGAAGACCTTGTTTCTCCAGTTTGCACTGCTCCCACCTGGAGCGCTGCTGTAGGACCTTAATCATGGCATCCTTCTCCAGGAGCTGTGCGTGAAGGGCTCGGATTCTGGACCAAGACGCAAGGGCGCTCGTGTTAGCCGATAAATAATAAGACTTCATTTGGGTACTTATTTGAGGTGTTATTTTAAAAACACAAAGGCCATCTTGTCTTCTTGTCGCACAGTGATCATATCTGATCGATTACACAGAACACAAAATGTCAGATTCTTCCTTATCAGCTGGAACCAGAGCACTTGGTATCTTGGAAGGTCAATTTTAGGAGAATTCTGCTGGTTCTCAATGTGTGAAAAGTCCTGGATCCGACCCATTGTCGAGTAAACATACCCTCAATCATAATTTAACGAAAGACCTGAGATTCGCAGTGTTCTGGTGGTCCAAAGATTGTAATATTTGTAAAAAATGGAAGTTCCTAAAGATTAATTGTCATTCACCCAGATTTTTAGGAATTGAACATTTTCAGTGCTGAGTTCTTGGTACCACCGTCATTCTTCTACAACATCGGGAAGGATCTGACCTGTAATTTTGTGTATTTTGGTGGTCTATGGATCGTTAACATTTAAAAAACAGAAGGCTAGTTGGGATTAATTTAACCTCTATCATCAGGAAGTATCCAAATCTTAGAGTAGTAGGAAGTATCCAGTATCCAAATCAAGGTTTAAGAGCTTTAGGTGTTCTACAAAACTGTACTTTTGCGGGGTAGAACGGAAGGTCATACAGGGATGAATTTGAATCTTGGAAGGTCATTTGGTGGAATTCTGCTGGTTCTGTCCTGTATCTGGAATTGATCCACGTGACCCTAATCGTTGGGTAATCATACCCCGCATCTGACATTTTTATTGATTCAGTTCTCTAAGTACAACTCCTACATATTTGGATGATAATCATTAGAAGATCCCTTTGACAAGGTGGCAGCTGGTGTCTCTACCTGTTCTCCATCTCCTGATGTCTGTGATTGGTCAGAGGCAGGTCCTCGTTAAAACTGCTGTCGGGTGAATGTCGAGGCGAGTTGTTGATGATGGTGGTATCTCTGTGAAGAAACAAAAACAGTTCAAGATGCTTGATGGCCGACAGATGTTTTCAAGCACCCGTGCCTTTGTCATGGTACCTCTGTGCCGCTGCCGTGGCGGCGGCGTCCATGGCAAATTGTTTCATGGTGCTCTCCTCAAGGTACTTCTGTTCCCATTTGGTGATGTCTGCTTCCAAGGCTAAGATACGTTCCTCGCGCTCCCTCAGCTGCGGCTGCGACACAGAGGAGCTCAGCTCGGAAGCCAGGGGGCCTGAGTTCTGGTTCTAAAGACAACATACGGGGATGTAGGTTTTAGTTTCCTTTGGGGTTAATTTTTATGGAAGTATCTAAATCAGGATTTGGGGTGTTTCTGCAGCAGATTGTTAACAATTGGTAAAAAAAAAAAAACAGAAGTTAATAATGAGGTGAATTTAATTTCTACCCTACACAGTTTTTGGACTGCACTTTCCAACAGTGCCACCTTTTCATATCATAGTCGGATTCTGGGTGTTTCTGGTATTTACAGAATAACAGTTGGAAAAAACTTGGAAGATTACAAGGGGATAAAGTTAAATTCTACCCCAAGACTTCTAGAATTCAGATGGCCTACAGTACTGTGCCACCCTCATCTTTCTGCAATGTCGAGAAACGTCCAAGATCTGTTTCGGTAGCCACAGATCTTTAATGTTACAAACCAGTTAGCTAACGCTAACAGTTGAGGTAACGCGTGGGTTTGGTTAAAGTTTTGAAGATGAAACGTGACTTTTGCAAACACACAAGGCAACAATTGAATGGTGTTAAAAGCAAGCTCGCTAATCAAAGAAGAATTCAACTTCCACCCCAACATTGTTAGGGTTCGGTTTTGATTGGAATTAATGTTTAGGGTTTACCTTTACAAGGCCACCACACTTGTCCTTCTACAGTGTTGCCAGCCCAGGATTTGGGATATTTTTGTTTTCAACAGACTGCTAACGGAAGGTCATGGAAGGGATGGATTTAACTTCCGGCCCCACATGTTATTGGACGGGGCTTTCCAAATGTACCATGCTTATCCGTATGATGTCAGGAAGTATCTTAATCAGGGTTTGGGGTGTTTCTGTGGTCCATGGATTGTTAACATTTGATGACTGTTGAACAGAGAGTCATACAGGAATGAATTCTTCTGCATTTTAACAGTTAAGCTTTCCAATAATAGCGCCCTTATTTTTCTATGATACTGGGAAGTACCCAAATCATAATTTTGGCAGATCTGTGGTCCCTGAATTTCTAATGTTTGAAAGAACTGAAGAAGACCCAAAGCTCCTACTACGATGTCAGGACATATCCGAACCGAGATTTGGGGTGTTTCGGTATCCACAAATGGTTCGGCGTAACAAAAGAGAAAAGAGTTCCTCACCTGTTGCACCCGCATGCTTTTGAGTTCCTGCTCAAGGCGGGTCCGCAGCCGCATCTCCAGCTCTTCCCGCTTCTCGCACGCCGCCTGCAGCTGGCCCAATGAGCTCTGGAGGCGCTCCACCTTCTCCACGTAGGCGCGCTTCCTGTGCAGCTCGTCCTCCAGTTGCCGGTTGCGGGCGTGCGCCGAAAGCAGAGCCTTCTCCAGGAGCTCGCGCCCACGCTGGCTCTCCTCCGCCGACACCCGCAGGTTCTGGATGGACCTCTCCAGACGCTCGCGCTCGCGCTGCTGCTCCTCATCTGGACACATTTACACAGTTAGAGCAGCCTGAATGAAACCTGTTGGCTCGTTTTGCAGAACCAGGTGGGCATTAGCGGTAGCATTCTAGAATGATTTAGATCCTATTTTTGACAAGCTTTTGTGTTAGCCTTGGTCGCTCTGAGTCCCATTCTGCCCCACTGTCATATGGTGTTCCACAGGGTTATTTTACGGGCCCCCTACTGTTTTCATTGTATTTGCTGCTCCCATAGCAAAAAGGACACTTTTTCCTTAAATCCACTTTGTCCAGTCTAGAGGAAATCAAAGCCTGGATGGCACTAATCAAAAATAAAACAGAAATTATGGTGTTTGGTTTCAGTTGCCCTTTTTCCATCTCACCCTGTTGACTTGGGGCCGCCTGGCATCCTAGCGAAAGCCATTTGGGTTTTAAATTAGACAGTGATTTTAAATTGGACCAACAAATTGGTGCTGTTGTTAAATCCAGCTTTATTTATTTATTTTTTTATCGTAGCATGGTCACTTTCCAACGCCAACTATTGTCCTGTCATGCACACTGCAGCTTTTGTACTTGTTTTACGGTATCTCCTCAATGAAACAAACTGATGTGTCACTTCGAAAGGGGCTTGATTACACAACCACCACCCCTGTGCCGTGACTGCATGCCTGCCAGGGGAATGCAGACTTCCTCTGATCCACTTACAGGCACACACACACGCACACACACGTACATACACAAGGCGTAGCTTTGTACTGCCAAAAGCTGTGGAATGCCTCCACGGAAGGCAGAGTAAACAAGGAGCTGAAAATATAAGAGCGCCAGAGAGATGGTGAAGTAAACGCCCTACTATTGTCCAAGTTGCGTCCACTCCACAAACAAGCACATTCGCAGTCTGGTGTGTGTGTATGCATGCGCATGTTGACTGAAAGACACATCCTCAAAATGTCTGTGATGGATTTGTTAGGTATTCAAGCCAGGGTTAGGGTTTGAAAATATCGTTGGGGTTTTAAATTAAAATTACAAGGAAGAACGAAGATTCGAAGTTCGGGTTAGATTTTCAAAGTAGGGTTTCAAGGCAGAGTAAGGTTTTCAAGATAGGGTTTCAAAGTAATCTTTCAAGTCACTGTCAGTGTTCAAGGCTTTGCATGCGTTGGTTAGGGTTTCTAATCGTGGTTTTAACATCAGATTTAAAGCCTAGGTTGGAATTTTAAAGAGAGGTCAGGTTTTCAAAACAGGGTCAGCTATTCAAAGTAGGTTTTCAAAGTAGGGTTTCAAGCCAGGGACAGTGTTTCAAATTAGGCTCAAAATTATGGCTTTAAGTCACCGTTTTGTCGGGATAGGGTTTCAAACAAGAGTTTCTAGCTAGGCCCTAGTTCTCACTTTGAACTCACTTTGTTCGAGTAGCTTGAGGAAGACGTGCTGCTTGTGTTCCGAGCATTCTGCTTCCTTGTCCGCTCTCTGCTTGGCGGATGCGCACACTTGTTCTGCAAAACAACGCACATCATCGTTAGGCATTCAAGTTAGGGTACAAAGTTATGCTTCGGAGCCGTGCCGTACCTTTCAGATCCCGGTTGAAGTCGTGCATCCTTTTTATCTGGGCCTCCAGCTTGTTCCTCATGGTCTTCTCCAGCGCTTCACGCTTGGCCGAGCCCTTCATCAGAGTCTCGTACGCCTCGGAGATCCTGGCGATCTCATTCTCCAGCTAGCGGGAGATGTTGGAAAACGCATCAATCGAACGGTCCGAGAATGCAAGGAGGACTTGAAGAAGGACGTGAAAGGAAAGATAAAGGGGAATGATAGAGTGGAATGAGATAAATACTGTCGGTGTAAGGAAGGATTAACAAGGGAAATGCAGTGATATTGAAGGCGGGAAACAAGGAAAGGACGACACACAAATGAGAAGGAAAGAGAAGGATAAGAAAAGAATGACGCCAGGAAGAAGAGACTTAGGAAAGGGTTGAGAAAAAGAAATATTGAGGATTCCAAAGCAGGAAACAAAAGGGAAAAAAGATGGAAAGAAAACAAGGGGAAAGGAAAAACATAGGGAGAAAAAGAGAGCAGGATGGAAGTGGCAAGAAGATGAAGACGAAAAGGGAGCACGAAATCCAGAGGAGCAGAGACGGAAGCAAGGATGGAAAAGAGAAGAGGAGGAAAATGAAGGAAAGGGAAGATAAGACTTCTGGAAGGGAGAAGGACAGAAACGCGGAACTGCTAACAGGAACAAAAGCAAGGAAAATGAAAAGTAAAGGAGGAAGAAAAGAAGGACATCCCTCTCATTACTTCCTTTGAGAATCTACATATTCTTTTACCTTATGCAGGCGTGTGGCCTTCTCCGCATAGATGTCCACTTCCCGCCTCAGTCTCCAGTTCTCCTGCAGCAAGGCGTTGCCCTCGTCCCCGGACGCCGTCCTTGCAGGAACGTTGCTGTTCCTGGTGGGCGGAATGAAGTTAAGGGACCGCGGACTGTGAGCCACGAGTCAAGGCGGTCATCAATATACCTGTGCTGAGAATAGAAGTGTGGAGGCGCAGAAGGAGGCGTGAAGTACACCTCCTGCTCCTGGGGCGGGTACCCTGGCGGCGGCCCCCGCAGGTCCCCTTGAGGATGAGCGGCAGAGTTGTACAACTGCGGAAAACTCTGCGAGGAGCTCATGGCCGGGACGGTCCCAAGTGGCGCGCTCCCTTCCAGGGTGAGCCGCATCAGGCGCTCGCTGAGGGAACGAGCATGCTCCCGCTTGGCATCCCAGTGCACGTCCACGCCGGAGTCCAGCTCCCCTCTCAGGAACTGCGAGTGCACTTTAGCCTCCTCATAGGTGGGAAGCTCCTCCCCGTAGTAGGAAATCCTCAAGGGGTTTTCTGGATGAACGCAGTTTCCCTGGTATTCCTGGCCTTGGGGGTCCTGCCGGGTGGACATGTGCATATACTGGCACTCGTCTTGGGTCAGGCTCTCCTGGGAAGAACGAGGACTCCCGCTACCACCGCCGCTACCGCGCAGGGCCTGCTGCTGGATGGCCAGCAGGGCGCGGGTGTCCGTCAGGTTCCCAAAGCGGAGCTGCTCCTGGATGAGGCGATGCAGGACCGTCCCGGGGGCGGCCTCGGCGGTTCTCATGTCCAAGAAGGCGGCGGGCCGGCCTGGGTGGTGGGACTTGAGGAACAGCACGGATCACAAGGACTCTGAAGGAAAACACACTTGTCAGGAGACCAACCCCTTAATCCTTAATTAGGGTTTCATCATATGGGATAAACCAATTACTGGATGCAGAAGTTTGGTTTGGTGGTACTGCACTGAAACTGTCTGAAATTTGGTGGGCCTATCATGAGTTGACCCAAAAAAGTCTCAAGAAATAATAGGCAGCAAGCCTGCCATTTTTGTTGGATCCCCAGGATTTTTTTTTTTTTTTAATCCTACCCTGAAGTCAGTTCCCCATGTCTGTCATGAGTGCACCCACAAAAAAAGTCTGTATGTCACGAATCACAGGGGTTTTAAAGTAAAACAAAAGTTGACCAATCCTTGAAAACCCTTTAGAGACTGAGTACATCAGGAAAACATTAGTTTGGTAGAAGTCTGGACACTACAGCCAAACTGTCTATGATGATGGATTTTTCCAAAATTCAACCCCCAAAACCGCCTTCATTTAATAAAATGAGATTTGGTAGAAATGTCTTTCATGAGTCGACCCACAAAAAAGTCTCAAGAAGACATGACTAAAAAGACACACAAAATCTGATACTAATGATTATAGGACACCACAAAAATAAAAGGTTAAGATTAGGATAAGGATAATTAGGAGGTTGATACTAAAAATAGGTAAAATTAATATGAAAAAAATGAGGTTGTGGTTAGAGTTAAGAAAAGTTCAAGAGTTTAACCTATTTAGAAAAAAAATCATGGCAGGCCCAGAATTCCTCGCTCATGCGATGGACCAGTCACGACAAAATAACTACTGCTAATTAAATTTAAGGTTCAATTAACTTTTGCGTTTAAGGTATAGCAATGTGATGAAAATATTCTTGAACGTTTAAAAAAATGGTCAAAAATGTTTTTTTTTACTCCCAATAAAAAAGGGCAAAATGATAAAACATGCAATGTAAAATCCAAAAGCCAAGGAATGTATCGAGCTCTCCTTAAATGGTCAACATCATCATTCCAAATATGATATTGAAACAGCTTTGTGTAAATCATTTTTAAATAAAACAATATTTTTGCTCATTTTAACAAACGCTAGCTCTGCATGACCGAACGGGACTGCAAACTGCCAAATCCCGTTCCATGCATACTTCAGTTCATATCATTGCGCCGTTGTACAACGTCATGTTCCATTAAAAAAAGGGGAGAAAACAATCAATTTAACGCTCCAAACTCACCAAATCTTAGTCTCATCACACAAAGAACACGTCAAACTCCAGGAAAAAAAAGCCCCCGAAAAGCTCCTGGAGTGCGCAAATGCAGTCCACGCGCGTGTGGAGTGTGAGTGTGTGTGAGCAGAGCAGACGAGTGAGTGTGGCTCATAAAGGCTCACAGGCTGATTGTTGCGAGGGAGGAATGAGAGGAATGCTGAGGCTCCAAGTCCCCCGGGGATCAAACACACCAGGAGGAGGAGGGGGAGAGGAAAAGGAAGGTGGGAGGATACAGGGGGGGTGGCCTGGCCAATGGCATGGGGGCGGTGGGCAGGAGCTGATGATGAGGGGGCTGTCTAGCTATTTATTTATCTACCCATCTTTCATTCGAAGGGTCTGATGTTGCCTTCAGGGACTGTCAGAAATTCAAATCTTCCTAAAAATTCTCGATCGATTTATAAGGGCTGCACAATATAAATTGAAAAAACATCATCAGCACGGTAATGGCTCGATAATGGCGTATTGCAAAGACGTTGCGATACGTTTCATACGAAGTTGGATGCTTTTGTCTCAATTTAACCAATCAGATCAAGCCTTAAATGCGCATCACCAGCCAATAGAAGCACATTATCTCGGGGCAGTACTAACACTAATTAACTTAAAAACCGACATTTATAAAAAATACTTACATTACAATACATTCATATTCATTTATTACAATTGATTAGCTAAGTATACATTGAGTCTGGTTGGTGCATCTATTTCTTTAGATAATAAAAATGACATTTCTTTAGCTACATGTTAAATGTCACAATAATATCGATATCACAATATTCAACATCCATATTGCATGCTTTTCCAATATTGTGCAGCCCTATCTATTAAAAAGTCTGGTTGTGCCTTCAGGGACAATCAGAAATATTGTTTTCCTTAATAACTGCCTATATACACATCCATCCATCCATCCATCAATCAAAAAGTCAGGTGTTACATTCAGGGGCTGTCCGAAACCCTAGGATTCCTCAAAAACGGACTTTGAAGACTATCAACAAAGTAGCTACAGAAAAGTCAAATGTTGTCTCCAGTGACCGTCAGTAGTTCTAGTTTTATGGTTACACAAGTGTGCACATCGCCAGCTTCTGCTATAAGACGTGACTACAAAAAAATGTCAGCAAAAGCATCCTAGAACATCTGAACTTGATTTGTGGTTATTCTAGAGGCACTTTAAATGGTGTGTGCTGACTCCAATCGAACATGAGTTTGAATGCGATTGCATCATTCTCAACACAGCCACATCCCCAATTAATGGCTAATGGCGGAACAAGTTTTGATATGATTTGTAATTATCTGGGTCCAGGATTAATCATTGCGTTGCGTGTTTGCATGCACCCGGTAAATATTCAAGCCGGGCTCGTGACGAGTAATTGCGCGTGTCCTGTGTGTATGGGCGGGGGTCTGCGAAGGGGTTGTTGGTCTACGAGGCACGCTGCCTGCCAGCTGTCCACAAACTCACCCCCCCCAACTATCTCGCCTCCTTTGAGCAGAAGCTGTGAGAGATGCATTGTTCTCCCCCCAAAAAGCAGACATGACGGGGGCAGACCTACCATCTGCTATCCACCTCACCCCACCCCACCCCCTACCATCATTCCAGCTACTACTATACGTTCCTTTGGGATCAGCTGGCCATCCGCGGGGGGGATGACTAATATGTCGGCAGCTTGTAAACAAAACAGCGCTTGTTAGCGCTTGCCTCGCGGCCCGGAGATGTCGCAGTTTTGCCTTATCTCTGGCGGGCAAACGTCCACCTGCTCATTTGCATGGCAGTTAAACAGACACTAGACACTAGTCTCCAGATAAGAAGAGCCGTTATGCAAAGAAACGACCCCTCAGCGCTAAAATGCTGACTGTTTACGCTAATCATCAAAATGGCGACTTTGTGTTGACGGGGCAGCGCAGTTTTCAGAAAGTCAAAGAAAAAGTCTCAAAAAGCCATGCCTAAAAAAAACACAGAAAGTCCACCATTTTTTTTGAAGCAGCCATTGTAGGGTCACTTGCAGTATCACCCGCCAGAATCTTTCAAATATTCAGCCCCCCAAAGCAAGTTTGAGTTAGCAACATAAACATAACAGCAGCATAATAGCAACATAAAGTCATGCCTGAAGAATCACAGGAAGTCTGCCATTTTGGTTTGAAGCGGTCATTTTAGGGTCATTCTTGAAACCCAGTTTGCCTTATTTTTTTTTTGCTGTTTCTCTACAATGTCTATGCTAGTTCATTTTTTTTCCTAGTAGACTCCTATAAGCGGATGTGCACATTGTTTGTGCGTATGCTGAGGTTCCACTCAGCCCGCTCCATTTCTTCAGTTTTTACATATAAGTAAACTAGGGAAGGTTTGCGCTTCGTATTGAACGTAAATATAGAGTTAGCTTGGCCTACGAATGCCCTAATTTACAATTATTTGTAGTTACGATACGTTCCAGGGCGCTCTGTCACCAATTAGCCACCTTTTTGTCTTGTTGTTTCACTGTTGTCGTCGTGAAGTAGTAGTGTGTGTGTGCACTAAACACATTCTTTGTTTTCACCTGCAGCGTTTACACAAAAAACAGCACAGAAACCAGTTTTCCAAAGTCTCCCAAAGGCTGCTGTCTTATAAATAAACACACCTTTTTGTGTGTGTGTGTAGCTATCGGAAGTGCGGGCGCCACTGGTCGCGTTGCATCGAGGCCGGATCAGTTGAGCACAATAAAGTGAGCTGCTGTGTGCTGATGGTGATGTGAGCTGAGGTGGGAGAAGCTTCTTTTGTTTGAATCCCCCCGCAAAGGAGGAAATGGACACATTCCTCAAATTACCATGACCATGGCGTCTGACCTAGCCTGCAGTCTGCTGCTGGGGGGATTGGGGGGGGGGGAACCCCACATGGTCGTCCTAATTCATGACCACTACCTTTCCTCCAAAAAAACTACAGCAGTGCCTTGAGACATGAGTAACCTGACTACTGAGTTTTTCGAACAACGAGCCATCATTTGGGTGATTTTTTTTTTTTTTTCTCGAGTTGCAAATGTAAACTTGAGATAGGGGTGCTGTATGGTGGGAGTGTCAAACAAAACGAGAAAGAGAATTATATGTTGTGTATATAGAACAACAACCACAGCCTTTAGCCTGCTAGCTTAAAGTTAAGAGGCAATGATTAGCATCTGTGGCTGTGTCATAGCTTTTTAAGCAACGGATATTTAAACACATTTAGACAGGCAATATAACCGTATTTCTTGTCATACACAGTTGGAACCTCGCTTTAACCTTTTTTTCATGGCCTAAGAACACCCAATACGGTACAAAATGAGTGTTTTGTACTGTTTTCGTGAACTAAAACTGCACAGTACCATACTCAGTTATTGTAAATAAATATTTTTTAAAAACATCAAATTGTTTGAAACGCTTTTAAGTTCATCCCAACTTACCTTGTTCTAGTCGCAATATTAGTGCTTCCTTTTTTCACCTCCGTTACGATTGGATTTCATAAATACGAGCTTGCCATATCACATGCTCCTTTTGAGCTGCGTACCTATGGTGATGCTAATCTAATGTCCAGGGATGTTTGATACCACTTTTTTTAGGCCGATACCAGTACTCACTCACAGTAGTCACTCTTTGAGTTATCACCGATAACGAGTACGATACCTCTAGTAGTGCCAACTACTGTCGAGGAGCACTTACTCAATGACAATTTAATTTTTTTACTCAAATATCAGTAGCTAGTATCGGCAGCCTCTAAGAGTGCGGGATACCTTGAAATATCATCCAGATACCGATACCTGGTATCGGTAATCGCCCCTCCCTAATGTCTATGTTGCCTTTGTTGGGGAACGTCGCCACTGCTAACATGGCTGTCACGCAGGCTCGTCTGTGAACCTGCTCTCGTCTACCCTATATTGTAAAAACATCCCAGAAATATGTGCGCCAGTCTCTGTCTGTTGATTGCACCATTTCTGTGACTAACGTAATTTGACAACTACTGTACAAAGGGGCATTTTGAGTAGAGTTGGCACTATTTTCTTTCCGTTAAATCTGGAGTCCATTAGTGGCGCATCTGTTCAATGATATATAGTGAATTCTTTATCCTCTGCGAAAAACGACTGAATCCCATGACTGTTTGAATCCCACTTGAGTTCGTTGGGAAAACAACTTTTGCCATCGGCACTAGACGTGGGGAAAAAACATTTCTATTAAAAGAGTTGCTTTACAAGTCATGAATTTGTATATTTAGTACGTAAGAACAAAGAAGGTACTAGTATTTCAACGTTAAGCTGGATATAGAATAAATGCCCACTGAATCCATGTGGAAAGATTCATGTGAAGCCTTTAAGCAAAACGGCAGATGTTTCCGCACACAAAAGAACATGTCCCGCCCTGCAGCACTTACATGTGCACCTGTCACACACGCGCACACACACAGCATATGAAGCGCGACACAAAGGCTGTAATGCATGTTGAAGTGTGTTCGCAACAGACCTTTCACACTCATTTCACCATTCATGATTCGTTTAACGTGAAGCCTTATATAAGGTATGGAAAAAAAGTTGAAAAAGCATTCAACTGTAAATACACATTTTCAAGTTAAACATTTTTTTGGTGTGGATTACGCTACATTGACCAGTCAAAATACTATAAAAACAATGCTCCAACATTTTTAATTTGTCCTTATATTTCATTTTCCCCCCCTCATCATTAGTATATTTTTAATATACTAATGATGTAAAATTTCAGCTTTGTTTTTTAGTAACGTTTAACCTTTTTCTTAATTCTTGTAATATTTCAACTTCAATACATCATCGTCATAAAAGGTCTTCTTTTACCCCCAAAAAGTACATAATTCTTGTAACACTCATAAAATGAAGCCCCCCCCCCACCCCATCACCAAATTAGTCATCTTTCACAGTTTTCTTCTCTCAAATTATGTTTTTCTTACAATATTTCACCTTTTTGGTTGTGAAATTATTTTATTCTTTTAACATTTTGTTTTTTTGTATTAGCAGTATTTTGGAATATTCTTACATTTTTCTGGCAACATCATGACTTTGTTCTTATAAAAGTGTAACTCCCACCACGCTATGCCTTTTTTCTCTTAAAATGACAACTTGATCCTTCTATCATTCCTTTTATTTTTTAGCTGTAAGATTTTATTTTTTTAAACTTACAAAATTACAACTTTATTCTTGTAACAATGATTTTTTTTAATTATAAAATTATGACTTTATATTTACAACATTCTTATATTTATAATATTTTTTCTTCTCATATTTCAACTTATTCATTGTGAAATATTTTTTGTTCTCTTAACTTCTTTTCTCATATTGCAATTTTACTCTCATATTTCAACTTATTCATCATGAGATCATTTTTGTTCTCTTAACTTCTTTTCTTATTGCATCTCTTTCCTCATATTTCAACTTCTTCATAAATTCTAATTTTCATTGAGACAACATTTAAACTTTTTTCTCATAAATGACAATTTTTTTGTTTTGATTTCTTTGCTTTGTACTGATAAAATGTCAGTTTTACTTCTTACCACAACATAACGTTTGTTCTATACGGATGTTGTCATAATTCTGCCTTTTTTGCCCCTGACAAATGGATGCAAAGATGACAGAAATCTGAACAAAGCCTGTGGGGGTTTGCTTGTTATAAGCCCCGCCCCCTCCCAGATGGCCAGTAAAGAGCAGATAACGGGGTGACCTCCCTCAGGCAACAAGATGGGCGGAGAGCAGGTGGCCATGCTGCAAAGGTTCAACGTGATGCACGCAAAACACTCATTAGTCATTGGTTAACATTTTTCATTTTGTTGGTAGGCAGAATTCACAGGGGATAATCCATTGCGTAAAGTGGTACCACATCGGGAAAAAAAAATCAAATATGAAGTTGCAATATGAACCTTATTCTCCTGAATACAATGTATTGACTTTAGTCTTGTAGCTTTAGGAGTGTTTCTTTTTTGCTTGACAAATAACTGCTTTTTTCCTCTTAAAATGATAACTTGGTACGCGCAGTAAATTGACTTTAGCCATATAAAATTAACATCTTTTTCCCCCTATTATTTAAACAAATTTCCCTTAAACGTACATTATTATTGTCATTATATTCAGACTACCGGTAGTTTCAGTTTGGTGTGTGTGAATTGTGAATGCCACAGACCCTCACACACACAGGCAGGAAGTGCATGACTCTGGACTCAGTCAAGCGTCAAAGGAAAGTGACATTCCTTTCTAAAATTAAAATCGTTCATGTGTGTGTGTGTGCGTACCTGGTTGCTTTTTTAAAAAAAATCTATTTTTTGAAATTGAACTATTTTCTTACACAATTGCATTCAACTTTCTTTTGTTTTTTTTATGTAAGAGTACAAATCTTAGATTAAAAAAGTCATTATAGTCATTATATTACAAAAATATCAGTCATTATATTACAAAAATCCGGTATGTTTTTCTCAATCTATTGAGTCATTTTGTAAGCACAAAAGTGTATTTACTTTTCATTATTTTCCTTTTTTTTCCATGTAAAAATAATGTTTTATTCTGGAACAGTTTTTTTCTCTTGTAATACCACAACTTTGTAGTAATATGACAACTTCTTAGCATGTGAACTTTCTTCTACTTATTCAGTCTTTTTCTTGTTAATTACAACCGCACTATCAAAGCAGATTTTTTTCCGTAATAGTAAAACTTTTAGTAATATGATTAATTTGCACCAAAATGTTTTATTTTACAAGAGCGTTCTTGCTCTTTTCAAGTGAAAAGTTAACTTTAAAAAATATATATATACTTATATCTACAAATGTTCAGTTATCTTTTTCAAAAAATGGTTACTTTTTAATATACAACGTAGATTTTTTTTTAACCATTAAATTTTAATGCTGAAATGTTTATCATAAAAAAAAATGATGGTATTTTTGTGCCATTTAAGATTCAATTTAAATTTAAGACACTGCCATTGTTTTTTGTATGGTTAAAAAAATTTTTAGGTTTTATTTTTACCATGTATATCAACAGTTGTTAACGTAGACACTTCAAAAGATATTTAAAAAAACGAGATGTATCAGAACTCTTGTCACTTTTGAGACATGTTTAATGTGCAAAGTGTTAAAAAAAGGAAAAAAAAAAAGTAAGTAAGATTTTTGTTCCACCTTCATGAAGTCTTAGCACTGAGGCGCTTGGCTACGCTGGCGGCGTTGCTGTCGCCCATGCCGAGGATGTGCGTGTCCAGCTTGTGCAGGAACTCTTTAGAATGAAGCCTCTCCTTCTCCAGGTAGTGAGACACGGTGGCATCCACCTGAGATGACGCTGCGCAAACATCCTGAACAAATATCAAAGTCCATTTAGCGTCCATCGTCCTGGGAGTACACGCCAGAGGATTTGCACAGCCAGTATAAACATATTTGACTTCAGTTTTTTTTATTCCCTACATTTGAAAACAGATATAGTGGATACACAAAGTCTTTTTCACAATTAATGTGACCTGTAACCTGAACTTCTCAATTCCCCTTCCACCCAAAAAAACGAAACATAAACTGAGACAATGTGGTTGCATAAGTGTGCGCACCCTCTTCTAACCGACGCTGTGTTTCGAATTAGCCAATTACATTCTTGGAATTGTTCATAATTCCCTCCATCTTGACATAGTTCAAGCTAAAGAAAATGAACCGAAACGCAAGATGCTGCTTAGCTATGGTGGTGTTTTTTTTCTTTTATTTGTTCGTTTTTTTTTTTTTAAAATGTGATGACCAGTTTGTGTTTGCGCCAAACATTCCTTTTGGAATTATGGACAAAAATAACATGTATTGTAATTGTTCAGGTGAGGGGAAACTATATTCGAATAGAGCAAGGCAGCTAGTGTAAACAAGTTTTGCAGCACTCAAAATGTTCGCCTTAAGTGACAATTATACCCCCCTCAAAAAAAAAAAAAGTTCCACACTTAACTCTTGGTCGACCTCTTGTGTTCCAAGTCTGCCACTTCTGGCCAGCGTCACTAGTTAGCAAGTTTAGAATTTGTTGTGTTTTTTTTCTTGTTTTCCGAAAACATAAAAAAATGACTGAGGCAATTATCCTATTAGCCGAACAAAAATTTCCCACACACGTTTGGGAAATTTCCAAGTGTATGAACTGTGAACATGCATGGATTCTCTGTACTTTTGCAACCTGTGCTCACCGGCGGCGAGGGCGAGACGGAGCTGCGTCCCTCCGGAGCGCGCTTGGTCGGCGCAGACTTCCCGCCAGAGAGTGTGCCGTCACCGGGCGGTTGCCGAGAGCCCGACGGGCGAAGCTGAGTGAACTGACACTGGATGTTGCCGTCGTAGGAAGTCCCCTCACCGACAACGCCGCTGAAGTAGGAAGCGGTGTTAATAACAACGAACAAGTCCTTTAAAGCAGCGTTCTCATTTTTTGGGGGGGGGACTTTTGACAGAGTTGAAATTGTTCCAAAGCTATGTACAAATGGAAGCATGTTTCTTCTTCTCACCAGATGTAGTTACTATTAATAGCTAGTTTGCCTGGATTTCCTAACTTATTATTGTGTGAAAATGACAATAGGTGTGATAAACCATGAGTATGTGGGGGTCCATTGTATTAATAAAAGTTAATAGCAATTTTCTTCTTATCTTAATGCAGGAGTCTCAAACTCGCATCCCAGAGGCCATATGAATGATATTTTGCGGCTCTTTGCCATTAAAGTTTAATATTAGTGCAGGCCCAGTTTTTTTGCTGTGTCGGTGCCCTGGGCGTTTTGTTTTGTGTTTATTTTTTTTCTAACTTATAGGGAAATATAGCTCAGGCTCATGAAAGCTTTTGGCAAAATGTAATACTGAAGTGACACTTAATGGAAGGAAAAGACATACCTGTCACCCAGTCCCAGTCATGTCTTTTTCAAAACCTGGCCGTGAAGAGCAAGTTGGCGACAAGAACAACTATTTTCAAGAAAAATAGGCGATGGGATGTTTTTTTGTTGAGCAGAGGGGCACCGCCGAAAGTTGTGAATGTTCCGTCAACAGTCTTATTGTCAATCAGAAGAACCGTTCATGTTCTGAAGTGTTACTAAAAAGTTTGGATTAGTTGTACAAGACCCACCCAGACTATCTTCAGTGGCCCCCACATAAGTTCGGTTTGAGGCCCCTGTCTTAAGTGTGTAGGCTACCCCATTCATGCACGGCACCACATTGCCCCTCAGAGGCCAATGTGCGTACAGCAGACAGTATTTCTTTCTACTTTTTTTTTTTTAATTACTATTATATTATACTAATTTATTTTCTGGTTGTTCATTCAAGTTATATTTAAAGAAAATTTGGAGTAGAATACAGTACCGTATACCTTTCCGCAGCGGTCTTGGATTGGTCGCCTGCGGCATGTCCGTGCACCGCCGGCCTGTCCCCGCCCGCGGCCCACCTGGGCGGGCGTTGCGTCTGCGCGAGTTCCGGCCTCAGCTGCGGCTGGTCCTGCTCCGTCACGCAGCTTTCTCTGAGGGAGGCCAGCGACGCTGCAGACGGTGCCTCGGCCTGCAAGAACACAGGACCTCGCGAGACTTGAGCACAGTGAGCATCTCCAGAACTAACTCCACAAGCTTGATTTGCTTTTTCTTTGTCTTTTTGGGGGGGCGGGGGTGTCAAGTCACCACAGAAAAGAAAAGTGTGATGATAACCATAGAATAGACAGCCGGTACAGCGCAAATAACAACCAACCTGCTTCCTCATGACATCCACTTCTCCGCTGTGACGCTGCTCTGCCCTCGACAGCTCCTCTCGCAGCTGAGAATGCATGAAATGTAAACATGATATCGTTTAAAAAAAACAAAAAACAGTTGTAACAGTTGTCAAATAAATACACAGAGATGTTATTGGGGTACATTCAAATCGTAAATGTGAATAATGTGCCATTTCCCTATACGTATTGTGTAAGTAATATATGGAAATATAATTATGCTGTATGAAGCTTGAATGTTGTAAATGTTACATACACAATTTTTTTGAAATAATAAATATGATGTAGAAACATTCACTATACACCGAAATATTAACACTGTTGTGGTACATCAGAAGTATGGAGTATTAAATGTGTGTATAGATTTTAGGGATGCACGATATTGGAAAAACGTGATCTGGATGTTGGCTATAGCGATATTGATATCACTGCAATATTTAACCTGCACCTAAAGAAAGGACATTTTTATTAACTAATGACAGAATTACATTTTTTTACATGCACCAAAATAAGTAAGATCAATGTATTCTTAGCTAATTAAATGTAATGTTCAACTACTGGATGGTGATGCACGTTTAAATTTACACCTGACTGGTCAAATTCAGATAAAAACATACAGTTTCACAAAAAACTTATTGCATGTCTTTGCAATATGCCTATAGCGTGGGCTAATATCGCGATATCGATATTTTTTTCTATATATTGTGCAGCCCTAATAGATTTAAAAAAATAAAACACTGTGACATAATTAGCTATATTTTGAAACTATAGGTGGGATTAGTCAGACCAAACGAAATGAGAGGGAACATTAAGCGTAATGTTTGTTGACTTCCCGCCTGATGATGTCATTTCCTGTATTGTGTGTCACCAGCGGGTGAAAAAAAGATGTCGAACCCTTTTCACTTCTGCTACTGAAGTATCAAAGGCGTCTTTTAGGACCCTGGCTTCTTGTTTCGCCTTCACGTGCTCGACGCTCGTTTCTTCCAGTCTGAGCGCACACGAACACACAGACATCGAAACATGAATGCAGACAATACATTATGAACACACGCACGCCATACACAACAACAACAAGCAAAGAAAATGAGCGGTTACCTCTCTTTGAGTCGTGCCACCTGCGCGTTGAGGTGAGCCTCACACGAGCGAGCGTGGTCAAGCTCCGCGGACGTCATGTGCAGATCCTCACGAAGCTTCTCCACACTGGCAAAGTCGTGAGACGTCAAACACTCCTCCATTGAACTGAAACACATCAACACACACACACACAAACACATTAAAACATGTCGATTAACATAGACAAAAAAAAAAAGACATTTCAATTCAGTACATACACATTAATACACAAACACGCAAATACACACTACTGCGCACACACACGTTAATGCATCCTCACACACAAGACTTGAAAACACATGCACTCACACGCAGACACAGCAACACGTTAACACTCGCTCACATATTAATACATAATATTGCATGCACACATTATTAAATAAATTATTACACACTCACACACACACCAACTCACAATCACAAACATATTTGTTCACGCTCTCAAACACACACTCATTGACACAGACACATATATTGACACTAAGGTTATTATAATTAACAAAAACTTACCAAATAAGTAATACATATTTTTTTTTAAATTCCGTTAACAAAATAAAAATAAAAATGAGAGTGCTTTTAAGAGAAAGAAAAAAAACTGTCACTAAGTGAAACTACATCTTACGTTTCTAAAACTAACTAAAACTAACGTAAAATATCCTTCATTTTCGCCTTTGTGAATTAATATCATGCATGAGCTTTCGGAGTTCATTTTGAATGTATTCATTTGAGTACCGCTGTAAGTCCGTGCAGAAGAAGGAAAGCCAAACAGTCATTTGGGAATTGTAGTTTACTTTACTGAACAATACTTTAAGAGCCCTTTTTTTCCTTGCACTCGACTCATACTAAAAGTAATAACGACTAAACTAAAACAAAATATTTTTGAAAAAAATAATAGCTAACTATCCTGCTGTAAATACTAAAACGAATTTAATTCAAATATCAAAAACTATTATTATCATAACCCTGGTTCATGCTGAAGCATGTTTAACACACTCACTACTCACAACTACACACACATAACAATCAAACTTGCTTACACACAGACAACCATGCCCTCTCTCACACATACGCATAAGTGTGTAGGAGACTGCGCACCGTATCGCTTGCTCCTTATCGTGCAGCATGTGTTTGAGTGTGCTGACATCATTGTGAAGCCTTTCAACCTCCTCGGTTTTGTCCTGTCAGTCAAAACACAAGTTGACTGGTTGTCCCAATGCTTTTGTCAGCAAGGTGTTGTCCCTTACCTGATGCTCCCTGTGGTCACGTGCCAGCCTCGTGTTTTCCAGGGCTCGGAAGCGTTCCAGTTCCACTTCCTGCGTGTGCAGCTCATGGTGAACTTTTTCTAGCTGAGCGCGCATTCGCTGGACGTCACTGCAGCAGTCTGCGTGTTGGCGCTCGGATGCACGCTGTGCCTGGACACACCAAAAGGTTATCGTAAAAAAATATTTTTAAAAAGGCTTCTAATTAAATTGTTGGATTAAAATTTGAATGACATGTTTTTTTTTTTTTTAATCAAATTCACATCTACATACTGTGATGTGAATGAATATGTAACAGAGAAAATACGAGACAAAATGACACAATTTTGAATTAAAATAAAGCAAAACAATACATTGATTTATGAAACTGATAATACATTTTGAAATAAAAAAAATACTGAACTGATCTTTAAAAAGATATAAATATTTCAACTATAATTTAAGAGTGCTTCAGTAGTTCTACAAATTTATTACAATTTAATTCTACAAGTCATACTTCCTTTAATAGATAAGCGTTAAGTTCATTAGTTAAAAATGAATTATTCTAATATGTAAAAAATAGCAAGAAAAAATAAATGTAAAAACTATGACAACTTAGGTTTACATCATTTTAAAACATCCATCCATCCATTATCTGTACCGCTTCTCCTCACAAGGGTCGCGGGGCGTGCTGGAGCCTATCCCAGCTGTCTTTGGGCAGTAGGCGGGGGACACCCTGAACTGGTTGCCAGCCAATCGCAGGGCACACAGAGACAAACAACCGCACTCACAATCACACCTAGGGGCAATTTAGAGTATCCAATCAACTTACCATGCATGTTTTTGGAATGTGGGAGGAAACCGGAGTGCCCGGAGAAAACCCACGCAGGCACGGGGAGAACATGCAAACTCCACACAGGGAGGCCGGAGCCGGGATCGAACCCGCGACCTCTGAACTGTGAGGCGGACGTGCTAACCAGTCGACCACCGTGCCGCCTCATTTTAAAACAACAAAACTCAATTAAAAAAAAAAGATTACAAAATCCATTATATGTATAAGTAATGATATAATGATATAAGCAAAAAAAATACAAATAATATATATATATAAAATAATTATAAAAACTACACTTTTAATTAAATGAGCTTTTTTGCTCTATTATAATGGTAGTTTATGATGTTAAAATAATGATTAAAAAAAACATTATTTTTACAAACTAAAACAATCAAATAAAATATGAAGATATAACAAATATGAAATAATCAGTTATTGAATTGAATAAAGTGCTAATGTGCGTTTACTTTAACGTGTGCAAGCTCATCATTTAGACTCTTCTTATGGGCCTCCAACTCTGCCAGCTGATTCTGGTAGACCGTCAACACCTGACTGTACTCCTGAAGCCAGGATGGAAGTCAGTCATATCACCAGCACGTGGCAGCAAAGGGACATAGACAGAAAGTGAGTGTTATATTATTATATTGACTATTGCTAACCTGAACTGAGATCGAAGGCAAAAATGTGTTGTTAGCTTAATGCTAACACAGAATGCAAAATGTCATAGACGAAAAGCATTGTCATTTACGCAATGCATAGTTGATCACAGATTATATATTCTTTATCCTCAGTGTCACGCAGGAGTTTGTATGACATCCTAATGTAGTACCTCAAGCTTGTCCTTCAGAATCCTGACTTCAGACATGTCCTCTTCTTTGGATTTGGATTCTTCAATGATGGCCTTCTTGACATGTCTGCGCTCAAGCTTCTGGTAACTCCTTTTTAACTTGTCCAGCTGAAAAAAAATAACACAGAACCAAGTCAAGTAGGATATTAAGGAAAACTTACAAACAGCAGCGCAGCATCCCACATCAGACAAGTCGATTGTCGGACAGTGACAACTGCTTTCAAGACAACAGGGCGGCAGGGATGAGTGCTTGGTAAGGGTTTAATGGTACGCTAAATGTTTCACCTTTCGGTTCGGTCCGTTTTTTTGGTAACTTCGGTTCGGTATATTTTCGGTACAAAAAAACTGATTTTTTTTTAATATGTTTATTTTGAAAAGATGACAAGTAAACTGTACTTTTTTTTGTAAAAATAAATAAAAGCGAACCATTCGGGTGTAAGAAATTACACCAGAATAAAAAATACACTGACAATAAAGATCTCTTAAGTTTGTAAATTATTAAGACACTAAAATCTTTAAACACTCAGCAGCAACAGCCTATGACACATCTAAGTATTCAAGTTAAAGCCTAGTTGTCATTACAGTACATATATACACTTTTTGTGATGAAAAAAAAAATGCAGTAACAGTTACAACTATTGCTAACTATATTAAAACTATTTTTATAATGAAAAAATACAGTAACTTTAAAAAGTCTTTTTGAAATTGTATACACTTTTTAGGCATTGAAATCAGCATATTGTAACAAAATGGGTTAGCTGTGTTGTGGTCGGATTTGTGTGTTGCTGAGTTGTTATGTTTCTGAGGTTCATGAATGCATCATACGGCAAGCGAGTGGAGCAGCGGAGAAAAAAGATCACGAGCAGTTGTACTTGGATTAATAAAAACGTGATAATCAAACTACGTCTGACGGCGTTCCTGGAAGACGCTACAATATGATAAATCTCGCTATTTAAGTTTGACGTTTTTGCAGTGGGCAGAGTACGGGGGGACCTTCGAGCTCTGGCTCTTTTCTGGCTCTCACTGTTGTGCCGCCACTGTCCTCTGCCGCATTCAACAGTCAATAGCGCCCGTGCGTAAGCTTGCGCTAATAAGTGGACCAAACGGAACCCAAGTGGACCGAACCGAACATGCCATACCGAAACGTATTAATACACCCTTGTGTACCGTTACACCCCTAGTGTTTGGTATTACAATTCAAACCTCAGTCCTGGGTTTTCTGGCATTTGTTCACACGAAGGATGTTGTTATGTGTTCAAAGCAACTGTGGTTGTCTGAAGAGTATTTTTACACATCTTGCATCTCATTCTCTGATGTTCTTGTGATCTTAAAAGTTGCTGTCTCTCTGTGTGAAAGCGACCTAGACTAGCGCCTCACCTCCTCGCTGACTTTCCCCAGCTGCGTCTCATACTTGGATGCCAGGTCCTGTCGTCCGGCTTGGACGTCCTCCACCTGCTTGCGGAGAACTCCGATCTACAATGGCAACGGCAAAGACAAAGATCAGAGGCTCAGCAACAAACTAGTACACTTGAGCCTTAAACACACAAACACATTACTACACTCAAATGCATTAACAGACACAAACACATTAATACATACTACAATACACGAAGACACATGTACGCACACATTTTTAACACTCGATCAGTCTCACTCCCACTCTCTCTCTGTGTCACACACGCAAACACACACACACAACTAAACTGGTTGTAAGGTAGTATCACACGCCCCCTCTCGTGTGCTTCACCTCCAGGTCCTTGCGCTGGATGAGCACCCTGGAGGCGGAAATTTCCTCCTGGCTGCCCTCCAGCCGCACCTGGAGGTCCCGCACCTGCACCTCCCACTCGCTCCTCTGCTGGCTCATCATAATGTCGATCTGCCGCATCAGCTCCTGGAGTTCCGGTTCGCACGCAGACAGCACGGAGCTGGAGAATATGCAGACAAACAGTCAAACGAATGAAATAGCCGTCATCGCAAGTTACTAAACAAGTAGCACGACTCTACCTGACGTCCGAATTTAGCAACGAGCCCAAACACGCCTCCATATAAGCTCATAAATGTTTTCCAAGGATCAATTTACCATATAGCCTTATTAGACTATACAGTTTCGTAGATAGAGTCAAGTTGCAGGCATTTGGCGAAACGGTGGGTTTGCAAACGGCTAGCAACCACCAAGCTAATCAACCTCTACGGCGCCACCAAACGTTCAAAGCGACGTGACGTCACGCGTACTATAGGTCTCCAAAAGGCTAACTGCTAGCAGCTGGTTCGTTAAACGTATGAAAATAAACATTTACGATAGCCAACTGGGCATTGAGGAAATAACTGCTATGGTACATTAAAAAATAAATAAATAAAACGCAAACTACTTCCTGTTGTGAAGTGGTAGCCCCCGCCCCTTGCTATACGTCATTATGACCTACGTAGGCAGCGAGCATGGGCAACACTTTTATTTCTTTACTGTTGTTATTTGCTTATGTTTAAAGTTGGATTTGGTTGTTTTGTACAATGAGATGGAAAAAAAGAAATACGCAGGCGGCAAAGTTAAAAGACAAACCAATACCCGCCCCTTGCTGGTGACGCCATCATTTCGTACGCCATGGGCAGCAAAAGTGGATGGAAACCTTGGAAACGACGCCAGCGGAGGAGAAAAAAAAAACGTCAAAACACATATCACATCGTCACAGTTTCGCAGTTTGTTTCTAAAAGCTAACTGCTATCAACTAGCTCGTTGAGGTGTGATATAAATACTTACAATGTCAATTTGACTCCGGTGGAAGAACTTTAAATAAGTTACGTTAATAAACAACTACTGTGCTTCAGTAGTGAAGCAGCAGCGTCCGCCCCTTGCCTTCGACGTCATAACATCTCACGTAAGCAATAAGGACTTTTTTCAAACCAATCTTTATTGAAAAATACTCAATTTCCAAAAATAAAACACACAGACAATGTAGCCATTAATACTATACATAAAATAATATAAAATAGTAGCCAGGAGGATTTTAGACTTCATATCTACATAAGCAGGGACTTGGAAACCATGGAAATGGTACACGAAGCTGAGGGAAAAGCGTTCAAATGATGTGTTCCACAGTTTATGTTGCAAATGTAGCTGCTCTCTCCTTAAATGTTGATACCAATACTCATCGTGTAATAACTTTTTAAAAAGTGAGTCGTTCCCACGGAGAGAGATGCCTGTAGCTGTGAGTATTGTAGTATGCTCTCTATGTGTTGCTGCTCTGTGAGTGTTAATGTAGCAGTTAAAGGTTTTTAACTACTGCAACATCTAGGCTAATTTCCGTTAGCCCATCTATGACGTTTCACATTATATGTTAATGTTAGCATTAAGCTAGATAGAAGAAGTCGTTTTGGTTGATCATTATGGTGTCAATATATGCTAAAATTACAATGACTATCGTAATTCTCTTTTGTGTTATGTGTCACTTGTACAGTAAGTCAACATGGATTGGTAACGTTGTACGGTAATCTCCCATTTCTTAATGGCAAAGAGTGAAAATAGGTATGGTGACACAATAGAAAGTGAATAACCTACTGATTTTTATGATTTAAAATGAATTGTATTAATTTATTTATTATGGAAATATCTTGTATGTCACAAATCATGTCAACTCGTCAGTGAAAGTGTGAAACAATTGTGATTCTAATGTTAAGAGTCAGACTTTGCTCTTGTGACAGTGCATCAGTGCATCCCTCAGAGCCTCCAGCACCATATCGGCACACGAAATGCTGCTGTTGCATCCCATCAGACCAACGCGAAGAACCTGCAATTGGACATGCTAGTTAGATAGGTATGTGGGTACCAAGATAGGTTGCCAAGATGTCGGTAAGTGACACCAATTTACCTGGTGCTAGCTAGTTTGGCAGATGATAGACTGGTAGGCAACAAGATGGCTAGATAGGTTGCTGACACGCTCACAAGATATGTTGGTGAGTGCCTAGTTAGGCTGCTAGATAGTTAGGTAAATAACATGCCATGCTTGCTAGATAGGTAGGTTGGGAGCTGGCTAGGTTGCTAGATACATATGTCACTTGATAGCTAAATAGGTAGGTGTGTAGCAGGCTCTGTTGTCAGACAACTCATTAAGGAGACAGCTAGTCGGGTTTCTAACTAGATAGGTAGGAAACACTCTAGCTCGCTAGATAAGTAGATGAGTAGGTTGCACACTACCATGCCGGCGGAGGGTCCCAGCCCCCCGGAGATCTCCAAGTTGTGTATCTTCATGACGTAGGCTGTGATCTCCTTCCAGTCATATCCGTCCGGAGCCACGATTGTCGTCACCGTCGGCAACCTCAATGCCTTAGAAAAAAAACAACCATCACAATACTCACCGACATATTCAGTATTCGTTGTCCAAAAAAACGGTATCTCAAGGCAACACTGTATTATTTGCATAAGCTGATTGGTACACTCAGCAGTTTTTACATTTAAAACAACTCAAACATTTCACCTTATCCTCGACGAAGAGTGTAAGTCCTATACGCTCTAAACCGGCGTGGAAATACTTGGCCACTTTCCTGTGTCTCTCCCAGGAAGGTTCCAGACCCTAATGAGCAACAGACAATTAGATCCAGTGCATCCCTTACTATTTAACATTTACTGTGTACAATACAGTTGAGTGTTTTGAGCCACTAAAAGGATGATTCAGCCTCACCTCCTCCACCAGGATGGCCAAGCTCTCCCTGAGGGAGTAAAAAGCAGAGACAGGGCCCGTGTGATGGTACCTGTGCATTGGACAAAAAGGAGGAGTTGATTAGTTCATGAAAAGATTTCTGCTTCGAAACGTTTTTAATGGCGTTCTTACACTCGGCTTGCTTTGCCGTCACATCCCCAGTAGTTAGACAGCCAGCTCAGGTCCAAGAAGAACGACACCGGCTTTGTTCTGCGGTTGAATATTTTACGACTGTGGAGGAAATCGGTCATACAACAGCATTGCAAGTGATAACTGACACGTGGTCGCTCCACAGTGTAGTGCGTGTTCTAATTTATGCCCCGCGGTGCTGCATTTCTACATGGAAGTCCTTTTTTCAAATTGTGGTCGCTCCACAATGTTATGTGTGTCGATTTTTACGCTCTGGGGACACTAACATTCTTCATTTTCCACAATGAAGTCTCACCATGCTCGCTCACTGAAGGAGATGGGTGCTGTTCCCGGTGGGGCGTTCAGAACCTTTTGAGAACCCGTGTACAGGATGTCGATCTCTAAACGTGGCCGATAGAGAGATAGAAACTTCTTTCATAGATAGATTTCATATTTCATGTTGTTTTGATCAACAGTTCTCTCAATTGCAAAAGTTAAACAAATTTCTGTGAAAATTATTTCATAAATCCGAACAAAGCAGATTGTTCCAGATGTCACACCACACCTTGTTGATCCATGTACACTGGAGCTCCGCCTATTGACGCCACAGAGTCCACCAGGAACAAACAGTCGTACCTGTTGGGGCATTAAAGTTATCGTCATAATTGTTTTACGCTGCTGCTTTAATTTTTAATGTTTTTACTTGTGACACAGCTGTCCGATGCCGTCCAGTGGGTGCAGGACACCAGTGGACGATTCTCCGTGTGCCAGGAAAAGCAGCGCAGGCCTGTGTTTGATTAAAGCCTAGCACAGCACATCCATCATTTGACATTGGCTTGTTAGCTTGTTAGAGTGTGTGTCCATTACCTGCTCGATTTCTGCATTGGTAAAGAATCCGCCAGGGTTCACAACAATGGTGTTAACCCGAGCACCTGTTGAGTCAAAAAAATATATAGCATATCGATCCACTATTTAATTGTCAAAACTTGTGATGGAACAGAGGTTTTTGGGATCATTTTGATTACATTTTAGCACTTGCTGTGTATTCAGCTACCTAATATCAGCTAACGTTACCGCTCGTCGCACATAGTGCAACGAGATCATGGTAGCTAAAACGATTAAAACGTTATCTCACTGGGTATCAGCAAAATGTCATTGGACTGTCACATTTTCAGATGGGACTGCGCTATTTGGTATCTTGGGATGGCATTGAAGCACTTTAAATATGTCTTCATGCTAACATTAGCTCACGTATGTTATAATTGTACGATACACGAGTAAACGATCAACACTTATTTCAGGGAACATTGGCAGAACAATAAATGTTAAATTCGCCATCAAATTCGAAGTTGATTCTGTATTTGGTATCTTTTGGACTGGATTTCAGCACTCCCGGTGTGCATTCATGCTCACTAGCTAATGTAAATAGACACATGTTATTATTGCGTAATGAGATCATGGGCAAAGGGATCAAACGGACACTAGTAGAAGGGGAATATTCCCAATCAATTTCTCAAATGTAACCACACTATTTGGTCTCCTTTGGACTAGAGCGTAGTATTTGTTTTCAAGCTAACTAGCCAAAGTCAGCCCACCTATGTCATCATTGTGTGACAAGATCATGGGTAAAACATTTTAAACTACAACATGAAAAACATCTCAGCAGAAATTTTAATGAAACTCCAATCTTCTGATGAGTATGTTGCGGGTGATGCTCATTAAATGTGAATTGTAACAAGCTAATGCTAACTGTTACCTATCCTCTCTGCCATGTCCGCTGCCCGCTCTCCCCAGATGCCATTGACTGCCGCTAGCATGCTGTCGCCGGCCTCCACGGCGTTGAAGATGGCACACTCCATGGCGGTGTGTCCCGTGCCGCTCACCGCCAAAGTTACCGGGTTCCGAGTCTGGAACATGTACTGTATTCCGCTCCGGATGTCAGCCATTATCTGCAAACCAACACAGGCATTCTGGGGAACGTAGATCCAGGACATTAACATCTCATTCAACGTTCTACCAGGACCTTGCCCTCTCATTCAGTTTGGACTATGCAAGACTAATCAAATCCTCTTAGCATCCAAGTCTAGCATCCAAGTCTAGCTAAAACCTCTTCCAAGGTGTCTCATTTAACGCGCTATAACTTCCAACGGAGGCATCCCAAATTGAGATCTACTTAAAACCTACCGACATAGACCAGTACCTTCTCTTTGACTCACATCAGCCACTGGAACACAAGCTAGAGGTTATCAAAATCCCAGGGGACTCAAAAATCCCCACCATAACAATGCAAGACATAAGGAGCAGACTCACATCAAAAAGTCTCTTCCTAACTGGACGTTAGGGTTTTCTCCAAACCGAGTATACTGTACCAGTGCATTTCACACCCACTTACACCCTCAAGAAAAAAACTGTTTGTGACCAGATTGGATTTTGCAAAGAAGATGCAAATATCATGAAATAAAAGACGGAATTCTGGACTTTTCTCTGATATTCATCTCCTGAAACCCACGTCTTCAGCATACAACAAAAACAAAGCAATTGACCTTTGTTTCCTGTTCTGTTGAATGAATGATTGCCATGAAGACAAAGAACTTGTTAAACTGCAATTAAACGTGAGGCGTAAATTTATGCAAGATTTCACAGCACAAATGCGTTGCTATTACTATTGTAAATACGACCTGTATTAAGATGCCTAGTTGACTGATGTGATATTGACAATATAATCTTTTCATGTCTTTTTTTTTTTTACGACCCGTGGAAGCTGGAGCCATTTGGCTGAAGGGAATCATTTTAAATAAATAAAAGTCCTGATTGTTTCTTTAATGCACCCAAGTGTTTCACTGTCAAATAAAAAGCCAAATGACCCCCACCCACCTCCCCTTGCTCAGTTTACCTCGAAGGTCTCCGGATGCATGTGCCCAATGATGGGATTGGCTCCCGCCCGCAAGATGCGCGGAGGAACGTTAGAGGGTCCGGGTCCAAACATGTGGCGTTGAGGAACCGTCAGGGGGGTCCGCAGACGTTGAGGAGGCGGCACCGCCAGCGAGGACATGGTGATAGATGTGTGGATATCTGTGTGAACCCAGGCAGACTGAAAGGCAATGAGTTTACCAACTTTGTTTGTCTTGGTGCTAGGCTAGTGTCAATGATTAACAAATGACTCTGCACATTTTTTTTTCAGCTTCATTGTATAATCCAGTCAAGTTGTAATTTAGCACATTTGGTGATACAAAATGATCAATTTAAAGTCTTTATCATAGTGTGTCATGTTTCTTTGTTTTTCTCCATTACAGTTTCCTCCAGTTTTTATTATTGTGTTTGTTTGAGACAAATAAAAATCAAATGAAATTCTATTCTTAGGGCATCTATCATCAATATCGTTGTTTGGGACCTTTACAAGTTTTATATTTGTTCTTTTTAGAATATAAATGAACAAATATATCAAAATAACTGTATAAATATATATATTTTTTAAATACACAAACATACATAAACATTATATATTTTTGTATTCACTTACCTGTATAGTTTTTGTATACATTTTACAGTCACATGTGTACATATTCCATAGTATATTTACATAATAGTTTTGACATACTAATTTTTGGAAGATTCTAAAATATTCAAACCGGACACTTTATTAAGAACACAATCTCATGACACTCAGTACAAGAATGCGTTAAAAACATTACAAAATTACAATGCTTGTTTTTAATATGATTTATTACTCTGTTTAGCCTTTTTAGAAGTTATATGGGATTAGAAACTGTGCTGAAAAGGGATCAGGGTCTAAACATTTGAAACAGTGACAAACTACATCTAATATATATAGCGCTTTTACATTTATACTGTCTGGTTATATTTTTTGTGGGTACAATTCGATTTTAAAAACACTTGACTTCATTCCCACATCCTCGTTCTTTATGCGTCATCATGAGGGGTGGTTCTCGGGGGTACGAGAAGTGTCTTCCCCAGGGGCTCTGCGCTGAAGGAGCCGTCGCGGTACACCAGATGTCCCCTCACGATGGTGGACCTCACCACGCCTCGGAGCGACATCCCCAGGTACGGAGTTATCTACACACACAAAAACATGGTGTGATTGTCAAGGGAGAAGCAAGTTGCCACAAAGAGAAGAAACGGGCCAGAATAAAGAAGAGAGGATATTTTGGGAGGCTACCAAAAATGTTTGTGTGTGTGAAAGCTCATGTACATTTTTGATTTGACTATTACATCTGAGATATGATGATGTACGGCAACAGCAATTTAATTCGGTGTGCGGTGTGCTTTAGAGAACAGGGCCGGAAGGTTGTTTTTAACTCATGTAAAGCACTGTGAGTTGCATATTTTATATGATAAGTGTATGGAATGTGCTGTATAAATAAAGATTTATTGAACAGTAAGTTATAGTTATTGTGCATTTTAGGTTCATTCTGAAATTTCACCTCAAAGCCCAATATCCCTACCTTGGGTGAACACTGTAGTGTAGGTTTATATACAATAGATAGATGTTATATAAATAAATGAATACTGTAGTGAACGGTATAAATGATGATGGATTGTTGGTAGTCTCCTACCTTATTCTTATGATGTATGCCTTCTTCTTTAATCTGTAACAGAAGGAAACAAAGCTTTTACCAGTCATAAATGCTTCATCACCCCCTTGTGGACTGAAATATAGCCCACTATTCTTTCAAAATATAATATTGTACAACCAGAATCAAGTCCCAAGCTCACAAGAGAGGTATATTTTGTATGTGTGCGCGTGTGCGTGTGAAGTATTAATAAATGACATATTTTCCCCCAAAATACATTGTCACTTTATCTCGATAAATAAGTTGTTTTCTTGAATACTAGGGCTGCAGCTAACGATTACTTTAAGAATCAATTACTCTGTTGATTATTTTGTCGATTAATCGATGAATCCGTTTTTTTTTTAATCTTACAAATAATAATGAATAATGGTTTTTCAAATTTAAAAAAAAGGGAAAATACGCAACTTCATTAAAGTTGAACTGTAAATATGTGGCGGTTCACTGTATTACTATAATAACTGACAAATGTCTGAGTTTTGGGCTAATTGTTCAGTAATTACGATAAGGGAATCTATTCAGTGATTTGCTCTCATACCGTAAGTTATGTGTTTATATTGGTTTGTCCCCCTATTGTTTCTTTGTTGTTATGGCAACTTTTAGAACCTGACAATAGCAAAGTGGTTTTTTTTGTACTCATTATTTTCAGTTGCTATTCATGCAAACCTCAAATTCTCTCTCAGGGTCCCAGATGACCAGGTCAGCGTCATAGCCCGGTACCAGGCTGCCCTTCTGCTGGCCAAGGCTGCACAGCTGGGCTGTGTTCTGGCACAGGAGGCGGACCGCATCCCCTAACTGAAAGCCCTTCTGACTAGCCGAGCTCCAGAACAGAGGCAGTCCTGCCCAAAAACAGAAAGAAGTCATAAACGTTTGGAGTTATGACAAAAAAAAACAACCTTGAAATTCCATTTTTTAAAACTTTTTTCCTGGGGGGTTATGCCTCTTTTTTACCGGAGTGTAGTTGGGATGTCATAAATCACCTAAGGGTCATAAATCAATATTTTTGCACAAACTCAAATGTTTTTCACATTTTTGACA
Organism: Filicampus tigris; assembly: GCF_054856515.1. Classification (NCBI taxonomy): domain Eukaryota; kingdom Metazoa; phylum Chordata; class Actinopteri; order Syngnathiformes; family Syngnathidae; genus Filicampus; species Filicampus tigris. Next base: position 16,748,501 of record NC_141228.1, read on the forward strand.
ATGTTGTATGACTTCTAAAGTGTATGTGTTGCTGTTATTACCAAACTGAAGAGATGAAATTCCACCCCAGGCCTGAGTAAAGTCTCCAGAATCCAGTTTCTTAAGATCAGGTGTGCAGGGGGAGTGATCCGAGACCACCATGTCAATATGGCCCGCCTTTAGCGCCGCCCACAACTGGTCCTGTGGGGAAAAGTAATCATTCACAGTTTAAGACCAGCACCGACACACATACACACACACACGCAGCAATACTTTTAATATTTTTATAGATTTTGCAATAAGTGACAGAGTCAACATATGAAAATAAATATTCTCCTTGTGCATTGTTATGGTTCAAATATGTGTGTGTACTGTAGATGACCAACAGAGCACAGCATAGACAGAAGTGGAGGATGACCAGAAAAAAGGAGAGAAGGAGGAAGATGAGGAAAAAAGAGAAAGGGAAAAACATGAGGAAGGGGAAAAAGAGTAAACAAAGAATGATGGACAGAGAACGGAGGGAGGAAGGAAAAACGTAAAACTAAGGGAAAAAAGAAGGGGATGAAAAAGACTCAGATCGGATAACAGATGAGGAGGAGGACAGCGAGGGAAACAAGCAAGAGGGGAAAAGAGAAGAAAAAGAGGAGGAATATGAGGAAAACTGAGAGGAAAAGAGGAAGAAGGGAAAGGTTGGAACGGAAATGAGAAAAGTGGAGAAGAGAAGTTAGACAGAGGGAAAGGGGAAAAAAGGAGAGAGTAAATTAGGTAATGGGGAAGATGAGGAAAAACAAAGAAAACTGGAAGAAAACGAAGAGGAATTTGAGGTAAATGGGAGAAAGAAGAGGGAGGAAAATGATAACATCAAGGAAGTAAGTAAAATGAGAAACAATGGCATGCTGCTGTTGACCTGGTTGTGAGACGATCTGATGGGTGGGCAACACTTGAACTGCGTGCCCCCCGCCGGTACGTTCTCTGCGCTCAGGCTCAGGTAGTGGTGGGTGGTCTCCACTGTCAGAGGGGCGCCACCCTTCTTGGCCTCTTGGATGATGGGCAGCGCCTGGGCTGAAGACAAGTGTACCACATGGCAGCGCACCCTAAAGCACAAAAACACACACTGTACAATATAATATTGTATAATATAATAATTATATATTATATCTATTATATAAAATATTGTGGTTCTTCATTCACATATTCCCGTAATATCGCAGAATTTTAGATTTTATACACTCTTTGTATGTGCTGTTGCTCACGCTCCAGGACACCCGTAACCCTCATGAGGATAAACGGTTCAGATAGTGGATGGATGGATGAATTATTGTTAACACCGATGCTAATTTCTCTTTGCCTGTTGATGGTGTTTGACATTATATGTTAGCATTAAGCTAACAGACTTTTGTTGTGATTGGGTGAACTTTTGGTGTTTAAATATGCAATGTTTAATTCTAGTTTGTTTCATTTGTTAGTTTTACAGTCAACGTCAACTTTCAGAGTGACAAGAAACTTTAAGCAAGCAACCTTTGCTATTTTTATAGAATGGTCTCTCTGTATTGCGAATCCCTGTGATAAATGGGAGTTCACTGTGTCTGGTTGCTGTGATGATCTTACTGGTAGTCAGTGCAGAGTTGTACCACACTACGGATTGCCTCCACCTCCATGATGTCAGGTCTGGACTGCAGGAAGGTGTCATATTGCTGAGCGTCTGACGTGGACACAAATCAACACAAGTCCATATCGACGGGTGTGGCTGTCAAGGTACATTGATAGTTAGGCATGTACGGAGGGTTACTAGCTGTGTTGCCAAGTTGACAGAGTTGAATACATAGGTGGGTGACATGCTAGCAAGATAGGCAACCTGAGCCACATACTGTACCTAGCTAGCTAGCTAGAGAGTTAGCTGACATGCTAGCTAGAAATTAATTAAGGTTGATGGTTAAATCGAACAGTGGCTGAACGAGACAACTAGACGGTTAGGCGGGTGGCAGGCTAGAAGGCTAGCCTTGGTTGGTGCCGCTGAGCCTGTTTGCGATAGATAGTTAAGTGGCTTACTAGCTAGACTGGTTGGTGGATAGCTGATTGGTGGCTAGATAGGTAGCTGAAGTGCTCACTAGATGAGTAGGTGATATGGCCACTGACTGTGATCGATAATAAAAGTATTACAGCAAATAGAATGTTACCGCCATTGCTCTCACTGGTCTGCTGAACTTCCTTCTCAGCGTGAAACTAAAGGAGACAAAGAAGATTCAGTTATGACCTTCCATAATAAATCTCTTTTTTTTGTGATAACGTGCTAACTTTGTAAGTAAAATAGAGGTGTCATGTGGTCAGGTTGAATGGCTAATGCTTTCTGTATGTGCACTGTGGTTGTACTAGCAAACTAAAGCTAAATGTAACTAAAGCTAATGCTAACTATGTGTAGTTTGTTTACGCTAGCTGGCTAAAGTTAACTGTAAATTAGGTGGGCCTGTGGTTGTTCTAGCTAACTAGCACCATATAGGGTAGGACAGGATGCTATATTATGAATAGGGAGTGATTCCCAATGCAGCCCTGTCTGTAGTGCATTTAGGTACCAGTAGGACACTTCCAGTTCCTCTCAGCTGCTCCATGGCGTCGTGCAGGTCTCCGTGGCTCACGTGAGGGAATTCGTCCACGCCGCTGTTGATCAGGAAACACTTGAAGCCGGCCACTCCGGCCTGGATCATGGGCTGAAGTTCTTGCTTTAAGCAGAGAGTTTGACACTATGTTTTTCGGTGTCTATTTTATATAATATTTTGTGTTAATTTATTGATTTCACTTGTTGTATTATGGCTATTTTGTTGTTGTATGTAAAGTGCTTTTTTACAGCTGTAGCTGTTGTGAAATGCGCTCTATAAATAAAATTGTATTGTCTTATCCACCATGTGCATGTGCTGAATTTAAAGGGAATGAGAGGACCTGCTTCCATTGGCTGGGAAGCAAGTCGGATGTGTTCACCCCCACAACGGTGCAAACACAGACTTTGCGCTTGGCACGAAAATAGGGCCCTATGTCTATGGGTAATGTCTAAAGAACAGTAATATAGCGCCCCCTTACCTGATTGCCAGGAATCACGCCACCCCAAAAGGCGGTGTCCACGAAGCATTTACCCATGGCCTCGCGCAACTTCTCCTGTAAATTAGCCAGCGTGGTGGTGGGAGGGATGCTATTTCTGGAACAAATGGGTTATGTACTGTGTTAGGTACAGGTTGGGAGGGTTACTTTGAAAATGTATCCAGATATATTGTTACTAGTTACCTGTTAAAAATATATAGTTAGTAACATAATGATAAAAAAAGTGGATGGGTGGATGGATGGATAGATAGATAGATAGATAGATAGATAGATGGATGGATGGATGGATGGATGGATGGATGGATGGATGGATGGATGGATGGATGGATGGATAGATAGATAGATAGATAGATAGATAGATAGATAGATAGATAGATAGATAGATAGATAGATAGATAGATAGATAAAGACGGACACAGACAGATACTTTATTCATTGCTTTATTCATTTTCGGTGCATGACAGCTGCACAGTCACTCAACTAGGTATACTGTCCACCTACTGAGCTTTCTACCCATCTGCCTATTTAGTCAGCATTTCACATGCCTAATTTCTAACCTACCTAGACAGACATGTAACTGACATGAAGGCTAAATAGATGGGTAGGTGACTCACAGCGGCATGTCCACGATGGTAGTGACGCCTCCTGCTGCCGCTGCCCTGGTGGCTGTCCAGAACCCTTCCCAGGAGGTGCGTCCCGGTTCGTTGATATGGACATGACAATCTACGATTCCCGGCATCACTACACTATTGCCTGCATCCAACACCTGCAAACAAGGCAACAGGGTTAACTGGCCACCTACCCGTCTAACCAGCATGTAAACTATCTGCTTAATTAACAGCCTAGCGAGCTATACTTCTGGCTAGTACCTAATATGTTCCCTCGGACATAAGCAAGTTTTTCTATTTGGTGACCTATCTCTATACCGTACACCCTACTTATTGAGCTAACATGTCACCTACTTATCCAGGTAGAAAGGCATACCTGACTGGTGTAAAATGCTAAGCACCTACTGAGCTATCTTGCAATCTCACCAACAACCCACTAACCTGCTATCTATCTAGCTACCAAGTTACTACTCAGTAGGATATGTCACCTCGAAAATTAACAAGTTACCTACCTATCTAGCTGTCAGGCAGAGTTAAATTATAAATTTAATAGTATGCTCTTACCTCCACACCCTCCATATCTTCCCCACCAGGTAGCACCTGGTGGATTTTCCCATCCCGTATGAGGATGACGGCAGGCCCAACTTGTTCATTACCCAGAAACACTCTTGTGCTCTTCACCGCTGCCACAGTGGATCCCAGCTCAATGTCTGCCTTCATTGCTAGTGAAGACGAAAAACAAGTCCGATGAGTCTCTTTACTCGTCCCAGATCATGTGGCATACTCGTGTTCATTCTTGTGTATCCCCCGCCCGCCGTCCAAAACGGTTCAAAGGATCAGCATAAATAGCTGACTCATATCACCATGTGATAACTATCAAAACAATCCATACAAGAAAGAAATGTAATGTTCCACTGAGGGACTACTAACATTTTACACTATTTTTAACAAATGCCACTGTCTTTTTGGCTCTGATACACCAAACCGACGTCGGAGGTCGTGAAGCGCCGTGGTGTCTTTAAGAGCTATCTGATTGATGTAGTGACCACCGACGTAGTGTCATAACCCATCTCTAAGCGTCTGGGGGGCGTTTACGCATGTTGAATCGGCGTCGCCAGTCGTGACATTTGTCACTCTGATTGGCTGTTAGCTAGCAAATCAGCGCTTGGAGCACCAACGGGATGTGACAAATCATTATCATGGCCAGTTGTGTATCCATCTATCCATCTATCCATCCATCCATCCATCCATCCATCTAGCAAACCTAGCTAGGTAGCCCCCTACCTATCAAATGAGCAAATACGTTATACCTGGCTACAAAACAAGCTATTGAGCAACACATCTAGGTACCCACCTACTTATATAGCTATCATACCACCTACTGAGCTATCTACCAACTTAGCCAGCTACCCACCCGCCTAGCTAGTTGTATACTGCACCTGTCTAGTTATAGTAAACACGATACACTGCATAAAATCAGCTACCTAACCTAGACTTACTCTTAATATCAAGCCAAAAAGTGTTTTTGATCTTGTTTTGAGAATAATATACGATACAATGCAGAATTTGTAAGATTACTAATATTGTTTAAAGATTATCTTTTTTTTCTTACTTAGTTTGTCGATCCTAAAATTGATTAATTTACATGTAAAATAAACTGAATTACTCTCAAAGTTTCAGTTATGTTTTCAGAGAACCTTCAGCTGTAAAAACTTGTTTCAAGAACGTGTACCAATATCAACCCACTTCATTCACACGTTTTGTGTAATGTACTCCAGGACGGCAAGGTAGTTGACTGGTTAGCATGTCTGCCTCACAGTGCGGTGGTTGTAGGTTTGAATCCGGCCCCGGCCTTCCTGCTTGGAGTTTGCATGTTCTACCTGTGCCTGCATGAATTTTCTCCATCCAAGCATTCTTGTTTAATCAGGCCAATCAAATTTATTTAAAAGTGCACATCCGTAGTTAATACAATACAATACAATTTTATTTATATAGCGCATTTCATAACAGCTAGAGCTGTAACAAAGCCCTTTACAAACAGTAGACAATAAATAAAGACAATAAAAAATGTCGTATTAGTGTGTGATTCCATGTGGCCAATGTTTATTTTCAACCCAATTTAAAAAAAAACATTTATATAGATAAAAAACGCAGCAAATTCGCTTGTTTAACTTTATATTTCATGCTAGTACAAGTGACGTAATGACGCAAGTCTCGTCGCGTCACGTGGCTGTTTTGATTACGTAATGCACCGGATGCTGCACAACCGGGGAGGACGAGGCGGAGAAAGCGATGGATGGCTAGTTCGAAAAATGGAAGAATGGATGAATAGTGTGAACGTGAGAGGCGGGCTGCTTTGACGATTAACCTCGACCACCCGCATTATCCTCATCTTCATCACACAAGCAGCGATGGCGGGGCCGGAGCAGCAGAATCAGCATCAACAGCAGGTGGAGGAGGAGAAGGCCGAGAACATCGATGACGCCGAGATGGCGCTGCAAGGCATCAACATGCTGCTCAACAACGGCTTCAAGGAGAGCGACGAGCTCTTCCGGAGATACAGGTGACGTGCGCGCGTCTGCCTGGCGACGTGTGTCCGCGTATGGGCGTGTGTTAACAAATAGATGCGTTGAACTGGTTTAAGGTGAAGTCGACGTCATGACGTCACATCCCGAGGAGCGTACATTGATTGGTGGGTGAGGTATTTTTGGGGGGTATCTTCGAAGTTAAATGTTTTTGTAAATAATAAAAACAAGAAATTGATCTTGACGTAGTAAATTTCAGCTTTACAGATGCCCCACCTGTATGACACTTGTACTTTAGACGTCTACCGTGGCACATGCTAGTAGGAAACATCAGCTTTGCAGATACCACGTCTGTGGTCAAGACGTCTACAACGACACGATTGTAGCAGGCGTAATAAACGTCAGCTTTACAGATCCCATAACTGTGGTAAAGATATCTACTCTGATACTTAGTCATATCAGTTCTCATAAATGTCAGCTTTACAGTTGCCAAGCCTGTAGGAAGGACAAGCACTGCAAGAAATTGTATCAATAGTTGTAAAGTTCAGCTTAACAGATGCCAGGTATTTAACTGCTCTGGTAAAGACAGCTTCTGCATGATGGTATTGGTTGTTGTAGATTTCAGCATTACAGATGCCACTGTGATGTGCCTTCACTTGTTTGTGTCCCCACTGCAGGAGTCAAAGTCCGCTGATGAGCTTCGGGGCAAGTTTTGTCAGCTTTTTGGTGAGTTGTGTCAACGTTAGGGAAAAGTGCGGTGTGTGCAAAATAGATGCAGTGCATTTTGGCTCACTGGTGTAGTTAGCGTTTTACCTCATTAGCTAGTTATTTAACCTATATTCCACAAACGCAAAATTAATCAGAATGCCATGTTTCAACTAGTGGGCCTGCTGGAAACATATTCTTAAAAATATATGTTTGGGTTGACTTCCGCTTTCAGTAGCACCACCTAGTCAGCTAGTAGTTGTTTTTTTAGCAAGCTAGTTAGCCAGTTATTTTTTAGTATTGCTATTTAGTTATTCAGTTATTTAGTTAGACAGCTAGTTTAGTATGGTTGTTAACTAGTAGTTAGTTACTAGTTATTAGGTAATAGTAACTAGTAGTTAGTTTATTTGTTCCCTGCCTAGTTAGTTAGCATGTTCGAATTTGAAGTTGTTAGCTTGGTACCTAATAGTTGTGGGTGTTAGTGGAGTTAGTTTTTTGCTTGTTAGGTAGTTATTTCATTTGTTGTTGAGGTAGTTTGTTTGCTATCTAGTTTGTTAGCCAGTTCATTTTTAAGTTCACTAGTTAGTTTTCAATTCCTGTGTGTGATTAGGTAGGTCCGTAGTTTGTTGGGGTGTGTTTGGAAATTGACTCCAAACATGTCCTAACACCACTCTGAGGTTGGGTGTGTTTAGAGAGGTAGAGTGTGCTCCCCTCGAACGCACCGCACCCTACGTTATAAACCAGTCTGCAGCTCATGCTTGAACTGTTTCCATCTGTACTGCCTGACGCTGTGGGCACGCCGTGTCCACAGTTGGAGCGCCTAGAGCACCCTCCAGCATTCCTTTTTTGGGGCACTCTGAATATTCGAATGGTATATTTGAACGCTGCTCTGAGTTTCCAAACAGGCAGAGTGAAGCAGAGCACGTTCAGAGAGTATTTCCGAACGCACCCTTAGTTGCAGCATCATCAGTTGTAAGCGGTTCAACCTCACATACCATCAGCTTTTCAAGTGGCACTTCACACACTTAAACCATGGCGGGAAAGAAGAATGCTAAACTCACCATTTAAGCCAATTTACCCTGTTTTCAAAATCACTCTGCCTTATCCAAATGACATGTAAGGGATTTTTTTTTTTTTACCTGTGTAGTCATCGGAGCGGCCTTCGGCTTTTGCCGCGCGCAAGTACTGTACATGTAATGTCATGGTGAAACGGTCAGTTGAGGTGAGATGAATTGTGTTTTCAGAATGCCATGATGACATTCGAGGAAGAGAAGATGCAGACGGCGAGCGATGACCTGAAGACCACCGAGAAGCTGTGTGAGAGCGACAGCGTTGGTGTGCTGGAGACCATCAGAAACAAGATTAAGAAGAGTGTCAGTGTATATACCCAATTTATTGTGCGGAATACGTTTCAGACCCACCCGTGAAACACTGAGAATTATACAGTATCCAATATATGTAGTTTTACCCCTCCCATCTGCTTTAAACAGTTGAATGTAATGCTACTTTACACACCAAGTAGCAAGTTATACAAACACAGCATAAACCAATAATAATGGGTGTATTCTCTCTGCTCTGTGGGAACAACAACTGTTACTGCAGCTTAGTAGGGGAACTTAAATGCAAACGATGCACCATGATATATCGTTTGGTTAATTTTATGCAGCAGCATTGATGAAGACAGGTGTGTTCTTGAATGTGCTGTGTGTGTCCAGATGGACTCTCAAAGGTCCGGCGTGGTGGTGGTAGACCGCCTGCAGAGACAGATCATTGTGGCCGACTGTCAGGTTTACTTGGCTGTGCTCTCCTTCGTCAAGCAGGAAGTCTCAGGTCAGTTTCAAACTTTCCGCCTCACCTGTTGTGTGGAGTAGTCACTAGTTAGCAAATTAGTTAGCTTGTTGGAGAGTTCATTAGAAAAACAAACATCATCTAGGCTGCTAGTGAGATATTAGCTAATTAGTTTGCTAGTTCATTAGTTAATAAGATAGTAGGTTGTTATTGTGTTAGCTCGCTAGTAAGTTCATAGGTAACTAGATATAGTTCATAGAGTTTTACCTAGTTCGCTAGTAGTTTGCTTGGTAGCCAGCTAGTCATTAATTTAGTTTGTCATCTAGGTGTCTAGTAGTTAGTCAGATAATTAGTAGGTCAGTTAGATAGTTAGATGCTAGTTACTTAATATGCTTGTTTGTTAACTGGTGTTACTCATTTAGGTGGCTAGTTAGCTAGGAGTTTGGTCATGAACAATGCAACTGTTTCTAGAGCACTTAACGAATGCAGCTACAACCAGTTAGGTAGTTTATCAGTCATTTTTTTTGCAAACTACTCAATTATTGGTTTTGTTTGATAGTTATTTAGAAGTTGGTAGTTAATGATTAGGTTATTAGCTAATTAGGACGCTAGCAGGTTGGTAGTTAGGTCAGTTATTTTTGTTAGCTGGCTCGTTGAATAGTTAGCTAATAGGTTAGTTAATGAGTGGGTTATGATTAACTTGTTAGTTTTTTAGCTAGTTGCTACTAGTTAATTTGTTTCTTAACCAGCTAGTTTCTAATTTAGTTAATCATCTAGGTAGCTAAAAGTTTTTTAGTTGATTTCATTATTATCATTTTCTACCTAGGAATTCTTTATCTAGGTAGCTCGCTAGTTATGGAGTACTACTCTACTGAGAGCTGTTTTGTGTCTTTCTGATGAATTTTTGCTCCAAAAATGTATTAAATGATGTCTTTTGTGTCGTGACAGCATACATCAAAGGTGGTTGGATCCTCCGCAAGGCGTGGAAGATGTACAACAAATGTCACAGCGACATCAGCCAACTGCAGGCCACTTGTCAGCAGACAACCACCGAGACCACCACCGAGGCCACCACCACCACCACCATGCCCGACAACGCCAACCACAATAAGGTGGAGAGCGGCGTAACGACTGAGGCCCTGGACCGCCTGAAAGGCTCAGTGAGCTTCGGCTACGGGCTGTTCCACCTGTGCATCTCCATGGTGCCCCCGCACCTTCTCAAGATCATCAACCTGCTGGGCTTCCCTGGAGACCGCCTCCAAGGCCTCGCCGCACTCGCCTATGCCAGCGAGAGCAAGGACATGAAGGCACCCCTAGCTACGTGAGTACGCCACATACAGGTAGCTATTGTATACAGGTATAGCTGTTAGTTGTTTAGATTAGTGGTTCTCAAACTTTTTAAACCAACTGCCACGTCAAAAAATGCTTACATTAGCTCTCCAAGTACCACAATTATGACTAACATTAAAAATGTAGGGTTTTTTTTCTCTAATGATTCAGTTAAGTGGCATCTTGCAGGTTGGCTCTCTTGTGGTACCACACGGTAGTGCTGCCCTTCTTTGCGCTAGACGGTTGTGATTCTCACGCTGGTCTGACGGAGGCCAAAGAGATCCTGCACAGGAAGTCGCTGGTCTACCCGAACTCCTCCCTCTTCATCTTCTTCAAGGGACGTGTACACAGGCTGGAGGTAGGGCTGCTTATGCTACTGGGAGGTACAAGTCGCAACGCCAGAGAAAAAACATATACCCCGACTTCACCGACTGTCTTCAATCTGACGTCACTTGACAATGGCGACCCCCATGGAGACACAGACCGTGAATGGCAAAACATAATTTACAAGAATATAAAAATATATTTATTTGTCTTTATTTATTATTACAGTAATTTACTTTCTGTTAAAATATGCCACTATCTCCCTACATCAAGTTATTCTGTGAAATGTATGAAATGGTTAAAAGATAAGATATTCCTTTATTTATACACCAGTAAATAAAGCAAATTATGAATGCATAGGTCAAAATGTGCTTTCAAGAACAAAACTAAAACAATTTATCACAATCAGCCAGCTTTGTTGTTTACATTCGCCTTGAACGCTTTGTGGTTGCTACTGATACAATCCGAGTGGGCTAAATCCGAATTCCTACTTTTCTGAAATACAATATTAGATTAAATTAAATTGGCATGTCAGCAAGTTAGCTTGTTCTGTAGCTACTGTTGCTTGGTATGGTGAAGAGATGTTGGAGGGTAGCTAGATAGGGAAGGTTGATAAGTCGGTATCTGCCAAAGAAACTAGATAGTTAGGTAGGTGGGTATTTCAATGGCCATGTCAGAAGGTAAGATGGCGTCTAGGTGGGTACCAAGCAAGCATGATAGATAGCAAGTTGGATAATTGGGTCATTCGCTGGTTTGCTAGATACTGTAGATGCTAGGCACTTTGAGGGTACCTTGGTAGATTGTTAACACGGTTAGTTTGGCCAAGCAAGTTTGTGAGAAGTTTATGAGATAGCTGGCTAGCATGTACCTGTAGTTACAGTATTTAGCTTACTTGCTGGGGGTACAATGATTAAAAAAGCTACAGTGATGCGTTCGGGATCATGTGGGTGTTTTGTGTATCCTTAGTGTCACATCAACAGCGCTCTGGCCTGCTTCAACGATGCACTGGAACTGGCTTCCGACCAAAGAGAGATCCAGCACGTGTGTCTATACGAGATCGGTATGTTTGCAACTAGTCAGGTCTGGTGCGACTCATCGGGCCTTTACAGTGATGGATTGTTTCTATCTGTCTTGTCAGGCTGGTGCAGCATGATCGAGATGAACTTCGAAGACGCTCACCAGTCCTTCGAGAGGCTGAAGAATGAGTCAAGATGGTCGCAGTGTTATTACGCTTACTTGACCGGAGGTGGGACGCTACCTTTTAGCGTTAGCATTAGCATTGGAGCACTGCCGGGCTTGTTTTCAGCTCGGTCTTCTTCTTTAGTGTGTCAGGGCGCCTCGGGCGACCTAGATGGTGCCAGCGGTGTCTTCAAAGACGTGCAGAAGCTGTTCAAAAGGAAAAACAACCAGATTGAGCAGTTTGCCGTGAAACGGGTATGCATTGTAAAAAAAAAGGTTGTTCTCTCTTTGAAGTGTTGTCGACTGTCTGTGATGTGTCTCAATGATGAGAATCTGTGATGTGTGTCTTTGATGAGTGTCTGATTGAATCTAGGATGAGTTTCTACGGGATGTTTTTGATGTATGTATCCGAGTTGTGTGTGTGATGTATGACTTTGGTGTGTTTAGTGTTGAATTGTTGTGCACCTGTGATGTGTCTTTGAATTGTGTCTGTGATCTGTTTGTCGTGTATCTTAGATGTGCATCTATGATGTTCATCTGTGAAGTGTGTCTGTCGTGTGTCTTGGATGAGTGTCTGATGTGTGTCTGTGGTGTTTGTTTGTGATGGGTGTCATTGTGTTTTGGATTAGTGTCTTCAGTCATATAAAATAAACTTTATTCATCCTGAAATGGGGAAAACTTTGTCGTTTCAGCATCAGTAGTGGCTACAGGGTATTAAAATACCTATGCATTTATTTAGTTATATATTTCTATCCATTCCCATATTTCTTAGAAGGTGTGTCTTTTTAATGTGTGTCTTTGATAATGTATCTATTGAATTTCTTTGAAATCAGTCTTTTATGTGTGTGTGTTTGATAACTGGTTTGTGATGAGTTTTGGGGCGTGCTTATGTGATGCGTGTCTATGATATGGATCTGTGGTGTGTGTTTTGGATGAGTGTCATTGATGTGGATGTGGCTTTGATGTGTCTTTGATGCATGCATGCAGGCTGAGCGTTTGAGGAAGATCCCTCCCAGCAGAGAGCTTTGCATCCTGGGCGTCATTGAGGTGTTGTACTTGTGGAAAGCACTTCCCAACTGCTCCTCGTCCAAGCTGCAGGTCATGAACCAAGGTACAAAAGTGATGGCGCTGCCACGGGTATGACAAAGCCATGAGTCAATGTTTGCCTCAACAAAGCTGTGCAGTTCAATGCTCAGGAATCCTCTGGAAATTCTCTAGTTGATGTAAAAAGGTAGTTGATTAATACTCCATAGTTTCATAAGGGTGTTCATGTTACTGGTTCACAGCATGAGCAGTGTGGAACAAGTGAAGAGCAGAGCTGGGAAAGATTTGTCAATCTGTGTTGTTGGTTTAGTGCTGCAGCGTCTTGACGAGGCGTCGTGTCGCGGCTTGAAACATCTCCTGTTGGGCGCCGTCCACAAGTGTCACGGAAACACCAGAGACGCCGTCCAGGTAGCTTAACAGAGTCTAAAAATGACCCCATGTGGTGTTTATCATGGGACATTTTTGTGCAGTCCTTCCAGATGGCAGCCAGAGACGAGTACGGACGTCAGACAAATTCATACGTTCAACCGTACGCCGTCTACGAGCTGGGTTGCGTGCTGTTAGCCAAACCCGAGGTCAGTCCAGTCCTCTTCTGGCTGTTTATTAAAGAAATTCAAGTCAAACATTTTCTTTGCAATAACTTATATGGGCCAACACCAATGTACAACAACACTGTATTCTGATTAATAGGGATGTTTGATAACACCTTTTTCAAAACAATACCAGTTTGAGTACTCAACTATTGAGTAACTGACACCACTAGTACTTATGGTAATGTAAAATTTCTATGACAAAAGTTAGAACATGAAAAAGTTATCTGATCAAAATAATAGTGATAATAATTTTGAGCTACACTTTTTGTATACATGCTGTGTTCTAACATTACTTTTGTTTTGCCACCAATCAGACAGTGGGTAAGGGGAGATCGTTCCTACTTCAAGCAAAGGTAAAAATGATCATCAAAATCGCTTCTTTGAATTTGTAATGTTTTAATCTGCTACTGCTTCGTTAACATGCACACATTACAGGCTAACGTGATCGTTCTTTAATTTCTTGATTTGTGTTTCCAGGAGGATTTCACGGGCTACGACTTTGAGAACAGGCTTCATGTGCGCATCCATTCGGCATTAGCCTCTCTGAAGGAGCTGGTGCCTCAGTGACTCCAGAGGGGGTTGATGTTAGCCTTTTTACACCATCTTGTAACCCATGGACTGGGACTTTTAAGGGAAACCTCCAGACCCGATGTAAACAATTTGGAAAAAAAATACACTTGTTTACCCAGTGTACAATATTAAGATATCAGGTGCCAGATGCAGGAAAATTAAGTCAGTGCATACAAGTACTGTATATTTGTCCCACTTGCAACAAATGGTGCCACTGACATAATTTTTGTCCGTGCAAAAATTATTTCACCCACAGTATGATTTCGCTAATCACAAGCACCACATGTATACGACATAAGAAATTGGGTGCCGGATGCAGGGAAACAAAGTGAACGCGTACATAGATATTTGTCGTGTTCGCATCAAATACGATTTTAACAGAATTTTTGTCACACAAATGTTTTAAAAAAACGTTTTTAACAGACTTTTTGTCCATGTAAAAACACATTCACCTGCTGTGAAGTATGTTCCTTTAGCCAATCACAATTAGTGTATGATGCTAAGGAATTTGGTGCCGGATGCAAGAAAATTAAGTCAATGAATAGGTCACATTCGTAACAAATGTCTAAACACATGTTTTTAAACAAAATACTTTTCCGTATAAAATTTTCTCCATGTTTAGTGAAGTATTATTCAGCCAATCTGGCACCGCTTTTACTACATGTAAAAAAAAAACCCCAGCTACTTTATCTCCATTTTGTGTTTTTTTCCTTTTAGTTGAGGCACAAAGAAATTAATTTTTTCTTTTTTTTTTGGGATAAATTTTTCTCTTAAACATACAAAATTTGGACTAACATGTTGTTCGCCAGACAGAGCGATGTTATGCTAAAATAAGTGTGTTTAAAATAATCATGTACGTTTGTCATTGAGAGAAATTTAATATGTTGTATAATCACAATCATAAATTAATCATTTCATTTAGTGTAAGGATATGTTTGATTTATGTCGCAACAAGTATGTTGAAAATTTTAAACCCTTAAAGAGAAGTCAACGGAAACCTTTGTTTTTCAAGAATATGTTCTATGCAAGCCCACTAGTTAAAACAGGGCATTCTGACAAATATTGCGTTTGTGGAATAAGTATTAAGCCACTCGTTTTTAGCCATCTCTGGGGCCATTTTGTCTTCTGTCGACTGAAAATGACATCACAACTGCTCACACGGCCCAGATTCAGAAAACAGGTCAGCCGTGATTGGTCGTTGTGAGCAGTTGTGAAGTCATTTTCAGTCGACAGAAGACAAAATGGCCGCCCCCAGAGATGGCTAAAAATGAGTGCATTTTCCTTCTTAATTTATATTCCACAAACGCAAAATTATTCTTAATGCCGTGTTTCAACCAGTGGGCCTGCTGGGAACATATTCTTGAAAAAAATATGTTTGGGTTGACTTCCGCTTTAAACGTTATCGTTTCAACACAAACCAAGCCAAAGTGTTTTTGTTGCCAAAGGCTAACCAGCTAGCTATTATCTAGTTGAATCTGCGATGTTTCGCGGTTGGGCTTGCTAACTTGAGTCAATGAATTTATTAAACTGACTCAGAAACAACCGAATCATCCAAGTCCATTTTTATGGTTTACGGTGAGCCCACTAATTCGAGTCAGTGGACTAAATCACCTGTGTTCGCCAACTCGTGTCAGAAAACTGATATAACCAAATCACCAAAGTTCGCTATTTCAAGTCAGAGAACCAACACAAGAGAATCATCAATCATCAGCAGCGTTACTGGTTAGTCCGACAACTCGAGTCAGTTAACTTATATAACCAAATAATCTGAATCTGTGGCATTTTTAGTGAGTTTGCAGACTCGAGTCAGTGAACCCATCCATCCATTTTCTTCCACTAGTCCGGGATTAGGTCTCAGGGGCAGCAGCTTCAGCAGGGAAGCTAAGACATCCCTCACCCCAGCCACTTTGTCCAACTCTCCCATCCTGAGGCGTGCCCAAGCCTGGGCCCCTGATCAGCGAACCCATATCAAGAAAACACCTGAGTCGACTCTCGATTCAGTGAACTGAAATTTCATGTGAACTTTAACGTTTTCGGAGAGTCAACTAACTTGAGTCAGATACCCAATACAACCAAATCAGTCAGCGAAGTGGTAAAACCGAATTAGAATCAGAATTTCCACTAACTAGAGTCAGCAAACCAAAACAACTGAATCAGCTAACTCAAGTTAGTAAACCGATAGAATTGAATCATGTGAGTCGGCTGCGTTTCTGGTGATATATTTTTTTTTACTCAGGTCAGTGAACCCATATAAAAGAATCACCAGAGACTGCTCTCTCGAGTCAGTGAACCGATACAACTGAACCATGTGAATCTGTGGTGTTTACAGAGTCATCTTACTTGAGTTAATAAACGGCTAAAACCAAATCATCTGAGACTGAGTGTCAGTGAACCGATATTACCAATCCGCTAACTTGACTTGAGTCAGTGACTCAATACGACACCATCGGCTAAATTGAGTAAGTCAACTGATAAAAATAACAGAGGACTCATAGCATATGGTTTAATTAAACTGGTGATTTTTGATTCAAAAGATTTGACTCATGAACCCAGAATTTTAGTGTGCTCTATGCATGGTGGAGCTTGTACACGAGAGTGACTTAATTCTTAAATGTATACGCATGTCCAAATTGAGCAAATCTGACTTCAAAGGTGCTAGTAAATAATCTTCAATCTGCATAGTGTCCTGATAGTGACCATTTACATCGGTTTACACTGTGTCATCCTGAACTGCTGTGCGTCTACTTTAATTAAACTTCAACGAAAAAGCCATTTTAGTGAGGCTACTCCAAGAAAATGTAAGAAATAGTGCCATTGTGTTTGTTTTTCCTCACCTCTTTGTTGTGAACGTGGAGGTGTGTGAGTGGCCTGTGTGTCCAGTAACGTTTAGATCTACATTTAAGTTCAATCATTAAACTCTACAATAAAAAACTCTTTTCCCTCAATTCAAACAACTACTACTGTGTTTTCTTCTATAGTTGTCCTCCCTGCCTTCCCGCCTCCTTTTCATATTTTTGAATCCTTCAATCCACCCTTCCCTTCTTTCCAGCCTTGCTCCATCACTTTCTTGTTATGCATCCTTTTTATTTCCATCCTACCTTTCATACATCCCTCCTCCCTTCCATCCCCTTCTCCATTGTATCCCCCTTTCTTCCTTACTGTCTCCCTTCTTTCTTTCCTTCCTTCCACCATCCTTCCTTAAAGAAATACATTTCAAAAGTGTCCACTGACCGTGTTGTACGGACACTATGACATCTGAACAAAGGGAAGAACTGCCTGTCACACTTAGCTGGAGGGAAAAAGCTGGTCTAATTACTCCCGCCACTGCGTTTCGACACTGTAGAATAGAGATAGAAGTACCTATAGGGGGCGCTCTTAACCTGACTATTTATAGTAGTAGCTACATGCTGGATTGCTAAATAGCTAGGCAACATAGGTCAGCGATATGCTTCCAAGTCGATTTTTTTCTAGAAAATAATTATTATATCCTTCTTGTAGGTGTCCTGAAGTGACCCACTTGGTCATAAATGTCCATCTTAAGAGATATGTTTCTATAGTCATCATACATTTGGAAAACTATTCATTAAGATGAGCGAATGACAAGCTGAGTGGAAAGCTCTTAACCAAGTCATGACCTGATGGCATAGACATCATTATGAATGTGCATGAAACTTGACAATATTAGCATAATTACTGTAGGTAGCGAGAGCTAAATCTAGGTGGGTAGCTACCAGCGAAGTTCTCAAACGTTGCTTCCCACCTACCTCGCAACCTAGCTCAGCTACTCTGTTTACTGTAGCTAGCCTTTTGCCTATCTACCTGCTTAGCAACCTATCATGCACGTTGCCTAACAACTAAACGTAGCTGGGAGCTAATCATCACCAACTTGTGTCACTCCGCTAGCTTTCACAGAAACCATTTGGTTGATTCAAAAACGAGCATTTAGAATTTTTAGAATAAACAACAGTAGTTTTTGGTATGACGTCAAGCATCGGCGGGGTGCACTTCCTCCTCCCTGCTCGCTCTTCCTCCTCTCCCCTCATCCCCCTCCGCGCTCTTCCTACCACCGCATTGATGCTGTTACCTCCCTCGGCGGTGACGTCATCGCCCTGTGGTTCGGTACAGCATCCTCCTCCGACACAACCATTTTGGACATCACCATCCACTCCAGACCCAAGCCCGGCTGTCAGCGGCCGCCACGGCCACCACCTACCCCGAGAAGGCACCTCCTTTCCCGGGTCGATAGAGGACACCGAGTCCTTCTGTCTTGATGGAGGCTGCTAATAGGCGGGAAGGATCCAATTGAAAATACGACGGAGCTCCACACACACGGCGCTAACATCACGTATGTGGTATTTGATAAATATTTGGCTTTTATTCCACACATTTTGTACGTTTTGGTGTTTTTGTGTGTGTTTTAAATCCCACCGGAGGACGTGGGCTCAGGGTGCGGCCATTGAGGAGGCGGCTACTGCCTCCCCCGGGACACTTGTCATGTTTACACGTTATTGTATATGTATGTAATATTAACACAACTTGGAGGGCTGAATTGAATTAACATTTTCGACAGAATTACAATAATTGACGTGTAATTTCTTTTTCAAATGACATCTCTATGCTGGTGACTGATTATTTGTTATAAAAAATGTGCACATTTCTGTCAAAATGGTTAAAATTTGATGTCTTGGGTGTGACATGAGGTGTAGTCTTTTGTCACCAGCAACCCGGTGACCGCCCTGACTGTCCTGCATCGTCATTACCAGGGTAAAACATATACAAAAATCCTACTTAATGTCATCTTTAGGTATAGAAATAAAATACACTGAATCATTGTTCGCTTGTGTGTGTGTGGAGGCTACACTTGAGTGCCAAGCGACTGACATAAACAAGATGCCACTCTTAACAGCCTCAATGCGTGGCACATGATGTTCGTTTAGGTGCTACTTGGCAGAGGCGACAACCTCGATGACTCAGCAAAAAAATACCAGCGTGACTCGACGCTGTCTCTCAGTAAACCTAATTTCAGCCAGTATCAAGGGAGTATCCTTGCGAGTGTGCCCTTTTGATGAAATAAAACCCAAACCGAATATAAAGCGGAACTTAGCAGGAAGTAAGCGGACGCCTATGTGGCAGAAAACACCCAAGCGGTGTCCAATTACTTCTGTCCAGCCAGCGTTTCAGTGTCCGACCTTCTTAGCATCATACTTACAATGTATATAAAAACTACTAGTAAACTACTAGAACATCTGAACTTTGTTTTGG
This sequence comes from Filicampus tigris, assembly GCF_054856515.1. Taxonomy (NCBI): domain Eukaryota; kingdom Metazoa; phylum Chordata; class Actinopteri; order Syngnathiformes; family Syngnathidae; genus Filicampus; species Filicampus tigris. The sequence goes on from NC_141228.1 coordinate 16,767,497, forward strand.
ATTAATCAGTCATTTTAAATGCTGGCAGGAGTGTTGCTGACTCTAAGTTAACATGGGTTTGCATGTGATTGGTTAGTCAATTATGATCACTCCAACATCCCCAGTATTTAAAGTGGAAGTCAAGACAAAAATGTTCTTTACAATAATATGTTCTATGTGCCCCCACTAGTCGAAACACCGCATTCTGATTAATATTGCGTTTTTGGAAGATGAATTAAGCAGCATCTCAGTTGGCTGCCATTTGACCACTTGCTGTCGACTGAAAATGACATCACAGTTGATCGGGGCGCAGGGAACGACCAATCACGGCTCACCTGTTTTCTGAGTTTGGTCATGTGACGCTCACAAGCTTTGTGGCGCTAGCGAGTTACCTACCCACCTACTTAGTAACCTAGGTGGTAACGGGTGTCCTAGCACTGACCTACTGTGCTACTCACTGTCTCACTAGCACGTTGCCTACCTACTGTTTTAGCAGCTTAGCATCTACCTACTCAGCTACCTATTACCAATTATCTGTCTGCCTGAATGCTTCCTGTGTTCCCACTGTAATTGCGTCATCCCGACCGCCCTCTGACTGCTATTGATGAGGATCGTCATTAATTCGATTAGCAGCGATGAGTCACGCTTTTTCCCGACACACATTAGAGTGACAGCATTGTGGCTTTTAAGTTCCGCGAGGTCCGGGAATGTGGAGCTCTAATCCCGGGACACACGTTTTAGCTGCGCCTGCACTTCTTTTGTCGGCCCCTCACTTCATCTCGCGTCGCCATGGCAGCAGCTGACCATGCACGCGCCGCCATTGTCCCAAACATCCGCCCCAAAGGTCGTATTCCATCTGTAAGAGCAGGATGTCTTCACTTGTGCTGCTAAACTCTGAGTCACTCACCAAAGAGATCGGATTCGCTGGAATCACTTGAGTCAATGGTGTTTACAGTGAATCCGGTAAATTGAGTCAGTGAACCGAGATTGTGGAGTTTGTTGTGTTTCTGGTAAGTGAACCAAATCATCCAAGTCTGTGGTGTTTCCAGTGAGCCTGCTGATTGGCACCGCACTTTTGGTGAGCCCAGCCACTCCAGCCAGTGGACTGATAAAATCGAATCAGCTAATTTGAATCATTGAACCAAATTATCCGACTTTTTCTGTGAGTCTGTTGACTGGAGTCAATGAACTGAATGATCCGAGTCTCCAGTGTTTCTGGTGAGTTCATTAACTTGAGTACACCGAATCATCTGAGGCTGCAGTCTTTACGGCAAGTCCAATTACTCGAGTCGATTAATTGCATCATCCCAGTCTGTGGGGTTTATGGCGAGTCCGCTACCCCAAGTCAGAGAGTCCACTACTCTGAGTCAGTGAACCGGTAGAACTGGCTCATCTGAGTCTACTGTGATCCCACTGAGTTCACTAAATTGAGTAAGTGAACTGATACAACTAAATTATCAGAGTCGATTTGACTCAGTGAATCATCTGAGTCTGTGGTGTTAGCAGTGAGTTTGCTAACCCGAATCAGTAAACGGAATCATCGGAGTGGGCGGTGATTCTATTGAGTCCACAAACTCCAGTCAGTAAACCGAATCATCCAAGTCGACTGTGTTTCCTGTGGGTCTGCTTACTCAAGTCAGTGAACCGAATTATTCGGCTTTGCGGTGTTTCCAGTGAGTCCGCTAACTTGAGTCAGTTAAACAAATGATCAGATTGCTACAATGAGTCGAAACATAAACCCAGGTTATTCTGGAACTGTCCAGCTGCAGTCTACAGGAAGTTGTCAGCCTTTTCTATTTATTGACATACAGTAAATGTAACCAGGGTTCCCTGTTCGATTCCCTCCACAGAGTTGCAGTGGTCCAACTAAGAAAGACAGTGCACCATGGCGGGAGCCTCTGTGAAGGTGGCGGTCCGAGTCCGCCCTTTCAACTCCAGGGAGATGAGCAAAGAGAGCAAATGCATCATCCAGATGTCAGGAAACACTACGAGTGAGTAGTAACCACACCCATATTTCAATTTAGGGGGTAGTATCAGCATGGAACAGCAACTGTGTTGTTTTGTTCAATAACTGTACTGTACTGATGTACAACTGTGCATTTCAAGTGGACTTGTTGCGGTGTGTGTGAAATTTCACCTTTAGAATTTCCATAATGTGTTTTGTCACCCTACACAAACAAGGAAGTACAAGAAAGTGGCCTTGGCTGAGGTCAGCACTCTACTTGAATGCTGTTTTGTTTACATGGTGGTAAATAGGGCCCGGCCGATATGGATGTTTTATGAGGCGGATGCGGCTACCGATATTGGTCAGAAAAAAAATACAGATTTACCGATTAATCGGCCGATTACTTGGAATAATATATAATACATAAAATCACTTTTTATGGTGCCCTATAGTATTTTCCCTTAAAATTACATAAAATGTATGGCAATTTTATATTATATTTTTTTACCTGGTTGTTCAGAAAATATATCATTTGTATAGAACTCACAAATGTATTTACAAGGTGGAATATTTGGACAGTGATTTACTAAGTCACAGTAGGATTGGCATGGCTCATGTGATAGTGGCCATTTCCCAACTTGAAGGTTGTGGGTACACTCCTCAATTTTTGAGTGACTTTTTAAAAATAATAAACTAATACTATGCAAGTAAAATTTACTCAAAAACTGTCCTTGAAAAATGTACTCAGAATTTCTGAGTGAACAAATTTAACCATGTTTTTCTGTGTAAAATTTACTCTTGAATATTTTACTCTCTTTCAAGTGTAAATTTGACTCTGTTTAGACTGGGACCAAACGTAGTCTTTTTAGAGTAAATTATGAAATTTACAGTGAAGCATTGCCCTCGGAGGAGACACTGGATATGTGGTCTGCTCGCCGAGTTAAAGCCACATGTCAATAATAGATGAAGCCTTGTGAAATATTTAACGTTTGGCCTAATTTAAACCCTTGCCCTCCCCTGTGCCGCGTCACGGCTGACTAAACGACAACATGGCTTCTCAGCTGTGTGACTTTTTGATTTTTTCAAAAAACAACTGCGATGTGCAGTCACTCCATAATGTTGTGTGTATCCGTGTTGATGTTCTAGGGAGATGCATTATGTGTAAATTCCACTCAAGATGGTTCGTTTTCTGGCATTTGTCTTTTCCCAGTAGACTCTGATTTGTGGTTACTCCGTGGAATTATGATCATTATTCTTTTCAGATTCCAGTCTACGTTTTCTGTCGTTTCTCTGTATTTTTACATAACAGTCACTTTTGGTCAGTAGATGCTGGCATGTTGTCGCTTCACAGTTTTGTGTGTGTCTGTGTTTACATTCTGAGAAGCTACACGTCTTAATTATTGCAGCCAGTTGTCCTTATTTTTATGTTTCGCAAAATTTCTCAATAATACTCTCTTTTTTTTTGTGGAGTTTGACATGTGGTCACTCCACAATGTTGTGTTTACGTTCCGGTGGGCTACAATCACATTTTTGCTCTGCATAGTCTGCATTTCTTGTTGTTTCTTTGTATTTTGCCATAATGTTCCCTATTTTCCCCAAGTAGATGTTGATGTGGTTGCTGCACAATGTTTACTCCGGACGGGTTACTACAGACTACCCCGTTTTTTGTCATTTCTCCAGAAAATCTGTGTTTTACTGTAGACACTGACATGTAGTCACTCCACATTAATTTGTATTCAACCCAGTCTGCTTTGGTTCATAATAGTCCTTTCTAATGTCTTTTAAACCCCAATTTCACATAATCAGTTCATTGCAATGCAACTGTGTCCACACAAAGACTCGCCCATAGACATTCACTGTTGAGTGGATGTGTCTTGGGAGAGTGTGTGTGTGTTGTGTGTGTGTGGCAAAAGGATGTGAGCGAGTTCATTGCTTCTGCAGTGTGGACGGCATATAAACGTCTCCTTGTCTTCCTGTCGTCTTTGTTGCCATGCTGGTCGACAGGCTGCTTCCCACATGGCAGGAGAATGGCAGACATCTTGTTTTTTTTTTTTTTTATAAGGGTAGGGCTGTTGGGATTGGGAGGGGTTCTCCCACGCTGAGATGAATTAAGATGCAAGGCACTGAGCCAAAGCATTAATAGGCCTCTTTTTGGAGAGCCCTTAGACTTAGTTTAAAACACCCATGGATCCCTTAAGCCAAAATGACGGACTTCCTGTGCCTTTTTAGGCATGGCTTCTTGAGACTTTTTTTGTGGGGCTGTTCATAATAGACATGTCTACCAAATTTCATGTAGCAAGTTTTCTGCTTGTGAATGTTCTCACTCAATCGGAGTTTCCTGATTTATGGGCGTATCAACAAACTTGAAATTTGGTACCAATTGGACAAAATCAAGCCCATCTGTGAAGGATCCCTAGAAAAGGACAAAAGGCCCGCTTCACATAAAATTGGCAGACCTACTGTGTCTTTTTGAACCTGGCTTATTGAGACTTTTTGTGGGTCTGTTCATAATAGACATCCATCCATCCATTATCTGTACCGCTTCTCCTCACAAGGGTCGCGGGGCGTGCTGGAGCCTATCCCAGCTGTCTTTGGGCAGTAGGCGGGGGACACCCTGAACTGGTTGCCAGCCAATCGCAGGGCACACAGAGACAAACATCCGCACTCACAATCACACCTAGGGGCAATTTAGAGTATCCAATCAACTTACCATGCATGTTTTTGGAATGTGGGAGGAAACCGGAGTGCCCGGAGAAAACCCACGCAGGCACGGGGAGAACATGCAAACTCCACACAGGGAGGCCGGAGCCGGGATCGAACCCACGACCTCTGAACTGTGAGGCGGACGTGCTAACCAGTCGACCACCGTGCCGCCTTCATAATAGACATGTGTGCCAAATTTCAAGTTGCTATGTGAAATAAGTGAAATAAGAATTTTCAAAATTGTGGAGTTATTGGAGTATCCTGTTTTATGACTAATCTTCAAACTGCCAAGCTGCACCCATACAAATGACAATCACAAACTCTTTGTTATTTATTCGGGATGGGAGCGTACCGATACCAGGTATTGGCATCGGGCCGATACCGGCCCTATTTTTAAGGTATCAGGTACTCATGGAGCCTGCCGATAGCAGCGACCGATACCTAAGGCAAAATAAAAATCTGACATGGACTAAGTCCTCCTTTGCAGTAGTTGGTGCTACACTGTGTAAGTTTGGCACATCGGTGAATCATTCCTTTTTTTCTCATCCTTCGCATCACTAATACATCCAGTTTGCATAGTTCAGATTACAAATTCATATTACCCCAAAATGGCCGCTTTGAACCAAAATTCAAATGACCCCAAAATGGCCGCTTTGAACCAAAATGGCAGACTTCCGTGTCTTTTCTCGCAAGGCTTCTTGAGAATTTTTTTGGGGTCTGCCCTCGGTAGACACGCTGATGAAATGTCATATTGACAAGTAAAACAGGCTTCGAGGGCTGAATTTAAAAAAGTGAGCATTGCTCACGTATTATGATTCGCTTTTACGTCTAGCTCTTGCATTGGACGTCACAAGCTTGTGTACCAACTGTTGAGAGCGATGCGCGCTCAGCTGCTGCCACGCCCGCACTGCCCTCGTGAAAAGAAATGCATGCGTGGTACACGGAAGGACGTGCTCGGCGTGCTAATAGCGCCGCTCAGAGTGGCGTCACCAGCAGAGCACAGCGAGGGCCGCTGACGTCAGCCCAAGAGCTCATTAGAACATCCGCCGCTCTAGGTCACGTCCTCAACGGCCGGCGAGGTGCTTCGCTGTGCGGCCAACTAACGAGTTGTTCATCTTCTAAATTGACAGGCCAGTAATCGGTTTTACTGGATGGTTTCCGCCTGTCCTTTTTCCCCCTGATACATTCACACAATGCTTGACAGATACAAATAAATGTTCTAAAAATATCACTATTAATGTTTTAATAATCATTAAATAATCATTTAATCACGTTTTTAAATTTCTTTATTAAATCTAATCAAATTAAATTTTCTCTCTCTCTCTCTGGCTCTCTCTCTGTGTGTGTTAGATATATATTATTTAATAAAAATGGACAATAATAAGTAATACATAAAATATTACTATTTTTAAACAATTTTTAAAAAATGTATTATGATATTTATTTACAAATAGGTTATCACTTTTATGTATATTTTTGTTCATACAACTTTATCATTTTTCTTGGCAGGCACCATGCATGTTAGCTCCATTGACAACTCCAAGTTGTCCATAGGTGTGAATGGTTGGTACACGTGCCCTGTGATTGGCTGGCTACCAGTCTAGGGTGTTGTCCGCTTCTCTCCCAGAGTCAGCTGAGACAAGAGCCTAATGAGGAAAACGCTATAGAAAATGGATGGATGGATAATATCTTTTCTTAATACGCTCTCTACGTCCTTCTGTCTTATAGCCATCATCAACCCCAAGCAGGCCAAAGACAACAAGAGCTTCAACTTTGATTACTCCTACTGGTCACACACCTCGGTAACATCCCACACCCACGCACACACCTGGATGCTGTACATTGTTCATATTCACAAATATGTTTTATTGCCACCGGCAGCCCGAGGATGTGAACTACGCATCTCAAATGCTCGTCTACAAAGACATCGGCGAGGAAATGCTGCTGCATGCCTTCGAGGGTTACAACGTCTGCATCTTTGCGTACGGACAGACAGGCGCTGGCAAGTCCTACACTATGATGGGAAAGCAGGACGTCAAAGATCAACAGGGCATTATCCCGCTGGTACGCACGTGTACTGATGACTCATCCATAAACCTTTTCTCCATGACATCACACGTAATTACGGGCGGCAAAGGGTTCCAGCAATTTCTGATGGCACCATTAGTAAACAAAGCCCTTTCGTGTCATTTGACAAAGGCAGAGGATTTGATTTATCCTCCTCAATCACAAGTTCTGGTGGATTCATTTTAAAAAAATTTCAGGGGGCGGGTGGAGAATTTAAAAAAACAAAAAAAAACCTCAAGCTTTTGTGGTGCATCAGGCGGTGCATCCCTAAACACAAATTTTTGTCACTGTTTTCACTTCAAGTTATATAACTTTCTGCTGAAGTACCCCGTCACCTATTTATTACAGACATTATGAAAAGGTTCATTTTGAAAATAATTGTGTGATTGTGAAGGAATCCTGATGAATGTCCTTTCCCTGCTTGCAGCTGTGTGAAGATCTCTTTACCAAAATCAATGACAACACAGACAACAGCATGTCCTACTCTGTGGAGGTAAGAGCCCACATTTTGTCCCTCTTTTCATAGGGCTGCAACTAACAATTATCTTAACAATCAATTAATCTAAATTATTTTTGTCGATTAATCGATGAATGTCGGTTAATCGATAAATTGGATGAAACATTTGAATTTCCAACCCTTTATACAGAAACAGGACATTACTTGAAATTGACAGTGCAGAAATGCACAAACATAAATTCATTATGATTCAGTTACTCGTTTGGTCCGTAACATGTTAAAAAAATTGGCAAAACTGTAGATAATTTTTAAAAGTAAAAGCAGAAATTTGCTAATGTTTTATTTTCATTCAAAACAAAGCTCAGTCTGCTGCGGGTTAGAAACGTGTGTTAGGTTAACTGAAGACTTTTAATTGAGTGTGAATGGCTGTTTGTCTATACTTTATGTCTGCTACGAGCGGTGTACTATAACTTTGTGGTTCAGTGCTGACTTGCTGCCTCTTGGTAGGTGAGCTACATGGAAATCTACTGCGAGCGCGTGCGCGACCTGCTCAACCCCAAGAACAAAGGCAACCTGCGGGTGCGAGAGCATCCGCTGATGGGTCCCTACGTGGAGGACCTGTCCAAGTTGGCTGTCACCTCCTACAATGACATCCAGGATCTGATGGACTCTGGCAACAAAGCCAGGTAGGGCAGACTGACACCTCAATTGCAGTTGTTACTTGACTTACAAGGCCTCTAACTCCAGAGTTTTTCGAATGACGAGCAATCGCTGGGCTGATTGATTTATTTTTCTTTTTTTAAGACAAAATTTGAGTTACAAGCAAAACGAGAACACTGGCAAGCCGCCACAGTAAGCCAAAACTCACGTCCAGACGCTCACACGATGGGTAACCGGTCATTTTCCGATGTTACTTACTAGGTGAATGGTTGCCGGTCTGCAATAAGCATTTACCTGTACGAACAGGTCTGTGCTGGTAAAAATTTTGGGGACCACCACTGTAAAGCATTCTGCCGACAAACTCAAGTGACAGTCCTTCTCCCGACAGGACGGTGGCTGCTACCAACATGAATGAGACCAGCAGTCGCTCACATGCCGTTTTTAACATCATCTTCACTCAGAAACGCCACGACGCTGACACCGACAACACCTCTGAGAAGGTAACACACACACAACGTTGTAGTGACCACATGTCAGAGTCATTGTAATAAATAATATGAAGAAGCCTTTTTTCATATTTTCCTGACTGGAGTCTCCTCAACTCTGCACTTTCAGGTGAGTAAAATCAGTTTGGTGGATTTGGCCGGCAGCGAGAGAGCTGATTCCACTGGAGCCAAAGGTACCAGGCTGAAGGTAGGACAGTTTTTTTCCCAAAATAGTTTACACAGGCAAACGCATTCAAATCATCGTTGTCACATGTGACCTTATTTGTGTTGGGGCCCAGGAAGGAGCCAACATCAACAAATCTCTAACCACGCTGGGAAAAGTCATCTCAGCTTTGGCAGAGGTGGTGAGAATTATTCCTAAATCCTTCTCATTATACTAATAGGACCAGAACTGGATCAAGTCTCAGGACTGAGACATGAAACAGTACAATAAACAGAATTTGAACAACAACTAGAAAAAGAACTACAACAATCAAAGCTACAACTACAACCAGAACTAGAGCCTGCACCAAATCTAGGACAAGTACAAGGACGCCAACCCGAATAAGAAGCAAAACTACAACAAGAATAAGAACAGTTTCCTATACTAGAAGAAAAATAAGAACAAGAATTACAACAAGTAGGATCTAAGACAATATTTAGAACAAGAACCACTACTAGAACTACAACCAAATTTAGAGCCTGCACCAGAACTAGGACCTGAACCAGTACAAGAAGCAGAGTCAGAGCTGGAATTCTAACTAAAGCCTGAACCCCTTCATAAAACTTGCACTAGAACAAGATTAAGTACTTGGACTAGAAGAAGTGAAAGCAGACCCACTCTTGAAAAATAACAAGAACAACAGCTAGAACTATGTGCAAAAGTAGAGCTAAAATAAAAACAAGAACTATAGACTGTACTAGATTTTGAATTAGACAAGACCCAGATGCAGAACTAGAACCGTTCACTTTTATTCATGTTTATTAATTATAACGATGTTCACACTGTGCTTCATTTCAGGACTCTGGACCAAACAAGGTACGCCTTTTAATTGATTTTCTGGTAACTACCTAAACATAAGCTATCTGGTGGAGGTAATAACCAGGCCTTAACTAACATGCAGAACAAAAAGAAGAAGAAAGTGGAAAGTTTCATTCCTTATCGCGATTCAGTGCTGACTTGGCTACTCCGAGAAAATCTTGGTAGGGATCAGCTAACCTCTCACGAGTGCCTTTTTTTATTTAAAGTTTGCTAATGCCACGTGTTTCCACCTTGTGTCAGGTGGGAACTCTCGCACCGCCATGGTGGCTGCACTGAGCCCGGCGGACATCAACTATGACGAGACACTCAGCACACTCAGGTAAAAAAAACAAAAACACGCTGACATCTCTACTTTTGCCATATAAAATCCAATCAAAATGTATTTAAAGTTAAAATCCTGGTCAACTTTTACACCCACATTTGGTACAAGGTGCAAGGGGGTTAAGGAATTGAGCACAAGTGCTCGAGTCGTTTTTCTACATTTTCAGTTCTCTGGGCTTTTTAAATAATAGCGCCACAGGTACAAACAAATAGAAAGTAAACAAGCCCCAGAATGGAACCCTGGAGAACTCCATGTCAAAAGGAGCAGATGATAAATGCAATTCACCAAGAGAGACAAATGCTCTACCTTACCTAAAACAACTTCTGGTAATGTGTGTTCATGATGGCAGGTATGCCGACCGCGCCAAGCAAATCCGCTGCAACGCGGTTATCAACGAGGACCCCAACAACCGGCTGGTGCGCGAGCTGAAGGAGGAGGTGTCCCGCCTCAAAGACCTGCTCTTTGCCCAGGGCCTGGGTGACATCATCGAGAGTGAGCAACATTTTTGGGGTTTGGGGATTTAAAAGTGCTTATGAAGTAGTGATACTTTTAGGACAGCAAAAGTGTTCATGTTAAAAACAAGCACGGCTAACAACAGTAATAAGATAATAGTTAGCAAGTATACAGTATTTGTAAATAAGAACAAAAAGGTCCAAAAAAAGTCTGCTAGCTTATTGCTAACATATAATGCGCAATGCCATAGATGGGCCAAAGGAAATTAGCACATATGTTACAAACTTTTAAGCAACTGCTATTTTAACCCACAAGGAGCTGCTTTACAAAAAAAAAAAAACAACGCAGGTGCATTCTGTAGAGCCCGGCATGTTGTGGCACAACATGGTACTGCAGCATAGGCCTGCAAATCCAAAATGGGACTTGCCTGTGTGGTGTAAAAAACCATAATAATGATCACTAAAAATCATTGATGAGGTGATATTGAGTGAGGGTTTACTGTAATGTTGGATAATGTTAAAGGAAGCATTGTAATTAATGCTTAGCTCATTAGCCTTTGATACTTGTCTCATACTGTCTCTCTGTCTCTTTTCAAGCATTTCGAGGTTCTGCTGCAGAGATTGAGGGTTTGAAACGTGTGTTGTTGTTGGTTTCTTGCTCTTCTGCCAGCTTTGCATCATATTGAAATGTCAGCTTTATTTGTGCTTTGCTCAGCAGACACTCACACAATCTGCGAATGTCACGGTGCAGCAGAGATAATACGTATGTTCTTGATATAGTATTTTAACGCCCTTAATTCATTCTGTAGGCTTTTTTGAAGCAGAGTTCCCGATATTGAACCTTATTCCGTTCTTTTGTAATTAAAGGAAAACAGGGTGTTTTCATCGAAAACACCGGTTTCTTACCAAAAAGTGGAGAAAATATACTTTTGTGGAAACATGTCAAGCAGAGCAGTGACTTTAAAGGGAGACTCAAAAATAGTTTTTACAATAACATGTTCTATGCGCCTCCACTAGTCGAAACACGGCATTCAAATTAATATTTGTGGATTATGAGTTAAGCATCAAAATCCACCCGTTTATAGCCATCTCAAGGAGCGTCCATTTTGTCACTCGACTGAAAATGACATCACAGTTGCTTAGGGCTCAGGTAACAACCAATCACGGCTCACCTATTTTCTGAAGCTGAGTCATGATAATTTGTTTACCTGGTCCCTGAGCAACTGTGACGTCATTTTCAGTTGACGGCAAGTGACAAAATGGCCGTCCCCGAGATGGACAAAAATGGGTCGATTTGACTGCTTAACTCATATTTTTAATTGTGACACCTCAACCTGTAAAACAACGACTTTTAACGACGGCAAAATCAGTATGAATTTACATATTTACAACTAAGAAACGCGCTGTGAGCGATGCCGACTCACTTCAAGTTAAACGGCAGTGCCTCCGCACTGAAATGACACAGCTGGCGGTTGGGCTGTATCAATTAAAGTCCAAAAATTACAATTACAGCAAAAACCGCAGCATTGAAATGAGATGCACTGCTCATTAGTCACAGAAATGGCCTCGCTGTTCTATTTCATTTGTGTTGACTGTAATCCTCGCTTATCTGAAATGGCATACGAGCAAAATACATTGTGCAGCTTGTTTATTTTTAGCTTGATGGCCGCAGTGTTAAATCTCATTTTGTTTTCGCTTGTTGGCTTGCTTGTCGCACGACGAGAGCAATAATAACAGGAAAGGCCCAAGTTATGAGTCAAAGGTTTGCTTTCTTTCTCTGTCTCGTGCTTTCCGCAGTGACCAACGCCATGACGGGCATGAGTCCCTCGCCATCGCTGTCAGCCCTTTCCAGCCGTGCCGGCTCCATCGCCAGCCTACACGACCGCATCATGTTCAGCCCGGCCAACGAAGAGGCCATTGAGCGCCTGAAGGTGTGTGCGGTGGCGCAATTAAAAACATCAAATTCAAATTTGTCCACAATTTTGAAAATTCATCCCCAAAGCCAGTTTCTCTGAAAAACATTGAATTTGGCAGGCGTGTCTGCGCTTAGGATACACACAATAAAGTCTCAAAAAGCCAAAGGACATACAGTAGGATGTCAGCCGTTTTGCTTTGAAACGGCCATTTTAGGTTATATATCAAAGACTAACTACCACAGACGGAAATGTAGAAATGCGACAACTCTGCTGCTTTTTTCTAAACATCAGGAAACTGAGAAAATCATCGCAGAGCTCAACGAGACGTGGGAAGAGAAACTTCGTCGGACCGAAGCCATTCGAATGGAACGGTGAGCTCCAACTTCCCTTTACTGAAAAAGACTCACACGTATCATGGGAGCGTCTTGTTACGTCGCGATTAGCGTCTCGCAGCTAACTCAAGCGTTGTTTTCATCCACAGAGAGGCCCTGCTGGCAGAAATGGGCGTGGCCATGCGCGAGGATGGCGGCACAGTCGGCGTCTTCTCCCCCAAGAAGGTAATCAGACATCCACGGAGTTGACTTCTCAAAGTGTTTTGAAGCATTTGAAGAATAAACGGCTCTTTATCCGATCCCCTAAGCTGTCAGACAGCCACAGAAAGCCCCAAGCTGTGTTTATTGACACTGTCGGGCTGTTTTCCCCTAACGAGGTTTGTAGCTGCGAAGTGTGCGGGTGCTTTTGAGTCTCTGACCTTCATTAAGTTTTATCTCAAGAGCTCCAGAGACTGCCTGACAGGTTTGAAGATAAAGATAGACAAGGCTCGCTTTATCTGCATGTTTTTTCTCTACAAGATTGCTTTGTGTGGGTGCTGTGATGTGCAGTGTTTGCATAATGTTCATAATTCATAAAGGGATCGTAAAGAGACAGACAGAAATTGACTTGTACAGATGACTCATTTTATTGTTTTACGTTCCCCCTCAGACGCCTCATCTGGTGAACCTGAACGAGGACCCTCTCATGTCCGAGTGCCTGCTCTACTATATCAAGGATGGAATCACCAGGTTAGATGCAGCCAGGCTTCTATTAATGAGTCACATGCTGCTTTACCAATTCTAGAGACATTCTTATCAGATCCCATAGAGAAAGCCTGTTCGGGTGCGTTTATCTGTACTTTTGGTAACTTGGATAAGGCACCAGGCAGGCAGCTAACTAACCAACTGACCGATTAACCGACTGACCAAACGACCAACCGACTGACTGACGAACTAACCAACCAATTAACTCACCAAGTGACCGACCAACCAATCAATTGACCGATTGACTAGTCTAACTAATCGACCGACTGACTGACCGATTAACCAATCAAGTATCCAACAAACTCAACAAGTAACCAACTAGCCAGTCAATTGAACGACTGAGTGATGAACTGACCGACTAACTAAATGATTGACTGAGGAACCAACCAACCAACTACCTGACCGACCAACCAACTGACTGACTGACCGATAAAAAAACAAGTTCAGTGACTAGTTAACCAGACTGACTAACTCAACAACTGAGTGATTGAACGAATCACTAACAACTGACAGAATAACGCTCTGTACCAAGTAACTCTTGCATTGTTTGTGTTTTCTTATATATACATTAAATATACTATGTATAAACAGTGCCATGAAAAAAATGCTTGCTTCTTTACATCGTTTCCCCACTTTAATGTTTAAGATAATAAAACAAATGTAAATACCAGACATAGATAAGATACCCCAAGTAAACATAAACTGCAGTTTTTAAATGGTGATTTGATTTAATAAGGAAACAAAACTATTTAAAACATCCTGACCTTATGTGAAAAAGTACCCCCTGCTCCCCCGCCTTGTTAAATCATGAATTTACTGTAGTTAGTCACAATTTTCAGTTCATTCGCACTGATCACACCCAAGTCTGATTTTCCCCAGTCAAGAAATTGCCATAACCATCCCTTTCTGACAAAATGAAGCCGTTTTAAGCAATTGCTCCTCTTTCACATAATCCCGCTAACCAACCAAGAAAATATTTTTCAGGGTGGGCCGCGTGGACGCCGCAAGCCGCCAGGACATCGTCCTCAGTGGCCACTTCATCAAGGATGAGCACTGCACTTTCACTAGCTCCACTGGACCGCAGGGAGAAAGTGAGTGTTCTTAGAACCAGACAGGCCTCGTTGTTGTTGTCTCACATTGTTGCCGTCTTTGTTGCCGAGTAGCCGTTGTCCTGGAGCCCTGCGAAGGAGCTGAGACCTACGTCAACGGCAAGAGAGTGACGGAGGCCACAGTCCTCAAATCAGGTCAGGAAAATATACTCCCTTGCTATTGTCTTAAGAAGGACATCATTGTATGAATATAGAACTATTACTAACTAACTTACGGACTGACTGGTTGACCGACGTATTACCCAACCAACTAAATAATCGACAGACTTACTAATTGCTATTTTGGTCAAACTACGGTCATCAACCAATTGACTACTGTGTTTACAATCCCTATTTAGTATAATCATATCAGTATATACACACACACCTTGATATGATGCTACTGTGATGTTCAGGTAATCGTATCATCCTGGGCAAGAGCCACGTGTTCCGCTTCAACCACCCCGTGCAGGCGCGGGCCGAGAGGGAGAGGACCCCGTGCGCTGAGACCCCAGCGGAGCCCGTGGACTGGGCCTTTGCTCAGAGGGAGTTGCTGGAGAAGCAAGGCATTGACATGAAGCAAGAGATGGAGCAGAGGTAAACAAATTGAGGGCATATACTGTACACCAGTACATTGTACGTCAAAATGAATGCTTAAACTAACAATGTTTGTGTTTAGGCTGCAAGAGCTGGAGGATCAATATCGCAAAGAAAGAGAGGAGGCCAACAACCTCTTAGAGCAGCAAAGACTGGTACCTGACTCTCTTTTCCAAAGTAGATCACCTGTCAGATTAGTAGAACTAAGTGAGCTTAGTGTCTAAACATGGGTTTCCGTCTCATTTGTTAGCTAGCAGGCTACTTTGTTTTTCATGACATACTCCATACATGATACTCTGCATGGTACCATTCACGACATTGTGACTCAAATGGCGAAAAATTATGATATATAATTATTATTGACTGTCTAACCAACTAACAAACTAGCCAACCAACTGACCACCGACCAACCAACTGACAACTGGCTAACTGATTTGCCTTGATGATTGACTGACCGAGCGGGCATTTGACCAAAAAACTAACTGGCTAACTAAAAACTACTAATAACTAACTAGCTATCTGAATAACTGACCCTGACCGACAAAACAACCTACTAATGAGTCAACTGACTACCAAGCAACTAACTAACCGAGCGATCGACCGACTGTATGAAGGACCAATGATTCAGCTTGCTGAAAACTGACTAAATGACTGACTGACTCTGTCCAACCAATTCCCCAACAGACTGACTAACCTACTGACCAACTAATCAAGCCAACTAGCCAACTATTTCACGAACAAACTGACTGACCACCTAACTAACTAACCAAATATTATTTGACTGACCAACCAAATAAGCAAGCCAACTGTCTGACCAATCGACTGTTTGAGTAACTAGGGAAAAAGTCGTTTGCATTTTGCAAACTGCACTGCGCCATAACGGGAGGTTTTTCTAATATTTTGACACAAGCAAAATATTATTTCTCAGTGTTATAATAGAGTCTCGCTTTGTACTACTGGGAACATATTTTTTTGTATTCTAGCTCATTATTTTGTGAATGAAGTGTGCGGACGCATTATTTTTCAGGATTATGAGAGCAAGCTGGAGGCTCTTCAGAAGCAAGTGGATCGTTATTACCCGGAAGCTCCCGAGGAAGAGGATGAGCCAGAAGAGGAAGGTAGTAACCCATGAAGCGAATTGACGCTTGTATGTCATGTGAGTAAAAGCTGAATTTCGAGGTTGATTCCGTCTCACAGTTCAGTGGAGCGAGCGTGAACGAGAGCTAGCCGAATGGAGCTTTCGCAGGTGGAGGTGCTACCAGTTTACCTCCCTGCGGGACCTCCTGTGGGGCAACGCCATTTTCCTCAAGGAAGCCAACGCCATCAGCGTGGAGCTAAAGAAGAAGGTAAAAAAAACACCTAAAAAAACCACCAAAAAAAAACACGTGGCTGCGACGGCCATACCGTTAGCTGCCGTGACGCTAAAAAAGCGTTGTGCCTGGCAGGTTCAGTTCCAGTTCGTTCTGTTGACCGACACCCTCTATTCTCCGCTCCCGCCCGACTTGCTGCCTCCTGAGACCAGCAAAGAGCGCGAGAGGCGAATCTTTCCGCAAACCATTGTGGCTGTGGAGGTGCAGGACCAGAAGAATGGAGCCACTCACTACTGGACACTGGAAAAACTCAGGTTCTCATCGGATAGTCAAATTTGAGGAATTTTCAAAGTTGGAAACTTCGCTTGGGGAATTGTGGTAATAACAGAGATTTTGAAAGTTGAAGCTTTACTTTCAATAGGAAACCTTTTCATCTTAGGAGCTGTTGCTTGGTTCATTTAAAACTTTTTTTTTTTTTTTTGCTTTGTGTTGTCAGCCAAAATTTGAGGTAAAAGCAGAAAAAACGGAGCATCTAAGGAACCGTTAATGCCCTCGCAAGTTGGTAGACGGGAGACATGTCTGCTTATGGCAAAACAAAATGTTTGTATTTGCAGTTGTAATGAACCTAATGATACCTTTCCATTAAAGTATCTTCAAGTTCAGGCCAATAATATCGATTTGTGAAAAAAATATGAAGTTTACCATATTTGGACACACACGGTTTCTGCCTAACAGCAATTATATATACACTTCAATTGACTCCAATTAAAATGCGATTTGATTCACTTCAGTTACGTCAATTTATCTTTGTAGGCAAAGACTTGACCTCATGCGGGAGATGTATGACCGTGCCGCTGAGGTTCCCCCTGCCACTGCTGTTGCCTCCTCAACGGGTACGAACTCCACCACAGATGACGGTGAAGGCGCCATGACGGGTGGCGACCCTTTTTACGACCGCTTCCCGTGGTTCCGTCTGGTGGGCAGGTACGCTCTTATACTGTGGTAAAAAAAAAAAGAGTCTTTTACCATCCCTAAGAATATTTTTTTCCCCCACTGGACATCAAAGCTCATCATCTGACGATTGCGGCGAAACATTCCCCCGCCTGGTTCTTGTTGCATCCCGTCCTGGTGTGCGTCCACTAACAGGCGGGGCCGATCCATATTCAGTGTGTGCTTTCTCTCTACTAACCCGCTTCCCCCAGAAACCCTCTTTTCAACACGTGCATGAGCGAGCGCATGAGCGACCCCACCCCGTCCCCCACCCTCTCCGCCTCCGAGACCACCGACTCCCCTCAGCGGGATGCCCGCGGCGGCGCCGAGGACGACGAGTCGGAGGAGCTGGACGATGATATCTTTTTGGATGAGCCGAGCTCGGAGCTGGCGGGAGAGGAGGAGGAGGATGATGAGGATGAGGAGGAGGAGGAGGAGCGAGAGCTGTGCCGAGGCTCCAGCGAAGGCCAGGATCCCTTTTACGACCGCTCGCCATTATTCAGTGTAGTGGGAAGGTTGGTGAGGTTTACGGGGAGAGAGCGCGCGCTGACGGGCGAAACTAGCTCTTTCACGCTGAGACGCATGGGCGACTTTACGGATGACCAGCGGGATAAAGTGCGTGTGTGTTTTTCGGATGGAGATGAGCAAGATTTTTCATAGATGAGCTCAAACGTAAAACCTATCCTCTATAGGTGAAAAACTGCAATATTGATTAAGCTGTATATGAAAGATATTGAATAAATGCCAAGTGACTTGCAGTGGTTTACAAGGACCGGTTTATGTTCTGGTCTTATGATGTAACAAATATTTCCTATGCAACTATCCGATTCTGGAGTAGACATTTCTGGGCTTTTATTTTTTTGACTATTTCCCGTCCTCCAACTCATGTTCATTGCTAGCAATTGTAACACGCCAACACTCATGTTATATAACAGCTGTGATGTTATCATACCAAGCAATGTCAACGCTCAATGACCTGCTTGTGTTGCGAGTTAGTGCGTGCGTGTGTCATGTCTGACATGTCTAATCACTACGACACAGGAAGTTGACATCTCAAGTTGAAAGAGCTGGTTTCTACCTCAGCCGTCTCTTTTTAGGCATGCCAGAGCACAAGTCCTTTCATTTTTATTTGTTTAATTAGTGTATTTCTTTTTCATGACCTCCTCGTGGCCTTGGCGAGGTGTCCTTTGATTTGATTGGTCGGCTGTGTGGCTGAGCCGTGTTTGCCCCGCCCTTACCCCGTATGATGATGATGATTTTTGTGTCATTTGAACGTCCAAAAAAGCATTGTTTAATTTATTTTATGTCCTGAGCATGCCTTTCTTAACACCTCACCAATCTTGTCATAAGCCTGCCCCCCGCCGTCTCTCTGTTTTAACACCCTTAAATGTCTAGCCCCTCAAATTGGCACATGGAGAGGTGGTGCAGTCCGATATGTGTGACGTACTACATTTAGAAAACATTCCAGAAAAATTACAGGCTATTTCTGCACACTTATGAAAACAAAATGGTCTTCCACGTGGCAAGGCAATCAAGTGCACATTATTTTCAAGTGTGTGGGTGTTTGAACCAATCAAACATCAGAAGAAAGTCACGTCTGCAAAAGACGCAATGGGTGCCAAAATTAAATTGATATGAAGCCAACTCCATATGCAATTAATATATTTACTCATTCCATGAATTTTTTTTTTAAATAGAGGAATATTCATTTACTCGGTTGTAAAATATAATCTTACATAATCATATTCAACTTATTAAATATTTTATTTCATGAGCTTGTCTGATATTTAATGGCAATTTAATTTGTATTTTGGTTCAGTGAATAAAGAAATCAAATGTAAATTTTATATACATCTGTTTGTAATTAAATATGATTAAATTAGTGACCCAATTATGTAACACATTTTCAATGTATTAATTATATTGTGAAATATAATAATATAATTGGTAACCTTTTAAATTCATTTATGATGTTTTTGTGGATTTATTTGCATTTTTAATTAAGTGGAATTTGTATGATTGTATGTTTTCGTGCAACTAAATTATGTAAATTAATGCATTTAGTTACCCATTAATTAATTACATAGCGGTCAATAATTAAATATTTAACCTAAATAATTGTTAGTTTATTTTGCAACCATTATTTTCCTAACCGATGTATATTTTTCTAAATAAATAAAGCTAACCAACTATGTCCTTAATATATATGATCAAAATTGCAATAAAATGTAATTGAAAAATGTGTATAATTGTTTCATGTTGTATATTAAATAGACAATTAATCGAGAATTCTGATACAACAGTAGTAGTTAATAAGTAATTTATTATTTCAGTAAACTGTGGTAATTTAGATTTGACTTGTTTTGTAGTTAAGAAACAATTTAATTTTGGCACAACTTTTATACCAGCATAACTATTATACCAGATTGCAATGATAATTTAAATCCGGTGCACCTCCTGGAGGCTGTTTGTGCACCCCCAAGGATGTCTTAAGGAATTACTCATGTTAACTGGTTTATTTGTTTTGTTTTTTTTAATAATTACAAATATAATTAGTCTACCAGAGTTGTGATATCATTGTTAATTAAGCGCACCCACTGGCCGCACCACATTTTGGCAATCCCTGACCTAATGCAAGCCAGACAAAAGAATCTTAAAATATGAACAGTGAAAGCAAGAGTAAAGGGCAGCCATGGCCATCGCTCAAGAGCAGTCCCAGCTTTTGTTTGGTTGCTTCGCAGCTCAGTGTTCTTTGTATTGTGATCTGTCATCCTGTCCTGCTTGACTCTATCATTTTGTCCTCCTTCTATTTCCATTTCCTGTCCAGGTCATTCGTGTACTTGAGCAACCTACTGTACCCCGTTCCACTGGTGCACCGTGTGGCCGTCGTGAGCGAGAAGGGCGATGTTAAGGGCTTCCTGCGTGTGGCGGTGCAGGCAATATCGGGTAAGGCTTAGAGGAGGGGCGGGGCTATATAGTGGGGTTGCGTGTGATTGGCTCATAAATGCTGTTGTTTCCACACTCCAGCTGATGAGGAAGCCCCTGACTACGGGTCAGGGGTGCGACAGTCTGGCACTGCCAAGATCTCCTTTGAAGATCAACAATATGAAAAGGTCTGTAAACAAGACATTACAGTATATTTTTAGCATTAGTGGGTTAGCATAGCATGTAGCATACAGTGAAACCTCTTTTCGTTTTCTATTGCCGTGCGATCTAGGGGTATAAGGGTAGCGGCAGCTGTCGCTTTTTTTTTTTTTAATTAATTTTTTTTTTTTTAAATTTGTAACTTTTTGTCTCGCAGCACAATTAGGAGGATTTTACGTGCTGGAAAAACCCTGTCATATCAAACACCTTTGAAGTTACTCAAAACCTCAGTGTACGAGAGCTTGGTTGGAACGACAAATGATTTTTGCTTTATTTTTTTTCCGCAGTTTCAGTCAGAGTCCTGCCCTGCGGGCCTGTCCCACACTGGAATCTCCCAGGAGGAGCTTCGCATCGTTGAGGGCGAGGGGCAGAGCGCGGAGATGGGACCCTCAGCGGACGAAGTCAACAATAATACATGTGTGTCATTGTATTGTAGAGGGGGGCACAAGGTGGGAGGCGCGAATAGAGTAAAGGGTAGGAGGCAGTGGTGAGGAGAGTTAAAATAGCTCTTATTTTAGCAATATTTCTTAACTGATGATAGAAGGACAGGTTTAGTTCATGGATATGATAGTCAAATTTCAAGTACTGGTCGAAGATGATACAGAGATTCTTAGCAGCGGTGAAGTGGGCCAATAAACCGAGTAGCAGCAGTAATAAATATTTCAGGATCAATGAAAAGAAGTTATTGGGTTTAGCAGAGAGACTAAATCTGATTAACATCGGCATAGCAGTGCTATGACATTTCATGAAAGTAGCTGAGCAGCTGATCCAGAGGGAACAATGAAAAGATAATTGGACCAAGGATGGAACTTTGAGGAACTCCACTATCGTGAGCAATCCAGGCCATTGTCTAAGGTTTTGTTTTGTTTTGTTTTTTTGCAATAATGGCAGCTGGAGGTGATGACGACGACGTAGCAGGGAAGTCGGAACTGGACGGCCAAGTGGATGTGATAGCGGAGCATTTGAAGATCGGGAATGTTTTTACCTTTCGTGTGACCGTGCTGCAAGCATCCAACATCTCCACTGAGTATGCTGACATCTTCTGCCAGTTCAAGTAAGACATCCCTCCAACTGAACGCACTTTGAACAGTCTCGTTCTTCCTATTTCCTTTTGAAAATATAATTTTTCTCCAAACAAATTTACAAGATAAAGACTTATAAGTACTTATTAGTAAAAAATGTTTTTTCCAAGGAAAAGTTGGAATATTTCAAATAGAAAAGACACATTTTTAGGCAATCGTTCAGGGAGGAAAGCCGTAATGAAAAAAAGTCCCAATGTAATAAATGCTCAACAAAATGGTATTTTTTATATATGTATATATCCAGTATATCGAGAAAAGGTTGTAAAAAAACAACAATGTAAATACTTTTGTAAAAAAAAATAAAAAGTATTAATCGTGTGTGTCTTTTCTTGTGCACAGTTTCATCCACCGGCACGATGAAGCCTTCTCCACGGAACCCTTGAAAAATACGGGCCGCGGACCCCCGCTAGGCTTTTACCACGTGCAGAATGTAACAACTGATGACGATGATGATGATGAATTCTCGTAGCTTGTTTTTGTTCATCAGTAGCTCGCATTGTGGCTTGTGTTTCTTTTCAGATCGCCGTTGAAGTGACCAAATCGTTTGTGGACTACATCGGCACTCAGCCGATCGTGTTTGAGGTGTTTGGACACTACCAGAAACAAGCTTTTATTCCTCTCTGTAAAGATGTTATTAGGTAACACTATTTATTATCGATCAGCTGTTTTATAAAAATGTATTTAATTTGAATAAATCCATCAGAATGCAGCATTAAAGAAAATTGAAAAACAGGTGAAAGTTTAGTCGGACTCGCCGTCGGACGGCCGTTTAAAATTAGAGGCGGACCGGCCTAAGACGGGTACTATTTCCCCCCCCCCCCCCCCTGGAAAAAAAGGCGAATGACGGACAATGGAAGGGTACCCACACTGCAGACAGATGGTGAATAACGGACGCTCAATTTTTAGTAAAATGCCCTGCTCTGGTTAGCATATAATGCGAAACCCCATAGACAGGCTAATGGAAATTTGCATAGATACTAGGGATGAGCTGATTATTGGCCGGGCCGATTATTCGTCAAAACACTGAATATCGGCATCCGCCTTTTTAAACATTTGATGGCTGATATTGTTGGCTTTTCCCTTCAGGATAGTAATTCAATTTAAAACTGAGTTTACTACAAGGAACAATTTGTTAAATTTTCAGTTACCTTTATCAGAGATTCTACTGACCCTGGCAACACTCTGCACTTTCCTTTTAGATACATGATATGTGAAATTTTAACATTTCTGTCATTTTTACATTTTGGAGGACTGTTATTTACTGTAGAAAACTACATGGAGCTATTGTGTAAGTTTTTATTTAACTTTTGAAGAGATGCTGATGACCCTGCACAATCCCTTTTTGTTAGAATTTTACAAGAAAGGCGTATATTGGCAAACATTAATAACAATAATAATAATATATTCTGCACATCTAAAAAAGTGTTCAATAAACATATCCTTGAAGATGTTTCAACTAAGTTAAGAGTTTACATTTTTTTTTAATTCTGACGCCAATATTTTCCTTTTCGTTAAAAATGAATATGGGCTCCAACTATTGATTATCGGCCCCCTTGACCACTAATAATCGGTACCGGCCCTGAAAAAAAAAATATTGGTCTATCGCTAATAGATGGTAATTACAAACCTCCAATACTATACTTTGATACCGCAACACTTTAATACTTCTTTAACACCCTCTTCCTTCTCCATAGTCCACTGCGGCCCTGCAGGAGACAGTTCCCGCGCGTGATGCCTCTGTCCAAACCAGGTGAAAAAAAACAAGCACAAAACTGACTGTTTTGTGCACGTTGTTGTGATGGTGCGCCGCCGGCCGCTTGTCAGTCATGTTGGTGTCGTTGGCTGTGAGCAGCAGACTCGGAGCAGAACCAGGAGAAAGCGCTGGAGCTGATTCGCTACCTGGTGCCCGACGCGCTCAACGGGGCGCTGGTGGACTCTCTGTCTGGCCACGCCCTCTCCGCCGCGGGCCTGGCCGCTTCCTTCCTGATGGAAGCGAACGAGCCTGCCTGGGCCGCCGTGTCCGCCACCATTTGTTCTGTTGTTAAAGCGCAGACGCCTGGTTGGTTCATGATGATCCCAGACAATCCTGACATTAGGCTTTTTTTTTTTTTAACTCTCGCTCACTTTGTTGACTGTTGGGAATAGGGCCCGACCCGTATGGGTTTTTTGAGACTGAAGCCATTTTAGATATTTAGCTAAATACAATTTCACAAACCGATTAATTGGCCGATTAATTGAAAATATATATAATGAATAAAATAACTTCTTTTTTGGTCCATTAATGCTTACAACAATAAAGTTATGAATTACAGGTCTTTGTCTTATATTGTAATGTGTTGGAAAAAAATAATCGTCAAAAATTGGCTGACGTTTGCCAATTTTAACAGAGCTAATATCGACTGATTTTGGAAAATGTGTTTTTCCCAAGAAATAAGTAAGCATATTTAATGGAAAAATGTCACGTATTACCGGAAAAATAATTTAATGAATACAATGAATTCGATTTTTTTTTTCAAGAAAAAGGTTATATTTTTTTGCAAGAAAATTAATGATACGGTATGACGAAAATTGCATTTTTAAAAACTTTATTTTCAAGATCTCTCTATACCTGTTATCAGTATTTTTACATCCTAGTCTTTATGACACGTATGTACTGTTTATGAATTGTCACTTGAATCAAGTTGTGTATGTCCAGCTTTTTTATGATCATGCTTCATCAACCAAAATTGAACCACCTCTAAACAAACAGACATTATTAATAGATAAACCTCAACTCAAAATATCCAGTTTCATTTTGAAGAAAAAGCAACAAAAGTGAAGTGACATAAAACAAGCATTTGTTTGAAGTGTCAGGATTGGTCACTTGGATTCTGGCTTTTTTTAGTGTCGCGTGTGTTTTATCCTCCCCTGTTCTTCCTCCTCTGGACCGCACGGACTTCATTCAATGGCTCTTAACTTACATTTAAAAGATATACTTTGTATATGTGCATTCATATATGATGAATTCCACAACATTAGATACACCTGACCACCTCGCAATGTGCAACACATTTCATCACCACTGCAAACTGCAAACACATAAGATATATAGTTAGATTGATACCTCTCTGACATTGCCAATCAAAGGTGATCATGCAGGTGTACCTAATGATCTGTCGAGTGATGTTTTGCTTTTGTAAACTCTCACTTTTACTGAAAGACTTCACTTTTTATTTTCAAAGACAAAAACCTAGTGGTTTTTTTGTTTTGTTTTCTTTTTCAGGAGTTTTCTGGTGTTGGAAATGAGCTGAGTCATTCCTATTTTTTGCTGACTTTTTGTTTAAAAATAAAAAATAAATCACAATTTTCAGTGAAAAACACAGATTTTTTTTAAAGTAACTTTTTCCTGAAATAGAAAAAAAAGCTGTCTTGAAAAAGTCATTTTTTCCTTGGTAGAATGTTTTTTTCTTGAAAAAGTAATCATTTGAATTATATAAGATTTCTTGAATTTTTATAAGAAAAAAATTATGTTACAAAACAAGTCATGATGTACAAAAGAGAGCAAAGTTAGCTGTAATATTACTATAAAAATGTGTTGTATGTAATTCATTAAGCATGTTTTATTTAAACGAAAATCTAAGTGCGAAAGGGATAAAAGGGCTCCTAACATTTCAAAAAAAACGTTTGTTACTATTTTCAGAAAAAAAGTCAGATTTTTTTTCATCTGGCAAAAGTCTTTTTTTAATCACCAAAAAAGGCAGACTTTTACAGGAAAGTCATCAAGTCATGACAATAAAATGTCTTTCTCTTCATCGCTCCATGACCGCAATCCTGTCTTGTTCCCTCTCTTGCTCCCATATAGGACTAGCTGGCATTACTTCCTGTCTCGCCTGGTCTACTTCCTGTCTAACCTGCTCTATTTCCTGTTTAGTGCCGGCCACCAAGCTGACGGCGGTGGCACGTCCGCAGGTAGGACCGTGCCACTGCAAGTACGATCTGATGGTTTTCTTTGAGATCTGTGAGCTGGAAGCCACCGGAGAGTAAGTACTGTATATCCTGTTGGGGTCTCTGCAAAATAAAATGTTGTGAGGTTTCAAAATAAAATAAATGAATGTGTGTTTCTTTCTTTGTTTTTCAGATACCTCCCTGCTGTGGTGGATCACAGAGGAGGAATGCCTTGTCACGGCACCTTCCTCCTGCACCAGGTTGGTCCCTTTTTTTCCCTCCACCAAGAAGGCCAAGCACTCGTTCTGACTTTTGTGTTGGAAAAAAAAAGGTTTTTTTTATATTTGTAAGAAACCAGTGACTCCTATTGTAACATCTCAATTTTTTCCAACTTTTTCAGACAGAAAATATATATATATTTTAATATTACAACTTTTTTCGTGATTTTACAACCTCTTTCTTGAAAAGATTGACTTACGGTAACTGTAACATTATAAGTTTTTTCCGCAAAAGATAGAAAAAAAATATTTAATGTAATATTGTAACTTTTTGGGTATTTTTTTAACTACTGAATTTTTTTCAAAATATAACCACTTTTTTCCAATTTTTTTGTGTAAATTACAGCTTTTTTCATCCAAATATAAAAAATGTGTTGCTGTAATTTTAAACACTTTTTTTTTAATGTTGTAACTAAAAAAAAATAGAAACTCAAAAAATGTTAATGCAATATTCCAAGGAAAAAATTACATTTTCACTTAATGTTAAACTATTAACAAAGTTGTAATATATTGAAAAAACTGTTGTGGGCTGATTCTTTTTGTAAAATAAAAACATTGGAGTATTCAGAAAAAAAAAAAAAGGTGTCTTTTCTATACAGGGCCTCCAGAGGAGAATCACCGTGACCATTGTGCATGAGTCTGGCGGCGACATTGAATGGAGAGATGTGCGAGAGCTCGTTGTGGGTACGTTGTGGCTACATCGTTTATCTGCGCGTTAAATTTTTTGTCTTCTTATTGGTGCGCTCGTTTTCGACACCAGGCCGTCTCCGCAACACCCTCGAATCTGACGAGAGCATCGTGGATCCCAACATTCTGTCCCTCAATATCTTGGCCGCCGGCTATGTCAGGCCCTTGCACGACGACAGGTACTTGCGGTGTTAGTGTCCACTCTCACATCATAACATAGAGAGCCTTCGAAAAGCTATTTAAGCATTTATCCATATCCTTGATTACTAGCTTAAGGTGCACATACTAGTATGCTCTTTGTCCTCACTAGTAAGACAATTCAGCGCTCTAGTAGAACGACTGTCTTACTGATAAGGTTTTTTCCACTTCTTTATTGCACTACTGTATAGCATTTTTGCACACTATTGCACTACTGCACTTCTTTTCTAGCACTAGTAGTACTGCAAGTATTATTAATGACATTATGAAGCTCCTACCAGCTATTACCTAGCACTTTACTAGTTGTACTAGTAGTGCTACTAGTACTACTAGTGACATGACTTTCTACTAGTTATCTAGTACTTCACTAGTAATAGTACTGTAATGCTATCAGTAATCTTAGTGCCTTTATAAAAAATCTAGCACCTCACTAGAACTATTAGCACTACTAGTAGTACTTTTAGCACTACTAGGTATATTTGTAAAATTCTACGTTATCTGCCGGTTCACTAGTAGTACTAGTAGCGCGACAAGTACCATTAGTGACATTATAAAAGTTCTAGTAGTTATCATCTAGTGCTTTACTAGTAGAACCGACAACACTACTAGTACTGTCAGCGACATAAAAATTCTAATAGGTATTTAGCGTTTTACTTATGGTAGTAATGCTGGTAGCACTACTACCTATTATGTATCACTTCACTTGTAGCAATAGTAACACGAGTATGATCAGTGACATTCTAGGAATATTACTAGTCATTAGCATTTCACTAATAGTACTCGTAGCGCTACTAGTACTATTAAGATCTACAGGTTAACATTTTGTGCTTCACTAGTAGCGCTAGTAGTACTATTAGCGACATAAGAATTCTGCTCGTTAATATCTTGGGCTTCACTATTAGTGCTTGTCGTGTGCAGTTTTGCCTAACTGTTAAGATGTCGTTGTCCCACTACTATTATGCCAAATTTGTCTCCTAATGAGGCCAAAGGGCATACTAGTACATGGACCTAAAACCGGATTTGAAGGATATGGAATAAATGCTCAGAAGGCTTCCCATACAAGCATACGATAACTCTATCATGCATGTTCAACTTACAGGAGCTCACATGCAAAATGGTCACTGCGACTTGACATCAATCTAGCTTTGCGAGCTTCCAATGTTTGCTTTCACGTTTGTCGTTTCGCGTTTTGTCATGTCACGCCAGTCATCCCGTTCACTGTCACACATCATGGCGACTAAGCGCAAAATTAACCTACTCCATGCAGACTTAAATGGTCATTTTATTACATTTTTTTACATCACTTGTTTTGTACATACTTTACTAATCAGCATAAGGTCACAGGGAAAAAAATGTAAGTCCAGTAAATGTTTAATGTTGCGAGAAGAGATTCATGTTAGTTGAAAAAGGTTGTTAGGTTTTACTAGAAAAAAATATTGAATTTTGCGTTAAAAGTGACAATTATTCAAGGAAGTTTACTTTTTTTTAACAGAAAGTTATTTCATAAACTTGATAAACTATTTTTTTTAAAAAAGGTCTAATTTTCTCAAAATAGAAACATTATTTTTAGGCAATAAAAAAGTCATATTTGCTAGAAAAGTCACAGTTTTTAATTGGCAAAGTCTTTTAATAGTATAGTTTTTTTTAATAGAAAGAGTAATTTTGAAAAATTATATAATTATTTTTCCACAATAATTCTTATGTATAGTTTTAAGTAATAAAAGTTGTTTTTTAAAATAGAAAAAGCCATGCTTTTTTCATGGGAAAAGTCTATTTTTTAATAAAAACGCATTTTGCGGATAGAAAATGTCAAAATCTTCGACTGAATTAATAATATTTTTTTGATAGAATTAATATTAATAGAATAGGAATACAATTTTTTGGGGGGGCAAAGTAATATTACATCCTGTTATGTTATTTTTGCATTTAATATTTTAGAAAAATATTATAACAGAAGTTCTCAGAGAATAGAGAAAAAAAAATGTTATAAGAGCCTTAATATTTTATGGAACAAAGCCTTAATGTTGCGAAATACAGTGGTAATATTACCAATATACCCTAAATTTGTCGTACCTTGAGGGAAAAAAAATCTTCTTTTACCAAAAAGTTGCTAGCATTTCTGAGGCATTGCATGTTTTTTTAACATTGCAAGAGGCATGTATGAGAAAACACATTTCATCAGCATATTATTACTATTGTAAAAAATCCCGCTAACATATCATTTGAAGTAATTCCATGCCAGAAAGTAACACAGCATGCAGTACATTCATATTTACTCTGTTGCATAATCACTCTTTTTATTATAACGCTTCTAGCCTAAGCATGCTAATCCTAACATTTATTCCCCAAAAATGTCAGTGAATGTTTTACATGTTACATGCAAGAATGACTTGTATACGTTGTGTCGAGCATTTTGAATCTCAATTTATGAATTTTTTTTGAGGGGCGGGTGGGGACGGGGGCGATTCCGTCGCTTTGCCGAGCTACCTGCCTAGCCCGGCCCGCACTGGCTGCTGTTAAGTAGCCTGCATTTGGTCCTTTGCGTTGCTGTGCATTGAGGGACTAACATGAAAAATTCGAATGGCTGCTAATGTTTTTTCTCCCTCCAGTCCACTAATGGAATGTTTTTATTTATCAATTGATTTGCTTTTTTCAGACAGTTTCTTGATTCGGACATGCCTAGGTATATTTTATTTAATTTTTAAATTATGTACAGTGAACCCCCGTTTTATTGCGGGAGATAATGTGTGAAGGAATAAAAAGTAATCCTCCAAATAATTACTTGTGTTGGAGTAAGTCTTCAGTGATTTAAAAACTACTTAAGTACTGAGTCACTGATGAGAAACTTCTGATATATTTATTTTAATCATGAATGTCAAATAGAAACAAATACTACAAGAATGTTCAAGTGTATGAATTGAACAACAATATCACAATTTTGTAGACTTACCTGTATACTGTAAAAATAAAAGTAAATAAATTTTTTTTAAAAAAGTAAAAATCTGTGGAATAGCGGAGGTGCAAAAGTTGAACTGGAATATAGCGTGGGTTCACTGTATTGTATTTTACGCCTTATCTTTTCACATGTGCCCTCATGGTCATTTCTTCGTCAGCTGCACCTGAATCACTGTTTTGTTGTTTGTTCTCTTCATACTTTGCTTGATGTGTGTCTGCATGGCTGGCTTCGCAAGGGGGGATCGGGGGGGTGTTGCTTTTGTTGCTTTTATCACATACACACGTGACCCAGCAGTTGTAGCGCTACACCGTAAAAAAAAAAAAAATACATGCATTCTCTGTGATGGAAACATTTGGTATGAAATTTCTTGAACTTTAAACCGTATTTTCTGTAAACAATGTTTACTTACCGGTACTCAGTTTTCACTGTTGCTGAGCTTTGTCCTGTCCTCCTGTGAAGTGGCTGTAGTGCAAAATTGCGCACGTCAATTACCCCTGGCATTATGGTAAAAAAAAAATCTAATGTTTTTATTATTTACCCTATATGTTACCCAAAATAACTATTACGATTTTTTTGTCATTGTACTTCCAGATTTATTTTTTTTTGTAATTGTTTATGAAAAAATAATTGTCAAGATTTTTAAAAATCTATTTAATAAATAATCAAATCCAATGGTATGATGAAAAAAAGAGAAGAAAGACGCTATGTGGTCGTGTGCATATTTGATGACAGATTCCAGGGAACCATCCAGAGCATTTTCTCTGACGTATTGACCCACAGTGTCCATAATCTTGTTTTTTAGTCTAAAGGTCGGCCTCATCCACGCATGAAGTCACTTGCGGAACTAGTAGCATACACAGCCCACTTCCTGCCTCTCGACCTCTCTCACTCTTCCTCTTCCTCTGTCATCTCTTCTTCCTCACAGCATCTCCCGTCTGGGACTTGACCCGAGGTATTGATCCTCTGTCTCACTCGCACTCTATGGAAAGCCTTTGAAAACTTAGATCCATGTATTAGTACACTCTTTGTCCTCATTGCTAGGACAGCTACGTCACTCGTGAGGGAAAACTGTGCTCTAGTTGACAACTATTACTACTACTGATGTTATAAAGTTCTACCGGTTAACATGTGCTTCACTGGTAGTAGTAGTAGCTTGCATATGTCCACTAGTGCACAGTTTTGCCTCACTAGTAACAAGCAGTTGTCCTACTGATACATCAAAATTGTCTTACTGGTGAGGACAAAGTTTGCACAGTACATGGAACCTCAGCTGGATATCGAGGGTATCGAATAAATGTTCAAACAGCTTCATGGAAAGACATTTGAGCGTTTTGATAAGGAAGCTAGTAGTGCATGACACATGGCTACTAGCCGGGCTTAGTTGTGTTTTTAATGCAGCACAGTAGTTTACTGGTTGGATTATCTGCATTCTAGTAAGACAAAAGTGGCACGAGTAGTAGAAAAACATTGCTAGTAAGATAGCCATTCTACTAGTGCACCTCAGTTGTTCTACTAGTGACAGCAAACGGCATACTATTAAACAGACCTGAAGCTGGCTATCAAGGATATTGAATAAATGCTCACATGGCTTTCTTAATGGACATTTAACTGATATCCTTGATATTGACTAGTGAGGCTAAACTGTGCGTGATACTAGTGACATTATAAAATTCCTGTAGTTTATGTCTAGTGCTTAACTGGTGGTAATAGTAGTATGCAGAGGTCAACTAACAGTACTACTAGCAAGCCAACGCTGTCCTAGTGCATAGTAGTACATGCACCTTAAGCTGGATATCGAATAAATGTGCAAATAGCTTCATGGAAAGCCTTTATTCAACGTCCTTGATGAGGAAGCTACTAGTGCATGATACATGCCTAGTAGTTGTGCCTCATAGTGTTACTAGTGCAGCACTGTTATTTATTAGTAAGGTTTAATTGCAAACTAGCAGGTGAAAATTAGCATTAGCAGTGATACACATTCATTCGACTAGTCTTTGCCATTCCACAAGTGCGTAGAGTTGTCTTACTAGTGAGGACATGGAAGTACATGGACCTTAAACCGGATATGAAAAAAAATGCTCAAATGGCTTTCCGTGCTCATCTTCTTCATTTGTTCATCGTCTCAGCCAGTCAAGCATGACGCCATCGTTTCTTCACCACTCGCAGTAACCTAACAGTAGCGTCTTTCCGCGTCTCATATTGATTGGCCGCGTGTGCCTCTGTTGCCACCGGTCGCCTTTAGGACGTTCTACCGCTTCGAGGCAGCGTGGGACAGCTCCATGCACAACTCCTTGCTCCTCAACAGAGTCACCCCGTGCGGCGAGAAAATCTACATGACGCTCTCGGCTTACTTGGAGGTGACCCTTGAATGGCAGTCACGTGGATGATGAATGTATGCACGTACGTTGACGGGCCGAGATAATAACGTCTGCGTTTTTCAGATGGAGAAATGCACACAGCCGGCCGTGGTGACCAAAGACGTGTGCATGGTCTTCTACTCTCGCGACACCAAACTGTCCGCCTCGCGCTCCATTCGCAACCTTTTCGGCACGGGAAGCCTGAGAGCGGCTGATGGGTGAGTTTAACTCAGACTCCTTCTCGCTCAAACCAAAAAGAATTAACATCTCGCATACATACAAAAAATGTTCACACGCACACACCGAAAAAACCACCTCGTCGAAAAAAACATTCACACAAAGTAAACAATCTCTTACATTCACCAAATAACCTCTCTCTCTCAGCCACACACACACACACACACACACACACATAAAAAATGATTGTGAAAACCCCTCACACTCTTAAGCGATAGTCATTATTTGTGTGAAAGATTGCTCAAAACTTTAAACTGAAGCTCAAATCTCGAACACAGCCAAATAAATCTCACAACCACCCCCCCAAAAATCACCCTGTGAGTCAAAATTGTGTGTAAATAGAAGGCATCTCAAATCTGAAACACACGCAAAAAAACCAAAATGACGCTAATTCACACACGCACTAAATAACACTAACACACAGCAAAACACCTCTTATACACAAAAAACTCAGATTCACCTAAAACCTCTCTCTCACTCTCTCCCTCACTCTCTCGTTTTACTCTCTCCTAATCTCTTGCGCACGCACGCGCGCATAACATAACAAAACACTTCTCACTCACCACAAAAAAATCTTTCACACACCAAATAACTCACTGATACCAAAAACCATTTCACAACACGTGCACACAAACTCCCTCTCTCACACACACAAAACCACAAACACAGACACTCACACACACACCAAAACACCACTCACACATATCAAAAAGTGCCCACCCTCTTCCTAAAACAAAAACTAAAAACTTACACACACAGAGAATTAAAAAGTAATAGTGCGTAAGGTTTTTTTTCTGGCCTGAGATTCATCTGTGACAGTCAAAAATTGTGAAAGTCTCAGCTAAAACCAAAAAATGGAAACATTCTCCCAATTTTTCCTTCATCATCTTCTCCTTCTTCCACAAGGAACCGCGTGACGGGTGTGTACGAGTTGAGCCTGTGCAACTTGGCGGACGCGGGGAGTCCGGGCATGCAGCGGCGCAGGCGGCGAGTGCTGGACACGTCGGTGGCGTACGTCCGTGGCGAGGAGAACCTGGCCGGCTGGCGGCCTCGCAGCGACAGCCTCATCCTGGAGCACCAGTGGGAGCTCGACAAGCTCAGCCTGCTTCAGGACGTGAGTGACTTTATTTGGCCTTCTTGTTCGTCTTCTGTTTGGGAAATGTCAACCGGTGATGCCCAACTAGAGAAATGCGATGATGATGAAAATGTTACTTGAAACAGATTTTGCAGGGATGAGAATTTACTGCCAATCGGCAGCTTTGTGACTTTTTTAGACCAAAATGAGCATTCTCGGGATAAGTGCAAATCCGTTGAGAAATGCGGGGGGCTCAGGTTGATAAGCAATTAAAGAGTGGGGGACTGTTAAGAGATTGACGACCCGTCAAAGGTGTTGGTGTTTGAAGAGAGTTTTCGTGCGCCTTTTCCAGTGTGTGTCCTAGAGAGGTGAATGGCATTGCCATTTAATGTGTAGTGTTCTTTTTTTCGGTTTGCTACCGATGGACGCGCGCTAACGTTCGCATTAGCTGGCGCTAAATTGGCCGAGTGCATAATGTCATTTGTGTCTGTTTACCTCAGTTAATGTGCCTTATATCCGTCGGGTATATTTGATAAGCACATTAGCATCCAAGTTTTTGTCGCCCTCTACCCCTACGTCGACGTTTTGGCTCAAGGCGGTTGTAATGATGAATAGAATACTGTATACAAAAATAAATATTGAGATACACATGTATTGAAGGAAAATTCCAGAAAAAATGAATTAATTGAATTATTTAATTAAAAAAAGAATAAGGAAATGATCAAAACACCAATACTCTATAATTCTTCAAGAAGAAATGAGGGGTTGGACAACTAAGGATTTTTTATATTGTGATGAGATTCTCGTCTAAGTCATTAATTGGGCCAACCCTTTGAGGAAATACTACTACTAATAATAATAATGCATCCGATTTATATATACTAATACTCAAATGTAAGAAATCTCAACTTTGTTTGTTTTTGTCCGTCAGGTGGAGAAGACCAAACATTTCCTGCTGCTGCGGGAGAAGCTGGAGTCCACCTTACCGCTGGCGGGTCGGGAGGCTCAGCAGCCGGCGGAGGAGGAGCCCGACGACCGGTCTCCGCCCGCCCGGGTTCAACCGGAAGTCTGCGCTGCGTCCGACATCACCACTGAGAGGCAAAAGGAGCTCGCCACTAAGGTCACATACATTCCCACTTGACTGCATTGAACTTTACCACTGCTGCACACTTTAAACACGTTTATTGAAGCGTAAATAAACTGATCAGAACACACTTCTAAAAGTATTCCTTAGCGCCGGTTCACATTCTCTCGCTGTCAAGAAAAGCGAGAATATTGGGTAAATGAAAGGAAGACTCCAAATAAGATCCTAAGCGTGTATGCTTCAAGCTGTTGTCACTCCACTCACACGTGAAGTGTACTGTAATACTGACACGTATAACAGAAATGATTCAACCAAATCATAGTCATTTCATCTTAACAAACATCCATGAGCTTAAAGCTAACGATAATGTGAAACGTCTTTGAGGGGCTAATAGTAGTTAGCATAGATGTTACATCAATTATTAACCTGTAACAATTGCTAATTTAATAGACACGGGCAACAACACATTCAAACAGCATACAGTATTACTCCCATAACAAAATATAGTGCTGAAATGAAAGCTATATTGAAAATGAAAAAAAAATACAAATTTTAATAAATGAACTGCTGTAAAAACAAATTACAAAATTGACATGCAACATTTTACAATAAATTGATAGTAAATGTTCAAACCAATTGGGCGCTTTTTGTCCACACAGTGTTTGCGGCTGCTCACTCACTCCTTCGACAGAGAGTACACTCACGTGTGCATCAGTGCCAGTGAAAGCAAGGTACTTCCTCTTCATACCACAACAACTTCCTTTCACGTTAGCCCTAACATAACACACCTGTGCACGTTTGTTTCAGATCTCTGAGATGTCCGTCACCACGCTGAGAGACTCGGCCTCCACCTCCGCCCTCAACACCATCACGCCCTCGTCTACCTGCCCTTCCCTGGTGGAGGGTTGCTATGGCAACGCTGAGCTCAGGTCACCCCTGAATATGTCAATATTGTAAATTAGCAGTATAGACATTAACTCAAGGTTTTTTTTGTGTGATGAAAGAAGAGTCCAATCTTTCATTTGGTAGTTTCGGTGTTTACATATGTGTCAGAAAACACAATATTCTGTGAGATTCTGAGCGAAAGACTTAAATATGATATAAATATGCTACATTAGAGGTGTATTGTCATTAACCATTTTGTAAATATAGTGCAATGGAGGCATATACAATAAATAAGATGGAAATATATTCACTTTTCTGCAGACCTCCCGCTCCGCGCTCCCGCGCTGTCAGTCCAAGTCCCGACGCGCAGCCGGATGCCGACGCCAAGAAGTGCGTGGGCGCAACTTCTGAAGTGAAACCTCGCATACGTAGATTTGTCCCTGACATCCAAGAGATCCGAGTCAGGTGAGGCGGTCGCGTCCGCTGGAATGACTGATGCCGTATAGAAGAATCTACAAACGCTGATAGCTGACACAGACATACAGTACCTTGTTGGAGGTAATGGCGTTGTTGCCTCCTCGCAGCCCCATCGTGTCCAAAAAGGGTTACCTGCACTTCCTGGAGCCGCACACCAACGGCTGGGTGAAGCGCTACGTGGTGGTGCGCCGGCCGTACGTCTACATCTACAACACGGAGCGTGACGCCGTAGAGCGCGCCATCCTCAACCTGTCCTCGGCGCAGGTGGAGTACAGCGAGGACCAGCAGGCCATGCTCAAGGTGTGACACGTCATCTATTGATTAGCGATTGACACCTAGCCAGCTCCCAATCATTTTCCTTATTTTTTTTTTTCCTCTCCAACAGACCCCCAACACATTTGCCGTGTGTACGGAACACCGCGGAATATTGCTTCAAGCCACAAGTGACAAAGACATGCATGACTGGCTGTATGCCTTCAATCCTCTCCTGGCGGGGACTATCAGGTATAGTGTCGGATGCTAACATGCTAACATTTGGCATGCTAACAGATAACAATATCAGTTTAAAAAGCACTGAGGCAGATCAATAAGTATCTTACATCCCACCTCTGTAGTTTTGTACCATAACAAATAACAATTGATCAAATGTTACAAGTTAGATAAAAATGCTAACATGTTAGATAAAAAATGCTAACATACATCGAGATATCAACCTGAATAGAGAAAGCGCTAAAGTAGATCAATCAGGTTTTTACATGACTCTCTGTAATTGGACACTATTATAAATGAGAATTATTAAACATACTAATATTCAAGTTAAAACGCAAACACGCGAATAGCTTGCGCGATATCAGTTACCAAGATAGCAACCAGAGTAGAGCGCACAGGCAGCTCAATAAGGATTTTCCTATCCCTGTTAAGTACTATAACAAATAAAAATGCTATCATGTTGATAAATATGATGCTAAAAATGGTGACATACAGCAAGATATCAACTTGAATAGAGAAAGCACAAAGGCAGATCCATAAGGTTTTTACATCCCTCTCTTTAGGAGGAAACTATTCCAAATGAGAATTGTTAAAATGCTAACATTCTAGACAAAATGCTAACATGATAGGTGGTACAGTAATATGTAAAATAAAAAAAAGTGCTCAGGCAAGTCAATAATGCTCTTGTGTTCCTCTCTGTAGTTGGCTACTATTACAAATAAGGACTATCAAAATGCTAACATTTTAGATATCATGCTAACACGCTAGTAGTTGACATGCTGACACACAGCAGGATAGCAACCTACATAGTGCTATGGCACCATTATAAGTGTCTTACAACCCGCCCTGTAATTCATGTCTATTAAAAATAAGTTAGGTGATAGAATGGTAGCATGCCAAATGAAACGCTAACATGCTATTTGGCCTCCGTCCCTCAGATCCAAGTTGTCCAGAAGACGAGTGGGACAGATGAGGATGTAATGGAAAAGACTTGAGATGTACATAGACCACCGCCCCATCTCCATTTCCACCACCACCGTCGCCATATTCCTTCCCCCTGCTAGCGTTCCTCGACGCCATCTTGTGTCAGGACTTTTCTAATCAGTCCGGTAGTCAGACTCCATACGTGTGTGGTGATGTCATGTAGTCGTGTCAGTGGCGCATCCGGCCTTATACATACAATACATTACATACTGTACGTCTGTGCGTGCGCGTGTGCGTGGACACGCAGGAAGAAAGGAAATCGGAATTTGGGCAAAGGTATTGGGACACTCACAAAGTGAGAAAACTGGATATTAGGGCAAAAGTATTAAGATACCCAAGAAGTAAGAAATTTTGCGTTTTTACAAAAGTATTGGGTCATCCAAGAAAGAAGAAAAATGGAGTTTGGACAACTGTATTGGCAAATCTGTCAGAAGCTATAAGTGAAGACAGTTTGGACAGAAGTATTGGGACACCAATAGGAAATGGAAAATGTTTGAAAAGTTGGATAAAATAATAGAACATTGGCAAAGATATGTTGGAATGTGTCTTGGATTGGGAATTTGAATTTTTTCTGTCTAGCATGCATTTTTGGCCTCGGACGGAAAATGACCTTCCCCCAACACCTGACCGGTTAATCCACGAACAAGTGTGTCCCAATACTTTTGTCTTTATATGCAGAAAAAAATGTTTATCTTTAACAGATCTCTTCTTTTTTTTTTTTTTTCCATTTCTATGACAAATTTCCTCACGCGCTGCCTTCCATGTGTGCACATCTGCACTCGCGCAACACAACAGCGACGCCACATTCATCCTCACATTTTGAAACTTCCACTCTCTCTTTATTTATTTTTGTATTAATTTTCCATCTGCATGTATTTATTCATTGACAAAGACGTTTACAGTATATTTGTAAAGTGGTGCAATGTCTGCACACGGCACTTTGTGAGACGCTCCCTCCCATATTGTTGTTTTGAAACAACCACAAATACAACCACAAATACAACCACACTTTTACTTGAATGAATCCCCTCCACCCTTTAAATTGTCAGGCCAGTAGGAAGTAGTATGAAATTATACATATAAAAACTGTATACAGTTTACTGTATAAAGTGCATATGGATGACATGTAGTGCCTCACGGTTGCGTTCTATCGCACAACCTTCACGCTGCTATTTGTGCTCTTCATCCCTACATCATCATCAATATGTGTCATCATATACACGTCTCCACTTTAATCTCACAATAATCTCAATCCGAGCATTTGTAACACAACAGAACCTCCAAAGTGGTACACCATTAGAAACGTTTTTGTTGAATATTTATTGCCATTAAATTAAAATAAGAATGTAACTCATTTTAAGTTACATCTTAGTTTTATATTTGATTATATATTTTATTTATTTTTATTGCTATGCAGTATATAATTAACATATATTACATTTTATATCATTTATACATGCCTCACGACTTTAAATAAAACAATTTTCTTGTGTGACTTTTATTAAAAATGGACAACAATATTGTTGATAAGCCGAAGTCTCGTCAGATTTGCCAAAGTCAAAATCCTGCGTGATGTCACATATGACGAATATTTGTGTGAACTTTAAAAGACCAATTTTTAATGGGCTTTGGAGGTTCTGATGTACTCTACTTAGCCCACCCCGCCCAAATTCAAACTTGAAACGTAAGATTATTTTTTTTTACATTAATTGGTAATCCATTTTTCACATCTCGGATGAGGTGAGTGTGCGTCAGGTCAACCAACCTGAGTGCACGCTCACAAAAAAAAAAAACGTTTCCTTTACATTCGTGCGCAATGGTTCTCAGACTTTTTACATCAAGTACCACATAAAAAATATAATATCACCATCAAACATTAAAATACAGTAGCATAGTACATTGCGCTGAAATGAGGAAAAGATGTAGTTAAATAATCAATTCAAATGTGTGGCACAAAAAAGTTACAATTGAGCTGTAATTTAAAAAATGTACTGCACTACCTCAACAGTAAAAACATCGAATGTAACATCAACATGCACATGCGCTTAAATATAGGGAATTAAATACTGCACTTGAATAATGATTCAATTAGAATTTACTGCGCATAAAAGTCAAATACAACTGAACTGTAAAAATGTACTGTACTAAAAGCGTATTTTTTTATTTATTATACACAGTATAAACATTAAATCTGCGCTGACATACAGGAAGATAAAAAAACGAATTAAATATTGATTCATTTCAAATGTATTGCGCATAAGTTAAATACAACTGAACTAATGTACTATGCCAGTTGAAAAAAAATACACGAAAAGTACAAACTGTGCTGTTCTGGATTTAAAAAAAAAAAAGCCAATATCATTATGCACATTTCGAACATCAGTACTGCGCCAAAATATAGGAATACTGTAATGTACAAATGGAAATGGTGAAATATAGAATATTAATTAATATTAAATACCGATACAATTAAAATGTATTGAGAATAAGTTAAATAACAATTGGATTGAAATAACATACACTACTGTACTGTATTAAAAAGTTCAATACAACTGAAAGTTTTCAAGAATTACTGCCCTTAAGCGTACGTCGTATACATGTCCATTCATATGCAACACATTGACATTTTGACTACATGTACAACCAATGTCATCACGTTTTCATCAGGCCTTTTCATGTGTGTCACATTGCATCCAACCAAAGTTGTTGCAGTCACTCAACACTGAATGTACAAGCCACATTTTTAAGCTCCTACCACTACTGAAGTGCTCGTGTGTGCGTGTGCTCCCATAAGACCTCACGCACTTCAAGACGTGCACTTATGTGTGTTAATGTGTGTGCGGCACCACTGTTGTTATTACGCACCCGTTGGCTGTCATTTTCTATCACCCTCCGCTCTGAATGGAAAAAGGCAATTTTTGTGCTTCCACATTTCTTTTTCCTTCTCTCTCTCGAAGAAAAAAAACGACATTGCATTGTATATAATAAACATGATTGCTGTGAACGGTGTGTATCATATCATCAAGCGGCCGAGATCTTACTGTAAATGGGCTGTAGGAGTTCAGTGTGCGTCTTTTTTTGAGTGTCGGAGTAAAGCGTCCAAATGTTTGTGCGTGTGTTTGCACTGAAGCACATTGTCATATGTGGAATAAAAATAAAATAACAATGATGCAACACTTACTTGGCCTCAGTTATTTATTTTTTTTAGGCACCGCTGGCAGTTATAGCTGCAAGTGATTCAATGTTATTTATGAAACGGGGCTTCTTGAGATACACAGAATGGTGATTTTCAGTGCTGTACTAGTAGTACACGGGTGCCCTCTAGTGGCATGCACAACAATCACTGTCAAGTACAGTTCAGTTTTATTTCACTTTTGAGTACAATACATTTATGTTTAATTTTTAAGAACTGTTTTGAAACTCCTTTTAGATACCTTTTTATTTCATTTTATCGAAAAATCATTGAATTGAATCATTAAGTAATGTTTTATTGTTTTGTGTTTAAGATCAGTATTTAATGTTGAAATTATGTTAGTGGCTTCAACTTTTTATTTTTAGTTCTGTACAGTACATTTTTTTACATTGAGGTACTGTAAAGTAATTTCTTTTATATTTCAAGTAGTACGGGATTTTTTAGTACAATATTAAGTACAGTTCTGTTGTATTTAACGTTTATGTGCAGTACATTTTAATTGATTATTTGAGTACAGCTTTTTTTTATTTTCCTATTTTTAATCACGATATTAATGTTCATACTTTTCATGTTACAATGGCTCACAATAATATTAAGTACAATTCATGGGAATAAAACCTTTGTCTTTTGACGAACACTCGGGTCGCAACCTTCTACTGTATTTTAATTTCCGTCATGATAGTACTTGAAGAGTTGAGGATTTTTTTAGGTATAAAAAAAATCTGAGATCCAATGGCTAAGAATGAAACTGCGGTTTTTGTTTGTTTGTTAGTTTTTAATAAATTGATTAAATAAAACTAAATGTGGTTGAAAAAAATCAAGATCAAATCTGGCAACCCAGTCATGGAGAGTACATTGAAGACAGCAAGGTTGCCATAATCAGAAAATCAAATGAGTAGTGTATGAGTGCATCTTTAATACAGAGAAATCAATAAATCACCATACATATAGTAAAAGTATTAATACAACTAGTGATAGTAGTAATAGTAGTAGTAGTAGTACTCATACTACTAACGACGATTCCGGCACCGTAATTCGTTATCTGGATATTCCATTCTGGAGGATATTATAGTATACTGAACATGAGTGTACATTTTAATCATGTGAAAACACCTTTGAAACAAACACATTTATTAAATAAAAGGATTGTGGTTGTAAAAACGGAACGACTGCTTAACTGAATTCGTTAAACCTGGCAACCCAAGTAGAGGAGCGTCTATCACTAGTCTCCTCTGCTTTCGCTTGGCTAGCAGATTATTCACGAGCGAGGCGCAGTAAGAGTATCTCCGGGACAACTTGACATCACTTGACAAGGTCAGAGATGAAGATGAGCATCTAAACCTGCCGTGGCGCTTCTATATTGAACATATTTTATGACTATTGAATCGCTATAATTCTGCTAGTAGGTATACCTGCTACTTGTAAGTCGAGCTCACTTCACGGCAGCAACTGTAGCGACCGGTAAAACTCATTTAAAATATGTCAATACAGACTGACTTTTGTCGCTAATTAAGTAGTCGTGCCACTCTTAAATCATACCTCGGACATGTCTTTTTGTTACTTTCAATTCATTTTGTTTCAGTTTCACAATGTGTCATCACTAACGACACATCAGTTGACACACACATTCTGAATTTACCTGTGTGTATGTTGTAGACACGTTCTTAATGTGATTGTATGTTGACTCATTGGTCAAAATAATTGTTTTGCCCTCCTTTTTAGTGTAATACCTCAGTGATGATGTTTTGGATCAACTGGCTTTCCCGCAAGCATCTTGAACATGGCGCGCTCGGATGACGCAAGGGTTTCGTAGGCATGTTTAGCGCAGCCATATTGGAGCGGTACATGTCGGGTTCCTCATCGCGGTTCATCGTTCGCCCTCCCTTTATATCGAGGATTCCCCAACCGATTTTTAAAATGGATTTACCTTGACATACGAAGTTAATTGGT
The DNA here is from genome assembly GCF_054856515.1 of Filicampus tigris. NCBI lineage: Eukaryota > Metazoa > Chordata > Actinopteri > Syngnathiformes > Syngnathidae > Filicampus > Filicampus tigris. Next base: position 16,809,586 of record NC_141228.1, read on the forward strand.
TTTGTGTCAATGCTCAGAACGCAAAATATCACAGATGAAATGAATAAAAAACACATCAACGTGTTTTGTGACTGATTCAAACCTTTTCAGCTTCAAAATGTTCAGCTCATTGAGGACATCTAGACAACTATTCCCGTTCACTAAAGTTACACATTTTTTCACAGTACAATCTCAAATATAAGAGATTTTTTTCTCTTATGCATTTACCTCCAAGTTCCACATTTCGGAACTGAATCAAACCATCCAACTTTCAGACATTCAGATAATTCAAGACATATTCCACATTCCCCCAAATTCCACACTTTTGATGTAAAAAAATTCCAAATTTTCCACCGTAAATTTCTTACACATTTGCGTACCTCCTCCTGTTACATTTCTTGACCGATTTGAACCATTCCAACTTAAGATGTTCAGCTCACTGAAGACATCTTGTGAACTATTTCCATTCCGCAAATCTTGGCAATAAAATCCCAAAATGTAAGAGATATGTTACACATGTACTGACCAATTCAAACAATTCCAAGTTTCACATTCTACATTGCAATTCATTCCACAGTGTTTCAGTTCAGCTTTTCAGCATCTATCATCCATCCATCTATGGATCCATTGATAGTTAAAAGTGCTTTTTCCCCAGATGTCGAGTCAATGCAATGCCGAAACATCCCCCAGACATGGAAGAGAGTTTGGTAACACCGAAAAGAGCCACGACAGGTGGGACCTTAAAAAAACGATTGATGAGTCAACGTCACTGCTAATGCTAATTGCTAATAAACACACTGATTCAGCATATATATGGACTATAATGCTACGACGCCGGTGGCACCTGAAGTGATCCAGGCCACATACGAGGCCATGCGGGACGCCTGGGGAAACCCAAGTAGCAGCTATGTTGTAGGTGAGGCTACTTTTGCTGAGAATGTAAATTCAAAGACATTGAGACCATTCCAGCTTCAAACTGCTTAACTCATTCAGGATATCTACAAAACTGTTTCAACATTCCCTAAATTCCCCTATTTTCAATATTCCACATTTTCCAAGATCAAATTCCCAACTTCATGCGCAGAAATTTCACAATTTCTACCTACTCCGAATATCTACACATTTCTCAACTGATTCAAAGTATTCCAACCAGCTCATTCAGGACATATTGGGAACTTTTTTTCACATTCCAATAATTCCCACTTTTTTAGAATTCCACGTTTTAAAATGAGCAAATTACGAGACATTTGACATTTGTTTGCTCTGCCCACATTCCTTAACCGATTAAAACTATTCCAACTTGTACATTTTTAGCTCATTCGGGACAGTTGCTTTCCATTTTGAAGTTACTATTTTGCTGTATGTTAGCATACCTACTGTTAACATTGAGTAATTCCCTTTAGAGCTAGTACTTGAATACTAGGCAAGATGTAAAATCTGCTTCGACTGCACTGATCAATATTATTAATCAGTATTTTAAAAAGATTACAATTCTGACATTCTACATCAATGTTAACCTTAATTCCTCAGTCTCAGCTCTTCAACATTCACATAAAATTTCAACACAAATTGCATTATCTTTTTGCAATTTGTCCTTTTAAGGCATGAAAGCAAAGGCCATTATTGCTCAGTCCAGGGAGAACGTGGCGAGAATGATCGGAGGCAACTCCGAGGACATCATTTTCACCTCGGGCGGAACTGAGGTAATGCATCTCTTTCCCCGCTGACATTTTAGGAAACTGAAAAATTAAAAAACGGAATTCATTCCAGTGCAACAACATGGTGCTCCACACTGCCATCGAGCATTTCTGGTTTAACCAACGTGACGCCAGAAAAGAAGACGACAGAAGCTTGCCACACATCATTGCCTCCAATGTGGAGCACGACTCGGTTAAACTGTTGGCCGAGCATCTGAAGAAGAAAGGCAAAGCGGGTACGAGGACGGCAACAATGAAATATAATTGTCTTTGTTGAAGTTTAGTACTGAACTGCAGCCTCTTGCCTTTTGCATCAAAATTAAAGGAATGTTCTTTTGCAGATTTTACCTTTGTGCCGGTTTCCAAGGCGACTGGCCGCGTGGAGGCAGACGACGTGGTCGCCGCCATGCGTCCCAATACCTGCCTGGTGTCCATCATGCTGGCCAACAATGAGACGGGCATCCTCATGGTAAGAAAAGAAGTTGGGGAAAAAGACAGCTTTTCAATCAACACAGAATTGGACATGGACCCATATCCAAAATTCAACAGGAGGTCGGCCATTTTGCTTTGAAGCAGCCATTTTGGGGCAAGAAAAAAAATAGTCCCTGACTCCACGTCTACCAATTTACATCAGTATGGGTGGGCATGTCTATCTTAACAGGAAGGATATTATATTATTATATTTTTTTCAAGAATATGTTCTATGCAAGCCCACTTGTTGAAACAGGGCATTCTGATTAATTTTGCGTTTGTGGAATATAAATTAAGCAGCAAAATGCACTCATTTTTAGTAATCTCTGGGGACGGCCATTTTGTCTTCTGTCGACAGAAAATGACATCACAACTGCTCGCAACGACCAATCACGGCTGAATCTGAGCCGCAATTGGTCGCTGTGAGCAGTTGTGATGTCATTTTCAGTTGACAGAAGACAAAATGGCCGCCCCCAGAGATGGCTGAAAACGAGTAGATTAACATTTATTCCACAAATGCAACATTTATCAGAATGCCCTGTTTCAACAAGTGGGCTTGCATAGAACATATTCTTGCAAAAAAAAAAAATGAAATGTTTGCGTTGACTTCCACTTTGAGGATTGCCCAAAATTGAACATTCGGTCAGCTATGTTGGTTGAAGCAGCCATGGAGCGAATTCAGGGTTCAAAATGTAGGAAGAAATAATTAGCCCCCAACAAACTCGGTGGACATGTTTCTTGTATTGTATTATAACTTTCCATTTGTATGTCAGCCCATCCGCGAGATCTCGCAGCGCATCCTCTCACTGAAGCAACAGGATGAGCGTGTGCGTGTCTTCATCCACACGGACGCCGCTCAAGCCCTGGGGAAGATCCCAGTGGACGTCAAAGAACTGGGTGTGGATTACCTCACCATCGTGGGTCACAAGGTGGGCAGTGTGTGAACATTTTTCATCAAGGCGCAATCACCTTATAAAGAGTTTTTATTAGTTCATTTGTATTTTTTTTTTTTTAGTTTTACGGACCCCGCATTGGTGCGCTGTTTGTAAACGGCTTCGGGGTGAAAACGCCGCTCTATCCTTTGCTGTTTGGCGGCGGGCAGGAGAGGATGTTTCGACCCGGGTATCATGTTGAGATTTTAGAACTTTTTTATAAATGAAGCAGCGAAAACAAAATGTTAATACATGTGGTGCCTTTAGCTTGTTTTTAGAATATACCTTGCTTAAAGGGTTGTAGCTAGTGCAACTTCAAACCTAGTTAAGCGCTAAGCTAGCGCTTAGCTAGCAATAAGTTAGCAGATTTTGGTGAGGCAGAGTTAAGTGGTTTGGTTAAATACACAAGGTGAATTTGTCTTCGCTTTAGCTTTAAATGTAAAAACAAAAATGTTTGCTCGCAACTGAAGACTCAAAATTGGGTTAGCAAAGGCTTGTATCTCGAAAAAGTGGTTTGTCGGGTCACTCGTGAATCGAGGTACCACTGTATTCATAAATAGAGGAATAAACTAACGTTTCTGTCTTCGTTTTTAACATGGCAGCACAGAAAACACACCAATGATTGCTGCACTGGGAAAGGTATGTTTTAAGGGTTAATGATTATAATAATATTGATAGATAGGTACTTTATTCATACCATGAATAAAATTGTCAGAACAATAACATTCACTCATACACTTGTAGGAGTGCATATTAGTAGCCACGAAATACAGCCCCCCTCCCCAAAAATGTACTCAAGTAACAGGACTGTAATGTTACAGTATTTGAATTTTACTCTTAAGTATTGCCTGGTAATTAAAAAATCTACTTACGTTCTGAGTAAGTGGTAAGTACTGTAACTTTGGAATTACTTATTTTTTTAAGTAGTGCATTAATCCTGAAATACACAAAAAATGTAAAACGGGAAGTTGCAAATGACCGCCATTGATCACTTATAAATACATATTTCTGTGTAAAATAATATAAACTAAAGCTCATTCAATTTTTTTTTTCCAAGTTAACTTTCACATATGAAACAGCACAAAAAGTTCACCAGGCAGAAATTATTCATTGTGTAATATTAGTATATAAATTGATAATATTGAACTTTGATAGGTGGGTTTACCCACATTTATCAGCAAATGACGTCTGTTTCATTACTCAAAAACAATTTGAGTTCTGCCACCTTACATATTCATCTTCAGTATTGTCCACACATTTCTGGTTGCCAAACAGTTGCCATAAAAAAACAACAACATTTGTGTATGTAAGGCATATTTAATTAATAACATTATTTATTATTCAATTGTTTATCATATTTTCTTCAGTCATAATCACCTATAAAAGGCATCCAAATGACTTCCTAAATATTATGAAATGCTACATTTTTCTTATTGTATGATACATACCAGCCCTCGCGGATCCTGAGGTCCTCTGGCGCCGGCCTTTTATTTATTCCAAGGGTGAGGACCAAAATGCATGGCGAGGCTGCATTCAGCCGTTTTGGTCCTCACCTTTGGAATAGCCTGCCAGAGGACGTCAGGTCTGCAGAGACTGTTGATATTTTTAAGAGGAAGCTCAAGACACACCTTTTTAGTTTGGCTTTCAACAACTTTTAAATAATGTATCTTTTCTTTTGATTGAAGATAATTCTATGTTTTGCTTTGAATGTTTTAAAGCACTTTGAGTTGCATTTTTATGTATGAAAAGTGCTATATAAATAAAATGTGATTGATTGATACTATTTTGTTTGTAACTTTTTTGGGGGGTGTCCTTTAGGCTGCTGAACTGGTGACGGCTCGCCTGTCCGACTACGAGAGTCACATGCGAGACGTAAGAGAATACTTGGAGGAGCGCCTCAAGGTTAGTTTGAATATGGTCTAAAAAATGAAATCTCCGATTTTATTGACACTAAATTCCAATTTCCGAGTAGCTTATAAGGAAATGATGATGACATTATTGGAAAAGTTTGACTTTTTAATGGGCGCAGCAAACTCAACCTGCTTCACAACAAGCATCACGATGCAAAACATCAGAGACAGGCTAAAGAATAGCATCAGTGTTGCAGCGTTCTAACACTTGAAGCAATGGATATTTGAACACACAGACAACACCTGTATAGACAGACGGTAAAACTCACAGGTATATATTCTTTATCCAAAATTACTGCATCTTACTGAGCAGGTGTGACCGACTCCATTTATATCTTTAGGATTCATATTTGACATGTGGCCAAAGTACGCACATGAGAAGGAGCCGCACAATGAATTAAACATGAAGCCCAAACTGTTTAATTCTTTATATTCTTTTAAATTATGATAGGCACAATACCGTAAACTACTATTTTTTTAGATAAAAAAAAAAAAAACATGTTGCAGAAATTTTTGTTTGTGCTTTTTGGAAGACTGAAACAGATTCATTCATTGATTCTCATACATATCACTGACTGGTGTCTTAAAAATATTTGCGAGGCACCGCTGTACGGTTCTGTTTTTCTTTATTAAAATCATGTAACAAAGGAATTTTGTTTTTTATTTGGAAGGTTTGAATAGATGAATGGCATTTCCATTCATTTCACCACGTTTATGTGTTCCCCTGGCAGGCCGTCTTCAAAGACAAGCTGCACTTCAACAACCACTTCCAGGGTTCCGATTGCCTGCCCAACACTTGTAACGTGTCCATCCTGGGTCCAGGCTTACAAGGTGTCCTTTCGACAGCCTCCTGAGCCACTTCAAGCTGCTTTGGGATCATTTATAATAATAATTCAAACTTTGATTGTTGTCGTTCTGCCTCAGGCTGGCGAGTTTTGTCCCGCTGCAAGAAGCTGCTGGCCAGCGTGGGCGCCGCCTGCCACTCGGACCAGGGAGACAGGTGACGTAGCTTCGAGGGCCACTGAGCACGCTGCCAGCTTGGCTCGTGAAGTGCTGGAAATTTTCCGGTTCAGACAAAATGGACTCTTCAACTCCAATTCCAATCGAATTTGACTGAATTGTGTACAACGGTCAATCTTAAATCCAACGCGCATCCCCACCTGGGTTGATTCACACCACCGATCTTTTTGCGGTCCGTCAGGCCTTCGCCCATCCTCCTGAGCTGCGGCGTGAGCCCCGAGGTGGCGTCCAACGCCCTACGGCTGAGCGTGGGCCACACGACCAGCAGAGAGGATGTGGACGCCGCTGTGGAAGACCTGCAGGAGGCCGTGAAGCTTCTGGAGCGCAGCCAATAAAGCCTCTTGATCACACAGGCAGGCACACGCTTTTTTAACAGATTTTACGATTATATCTCAACTATGCGCAATGGCTCTTTTTAACCATTTCAATTTGCATTTGCACCAAATTGTACCCGTCTTATTTACTCTATGTAACTGAACAGTATTCATTCATGCATCTTCTACTGTATACGGCTTGGCCTCACCGAGAAATTATGAATCCCAATAAGCTAGTTCGACAGCAGCAAAATTATATCATGTAAACTGAGTCACTCAATAAATACTGTACAATGAATAAATCTTGTTCTGGCACTGTACATTCTTTTAGTAATTTTAATAAGATACTCTTAAGTTCTTTACTTTGCATTTAAATGTCTTAAATTATTTTTTTGGGCGAGGGATGTGTTTAAATGTTGCATTTTTAATTTTGTGAAGCACACCTTGTGTATGAAAGCTGCTTTGCCTTGTAGCTGGCATCGTTGCAGAGCTTGGTTTTAAGATCAGCACAGCTTTTGCGTAGAAGATAAGATTAGGCGGTGAATCTCGACTTGTCACATCGATTATGGGGGAGAGAAACGGCAACACGATGAAAGTCGGGACAAGTTGAGGTACCTCGCACTCGAATGGACTGTATATGTATGGTAGAAGCGGAATATGTTTTTCACGGTAAGTAGTAGAAAGTGTGTCGAGATCGTTCTTTTGTATTTTGCTACCCAAAGCAATTCCTCAGTCTTGTTTTTGTTGTTTTATAAATTGGGGTGTCACATAAGCAAAAAGTAGCAGCATCAAAGTTGCTATTCTGTTTGACATGTACATTTAAAAAAAAAAAAAAAAGCTTGTTTTCCCTGCTTGTTGGTCATAAACTTGTGTTTTTGGGAAAACCAGCCCATATTCCACTGCACTAAACGCATCTACTCTTTCTTTTGGTAGGTTCAGTCACTAAAGTGTTTATATTGTCAGAGAACACAGCATTCTGTGGGCTTTGAAAGACGAGTCGAAATACTTTCAAATGTCTGGAAATCAATGACAAAAGGGGGAAGAATCGCATTTCCATTCAGTGGCATCATGCTATCCCCCTGACTTGAGTCATGGGTCAGCATGTGGTCAGCGGCACACAAAAGCAACTCAGCAGTCTTTCGTTACCTTTCCGAGCGGTTGGCTCGGCTGCCCCTCCGCAGCCACGCCGGCCAGCTGGCTGCCTCTCAGGTGTCACTTTTCCGCCACGGTAGGAGGAGACAATGACACGTTTAACCTCCGAAGAGCTCTTTGGTTCCCAAAACTAACTATGGTCCTCCACCAGGCCATCCGAGCGGCCCGAGCGGGCGACCTGCACGCCCTGCGGGAGCTGGCGTCTCGTGGCCTTCTCTCGCACGCCGTGGACGCTCAAGGCGCCGGCCCCGCGCACCACGCCGCCCGCTGCGGCCGCCTGGAGTCCCTCCGCTTCCTGGTGAGCGAGTACGGCCTGCCGCCCGACGCCCGGGCAGCCAATGGGGCCACGCCGGCCCACGACGCGGCGGCCACGGGACACGTGAGAGAGCTGAAGTGGCTGCTAGATGAGGCGGGATGCAGCGTGGAGGTGAGTCATACATTGAAGCCCCTCGAAATCACGCCGTTTATGTTTCGCGTCCACTGCTCTTTTGCAGGACCGGGATGCCGCCGGTGCCACGGCGCTGCACCTGGCCGCCCGCTTCGGCTGCGTGGAGGCGGTCCGCTGGCTGCTGTCCGTCGGAGGCTCGGCGGCGGAGGAAGCGGAGACCGAGTGCGGCGCTGTGGCGGCTCACTACGCCGCCTTCTACGGGGACCTCGGCTGCGCGGAGCTGCTTGTTGACGACGCGCAGCGGTCAGGTCACACAGGGGTCACGCGTGTGGCGCTACTGAAAGGGCTTTACTTTTTCTACATTTTGTTATGTGATTATTTCAAAACTGAAATGTTTTTTTCCTCTCAAAAACTCACAGAAACCCCGCAATGATAGCATATTTTTTGCTATTGTATTCACACTGCTTCACTTCTTCATCGGGTTATGTTAAACTTATTCCAAAATAGAATAAATTCACTTTTTCACCCCAAAATTCTACACACAACTCCTCATAATAAAAAAAGAAAAATGAAATTGGCCATTCAGTGTAGTGCAGTGCTTGACCTATTCCATCTTATCTTGCAGTGCCTTATCCCACAATGGAATACAATCATTTTTTCTCCTCTAAAATCTTGACACAACACTATAATTTGAAAAAGAAAAAAATGTATTCATTTTTTTTGCAGATTTGTGAATAAAAACTTAAGCTACTGATTATTCTCTTTTTTTCCTAGAAATGTATTTCATGTTATCATGTGAAGAATTTTGAGGGAAAAAAAAGAATGTAATCAATTTTGGAATATGACCACTACATAGCAAAATATGACGCCTCTGTGACATTCCTTTTAGATGCGTGAACTGGCAGATGTCCACGGGCGTCACACCGCTGTACTTGGCGTGCCAGGAGGGGCACGTGAACGTGGCCCAGTACCTCGTAGAACGCTGTGGCGCAGACGTGCACGTGAGGGCGCACGACGGCATGAGCTGCCTGCACGCCGCTGCACACATGGGCCACGTCCATGTGGTGGCCTGGCTGGTGGGTAGATGTTGATTTCGATTGTGTGCGACGTCCAAATAACAGACATTTGACATATTGACTTCCTCCGTCCGTGTTTCTTGACCGATTCAAACCATTCCAACTAGCCCCACCTTCTACATTTTGATCCAACATTTCATTTAATCTTCATCTCTTGAGCATTCTCACACATTTTTGATGACTCTTTTATCCCCCCCAAAAATTACAGTTGACCAACACTGACGTGAACCCATCCTACCAGGACCGGGAAGGTGCCACCGCGTTGCACTTTGCCGCCAGCAGGGGGCACTCTTGTGTCTTGGAGCAGCTGCTTTGTGCTGGGGCAGAGATCCTCAAGGATTTGTGGGGCGGGACGCCACTACACGATGCCGCTGAGAACGGAGAGATGGAGGTTGGCCTCTAATCTTAACCTTTGTCCACTCTTCAAATCCATTACCCAAACAAGCAAACTGCTCTAAAATCATCGCACATCAATCGTTATTTTCAACTTTTTTTTCCCTATAAATTGCTTCCAGAGGGTCCAAAATGTGTCGTCAACACTGTATAAAAGACATGTAAGTGGAAAAGCCACTGGGTTTAAAAAAAGAAAAAAAAAATCTCCAGCCACTAATTGTAACACAACAAAAAATGATTGCCCCTTCCAAAAATGAGCAAAAACCATGAGAAGGGCACAATTGATAATTAAAAAAAAAAGAAAATAGTAAATACAGCTGTAAATCATCTGTGCATATTTTTCAGTGCTGTAAACGGCTGATCTCCAGCCAGGCCGACCCCTCTGACAGAGATATGGACGGGTTCACCCCTGCCCACCTGGCCCACTACAACGGACACCACCAGTGCGCCAGATACCTGCGAGCCCACGACAACCACGTAAGATGACCTCCTCTAGCGTGAGTTTGCCTCTGGTTCGGCGCTGACCATCTGCTTCTTGGCGTGCTCGGCGGTGGGTGTGGGGGTGGTATGGGGTAAAAGCGAAACATCTGGAAGCATCTCGCAACAATCATTTTCTCCATTTGTGACACTGAGGTCACTCGGCTTTGTTGGCTGGGAAATGAAAGCGCTGGTGCGCCTACAACTTGGACCAAGGGGACTTTTGTTTTAGACAAAAACGTCTCAGGGCTTCCATTGTGTGCCTGAACAACATTTCTAAACAGTTTCCTTATTGGAAATAATGCAAGTACATTGTTTCCTTGACTTTTGAGTACCCAGACTTTGGAGGGTTTTTTTTTGCTTCGGTTTTATGAGCAAAAATTTGAGACATTGTTCGGTGGCAGTGAACTCAATTCACTTCACAGCAAGCCAAAGTTTGGCAGATAGTGAACAATTCTTCAAAAAAAAGAGGCTTCAAGCTGTTTAATGCCACTGCCAGTTGAAGTTCGCTGTCATCTAAACAGAAAACAAATGAATTACATGTGTATTTAAAACAATGAGCTTTATAATACAATAGCTTTACAATAGTTTTGCTTTCAGTTAGCTTCATGCTGACAAACGATACAAAGCACCATAGACGGGGTAACAAATAGCATCAGTGTCGCCGTGTTGGAATCCTTTAAGCGGAGGAGCAAATTAAGTTCACCTTTACTGTAGAGGTTATGGTTCATTTTAGGTTGATACAGAAATTTCAACCGAAAGCCCAATATAACTAACTTTTTGCGAGCGGTGCTATAAAAAAAACAAATTTATGGGGTAAAAAGTAAGGTATTAGAAACTAAGTTAGGGGAAAAAAAAACCTCAGGATCAAGGGATCACTGGGTTTCATTTGAACCGTGTACAGAGGTTCCAATGTACTTTTTACAATGGTCTTGAATAATAAACAAAGAAAAGTTTAAAAAAAAAAAAAAAGTTTAAAGGCACGAGCTCAGTCAGTTTGCGCCATGTCTTCTTGAGATTTACGGCCCCCCCAACGTGCGATCAAAGGCGGCGTAGTAATCAGGGAATGCTGTCCGCCGACAGACCTTAAAGCCTCCCAGGTGTCTCGGCGGACCACCGGCCAGGCCGACGGGAGCCGGCAATAAGTCAGGAAAAAGCAGCGCAGCTGCACTTGTTCTTCGGGATCCATGCCTCGCCACCCTTAGAACAATGGCCGGGTAATTAGCGCAGACTCTGCCAGCTGCCGCCGGGCGAGGGGTCCTATCAGCTTTCCCCCCCACTCCTCTCAGGTGGAAGGCCCTGAGGTCTGTTATGAGATCCATGGGGCATCTGGTTTCACACTTTTCACCAGCTCTGTGCCTGGAATTGGCAACTTAATCCAACTAAGGAGCAAGACTCAAGGAAGACTCTTGAGCTGGATCCTCCTATTACCAGAGATCATCTGAGCTTTAATTACATCTCTGCAGATGTCTTCAAAGCGGAGGTTCAGTTCAGATCATTCCCTTGCGTGAAAGGGGGCGCAAGAGTGACATAACACAAAACAGATTGGGCGCAACCAGTCGAGGGCAAAATTGTTCTAGGCCCAACTAGTAATTATATTGAAGCAATGGAGGCAAAACAGATTGCCAGCACCCAGTAGAGGGCACATTTCATTCAGGTAAAACAATTTTGTCACCTAAACGGGTAGAAGCAGGAAGTTAAAGCAGCACTGAGCAAGAATTCGACCTTAATAAAAAAAATTCACAACTCCTTTGATGAAACATTGACTTACAAGGAGTTGAACGGGACTTTTGTCATGCCCTGGGGGAAGGGGGGGGGGGTCTGTATCGTTTTTACTGCCACTAAGCAACTTTGAGGAGGATGGGAGCAACCCTAGCACACAAAAAAAATACAAATGTCCTGCTTTACGCCATACTCGCTTCCTCTTTTCGTTATAAGGTCGGAAGTTGATTCGAACGTTTACGCACTATTACTTGTGTCATGGCAGAAGCCCCAAAACAAACAAAAAACAAAAGTATCGTTTGAACAAAATTACATTCATTACCTCATCGCAATTCATCTTTCACACAGCCACTGGAAATAGAAATGTAATTCAGTCCAACTTGCAGGCCGGCGAGAGCTCAGGATTTCACGACACACCGCTGGCGCGCATGAGAAATGTGGTTGACTTTTGTCAAAACACTACCTCTTTTGTCCACACGGCGCCGCCATAATCAACAAAAACTGACATATGACACAGTGTTGCTTTAAACTAACCCGAAGGAGGCATAATGGAATTCTTTCAGGCCCAATGAGTTTGTTGTCTAAAATGGCTCGCTGTAGAAACGGTAAGTAACAAAATAACGCGACGGAGACAAAATAGATTGGCAGCAACCCGGGGAAGATACAATCGTTACCGATCCAACTTTGTCCACGGGTGGCTTGCCGTTGTTGTTGAAGCGTCCCTCAGGCGTGACGGTGTCACATTGTCTTTCCACTCCCGCCTTTCACGAGTCCTCTCCAGCTGAGCGTCCGCTCCATTCAACGGAAAAAAAAAAAAAAATCCTCAGGATGCGACAGGATAAAATGTCTCTTTTCGAAAAGGCAATTCCGCTGATACCTGCTCCGTGCCAGTGCGCTGTTCGCATTAGCGACATTAGCGGCCACCCAATCCTTTCCCCCTTCAATTATTCACACCATCCTCCGCCGGCTTTATTGTTTACGGGCCCTCGGCCACAGCGCAGACGGCGCCGGCGTTGAACCAGCCGTTGCCGCCGCCACATCCTCAACGTGCAGCCATGCTGAACCGCTGACGACAAGGTCGGTTCCTTTTTACCTTGTTAGAACTTTGATATGCGTCTCTCGATATGTGTACCTTGGCTTTTTTATCTACCTGCCAACTACCAGGGCAGGAATCACGTCGCAATTTGCCGTGGATGATATCACAATACGGTGATACGGTCCATATACGATGGTGCTTTGAGATGCAGTGGAGTCTACTCGGTTCATTTCACAAAAGTTTGTCAGTTAAAGAGCAATATTTGACAATTTCACTCTCAGTTGAAGTTTACGTTCAAGTTAATCATAAAACAAAGAGAATTATACATATGTTGAGCCTTTCAAACAACCAAACAATTTTGCCTTAAGAATGCCCACAATGCAGACAGCCATTGACGGGATAATGAACAGCATCTGTGTCGCGGTGTTATAAAGCTTTCTTTAACTCATTCACTGCCAGACATTTTCAGACTCTCTTTTACCCTAACATTTGAAAAAAATTGAAAAAAATATAAACAAGTTCCCGTAATGAAATGGCTGGACTGTGACGAATAAATCCGTCAATGGCAGTGAATGAGTTAAGCAACGCATATTGAAACACAACCTGTGGTAGACAGATAATATAACAGTAGTCATAGATATATGTTCTTTATCCTCTGCGAAGAGGATACCTCTAATATCACTGCGGCTTACAGCGGAATTTTGACCGGAGCAACGTGGTACTATACTGAAGACGCGCAATACAAAATTCAGATTGTAAAAATCCATACAGCGGGTGCACTAAAGATGAACTGCGAGAAAACATTGGTTCACTACAGTGGTTCACATAGCTGGTGTTTGCACTCAATGCCCCTGTGATTGATTGCCGATCCGTCCAGGGAAATGGACTACCCGGAAACTCGAGAGTGTGAACTCGTGAGAGGATGTGTACTTACACCCGCAGCCTTGTGTGTGTACACAGTGTGTGTGCGTGTACTATAGTGTGTGTGTGTGTGTGAGCGTGTACATCCCCCACGTCGCTAATGCAGAAGAAAAAAAAAAGATGGAGGAAATGCTCCAAGTTTGTTGCAAACACTGGCAGGAGCGAACTGTAGCGCAGTGCGAGGTTGTGAACTCTTGATGTGTTGTGATCGGGGTCTTTGATAGCGTGCGGGTGTGTGTGTGTGTGTGTGTGTGTGTGTGAGCAGCTGAGAGGTGGCGTTGATGAAAACCAAATGCTGGCTGCCACTGGGTCCAATTAAAGGCACGCACAGGGACGTTGAACTGTTACGAGAAGGGTCACCCAGGAAGCACCACCTCCTTCTCTTCCTCTTGTTCTTCCTTCTTCTTCTCCTTGTTTATCTTTTGGGGATTGCACAACTTCGGGGAAGCTGTAGCGCCGTGTGAGAGGAAGCGGCGAGGACCAGCCCCCGATTTTTGACTTTGATGTGGACTCGCGATGCGCTCGGAGGGCGGAATGCGATACGGCGCGTTGTCGGTGGAGCACATGAGGACAGTGTAAATTTTTCAACACAACTGCCATGCATGGTTTGCTTTATAGTCCTGATTTTTTTTCTTGTTTTTTTTTTTTTTTTTTTTTGGTGCATTCATCATATAAATTGTTTTGTTTGTAGTAGATGTGTCACGTTAATCAAATGCAAAACCAGCTTGAATTTTGTTTAGGAATTTCCTCTTTGTGGGGACAAATAAAGCCGATTTTTAAAGTCCCTGTGAAGTTAAAATAGGTACAGTATGTCTAAATTTCACAAACCGCAGAGAAAAGTGTTGACAACCTTGCCAAATTTGAAAGATTAAAAAAAAAAAAAAAAAATCACCAAGTATATACAAAGGCTTTAAAATTGTGTCAAAAAAGAAGACCCTACTAGGGGGGTAGTACTTTTATCTCAGAATTCAGAACTTAAGGGCAACCATTGTGTGTTTGGACAACAGAAACGACTCCATTTTTTTTTGTCTGGGTAATATATGATATCGAAAAAAGTACTTTTAAGAGGGCTAGGAACGGACATCATCAGGTACTGCAGGAACTTTGCTTGATATTGTTTTGTGGACCCTGTAACTTTAGGACAAGTGTTTGAAACTATCCTTCGAGAACTATTGTGTGTTTGGGACTTGGGAACTAATCCATATGTAGTTATGGGCGGGAAATAAAGACTTTGTACTTTTGAGAGATGCAGGGACTTTTTGAGGCGGTTTCTGCATCAGCTCATACTTATTTTTTTGCGCATTTCGACTGCAGGGACTTTGGGACAACCGTTGTTTGTTTGGAGCACCGGAGTGTCAGTTTGCTTTGTTTATATATGCTACGTGAGTTAAGCCTGAAGGCAACTTGAGAGCGACACGGATACTCGTCACGCGTCGTCCGTTCCGTATGTTGCGTGTCCTGGCTTACAAGCAGAGGAAGGTGCCTGGGAAGAGGAGTCAGAGGATTGGTCACACGAGTGGAAAAAAATCAAATAAATCGCATTCACAAATTTTGCGCACAGGCCGACGGGCAAAGCAATACTTTTATCGCTTCGGCACCATCTTGTGGCGTTTTGATGCCAAGGCACTATGTCAAAGTTAGTTGAGAAGCTTCACCCAGCAATAAATCGTGCTTTTCCGCCATCTTGCAGCATCTTGACGCTCATGAACAATGTGAGTTTAGGAGCTTCATCCAGACAAAAGTAGTCCTTTGCCGCCACCTTGATGCCAAGCAGCAATGTTAATGTGAGTTGAGGAAGGTTCATTTAGACAAAGCTTTCTGTATCATTAATCCTGTTAAGGGCCATGTTTACTGTATGTGCCCTGCGATTGACCAGTGACTTGTCCAGGGTGTACGCTGACTCTTGCCCAGGTTCAGCCGGGATGAGCTCCAGCTCACCCGTAACCCTAGTAAGGATACGCGTTCCGGAAAATGGATGGATGGATGTTGTTTTTCTGATGCTACCAGGCCGCCGTCCCAGCAGCGCAGGGAGACGACACGGAGACGGCTGTGACCATCATGGACACCTTGAAGGTGCGTTGTCAACTGCAAACGTCAAAACAACGAAACAAAAAAATCACCTCCTCTTCGTCTTCTTAAATCAGCAACCCGACAGCGAGGAGACGGTGGCGGCCAGGTACCCTCTGCCTTCTAAGAGCATCATCCCGCGCATTGAGAAGGTCCAAACGGCCACTTCTGGTAAGTTTATGATAGGTTGGGCGAAGTGGAGGAGGATGTGACGACATGACGCGGACGGTTTGTGTGTTCAGTGATTAAAGGTCTGCATCAGCCAAAGAAGGCGCCGCCCGACGCCAACAACCTCCTCGCCGACAGAAAGCTCCTCGGCGACATGAAGCCCATCGTGTCACTCAAGCAGTCCTCCCTTTCGGGTGTCTTCACCGGACAAGCCGTATGCGCAGCTGCCTCCATTTTAGATTTGTCATTTAGCATTCATGTTTGTGGTGGATTTTTGATTTACATGCACAGTACAGATAAACGGAAAATCTACTTGAAGAGGTTACTTTTTTTTTTTCAAGAATATGTTCTATGCAAGCCCGCTAGTTGAAACGGGGCATTCTGATAAATATTGCGTTTGTGGAATAAGTGTTAATCCACTCGTTTTTAGCCATCTCCGGGGGCGGCCATTTTGTCTTCTGTCGACTGAAAATGACATCACAACTGCTCACAACGACCAATCGCGGCTCAGATTCAGAAAACAGGTCAGCCGTGATTGGTCGTTGTGAGCAGTTGTGATGTCATTTTCAGTCGATAGAAGACAAAATGGCCGCCCCCCCGAGATGGCTAAAAACGAGTGGATTAACACTTATTCCACAAACGCAATATTTATCAGAATGCCGTGTTTCAGCTAGTGGGCCTGCTGGGAACATATTCCGGAAAAAAATGTTTGGGTTGACTCATTCACTGTCATTCACTTGTCTTTTCACAGTCCAGCCATTCAATACCAGGAATTTATTTCTATTTTTTTCAAATTATTTCCAACGTTAGGGTGAAAGAGGGTCTGAAAATGCCTGGCAAGTGAATGAGTTAAATGTGCTTGGTCACAGTCACAAAGTATTTGTATTTGGTTCCTTCCCACCGCTGCCCGTTGCAGAGTAAGATGGTGGTCTTGCCCTCTGAGGAGGCCAACCTGGCGGACATGGACTACCTGGTGCCCAGCCACGACGAGAAGGGCCGGCCCATCGCCGAGTGGAAGCGGCAGGTGATGGTGAGGCAGCTGCAGGCCCGACTGCTGGACGAGGAGGACCAAAGGTGGAAGGTAACGCCAGCCGTTTTGCCTAATTGCCTTATCAGAGCCGTAATAGCAGAATTTTTTTTTGCCTAACTTACAAGATATCAGAGTGCCTTAGAAAATTGCCTAGTTTCAGCAGTGGCCCGTAAGGTTAAAATATATTAATAGAGTATAAAATATCAATAATATAATTTGTTTGTTTTCACAATTGAGTCCTGAGTTTTGATTTTGACTTTTGAGATCTGCACAATAAATGTTCTCAATTTACATTACAGTAGAGCTTTTCTTTTTTTAATCAATTTAGCTTTGTTTCTAGACAAGATAATACAGTTAGCTGGTATAAACAATGTGAATTTAACAAATAAGAAACTTTTGATAATACAAAACAACAAAACCAAATGTTCATTCGTTAGATGTCACATTATCATTGTTTCAAAAAACCCTTTGCCCAGGTCTCTAGGATTACTAGCAAAACATAAAAATGCTCCACAAAATTAAAAAGTTGCTGCTCAAATGAAGTCATCGCTTTGCAAAACTGCTCCGCGGAGAAGAAAAAATATTTTGAGCCTTGAATACCCCTAAATTACGTAAGAAATTCAGGCCAACGCAAGCAATGAGACTCTTTTGGTCATCTGTTCAAGGAGAACGGCCGGAGCTTGTCCAAAGTCAACTGGCGCTACTCGCAGGCCCATAACGCCATCCTGGGTCCGTCGGGCGAACTCCTGACCGAGCACGACCTGGTCTACCTGGAGCGGCAGATCGCCAGCGTGTCTCACCGCCGCCACGCCGGCGAGGGCTACGAGCCGGAGCTGGCGCGGCTGGCCGACGAGCTGCGCCACATCCTGCCGGCGCCCATCGTCAACATCAGCGCCCACGCCCGCTTCGCCGACCCGGCCGGTCGGCCGCCGCTGCTGCCCGGCTGGTGCGGCCGCATCTCGGGCATCGTTATGAGCATGTCCCTGCTCATGAGCGACCTTGCCGAGCAGCCGCACTGCAAGATGCCCGACAGCCAGCTGGCCAGCGTCTTCTCGCAGGCGCCCGACCGCCGGGCCTCCACAAGGGGCCGGCGCCAGAGGATCGAGGACGAGATCCAGCGCTTCGGCGTGTCGGTGACGACGCTCAAGTCCAATTTCGAGACGCGGGACAAGCCCGATGAAGAGGAAGAAGCCTTGACTCCAACGCCGGATGCTGAGGAGAAGGCCCCGGGAGTGGTGGAGAGCACCAGCCTCAGGAAGGAGCGCATCGTGGTGCTCTTCCTGGGGCACTGGAAGAAGTCGGCCTACGCGGTGACGCTCAAGGGCAAAGACGCCGCCGAGAGGAAGAAGAGTAGTGACGGTGGAGGTAGTGAGGAAAGCGGGCGGGAAAAGATGATGAACAGTTCCTTGGGCCACTTCTTCAAGCAGAGGAGTGCTGTCAACAAGATGCTGGGCAACTGGAGGAGGATGATCTCCAGCGTGCCTTCGCGACAGATACGACGGTAAGCTCGGAAATGTTTGCTCACTAACCGGATGAGTTGCATCCTCTTAGCCAGCGTTTCTCTATTCTTCTTTTTTCAATGAAAACAAAATCATCTGATGATGTCCGTCCATTTCTACCAGGGACGGGTTCACGGCGGTGAAGATTTTTTGCAGACTGATAACAATAAGTTGACGACGGGGAGGTTGGCTGCTAAGAAAATCAAATTAAGACGTGGGCATGTGTAGAAACCAAATGCAGTACAGCAAACTAGAGTAATAGTTGGAATTGACCTTTAACAATCATGTACCTGTGAAAAGTCTCAGCAAGGGATGGCTAAGTAGCAATGCAGCTAACCTCAAAGTCCGGATAAAGCGTTTAAAGCTTGGGAATGAGTTAAGATGCAAAATCCACCCGTTTTTAACCATCTCTGGCGGCGGCCATTTTGTCATTTCTCTCGACTGAAAATGACATCACAACTACTCAGTGCTCAAGTAACGACAAATCACGGCTCAGCTTCAGAAAACAGGTCAGCCGCGATTGGTTGTTACCTGAGCCCACTATTCAAGTTGTGATGTCATTTTCAGTCGACAGAAATGACAAAATGGCCGTGAGATGGCTTAGAAACGGGTGGATTAACTCTTATTCCACAAATGCAATGTTTATCAGAATGCCTTGTTTCAACTAGAGGGCTTGCATAGAACATATTCTTGAAAAAAACATGATTCCTCTTTAAATAGGCAGGCAGGTATGACTGACTACGGGTGGGCACCACTGAGGTCCATCCTTTGAGTGTCCTCAAACTGTGGTTGGCATCATGTTGTTTCCAATGTTGTGGTCAATGAAAACAAATGCCACATTTAGACTCATCCCAAAGTGTTTTTTTTTGTTTGTTTGTTTGTTTTTTACTTTTATTCTTTTTAGGCTCCACAGGCAGCAAGCCCTCTACTCCCCGGAGCAGTTCCTCCCACGCATGGACGGCGTACCGCTGGAGTACGACAAGCTGACGTTGGACCTCTTCATGCTGGGCTACTTCCACATCCTCGAGCTGGACCTACCGGTGGACGAGCGCAAGATGAGGCACCTGCTGTGCTTTGAAGTCTTCGACCACGTGGGCAGCTTCCCCTGGGAGCTGGTGCGCGACTTCCACAAGGCTGTCATCCAGGACATCGAGGCCGGCGACCGCGAGTGGAAGGACGGCTTCGAGGACCTGAAACTCAAATTTTTCGGCGGGGTGACGGCCGGGTCCGCGGAGGCCAATCCCAAGGCAGAGGCAAAAACAGAAGCTGAGACGCACCAGCTTCCAGAGTTTCGACCGCTCCCCAAAGTCATCGTGCAGACACCCACGCCGGACGAGGGCTCGCTCTACGCCGGGACCGACATCTCCTGTTTCAGCAACGAAGAGATATGCCAATACATCGACCGCAGCTTTGCCTTTTGGAAGGAGAAAGAAGCGGAAATTTTTGATTTTGAGTAGTTGCTCCGCTTTTCATAAATGATACAGGTACAACACATTTTATCTAGGATTGTAGGCACCTTTCTGAAAAAAAACAAACAAAAAACAAAAAAAGAAAACAATGTACAGTGAACTCCCGTTTACATACATTCCAGACCCACCTGCAATAGGTGCTAATCTATGACTGAAAAAACCTTTTCCCTCCCAAACACATTGAAATTCATTCAAATACATAAACAGAGCATACAACAATACTTTAAGGCACTAGTCGCAAATCGGATGTACTGGAAATGACCTAAAAATCCCGTATTAGTCGGTTCAAACCAAAATGACCGATTACAATGAACCCTGATGTTTTGAAGGGGATAGCGACCGAGCCCCGCCGCGGGCAATTGACTTCCATCCAAAAAGGTTTATAATTGCCTACAGATTCCACCACATGCCACCAAATCCATATTTTAAAATTAAACATAGCTTTGGCCTGACTGAATGCGTGAGTTGGCGAACTTGCAAATGCCAGGCCACGAATACACAGGGGTTTATTGTAATACCTTTTACAAGGTTTTAGATTTCTATATTGCAATGTAAACTGTTTTGCTATTGAGTCTGACCTAGACGCTAGTGTGCTTACACTGAATTTAGCAGTTTGTTTTTCATGGTGAGAGGCAATAAATGAGCAAATGTGCACATGAGCAAACCGGACCATCACTCGTCTTTTTGGTCATATGAGCTTGCCCTGCAATGTGTCTGTGTGTGTGCGACAGCAGCTGCACGTTGTTTGGAATCTGACTTCAGCCCTTAGCGTCACTTGTCAGTTGCAGCCCAAAATAACCCAAAGGCAGCACGACGCGAGGCTGCCAGCGTCCCGGTGACTGAGCACAACGTTCCCCTTCTCTCTTTCATGTTGATTCCCAAACAAAAAGCCCGGTGATATCGCAGCATGAGTCGCCCCGGTGAGTCTGTTAACCATTTTATGATGAGGAAGCTTGCTTTTAATGCGCTTTGAGGCCTTAGTTTTCTTTTGTGTTGTTGACTCAACCATGGGGAGCCGCGTGTCGGGCAGACAGTAAATTTGAAATATTTCCTCAAATGGGTTCATTTGAAACATCTAAGTCTATCGCGAGGATACTTTCAAGACCCATAAAACACAATTAAACGTATTTTATTAAAAAAAAACACTTTTTAAAGTATTTGTTTGTTCTCACTCATGCGTTACGAAATGGGAGACATCACTTGGAAGAAACAAGACTCTAGCTGGCAGAGTTATATTATAGTTATATAGTTAAATTAGGCAAAGTTTGTTTGTGTCGAGCCGTTTGTCACTCCCAGTTGAAGTTTACTGTAAAAACAACAACACAAAGAAAGATAACTAAACATAGTGTTTTAAAACACCAAAATGTTCAACCAAACCATATCCTATAAGAGCAGTAGTCTGCTAGCTTAATGCTAACTTAAAGCGGAAGTCAACCCAAACATAATTTTTTTCAAGAATATGTTCCCAGCAGGCCCACAAATTGAAACACGGCATTCAGATTATTATTGCGTTGGTGGAATATAAATTAAGCAGCAAAATGCACTTGTTTTTATCCATCTCTGGGGGCGGCCATTTTGCCTTCTGTCGACTGAAAATGACATCACAACCGCTCACAACAACCAATCACGGCTGACCTGTTTTCTGAATCTGAGCCGTGATTGGTCATTACCTGAGCCCTGAGCAGTTGTGATGTCACTTTCAGTCGACAGAAGTGACAAAATGGCCGCCCCCAGAGATGGCTAAAAACGAGTGGATTAACACTTATTCCACAAACACAACATTTATCAGAATGCCCTGTTTCAACTAGTGGGCTTGCATAGAACATAAAAAAAAATATGTTTGCGTTGACTTCCGCGTTAATGCCGCAGCTATGATGTGAAATGGCATGAAGGGCTAACGGAAATTTGCATAGATGTTACGGTAATTGTAAACTTTCAAACTTAATTGTTTACATTGACTTTCAGGTGAATGACTTGTTGCCACTGAGAGTTTCTTCTTATATCTCCTATTTGGCGTTGAGGTGGTTGCACAGTTGAGTACCTTGACCTCTTCGTTACTTTCCATCATTCAGGGTATTTGTCTCCCAAGAAAATACCTCACAACTTTTTTTTTTTTTCTTTTTTAAAACACATTTATTTATTTTTTTCAAACAGCTTCATTATTTTCATGTGAAGTGGTACATGGACTTCAGAGCGTTTCAAGATGCAATTACAACTTTCCTCCCAAGAAAACATTTTTCATTTTGTCTTAACTTTCAGGTAAATGACTTCATGCAGCTGTGAGTTTCTTCTTGACTTATTTACTTGGCCTTGAGGATGGTGCGCAACGTGGACGACCTCGACTTCTGCCTGCCGTCGCACGCGCAGACCATCCTGGAGGGCCTCCGCTCTCTGTGCTCTCAACCCAAGATGGTGGACGTGACGCTGAGCGCCGGGGGGCGCGACTTCCCGTGCCACCGCGGGGTCCTGGCCCTCTGCAGTGCCTACTTCGGCAGCATGTTCTCGGGCGACTTCGCCGAGAGCATTGCGGCCCGCGTGGAGCTCCAAGAGGTGGACCCGGATATACTGGGCTGTCTGCTGGACTTCGCCTACACGGGCAAGCTGACCATCAACCAGAGCAACGTGGAGGGCTTGATCCGCACCTCCAGCCGGCTACAGTTCCAGACCGTCCGCGCCGTGTGCACGCGCTACCTCCAGCACCAGATTGACGCCACCAATTGCCTGGGCATCCTGGAGTTTGGCGAGATCCACGGTTGCCCCGAGGTGGTGGCCAAGGCGCGGGCCTTCCTCTTAGAGAACTTTGAGGCCATCCAGATGGGTGAGGAGTTCTTACTCCAGGAGAAGGACCGCCTGGTCTACTCCCTGAGCCACGAGGGCTTGCAGATCCGATGCGAGCGCGCCCGTGTGGAGGCCGTGCTCAGGTGGGTCGGGCACCAGCGGGAGCCTCGGTTGGGCCACATGCCAGAGCTGCTGGGCCTGTGTAGACTGGAACGGCTCGACCTGGACTACCTTAGGGGGACGTTGATGCAGGACGCTCTGGTCAAGGCCTCGGACGGCTGCAGGGAGGCTGTGGAGAAGGTCCACATGGAGGTTTGGACATATTAAATGCTAGGTTGCTAGCATTTCATTTAGAATTCACTTTACATTTGGAGGCAAATCCCAAAGCGATCGGTAGAAGCAACAGTAAAAAATAATACAGATAAAAAAGAAAACAGATAAAAGGAGGGGGGGGGAAATGCAGTCAATAGATAAAATCAGCTAGGAAAAGCTTTTTAATATGGAGCCACGTAGCATTGTAACCACAATACTAGGAGACCACATATTAGCATTGATAACATTTTATTATTTTTTTTTTTTTTACTTTTTATAGTCATGATATAAGGTTGCTATCTATTAGCATTGCTAAAGTCCCCAATTTTATTGGTGATTTTTACCTGACTGACTTATCTGCATACGTAGGCATGGATTTGATTGATTGGCTGATTGATTGATTTCTAGAAAATGCATTTAGTCCCGGAGTACACGGGCCGAGTGGACGGACAGAGTCCACAGCCCAACTTGCAGGAGGTGCTCTTTGTCATGGGGGGTCGCTCCCTGGATGACGACTCCGACGACGATTCGGATGATGACGATGGTGAGCGAGCGAGAGCAAGAGAGCGCAGAGCTCAGCCCAGGAACTGTGCCTTCTACAACACCAAGACAAGTATAAACCCTCCTTAAGCAATAAAATAAATCCAACGTCTCAATTTGAGGCTGTTTACCGTTCTTTTCAATGACTTTCCACAGCTAAGGGGCTACTTTGTATTATATTAAGACTACTTTATTTTTTGTCCAAACTCCAAATGTTTTTGGGTTTTTTTCACATTTCACTTCCTGTGCGTATACATTTCATGATTTATCAAGGCGACTTTCCATAATTTGTGTCTCCTTTACGTCTTCGTTTGACACACTTTAGCATTATGTTGCGATGCTTGTTTCCCATCTCTGAGTTTACAAAACTCCAAATGTTTTTACTTTTTGCTCCTTGTACCTGTCCCAATATCTTTTTCCAATAGCTATCTTTACATTTTTTGGCATCATCTATCAAGTTAGTTTTAATTTAACGTGACTTTCCATCATTTAACGTGAATCCTTTTTTTCCCCCCAATACTTTTGCCCGAATTCCCTATTTTTTCGCTTTTCACTTCTTGTGCCAGTACTTTACCCCAAACATAAATGTTTTTTTTTACTGGCATAATTTATTGAGGCTACTTTCCGTCATCTAGGGTGACTTTCCACCATCTGAGGCTACTCTCCGTTATTTGTGGTGACTTTCCATCAATTCAGCCTACCTTTCCATCGTTCGCAGCTATATGTCGTAATACTTTAGCCCAAACTCTCAATTTCTTCACATTTAACTTCCTGCACATGTCCCAAACCTCATATTTTTTTTACTTCATGTATACATTTGCCCATCTTTGTTGTCTTTCCAGAACAGTGGCATGAGCTCCCAAATTTCCCCAACCCCAATAAATGGGGCTTCTCTATGGTGTCCCTGAATAATGACGTCTACGTCACAGGTGAGCATCCATCCGTCTGGCTGTCTGTGTTTCAGCCATTTTTTACGCTCAAAACGAAACGTCTCACCGCAGGAGGCTCGCGGGGCTCCAACACCAACACCTGGTCCACGACGGAGACGTGGAAGTACATCACCAAGGAGGGGCGGTGGGTCACCGTGGCGCCCATGCTCAGACCTCGCACCAATCACTCATCAGCCACGCTCAACGGAGAGATTTACGTCATTGGAGGTAAGCGAGTACATCGACAACAAACTTCCCGTCTGATTGTCCAGCTATTTTTAAGTGTCCCAATACTTTTGCCAACATGTTTTCCACCATTCGCGCCCGAATAGTTTTGCCCAAATTTTTCCAACTTTCTTTGTGTCCAAATATTTTATGCCCACGTATTTAACGTTTTTGCGAGTGTCCCAATAATCTTAGCCAAACCCCACATGTTCACTTCCTGGATACTTTTGTCCAATCATGATCTTTTCCTTGTGTGTGTGTGTGTTCAGGTACGACTCTGGACCGCGTGGAGGTGGAGCGTTACGACCCGTACCACGACACCTGGACCTCTGCGAGTCCCGCCGTCAAGTACGTGACCAACTTCACGTGTACGGCGTGCCAGGGAAAGCTCTACGTTATCGGCTCCTGTGCCGTCAAGTACAACGCCTTGACCATGCAGTGCTACAACCCCGTCATAGGTGAGGATGTGTAAGACTTTGTCATTTGAGGCAGCTTTTTTTTTTAGAGTGCGGCGATGCGGTAAATAATGAAACGATGACCCTTTACTCCTCCCAACAAAATTACGTTTCCACACAGGCAGCAGAAAGGTATTGAGTGCATCCGTTACGAATGAATGGAAACAAAGACTGCATGCTAAGTGCAGTTTGAAAATGGCTTTCGTCTTACAAAACTACGCACTTTCCTAACACTTTTGTCCATTTGTTTTTTTTCTTTTTGTCCCAGACAGCTGGATGAGTATCTGCTCACCATTCATCCCCAAGTACCTTTCATCTCCTCGCTCGGTGTGCATGGAGGGAAACATCTACCTGCTGGCCGACAACACCAAGAAAGTCTACTCCTACGACCCCGATGCCAACATGTGGCAGAAGGTGGCAGCTCATTAACATACAGTGAAGCTTTGCTATATCACCCATTCCAGAAATTAATGAAATTAACACCATTTATTTCCCATAACATGATCTTTATCATTTCAAATTATTGCCTAATTTTCATTCAGATATCATATATTGTATACTATAATGCTTATGTGTGTATATGTAGCACATATTTAATCACATTTGTTGTATATTCTGTTTGTATGTGTGTTAAAAGTAGCAGTTGTTTGAAGGGTTGTATTTACCGTTACATCGTGCTAAATACCTTTAGCCCATCTATGGTGTTTCGCATTGTATGTTAGCATCAAGCTAATGGACTTTCATTCAACAAAAGGATGTGGTTTGGTGGAACATTTTTGTTGTTAACATCTTATTTAGAGAACCTTGTTGGAACATATAACCAGGAAAAACGGTTCACTGTAGCGGCTCTTTCGGGACGATATCATCATAGTGCAACTTTTCTTCCCGTAGATCCAACTGCTCCACATGCTGCATGAGAACGGCGGCCTGGTGTCGCTGGACGGGAGGCTGTACGTGACAGGCGGCCACTGGAAGGGCATGGAGGGCGACTACGGCGTGGAAATGGAGGTGTACAACCGGGCCTCTGACACCTGGGAGTTGGAGGGATTCCTGCCCAGACTCTGGTTCTACAGCGGCGTCTCCACCATTTTCCTCGACCCCACCAACTGGCCTCGCGTCTTCCCCGCCGACGCCACGTAGGTGATGTCACGTGATGGGTGTTGGTGCGGGAGCTTTGCGGTTGTTTATTTATATGCAGTGGCGCCTTGACTTATGAATGCATCAACTTTACGAGTTTTTCAAGTGACGAGCAGTTGCTTGGTCCATTATTGGCTTTGCGAGTGTCAGATACGCCGCCGCTCGGAGCTATGCTAGGTACTGTGATGTCCTCGCATGTGGGCAAGGAGAGCCAAAGTCCCCAATGCACTTTTAGCTATTTTCTGAACAGGACAAACACGTCAACAGACACAAATACAAAATGAGAGCACTCATGGTTTATCAATTATCAATCAATAATTTGATACTTGATTAATTGGGGATTCATTATTGCACCTCATGTTTATATATAATACAGTCCTATTTTTCTTTATGAATGATGTAACAAAAAATGATGTTTTTCTGGCAGCTGGAACAGATTTGTATCAGTTCAACTGAGGAATATTGTAACTTGTAAGTCAAGTTACCACTGTACATTGTTTTCAACATATTTTGAATCTTTGGTGCTGTTTTGCAAATGACCCCACACACACATGCACACACATAGTTATACCTTGAGAATAAAGTTGTAATCGTACAAGAATGAAGTGATGGAGAGATTTGAATGTTTTACAAAAATCGCCTAGCTAACGTAAAAAAAAAAAACAAATCTAATGAGTAGTTGTTTTTTTTTAGAAAAAGTCACAATTTTACAAGAATACCATAACTTGTATATCATATTTCATATTTTGTGTCATATAATAATATTTTTAGAGAAGTAACATTTTTCCAGAAAAAAGTTACTTGCAAGTTTACTTGAATACGTATTTTCATGATAAAAAAAAAAATCATACACGGTCACATTTTTTCAAAAGTTAAAAACTTGTCAGAAAAAAAACAACGTCCTGGGACATCAAAAAATTAAAATTTTATGAGAACAAAGTAAAGATTGCTTTTTTTCCCTCCCAAAAGATCCTTTTTTTTTAACTTAAAAAAAGACATACAATTCCTGTAAGATTATGACTTTATTTTTTTTTTTTAAACAATCTTAGTCTTGCGAAATACGCTTTGTGGTTAAACACACGTTCATTTTCATATGACTGATTTTATTCCGGTTGTGTATTTATTATGTATTTATTTTCAGAGTGTCCCTCATCATCTTTGGTAATTTTTATGCTTTTTGATTGAGAAATAAAATAATATAATGGCATTACGTGGTATTGTGATCATTAACCCTTGAGGAATCCAGTCCTAGCAGAGGCTGTCCGGGCAATAGTCAAACAACACTCAGTTTCCCTGGCAACGACCCCCACCCAGGACTTGTGTGCGGTCACCATGGCAACCACACGACCTGGCCGGTGGTCGTGAGGACGCCAAAATCTCTGCTGCCAACTAAAAAGTTTGACTTGCAACTTTTGCCGTACTTAATTTTTATTAAGAGTATTTTTTTTAATCCGCTCTTTCTTTTTTATTGGGGATGAGTTCCTCGCAGGAGGAGGACGGCACACTTTCACCTACACTAGACCTCGTCATTCAGGCTAGTAAACTTTTATTTTTGTATAGCTTGTCTCATTTAATCGTTGAAGGTTTGAACAAAATATATGTATTTATTTATCTTGTACGTACATGTGGAGAGAATGCATTTTACTATGTTCTGTGGGTATAGGTTTATTATTGATTAAAATGTTGCACATGCAAAACGCATGCAATGCCTCGTGATGTTGGAGCCGTCTCCTAACTTGGAGTTTGTGATTAGTAACTTTTCAGAAATGTATTTATTTAAAACAACTTTAAAAAACAACCACATAATTATTATTTATCATTATTATTGTTTGCAAGCGATTAACAGACGGCAGCGGAAATAAATTAAGCTAACTTCCGGGTTGTCTTCCGGGTTTAAACGGCGTCGAAAATCATCAAAAATCAACGTTTAAGTCAGTTTTATATTTATTACAATAGCTGCTTGTTTTAACTTTTTGTGCTATATATTTTTTGTTCTATTCAAGCACAACAATCACTTGACAAAAGAACACCAAAAGAATTAACTCATGAAAATGAGAGTCACTTCAGATATAGAGGACAATTTAGGCAATAATAGGCATCAACATTGTTTTTAAACTGACCGCTATTTTATAGTATTTTGTTTTGTTTTCCAGACTAACAATTCATGAACCCTCAATTATAATTTGATATTTGTCATATATCTTTCTGTGTTTGGCGCTACCTTATTGTTACAGATCCCAAGCCACCTGAAAAACATTTGTTTAAAAATATTGCTGAGTAATTCCTTTAGAATTAAAGAAAGTTGCTTACTAGGGTTACAGTTGGTCCCAGAACAGCTATAATAGGCACCAGAAGTGCATGTTTCCGTAGTTTGTGCATGGAATATTTGACATTTCATGAGGGGAGACAGAAATTGTCCTCCAATAGAATCTGAATCTGAAATAGAGAAAGAAAGAGAAAGAAATAGCTCCACTTAAACCACCTTGATACTTTGTATGCAGATCCTAAAATATCAAATAAATTAGTACTTTTGCACTGAGTCACTAAAAGTCAACTCGCATGTACAAATTCTTCTTATAAATGAGCCAAAATACATTTTAAAAGACATTTTTAATTGTTATCAATGACTTGCAGAAGTTGGAGGAATCTCTGCTTGACTTTGAGAGCCATGAACCGGACTCTGGAGTTGCACCGGCACTGGTGTCAACCCGCATCCGCCGCATCATCACCGAGAACCTGGCCGAGTCACCTGGCGGTTGGTTGGCAAAACGAAGAATCCAATAAAGCACTTTGGAAGAAAAGTCTAATTTTGTGTGGTTTTCTTTCCTGGTGGCAGGTGAGGCAACCAAAATGGAGGAGAACCTAAAGGATGCGGGTTCTTCGACTCAGACAGGCTGCAAGGAGAAAGTCACACAGTGTAGCCTCACTGAGAAGGTAACAAGTGGTGATTTAAACTTCACTCCTAAGAGATGGGAAATGTATCACTTAAACCTGGAAGTGGAGGAATTAAGTTATTTCATGGAGAGTTAATTGGAGAGTCATTGAAAAACGAGGAATCCTATGACAAAATATTTTTTTTCCCCAACACAAAACGTCATAAAAGAAATTACAAGAAAAAAAAAAAAGAATTACTTAAACTGAGAGTGAAGTCATATTTTCATTAAGAGAAAAAGTCAGAATCTTATCAAACCTTTGTTTGAAACTTAAGTTTTATTGTTTTGTGTAATTCAGTGAAATTTGACTGATTTTCAAAACTTTTCCCGAAAAATTTGGCCTGATTGTTGGACTTCAGCGGGCATTTACGGAATGCATTACAATGACAACGACTAACTAGCCAGGGTGATTTCTGAATGTAACTGTGACTAAAGATTTTGCGGATGAAGGGATCCATGAAGGCTTCCCTTGTGGTGTCTACACTGCCAAGGGCCGCCGTCTCCTCTGTGTCCCCCTTCCTCTCCTGCCGTCATGGTGAAGAAAAAGCTCTTTTTTTTAAGCTGCCACACAAAGTCGCCATTCGTGACAACACTGCGCTCATTCTATCTGCTCGGACCAGACTATAAAAGTCAGTTCATTAGTTTGACACTTATGTTTACGTTTACCTCAAAGGGATACATTTAAGTCCCAATTAGCAACCAGACGTCTTTACTAGGTTGTTGTGCGGTTCTGACACACACGTTACACTTTACTGTAAAGCTAACGCTCAGCATTTATCAGTGACTTTTTCTACAAGATGCTCAAAGAACTTACTAATCGTCCCAAGCGGGTTGCAATTCATAGACACTAGGAGGTATTTTTTTGGTAATTGGTGATTGGTGAATAATTTAGTCAATTTAGATAAGTAAAGTAACCTTTATGATTTTGCCAAGAATCCAAACCACTAACGGACAGTGTACAGTGTAACGGATGATGTAATTTTTTTCCCCAAGTACAAAATATTGATTGGCTTTATTCTGCAAGAAAATCAAATCCAAAATGATAGATCTTGTTAAATCTCTGTTCCCATACCGGGAGTTGAACCCGGGCCACCTGGGTGAAAACCAGGTATCCTAACCGCTAGACCATATGGGATGATATGGTGGTTCCTGCAGGAGGTTTTCCTCAAGAAAAGAACCAGGAATCTGGAAGAATCATTTTACCAGTTCACCAATTTAAACCTATTTCTCCACTCCTCCCCAAAAGGGAAGAAAGAGTAGTAAGATTTGTTTCCGTACTGGAGTCAGGCCCGGGCCAAAACCAGGAAACTAAAACACTAACACTAACTAATTTAGGATACAGCACTTATTGTCTTTGAAAGAGTGTAGTTCTTTTCAAGTACATAATTTTGTCTTTTTTCTGCATGACCAGAGCCAAAATGGAAGATTATGGTAAATACCTGTTCCCATACCGGGAGTTGAACCCGGGCCACCTGGGTGAGAACCAGGAATCCTAACCGCTAGACCATACGGGACACCTCTTATATTGTCTTAGTCTTTCTGAAATAGTATTTGTCCGACCAAAATCGTAGATTTTTATTTATTTATTTATTTCCCCACAAGAAGTTCAAGACTAAAATGGTAGCTTCATGGTAAAACTGTTCCCATACCGGGAGCCAAACCTGGACCACTTGGTTAAAAACCAAGAATGACAACCAAAAGAAACCAATGTCAAAGCATTGCCTCAAAGCATTTACTAATCACTCAATCAGATCTGTATTCCCAGCCAATAGCGTGAATCTCTTTTCGGTGCGGACTCCACAGTCTCCGCTTTTCCGCCGTGGCCCTCAGTCTCTTCATGGATAAAACAAACAGTTCCCAGCTTTCCCAGCTAGTGCTCTCAGCGTGAGTCCAGCGTTGACATCCGCCGCAGCTGTGTTTCGGAATCTTCCAGATAGCACGCTCCACGAATTCCCTTTATTAAGCCCCTTGGCTCGAGGAAAAAAATGGCGGCAGCTGGGCTAAACCTTTGCACGGCGGCCGGGCCGGGCCGGGCCGGGCCGCCAGATGTGGCAGATGCGGCCCGAGAGGTTCGATCAGCTGCTCGCAAGAAGCGTCACGAAAACCCCAACCTCGGCCATCTCGGTTTGGCGCCGACACCAAAGGCTTTCACGGGGGCCTCCGGAGCGAGCCTCCGCTTGCTCACTGGCAGCCGCATCAAAGCGTCTCCTTCAAGTATTTATCAGAGGAGACAAAAGCGAGGAGGGGCACAAATCATACGTATCAAGGAAAAAGATAATTCAAAGCACGTTTCCAAAGGCAAAGAGGGCGGTGGAAATGTGCGCATACGCCCAGGGTGCGGCATCAAAGGCAACCATGGCAACCATTTAAGAGTCCTGAAATGACATGAAGGCTTGTGTGCTAAATAAATAGTACGTACGTACAATTGACACACTCCCAACAGCTTGCCAGAACCTTTAAACTTTTAAACCTTTAAATCTGGTCATGTGAAACAACTAATGTGGTGATTATCCGTTGTTTCTAAACCCTGCTAAAAAAAAAGAAAAAAAAAAAACAGCATAGGGTAGACCATGGGGTTTTTGTTGTGTTTTCGAGCTGGTCTTGCAAAACAAAACAGATTTGAACAATTGAACCTTGGACAACCCGCTCAACGCGGTCGTCCAGTGACTGAAGGTTCAGGTTGAATCTTGCTTGTTTTGTTTTTCCAGCACAAAAACACATCAAAATCCATGCTGATTTTTTATTTTATTTTATTTCTTTAAAGTGGAAGTCAACGCAAACATTCTTTTTTCAAGAATATGTTCTATGCAAGCCCACTAGTTGAATTGGCATTCTGATAAATATTGCGTTTGTGGAATAAGTGTTTTGCACTCGTTTTTAGCAAACTGTGGGGGCGGCCATTTTGTCTGGTGTCGACTGAAAATGACATCACAACTGCTCACAACGACCAATCACGACTACAGATTCAGAAAACAGGTCAGCCGTGATTGGTTGTTTTGAGCAGTTGTGATGTCATTTTCAGTCGACAGAAGACAAAATGACCGCCCCCAGAGATGGCTAAAAACGAGTGCATTTTGCTGCTTAACTTATATTCCACAGACGCAAAATTAATCAGAATGCCCTGTTTCAACTAGTGGGCCTGCTGGGAACATATTCTTGAAAACAATATGTTTGGGTCGACTTCCGCTTTAAGGAGGGAAGTCACCTTCTACCCAGAAAGCATGCCAAATAAAATCCTATTCCACTAACCCAAACTCCAAATGAACATCGACCAACTTTGTAGCTCATCCAAACTCAATCGAATTCTCTCGCCATCCAGCTGGATCACATGCTGAGCATGCCGTCGCCGGCAGACTCGGACCAAGAAGGCATGTCGCCATGGCAACAGGCAGTCCAGGAGCAAGGGTACAGGCGGAAGCTGTTGCTCTTCCAGGAGGCCCAGCAGAAGCAGGCCCAGCTGGTCCAAAGGCTGCAGACCAAGGTAAAGAAACACTCATATGGAAGGCAATCCGAGCATTTATTCTCATAGCCTTGATCTCCATCTTAAGGTCCGTGCACCAGTACTCTCTTTGTAGTAAACATCAACGATATGAAATTAACGCTGAAACGACTTTTTGTACAGTACGCTCCGCAATCTGAATCCTGTTTTTTTTTTTCCTTCCAGGTCCTCCAGTACAAGAGCAGGTGTGGCCAGCTGGAAGGACAAGTCCTGGAGAAGACCTCAGACATGGAGAAGATGAGACTCTTGGTATGTACCAATATATCTGTCTTGTATATACATAAAACCAACTCCTGTTTCTGTGTGTGTGCGGGTGCGTGTGCAGTTGGAGGCTCACAAAGACTCTGCCCAACGTCAGGTGCGAGATCTCAACATCAGCATCCGGAGCAAGATCGCTCAGCTGGAGGAGGAACAGAGAAGGTGGGCGGAGCTACTTCTGTCTTACCCAGTCCTCACCCCGAACCAGTTCTATAACCCTAACCTCTAAACCTATCAATATCCTAAGCACTGACATGGGCCGATATTAGATTCTGACGATATGACAAACGTGAGCAAAAATACTGCAGAATCATGGTATTAAGATTACAGCTCTAAATTCCTTTTAACGATATATTTCGGTAAATAAAAACAGCCCTTTATTGTACTGAACACCATCTTGAAAGATGACCAAGCAATATAGTGTGGGTTCAATGCACTCATGCTGCATTTGAAGTTGCTGGGAATCGGAAACATCCCGCTTGAAGTTTACGATGCATGTGTTAAATTCACCAACAAAACAAATTCTCAAAACATTACTGAGGTCCTCAGCTGCGTTTTTTTGTTTATGGTTGCCTGGAGGTGTTTACCGTCGGACCCCATAAGCTCCAAATAGGATCTTTCCGAAATCCCAATTGTCATGAATGCAGCGTAAATCCACCGCAAACATCATTAGGTAATACAAAGCATCATCCAGCATGTACGCACACAGATCGCATCAGCGCATGTAACAGGATGTGTGTGACTCGAGCTAAGCTAACGCAGATGTGCTAAGTTGGTGTTGTCGTATTTCCAGATGTGGCAGCCTGGGCCAAGTCAACTGTGTGCTACGAGAACAGCTGGAGGAGGCCGACGCCCTCAATCAGGGCCTTGTAGAGAGCTTGCGGAAGGCCCGCCAGGACGCCGAGCTTTGCGATACGCGCCTGCGCCACGTGCAAGAGGTGAGCAGCATATCATTTTAAATGAACCCCCCAAAAAGAAACAACTTGATAACAAAAAACTAATAATGGCAAAATGACATTATAAAATATAATTAATATAGTATTTTTTACTTATTTGGGGGGATTTTAATTCAAAAATAATTTAAATGTAATAAAACTTAAATAATATATGTTTTTAATATATATATTTTAATAATAGATATTTTAATATTTAACAATCTTTCAAGCTGAAGAAATGTAATCAATGTTTGGGGAACTTCAACTCTTTAAAGGCCAGTGTGTTTGCGTACTTTTTATTTTAAAATGAACATAAAAATACAAAACAATAACATTTCAACGATTCAAGTATGAATAATATTTGAAAATTTAAACTCGTTATATTTGGGTGCTATAAAAGCAAAATGAAAATATAGTCAGTATTATTTAATATATACTCTATGTATTTAAAAAAAAAAAGGAACAGCGAAATATGCAAAATGGTGAAATGCATATTTTATAAGACTATTTCAAAGTGAAGATGAATTGCATTTTGGTCATTTTAAGACTTTGAGTTAAAACAAACAATGAGATAAAATCAATAGTTGCCTTTTTTCTAAATAATTATATTTTGGAGACTTTTGATAAAAACCAAAACACCAAATATTAAAGATGTAATAAAATAAAGTTAAGGTACATTACAAGCTGAATTTTAACCATTTATTATTGAATTAGTTTACAGCATAAGGCGCAGTGTGCACTTCAAAGACCAGTTGCAGGGCACCCTTGCAGAAAACAATAAATAAAAATAGATAAAATTGCTGCATGCTTTGAATGGGAAACAAGTACCGCCATCTGGTGGAAGAATGTGAAAATCAAAACTTGCAAGCCAGTCTAATGTCCCCAGCATCTGTCAAGGGTTAACCTTAAGTAATGTCATTCGGAGTCAACAGTCACTCTCGCATTATTTCTGCTGTTGTTTTTTCCTCTGAAAACATTCCAAGTGGCCAGGGTGGGGGGGGGTGTGGGGGTTGTAAGAGGCCCCCTTTGTTGCCGTAAACGTCGGACGTGTGTTTATTCAGGGAAATCCAATGACTTGTGTGTGTGCCAGCACACTTCCAGGACAGCGTCTGTTTGGAATCACAATAACATGAGAGGTGCCATCTCTCGCTAACGTCTCTCCCACAGCGACTCACACACACACACACACACACACACACACACACACACATACATATGCTTACCCCTTCACAGACGTCGTCTTGCCACCTGAGTCGGGAGCAGGCTCGCGTCAGAAGCTTGTGGCGCCAGGCCGCTTCCCTGAGGAACGCCTTCACGCAGCTCAGGACCTTCGCTGACAGGTGAGTGTGCAGTCAACAAAAAGCACACGCAATAACACATCAAAGACAGTTAGCGTTACTTCCTGCCTTGTTGGGTTCTGGGTAGAAGACACAGGCAAAGTGTGTAAAGTTTTGTAAAGTTTAGTCGTAATCGCCGACGGACGCCCGTTTAAAATTAGAGGCCTACAGTGTATATTATTTTTTTGCCGCCGGAAAAAAAAGGTGAATGACGGAAGATGGAAGGGTACCCACGCTGCAGACGGATGACGAATAACGGACGCTGAATTTGTAAAATGCCCAGCTGTGCCGGTAACATCTCTGATACGCCTTTCAGGAGGCTGTCCGACATGCGAGGCGAGTGCGCCGCCGCCGGCCAGCAGCTCCGCGAGGCCTGTCGCCATCTGGAGGCCCCGGCCGTACAGGAGAGTGCCCCCGGTGGCGCGGAGGTGTCGACGCTGGAGCGGCAGCTGAAGGACAAACTCCGTGAGGCCATGCAGCTTCAGGGGCGCTGGGACGCCGAGAAAGTGGAACTCAATTCCAGGTACAGAACAGGAAGGAGCCTGTTTTCTCTTAACAATGAAAATGTTTTTTTTTTTTTTTTTTTTTTTTTA
This sequence comes from Filicampus tigris, assembly GCF_054856515.1. Classification (NCBI taxonomy): domain Eukaryota; kingdom Metazoa; phylum Chordata; class Actinopteri; order Syngnathiformes; family Syngnathidae; genus Filicampus; species Filicampus tigris. The sequence continues at coordinate 16,845,238 of NC_141228.1, forward strand.
ATGCCTCTGCTAAGGAAAAAATACAGCCCCAACACCAGTTTTCACCGATCAATGGCAGACAGGTTGAGCACAATGGGACGAAGTTGCAAGGATCAATGCTTAAAATCAAACAGGATGTCAGTCATTTTGTTTAGAAGCTGCCATTTTGCCATTGAGAGAAATGATTCAATTTCACATAATTAGGCTGATAATTATTCTGCATTCATTATAAATCTTTTTTATCCGTCTATGCAAGCAATGTATAGTGCCAGGCAGAATAATTAAAAGCTCATCACGAAATGCCAAAAGGTACAATCATTCCTTTTCAGGTTAGAGGACCCCCAAAACAGTATTCAGAAGCTATATGTAATGCCAAATGGCATTTCTGACTGACAATCGGACCAAAACCAAACAAGATAATGAGCTTTTTTTCCCCCCATGTCCGATTCAGGATCATGGAGCTAACGGACGCAGTGAAGCACCTCCGCAGCCAAAACAGCGAGAAAGACGCCAGCCTGGACAAGATGGTGAGATTTTCAGGATGGGTTAGGTTGGCTGAAGTCTGCTCTCAAGGCTTTGATCAACTTCCTGGTGTTGAGCAGCTGCCGTCTGGAAAATGTCGGGCTTAAGTTTCCAGTTTGTTTGACCTACACGGTCAACCCTTCAGGAGACGAGCAGAAGCGAGGACAAAGGAGAGATGGAAGTCCTCCAGGCCGAGAACCAAGCCTTGCGCAATGTACTCCGCGAGGTCCACCAGGTCCGAACAAAAAGTGTTCATTGTGTGCAAATAGCCACAGTCTAACAATGTCCGCAATGGATCGCCAGCTGGTGTCCAGTGAAGGTGATAGCGGTACGTCCGGAGGTCTTCTCGATTGTTCTCCACGGAGGATCGCCATCGCTGTGCAGGGTGCCCTCGAAAAACACAAGCAACAAACCCAGGTCTGCCTCCCTTTTCCTCGCGCTATCTATCCCAAACAATTCTCCTTGACATGGTAGGAATGACACCCAACCAACCTTCCAGGACCTTTATGATAGCCTGGAGGTCTCCCTGAAGGCAACTGACTTGCTCCGTACTCAACTGCATGAGAGCGACTCGGCCAGGACGGAACTGGAGGCGAGGATCCGGGCATTGACGAAGGAAAGCCAAGAGGTTCAAAAGGCTTTGGAGGAAACTGTTCGGGAGAAGGATAGATACCACTCCTCGCTGGATGTCATCTCCAGGTACCGCATTCACCCTCACTTCAAAAACAAGTAGTCACATAAGCCACACTGAAGAGATACTAACCTTATAACTTGTCACATGGGTAGTAATAAGGACTAAAAACGAAAAAAAAATGTAGCAGATGCATTGCACTTGATGTTTTGAACAGCATGAATTATTCATAATTAATAATAGCATATAATATAATAACAAAAGGTCATTTGAGCAAATGTGTTATTTCAGATGTATCAAATTGGTAGGCCTTCATTATCCGATTCATCTTTCTTCCCAGTGAGAAGTGTGGTGTGGAGCAGCTTTTAGTAGGAGTGCGGCAGGAATGCGACTCCCAGCGCTACGAGCTGGAGACCCTCAGACGGCAGCACCTAGACGTCGAGCTGCATTTGGAACGGCTGCGCGCCGAGGTCCAGCGAGGGTGCGACTCACACACACACACACACACACACATTTGTGTATACTAAGTCAAAAACGTCATTAAAGGGCTAATAGGAAAGTAGAACACGCTAACATCCTGACACTTCCGGTGTATTTTTCCCAAATCAAATAGCTTGTAAGACATTTATTTTTGAGGGTAATGTTGTACAATGAGTTTGAAATGAAATGAAAGTGTTTTGGGGATCCTAGCGGAACTTGCAATCCAGCTCGGTCCCCCATGCATGGCGGCCTTTGGCGCTCCATCATTCAAAGGCCAGATGGGTTATCGCTCGGGGGCTTTATTTTATTTTTTTTTCTTGTTTGCGCCATGACACAAAAGCGTGAGAGAATACGCTTACGTTCCAGCGAGCGGAGCCTGGAGGAGCTGGAGGGAAAGCACTCGGACCTCCGGCGGGAGCTGGTGTCGGCGAGGGAGGCGCTGAACAAGTCGGGCCTGGAGAAGGAGGTGCTGGAGGAGGACAAGGCTAGCCTGGCTCTGGCTCTCACCAAGGTTCGACCACCGCGACTGCGTCCGAATCCGCTGTCTGAGCAAAATGAGGCTTCCTTGCGCAGGCGGAGTGTCGCGGCACGGCACAGGAAGCGCTGGTTGCCAAACTGCGCCATCAGGAAGCGGGGCTGAAGGACTCCCTGGCCAAGATGGTGGCCCTGAGTGAAGGCCTGGCCGAGGACAAGGTGGAGCTCAACCGCCTGCTGCTGCAGGTTAGCAGCCGTGCCCGCAAACAGAATGCTGAAATCCGCGTTAACTGCAACGAAATAAAATGAAATTACACAAAACCTTTTTTTGTCCATGTGGGACCCTTCACAACTTTTTTCACCGGACCCTAACGCGTTCCGTCGGGTCCCCCGTTTCAGGCCGAAGCTGAGAAGGCGGAACTTTGTGACCGCCGTCGGGAGGCGGAAGCAGAGCGGACGGTGGCCCGGGAAGAGGTGGCCCAGCTACAACGGGAGAAGGCGAACGCTCTGGCGGAGAAGGAATCCCTAAAGTGCTCACGGCGCCACCTGTGGGACCTGCGGCGCAAGACGGAAGAGGACCTGGACCGACTGCAGAAGGAGAACGCACGCAACCTGGAGCAGCATTTGCAGGTAACGGCTGCAGTTGTAGCACTCACTTTTTTGGGGGGGGAATCAAATCAAAAATTACATTTTTCACTTGGTAACACGGAATTTGGTGCATCTTACGATCAGACGTAGACCCACAAAAACATCTGAAGCAGGAAATCTACCATTTTGGTTTGAACCAGCAATTTTATGGTTACTCCACAATTTGGAAAATTCACCCAAATTTTCCCAGAGCCACTTTAAGTTGGCAACATGAAATTTGGCATCCTGAGTAGACCCACCAAAAAGAAGCCACGCCATTAATAGACACAGGAAGTCTGCCATGTTGGATGAAAGCCATTTTGGGGTCCTATTGGCCCTTTTTAAGACAAACTCGGTCTCATGATTTTGCCCTATTACCCACAAAAAGGAGGTAGATGAAGAAAAATGTCTGCCATTCCTTAATGTCATATTTTTGTGAAGGCTCTTAAAAAAGTGAAGGTCTACATTTCTCGCTCCACATTCTAAGCTACTGCAGAGACGAAGGCCAGTACATAACTTTCAGTATCATTACTGTCTTTTTTAAACTGATATTTTCTTAAGTCTGAAGTGCTAATAATAGTATTTATGAGTCAGCGGGGAGAAAGAATAGTGCACAAATGCGAGGAAGATAAATGGAGCGTCAGAGTGCTTTTTTAAGTTGAGAGACTCGTAAATTTGCACCGCCAAAGTCTTCTCATTCTTTGCCCGCTGAAGAATGACAAGAATCCTCTCTCGCTTTATTATCACTCGAGCAGGACCTCCGCGTTTGAGCTCAGGTAGTTTTTAACAAACCAAACAAATGGACAAATTCCATCCAAACACTTGGAGATAAGCGAGCTGTGAAAATAAATGTGAAAAAGCTTGGGTGTCATCCAGCCTGAGCCGGGAGACGTGGTGCGCTAATATTTAGTTTGACTTCAATTTAGCCTGGATGGAAATCAAATTACGCTGATTGTTGCTTTTTTAAACCTTCCGCCGTGCTGGAAAAAATATAATAAACATGAGAGGGTGCTGAGGTCCATTATAAACTCGGCCATTGTGTTACAGCTCCAAGCAAGTGCACTTTTTCTCTCTGCTTTGTCTCATAGATTTATACATACGTCCCACCCCAAAGGTTCCTAGACCTCTGGAAAGTACTACGTACTCTCAGTATATGAGTTATTTTTTGTTCCTGGATCTACATTTAGACAATCGTTCCTGCAGTCCAAATGCACAATAGCCCTGCAAAAATTCATAGTCCCCATGTGAAGTTCTTTCAATCTCTGGCCCTCAGTTGACCTCTTGGTACTGCACAAATTTGAAAGCAAAAGCGACGTTTCCACTTAAAGAGGGGAAATCGACCCAAACATATTTTTATCAAGAATATGTTCCCAGCAAGGCCCACTAGTTGAAACACGGCATTCTGATGAATATTGCGTTTGTGGAATATGAGTTAAGCGGCAAAATCCACCCCTTTTTAGCCATCTCAGGGGGGCCGCCATTTTGTCATTTCTGTCGACTGAAAATGACATCACAGATGCTCAGGGCTCAGGTAACGACCAATCGTGGCTCAGCTTCGGAAAACAGGTCGGCCGACAGAAGTGACAAAATGGCTGCCTCCATAGATGGCTAAAAACGAGTGTGGATTAACTCTTATTCCACAAACGCAATATTTATCAGAATTCAACTAGTGGGCTAGCATCAAACATATTCGTGAAGAAAATATGTTTGGATTGACTAACTCTTTAAAGTAGGTACGTACTTATGTATACTGCAATCATGTGTCTGTGTATTCGTATGCAGGTGAGCAGACAGGCGCAGAGCACATCGGAGGAGCTTTGTGAGAGCAGGAGGCAGCTGGACGAGCGGGCGGCGGCGCTGGAGAAAGTCGCCGCAGACAGAGACGATCTGGCCAAGGACAAGGCCGCCTTAGAGGTCCGACTCTGCTTGGCCGAGCGCAAAACATGTGACCTCACGCAGGAGCTGCTGGCACTCAGGTGTGTGTGACAAAAACAAAGATCCGGCACGCCCGCCACCATCCGTGAGGATAAGCGGATGGATCTTACTATAAAAAAATCTGATTAAAATCGGGGGAAACAAAGTCATTTGAAGGCCGTTTCACCCAGCCAAATGTGAGACCGTAGCCTCTGACTTCACTTGTACTTCCAGAGCCGAGAAGCAGTCCCTGGAAACCGCCATCTTCCAGAGCCAAGAGCTGGCCTCGTCCCTGGAGGCCGAGTGCTGCCGCGTGGAGGCCGAGAGGCGCAGCTTGATGTCGGCTAACGAAGCCTTGACGCGTGAGTAGACCCCGTGCACCCCCCTCACACACACACACACTTTAACCTACCCCACCCTCACCCATGTGCCAACCCGCTCGGGTTCCGTGGAGCATTTCCATTGGGCCCACATGAGAACCATATTTTATGTAGCTCTGCAACAGCTGCACATGTATGGAGATGAATTTCCCAGCACATCAATCCCATTGTGGTGCCAAAAACATGACATGACAATGCGAAAACCACCTCACACGTTCTGGATCATCTATTTTTAGTTCCATGCGCGTACTTTATTTCAGAACTAAGTATTTAAAGCAACATTGTGTCTTTGGACGGCAGGAACCAATGTCGAAATGTTGTTTTGTAATTTTACTTCCATTGGCTTCTTTCCACTGCAGGATTTTTCCTGGGAATGCGAAACTGTTAACAGCACCAATGTTTGTTTGGACGCAAGTTCTAAATTTAGTTCCGAGGTAATTCACCAGGGCATAAAGAAGACCCTGCTTGGGGGTCTAATCTGTGTCAATTTAAAACCATGTTATTTGTCCCCCGGGGGAAATTCACCAGCCTGGAACGATTCAGGAACCGTCTGATTTTTACCCCAGGATGAAGCGCTTTTAGAGGACCATTTTGTGTTTGGACTGCAGACTCTAAATTTAGTCCTGGGAGAATGTATCAAGGTGGAAGCAAATCGTGCAAAGGAGTTACTTCAATTCTAATGAAGAAAAAAAAAAAAATCTCAAGGTGACAATTCAAGAGTCTCGATTTTTCATGGGCCATTGTGTGTTTGGACTGAAGGTTCGACCTAATCTAGAACTAATTAGAAGACAAGAAAGTTTACCATGTTGGTTCGAAGCTGGCATTTTAAGGTCATTTCGATTATTTTCCGGGGCCCTTCAAAGACGCGCTCGTCCTAGAGAATTTCTCCGATTACGACCACGTTTAACAGCCCCAATTTCGTGCAGGTGATGTTGCGCGAGTGCGTTTGGATGCTGAGCGCGAGCTTGCTCAGGTTGCGCAGGAGCGCAACGACCTGGAGGAGAAGCTGGTCCAAGCGGAGAGGAAAGCCCTGCGGAGCTTGAAGAACAGGGGTGACCTTCACCGAGAGCAGCTGGAGGACGCACACAGGCAAAAGGTTTGACCACGATGAAAATGATGACGATGCGTCACAGACGGCCCTGGCGGTCTGCAGGAGCAGCAGCTTACAGAGCTGACGAGGCAGCAGGAGCAGCTGCGCTCGCTCAACAAGGAATTGGCAGAGCGCAGCGGGGAGGAGGTGCAAAGGGCAAAGGAGGAGATGCTGAGAACCCAGCAGGACTGCGAGAGGAGCATCAGGAAGGCCCACAGCGAGAAACAGCAGGTAGGTAGGATGCAAGATAAAACGGAGGGAATATGTAGGTAGTTATCTAGTCAGGGTGGGTACTGGGTAGGTAGGTAGTTAAGTAGGATGGCAGTCAGATAGGCAGGGGAGGTATTTAGACTCCTAGACCAATGAGTCACAACAAACCTTTTTTTGGACCGGAAAGCAGGGCCTCTCGCACCAGGGGCGGAGCCATGGGTGGGCCTGGGTGTGCACAGGCCCACCCAGATTGACCCAATGAGATTCATGAAAAAAAAAAAAAAAAAAAAACGTTATAATTTTAGTGAAATTATTCAATTATATTTGAATTTGTGTTTTTTATTTGATTGAATATTAAGAATGGCATGATTGTGGTTTTCTAAGGAAGATTTGAACTTCATATTCAGTTGATCATTTTATTTGAATATACGATGTGTCGGGATAGGACGATTGTGCTCAATGAGAGAAATATTCAGGCCCACCCTGATTTTTCCTGGCCCACCCATCAGCCACGTTCTGGCTCCGCCCCTGTCTCGCACCGTACGTCAAGGCCAATGAGCCACAGAAAAATGGACCAAATCCATCGCTTGTCATATGGGTCACCGTGTTTAAAACTCCGGGGATTCATCACCGTAGGTGTTTTGAAGGAGGACTTGACAGGGATTTGCACGCAAGATCTCCCAAGACCCAAAGTGAGAATCATCCCCCTTGGGCGCACACAAGGGTAAAACCTATTATAAGGAGGCTTCTTTGGGGATTTAATAACCACAAAGAGGAGAAAAAATACATCACTTGTCACATCAATTGCAAGGAGGGCTCATCTGGGATTTGAACCCAGGACCTCTTGCACCCTAAGCAAGAATCATACCCCTAGACCAACGAGCCACACGATTTCTGCGATGACCTAATGGTTCATGTGTGACATTTCCAGAACCCTTGCTAGCTTGCCCAGGACCTGTCACATCTAATGCAAGAATGACCAGACCAACAGGCCCAAAAATTCATAATAGGGACGAATGTATCTGGACAGATAGATACAGTAGGTTTGGTTAGAGTTGTGATTGTCTGTCTTCGGTGATCAGGCGTTGTCCCAGAAGGAGGTGGAGAAGGCGTCGCTGTTGGAGAAGCTTGCTGCCCTCCAGAAGGATCTAAACGCTGTAACCAGTGATCTGGATCTCGCCCGGAAGGAAGCGCTCGCTGCGCGGGAGCGGGACGAGGTCACCATCACCACCCTTCCGTCCTTGAAGCTTCCACAATTTAACCGCACGCGTCCTCTTCCCATTGTCGTTGTCCAGACCGAAATGTCGGCCCTGCGGCACGAGACGCAGCAGCTGCGAGCCGACTTTGAGGCCTCGCTTAACTCGCATGAGGCGGCCCAGCAGAGTGGACGCGAGAAGCTGTGTGAGCTGAGCCAACGGCAGCAGGCGGCCCGGCACCAGGTCAGGAATTTCTGTGGGTAGCGACTTTCACCTGGATGTGATCCCTGTTGGTTTTTAATAGGGCCCTTTTTAAAAAGTGTTTTTTTTCTGTTTGCATGACAACATTGTTTTTGGTGCCTGAAGAAAAACAGACTTCCACCAATATATATTACATAATATCTCACGAGTAATTCCTTTTTGTTGTATCCAGTAGTCAAAGACAAGTTAAGTCTATTGGAATTTTATTTTGATACAACATCACATTAGAGTCGTGGAGAAGGAATTCCACTGTGGATACTTTTTTCTTGATTAGGTCGCAGGGCAATTCCCGGGCCTCGTCTAGGAATTCCTTACATAACTGAGACTAACTAACTGACTAACTCGTTTGTAGACAGACTAAACCTTTGAACTGACTGACTGACTAAGTGAATAGTTGACTTAGTAACTGACTGACTAAATAAAGAATCAGTTACCGACTGGAAAACTAACTAAGTATAAATAACTAAAAGAGCTGCTTTCCAAAGTCACATGGCCAACATGTAGCCTGGCATGTTCCATATTTTTTTGTGATTAGGGCTGTTCGATTTTGCCTAGCAAGAAAATCCCGATTATTTTCTCTCAAACCCGATTTTACGATTACGATTTCTTTGTAAAATAGAAAATAACGAAAAATGTAAAGCTATTTTGAATGTCCTTTATTTCAACTGAATTTTTCTTTCTTTGAACTCAAAATGGCAGTCAATTTAACTTAATACACACAGAACAATCCATTGGGATTAACAGCATTTTACTTACACAATAGATTTCAGATCTGTTCTTAATCAAACCAATAATGAAAGAAGAAAGTGCACATACCATCTGAAACGAAATCATCAACATGAGAGAAGGTAGACAGTCAAGTCTGTAAACCAAACAGTCTGTCGGCAAGTCATTTTGCCAACCGTTTGCCAAATCATTTATTAACTAAACGCTCACTTGCCTGAGCAAATAGCAGAATCGCCGGTAGCCATGGATGTTGTTGTTGTTGTTATCGGAAATGCAGAGGAAACTACGGTGGCTTAGATACACCAAAAATGAAAAAATGGAACGTGCCGATTTGAACTTTTTAACATCGTTTTATCCAGAAAATCCAATTTCGGTTCAAAATCGCTTAATCGAGCAGCCCTAATTGGAGGTGTACACATTTTAACAAGAAAACTTTCCTGTACCTCTAAAACAAAGGAGATCTAGCGCCCACTCTGAGGACTGCCCTTATTTTACCTCAGAAACGACAAAAGGACAGATGACAAGGTCGCCGGGTCCTTTTCTCGTAGCGGTGAGCTCACAGTCACCTCATAAAGTCGTAAGGAGGCTCGCTGTGCCGTGATTTAGTCACTCGAAAAGAGCAGATGTTTATCTTTGAGGGAAATTTGTCTTTCAGCAGAGGGGATCATCTTGTCTTCAAGTTGTCAAATTGTAGCAAATGAATGCAGACGCCTCCCAAAAGACCACCGCCACCATTGGAAAGGTTCCCACGGTTACGTGAAATGTTTTAAAACAGTAGCATACCCAATATTAAAGGTGACTTTTATGCTATGTGGAGATTCCATGTTAAGCGACAGTTCGCTTTTCTGGTCTCTGCCATGCGGTCACTCATGTTGCGTGAGTCTGTTTATTTTCGGGAGAACTACGACATTTCACCTCATTTCTCCATAATAGTCCACTCTCCCCATTGGTTCTGACACGTGCTTGCTCCCCAATGTTGTGTGCATCCATGCTTACGTTCTCTTGACTAAAGGCACTTATTCATCCCGCCCAGTCTGCCTCGCTTCTTGTCGTTCGTCTCCGCATTAACCAAACAATGCTCCTTCAGTCATTTGATTTGATGTTATTTGTATATGAGTGGCAGAGCAGGAGAAGCTGGACAGCATCAGTAAGAGGAGGGCCGGGTGGGAGAGCGTTGGGATGAGGGGGGGGGGGGGGGACCCTGGTACCGTATTATGAAATCAAAGTTTGTGTTAACCCCCTGTGTAAATAAGCCAGCAGTAAAGGGGGGTGGGGGGGGTGCGGGTGTAGGTGGTGTTTATTTTCTCCCCCTTGTAACAGCAAAAGGCTGGCTCCACCGGGACCCTCAACCCCACTCCCACCTCTCCCCTCCTCTCTCGTCCATATAACACAACACTGCCCCATCTCATCCTGAAGAAGAGGGGGCGAGGGGGGGAAAAAATCACATAAAATTAAAGCTGCAAGGAGCGATGAACAGACCCTCACACCTTCAGGTCTCAGGGGTGTGTGATACATTTCTGCCAGTCGGTAGCGCCAGCGATTCTCTTCGGGGCGGAACCGTCATCACACACAAGACGTTTGTGAACTTGTGACATTAATAGAGTTTTCTGTTTTATGGCTGCCAAGCTCCGCCCACAAGCAATAATGAAAGCTCAAATGTTGCGCAATTCACCATCATCCGTCTGTCTAGTAAATGTAGTTCGGTGGCAATGGGACAAAATATCTAGAACAAGTTCATTTTTGAAGGGCCCACACGGTCAAATTGAATCTAAAATGGTTGCTTTAATTAAAATGGTTTTCCAGCGTGGCTTCTTGAGACTTTTTTTGTGGGTCGAGTCATGATAGACTACATTTTATGTTGCTAAGAGAAACTGCCTTCGGGGCTGAATTTTTAAAATTGTGGTGTGATTAGCGTTTCACGTTTTATGGCGAGTCATCAAACGCTGCTGCCAAACTCCGCTTACACGCAATAATGAAAATTCAAATTTTTTGCAATTAAGCTCATCTGCCCACAGTGTCCAGTACACTGTACATGGTTCAAAGTTTGCCTCTGAAACAACCCTTGAAATGTACAGTAAAATGCGGGCTTCAAACCAAAATTGAAGATTTCCTGGATCTTTTTAGGCATGGCTTCTTGAGACTTTACCAAAATGAAAGACTTCCTGTGTCTTTACGGGCTTGGCTTCTTGAGACTATTTTGTGGGTCTTCTCATGCACACGTATACTAAATTGGACGTTACTTGTGAAACTGGCTTTCGGGGATGATTTTTTTTAAAAAGTAAAATGAAATCAACTGAAGTGCATAAGTGAGTCAAAATGGTTTCTTCAAACCAAAATGTCAGACTCACTGCGTCTTTTCAGGCCTGGCATCCTGCGACTTTTTTTTGGGCCTACTCATGATTAGACATGCCTACCAAATTTCATGTGACTAAGTAAAATAGGCTTTTAGGGCTGATTTTTTTTTTTTTTTTATTTCATTTTTTTTTTTTATCTCAAGTGCACTACTGAGTCAAATGTCAGATTTTCATGTGTCGTTTTCAGACATGGCTCCTTGAAGCTTTTTTGTGGGTCTACTCAAGGATGAATACATAGATACATGTTGCTGAGTGAAACTGTCTTTGAGGGCTGCATTTTCCAATGTTCCTAATAAAGACTAATTGGTCGGATCAGCTTGTTATTCCTCTCATGCGTTTATGAGCAGGAATCATCCTGTGTGGCCTCCTCATCCTCCCCCACACATTCAGAGGTTCAGGGGGTGTGCTGCTGTTTATCACGCTGCTCTGTGGATTCTTGACACAGTGAGCTTAGCGAAGAGACGCAAGATGGCCGTGTGCCCAAACGGCTCTTAGCTGGCCCTGATAAGCCCCGTCCTCCCCCGAACCTAATATAAATATCCAAAAATATATATACACTAATATAGGTCATGTGCTCACTCTGCTTTGTTTACATGAGCTCATTCACCCATTTGGACTTGAACTCAACTAACTCCTTGTTACTTTTACTTTTTATCACCAGTCTCATCTTTTCCCCTGGTAGCTGCTTCGACATTTTTGGAGTTGTTCCACTAAATTAAGCAATAAACTGAGAACTTGAACAGTGGAACCATTTTTTTTTTTTCCCCGCATAGGAAGTAATGAAAATTGAATCCTGTATTTATTGTTTTAAAACCTTTATTATCCGTCCTGATCATATTTTTTTTCTCTCATTTGAACATTTTTAAGTGCCATACAAATGCAACCACTGTGAACAGAAACGCTTGAAAATATGAACAACCATCATTTCCTGTAAAATTGTAATAAGATGTACGGATTAAAAAAAAGATTGGTTAAAAATTTGCGATGGAGTGGGGCCGATAAATATGAACAACAACATGGCGTGTAGTTCATTGCTCTCTAGTGTTTGATTGTGAGTTGCAATGTTGTCTCCTTTATGTGTTGTCCGTCCTTGACCGTCACGCGTAAGGTGGAGACTCTTCAAGGGCAGCTGCAAGACGCCGAGGAGCGACTGGGAGAAGCCCGGGGGGAGCTGGCCAAGGCCCGGCAGTCCCTCCGGGAGAGCTCTCAGATTTGTGAGAAGCAGCACAAGGAGGCCCTCAAACTGCGACGGTTACTGGAGGACGAAACCGGTGAGAAGGAAGCAATTCGTGCCTCCAACCAGGAGCTCAGAGCCTCCATCAAGCGGGCGGAGAGCGACAACAGCAGGTGAAAAATCGGATTCTTTCGAATATGTAATTTGCATAAATCTGAATCGAAATCTGAAGCTGCCCGTGTGACAATTTAGGCTCATTCGCTGTCATATGCGGTCCCTTGGTCTCGGTGCAGGATTGTTGTGTAGGAAGCAAGGTCGTTATAGTGAACAAATAAATGACCTATTTTCTGTCACATGGACCACTGTGTGACAATTTCCAGGAGAGAGAACCTTTTAAAGTAGAGCCTACTCAAGAGCTCTATCAAAGGGTGAATCATTCACCTAGATTGGTGAGCCACAGGGAAAGGGGTAAAACCTCATCACTTGTCACATTTTCAGAAAGAAGAGTAAACATTAGTCACCCTGTTCATGTTCGGCTTGTCTGGGATTGGAACCCAGGATACACTCTAAGCGAGCAGCATAACCCTACACTAAAGAGCTACAATTTTTTTTTATTTTATTGACACTCTTTTTGGTGGACTACAGTGTGACTACATGATTATTAGAGAATGGTTTAAAAAAAACACACAAAAAAAACACCCTTCTTTTAATTCCCCTTCTCGCCATCAGTTTGAGGCGAGCGGCGGAGGAGCGTGAGCAACAGTTGTCCGTCTCGGAAGAGCGCAACGCCTCCATGCAGCGGGAGGCGTCCACCCTGAGGAGCAGCGTGCGGGAGGTTGAGAAGTCACGGCTGCAGGCACGCCGACGCAACCAGGAGCTGCGCAGACAGGTCGCAAAATTGGACATGAAGTGAAATATACCTAAAGTTCATTTGCACACAGCTAAACACAAAACCGTTACTACAAAGTAGAACATAATATATGTCTAGATGGATATCTTACTCATCCCGTGAGGGGAGTTAAATTGTGCTTACTGTTTATCATTATCTTCAAATTGGGAAATGTCTCCCTTGTAAGTTTGAGAACCACTGCCTTCACGACACCTTTATTCGCCAAAAAGATAAATAAAAAGACTTGATTCATCAGATTTACTGTATGTCACAATCATATCAGAACTTTAAAAAAAAAAAATTTGGATGAAAAATGAATTTTTCCAGCCATTGAGGGTCAAACCCGCTGGCTCTGTGTTTTGGGGGAAAATCGGTGACTGACGTGACCAGAAGTTACGTCTACGAATAAAAAAGCTGGTTTATCGCAGGTGAAGGTCCTGGAAGGTGAGAAGCAGCGTCAGGAGCAAGAGCTCAAGCAGCTGCAGGTGCAACTCTGTCAGGAGGAGCAGCAGCAGGAAGAAGCGCGACGCCAGATCTTCGGCCTCAAGCAGAGAGTGTTGGAGTGCGAGGCAGCCAGAGATGCAGCCAGCAATCAGGTAATGCCTACCGTTCGCCGTTAATATATATATATATGTATATATATAAATATAAAATGTTTACGTAAAATAGTTTGACAACTAAATCGATTATCAAATTAATTGACAACTATTTTAATAATAACCGAGTAAACAGAGCTGGGTATCGTCCCCCCATCCCCGGGTCTCCGTCCTGCATATTTAATCGCCCCATCTACAATACTAAATAAATAACAATAATTGGTTAATGAACAGTAATCGGGAAAATTTGTTTGGTTATGCAATGTAATGTAAAATAAAATTGTATCCGATTATTCCATTGTTATTAATCGATGATTTTTGATTTAATTTATTTTTGATTTACCAACTTTAGGAAAAATGGCTAACTTGATAAAACAAATATTACTTCACTCTCTATTGTCTTGGCTAACACTTAGTAGGCCGCATTCCAAAATCCACACTCTCTATTTTGGAGGGACTTTTTCTTAATGCAATTTACTTTCTAATAGTCTTACTCACCAGACACGTTCTGAACACTGTCATCTGTCATCTTCCAAACCGCTAATGCCGTACCGGTTCGCGGGGAGGTGCTGGCGCCTATCCCAGCTGACAATGGGCGAAAGTCAGACTACACCCTGAACTGGTGAGCGGGAACCGATCCCACGCTGCCCGCACACAACTCAGGCGTGTGTACCACCACACCATCGGTGACCGTTCTAAACACACTTAAACTTATTGAAAACCTTCTCATCTAATTCTTAAAGTATTAAAGTGTAAAGTAAAGTATTCCTAAATACTCTTAACAATCTCACTGACAATACCCTTTTATCTTTTTGTAAGCCACTGTAACATTGTGGATACTTTGGACATTCACAATGTGCTTTGCCTACCACCCTTTGAGAATCACTGTGTGCTTTACCGGAAAATGTAATTGCAGCTCTGTCCCATTTGATCAGGCGTCATCCCTGCAGCGACGCGTATCGGAGCTGGAGGAGGCTGAGCGTCAGGGCTCGGAGCTCCTGCGGGTCCGACAAACCCAGCAGCAGCTGGCCGACCAGAAGCATCGAGACGAGGCCGCCCGGCTGCAGCGAAACCTGGAGGACGCCGCCCTCCAGACCGGAGAGGTGAGCGCCCGGCTGGGCCGGGCAGAGGCCGCCGCCCTGGACCTGGATCGTCGGCTGGGGGCGAGCGAGGGCCGGCGGCGCGAGCTGGAGCGCAAAGTGTTGGCGGCGGGCTCCGCGCTGCGCCGTCTCGGCCTGACGTCTCCCAGGAGGAGACTTCCTCTTCAAGGTTTGTCTTGTTGGTTGTTAGTTTACATGCGGCTGTCAGGAGGTTTACACACGCTCGCCGCAGGCTCGGCGGGAGACGCCGTGACCGGCATCTCCACTTCCTGTGCTGATGATGAAGAACTGGACTTGGACTTCATCCAGGCCAGCCTGCAGGACCTCCAGAGAGAACTCAGGGACACACAGAGAGAAAGAGTATGTCTTCACTTCTTACCAGTTCTCCTAACCCTAAACGCTAACGCAGGCTCTAAGGCAAGCGTCATCAAAAACCCGACACGGGGACTTTATTTCTGAAAAGTGCATTTCATATTATTGTAAGATACTGAAACTTTATGCACAATTTGAACATTGACACTGCGCTTAAAAAAAGCTGTACTTAAGAAATGATTCGATGAAAATGTCTCCCACATAAACGTTAAATATGAATTGCACATTAATAAATGTTTGAAAATATATTGTTTTTAAAAGTAAATGTAACTTCAAAGTTAAATGCAACTGAACTGGACAGTGGTGCCTCGGGATACGAGTCGAATTTGTTCCGTATAAACACTCGTATTTTAAATCAACGTATCCCATTGAAATGAATGGAAATGCCATTAATAGGTTCGACCTTAAAAAAAAAAAAAAGGTTATGTGTATTTTAAACAAGAAAAATACCACTCCATAATATTCCGTAATATTGTATTTTATGTAAAAACATATAGAATTTAAAAAAAACAACCTTTTATTATAGTTTTTGTCAAGCTGCATCAATTCACTGCTGCTGGTTCTGATGTCCCCACCTGGGGGACAGTATAAGACAGACAGAGTGATACTGTTCATTGAGACATCTCAACTCCTCTCAACTCATCAGTACGGCACTAATATTAGTCGTTCTTTGCAGAGGATTAAGAGTACAAAAAAAATACAAAAACCTGCAAATGATTTATGTTTATTGTAATTGCCATGAAAAAGCATAGCGTTAGCTAGTGGACTGGAATGCTAATTTGTATTATGTTCGGTTTGAGAGTAAACCTCAACTGGAAGCAGCAATAAACAGCTTGAAGCTTCTTTTTTGAGGAATTGTGAAAAAATAGTGAACCATCCAGCGCTCGCATCTCAAGTCTGCGCTCCCAAGTCAAAGCAAAAAAATTGAACGATGACAACTCTTAAAGTTGAGTCGCTCATATGTCAAGGCACAACTGTACTTAGAGAAGGTCTATTTGTTTTTGTTTTTAGGATGACTCCAAGGCGCAGCTAGTCATTTTAAGCGAACGGGTGTCAGCGCTCCAGGACAACTCGGCCAGCGAGGTGATCAAACTCCACAAGTCCCTGAAGCAGTTCAAAGACGGTAGGGAGTGGACGCGCTTGAACGAGAGCGACTCTACAAAATGAAACGCAACTCCTATTTGCAGGAAATCGGGAGATGGACGAGCGACTGCGCGAATCCCAGACCTCCCTTTTCCTGCAGCGGGAAGCAGCCGAGCGAGACAAGATGGGCCTGGAGGAGGAGGCGACTCAGCTGCGGTCCGCTCTGCTCGCTTCCCAGGCTGAATCGAAGTCACTCAAGGTGTGTCTTCAGACAGCAGGCTACGGGCTGGACGAAGGGCAGCTTCCTATTTTACCTGAAAGACACCATTTTCTTGACTTCCACTGGTGACGGGCCACAATTGCTTGGCCCTGTCCTAGATTGCCACTTTGATGATTCTCTCCTAGGATAAGCTGGATAGCTCCCAGGCTAACGCACATGCGGAACGCGAGAGACTAAAAGAGGCCCTGGGGGAGGCCCAGAGGCGCACGGTCCGCCTGGAGCTGGAACGGCGCTCCCTGGAGGCCGAAATGCAACGTGCCCGCCAAAGAGCATCTGAGCTGGAGGCGGAGACGACGGCGTTACGGGAGAAGCTGGCCGGGGCGTCGAGGAGCGAGGCGGCCGGCGAGGGGCGGCAGAGCGCAGCGCTGGCCAGGGCCGAGCGGCGCCAGGGACAGCTGGGCGAGCAGGTGCGAGCGCTGACCGCCGCGCTGGCTGAGCAGCGCAGCAGCCAGGGGGCGCTGCAGGAGAACCTGAAGCAGCTGCACAGAGCCATGACTGACAGCGAGACGGAACGACGACTCTTGCAGGTCCCCCCCGCCCCCGTCATCGCCATGAACAGTTTGATCTTTGTTTGTAATCGCCAGTGTGAAATATTTGTTTAAAATTCTCCATTTGTTTCAATGGCAATCTCTTGTGCGTCGACTTGATTTGGGTTGACGCCAAACATACCCGACCAGTGTGAGCTTTGACCTCAACGTCCCGACGTGTGACATCACAGGAGCGTCTGGACGAAAGCCGAGACGCCCTGGCTAAGAGCAAGAAGCTGAACCGCTCTCTGACCGAACGCAGTCGGACGCTTAAGAGGGAACAGGAAGACTCGGAGCGGAGGAACTATGAGCTGGACAAACGCAACAAGAGCCTGCAGCAGGTTAGAGCGCGAGACACTTTATTAGGTACGGTGGTACCTCGACTTGGTACTTCGCGTTGCGTATTCAACCAAACCAATTTTAACATTTGAAAAAAAGGGTGCCGCCATATTTGATGATGAAGATCCAACACGGTGGCGCACTGTAACAGTTCCAAATTTTGGCACGCTTGTAACCTGCGCACTCGAACCCTATGCGCACTTCTACTAGGCGTATACTTCAATGAGGATCGTGCGTTGTATTGTGCGTATTGGGAGTGAGCCTTATTACATAGTTGAGACATTGTATCCGATATTTTAAAGACACCTTGTCCTATATTGTCGTAATTATATATTATGAGCTTACCGGTGGTTTTCGTTCGCCTAGTGGCGCGGTTTTGTTTCTTCTTCACGTGTGTGTTGGTGGACGGTTAGGCGGAGACGGACAGGCGGAGGACGGAGGAGGCGGTCGCCAGGGACACGCGGCAGGCGTTGGTCTGCCTCGAGCGGCAGCTGCTAGAGCGGCAGAACCAGGTGACAGCCCTGCAGGTTAGCACCGCTTTGTACGTTGGATGCCGGGCACATGATGTGTTATGCTTTGGATCATGCCCTGTCCCATTTCATCGATGGATTGATGGATGTCGGGCATAAGTGTGTACTTGTACTTGGAGTATTTTGTGGGTAATTTTGTGCACTACATGTAATCAGGCGCACGTGGGTCAGCTGGAGCAGGCCCAGGCCCAGCGCCTCCTGGAGGTGACGGCGCACCATCACCAGGAGATGGAAATGGCTACGGAGCGGATGCGCAATGCCCAGCTGCAGGCCCAGCAGGCGCTGGAGAGCCGGGAGAAGGCCCATCGCCAGAGGGTCAAGTGTCTGGAGGATCAGGTGGGTGTCACTGGATAGTAAACCAAGAGTAATTGACACCCACCCCTAAACATTTTTTAACATCAGCGTGTGCTTACTTCAAGCTCACTCCCAGCTGAAGTTTACTGTAGGGTAATCGTTTAGCTGGAACTGGTTAGTTAAGGTGGAGGGAATTATGAACAGTTCCAAATAGCAGTCAGTGTTGGCGCAAACATTCTGCTCAAAGAGTGAAAATTGTCAGGAAAGGCCTACTAGAGCAACTGACCTTAATTTGGGGCTAATCAGAGGCATTGTAAATGGTGGCAGGTGTGTGCTGACACAGTCACGATAAAGGGAATTATGAACAGTTTCAAATAATGATAAGCATAAAATGTTCAAGCTTTTTCTGGAAAGCAAAATATAAATGTCAGGAAAAAGCCTTCTGGAACGTCTAAACTTTATTTGGGGGTCAATCAGAGACATTTTAAATGGTGGTAGGTGTGTACCGACTCAGCCTTGTACAAGGTGGAGGGAATTACGAACAGTTCCGGATAGCGGTCAGTGTTGGCAAAAATACATTCAGGCTTCTGCTAAAAGAGTGACATTGTCAGGAAAAGCCTACTAGAACAATTGAGGTTTACTTGCGGCTAATTGGAGACATTTTAAATGGTGGCAGCTGTGTGCTGACTCAGCCTTAGTCAAGGTGGAGGGAATTATGAACAGTTCAAAATAGCAGTAAGCCCGAAACAGTCAGGCTTCTGCCAGAAAGCAACAAGTAAAAAAATGTCAGGAAAAGCCTACTAGAAGATCTGAACTCTATTTGGGGTTTATCATAGTTTGACTTTAATTCTCTTTTGAAGTTCTCAGTCAATGAAGGTACCGTACATGTGGTGCGCAGGTGTCCACGCTCAAGAAGCAGCTGGATGAGGACACGCGCAGGCCACAGGCCAGCGTCCACAAGATGCTGCAGCCGGGCAAGCACTCAAGTATGTAGCGAGCGACCGCCACAACAGCAAAGGTGATTTTGTTTACCACGTTGGACTGACTGGACGAGACGAACTGTTGAATTCCTCTGGATGACAAACAACTCTCACTTGGGCGCAGACCATCAAGCTTTTCACTCATCAACAGGCTGAACAGGATTACTTTAAAAAACGTATGCCGATACAGTTGCTAGTTAGCTGGTAACATGGAGTTAGCAACGTGTCCTTTGCTAAAGTCGGGTTGGAAAAGCTTTCAAATGGACATTGAAGACAACTTGGTGTTTATTTGACTCTCCGTTGTTTTTAGCAAAACAAAAAAAAGACTGTGTGGATTTAGTGTGGTGGTGTCTGTGAGAGTTTTCCTACTACACTGGAAAAATTTGTTTAATGAACTCAAAATTTCAAGGCAATAAACCGATAACATTTTAAGTTGGGCATTCAACTAAATATCAAAATTTTTGCTAACGTGATAATTGGCTTTCCCGCATTTTCAACAAAGAAATCAAGAGTTGGCAGAACTAATTGTCCCTTGTATTGTCCCCAACTTAAATATATACTGAATTTAAAAATAACTCAGCAAATTGTTTTGGAGCAAACAATGTGCTTGCAACCTTGTTGCCCTAAATGTCAATAATTTAGATTTTAAAGTTGTTCCAACTTAATTGCTGTTTTGGCCCCCAAAAATTCAAGTTGTGTTTTTTACAGTGTACCAGTAGCCCGCAAGTTGCAAACTACTAAAGCAACGCGCAATAGCTGTTTGAGCAATTATTCACTATCCGTACTAATAGTCCAAAAGCGGCACTAGTAGTAGAAAAATATATTACTATCAATCAATCAATCAATCAATCAATCAATCAATCACATTTTATTTATATAGCACTTTTCATACATAAAAATGCAACTCAAAGTGCTTTGGGCATTCAACTAAATATCAAAATTTTTGCTAACGTGATAATTGGCTTTCCCGCATTTTCAACAAAGAAATCAAGAGTTGGCAGAACTAATTGTCCCTTGTATTGTCCCCAACTTAAATATATATATAATATATATATATATATAATATAATACTAGTAAGACACACTCATTCTAATGCACCGAGTGTATTACTAGTGAGGACAAAGAGTGAATTAGTACATGGATCTTAATCTGAATGTTGACAATATGGATTTGAGGCCCAGGCGGCTTTCCGCAGTTGCCATTTTAATTGTGTACTAGTAAGACAAAAATGGCACTAGAGGATACAGTCATTCTACTGAATTACCTTACTAGTGAGGACAAAGAGCGCACTGGACCTTAAACTGGATATCAAGCATATTGAATAAATGCTCAAAAGGCTTTCTCTCGTGTGTGTTTGTGTGTGAGTGTGTGTGCACGCTCATTTCATGAGTGCGCCTCCTTGTGCGCTCGTCTCCTGAGCGGCCGGGCTGGGCTTCAAGCGGCCCTTTGATTTCCATAGCCCCGCCCCCGGCCTCACTCCGGTTACCCGCCCCCCGCGTCGCCATTGGCTGGCACCGGCTAATTATGCAAGGTGGTCTATCCCCGCTGGGGGCGAGCGGGTGGGTGTGGCCAAACAGTGAAAGAAGTCCTTTAGCAGGCTTAGAATAGAGCGCTTTTATTGAGGATATCTCACAAGCTCAGTCATCAGGGACCCCCTAAAAAAACAAAAATTGCAGGATTGTTTACCCCCTCCACATAAAAAAAAAAAAAAAAAAAAAAAAAAAATCAGCTCCAGCTCCGGCTGCTGCTTGTTCATTCCCAGAGCAGAATGCGAGGAATCCCCAGTATTCCTCACACGCTGCGGAGCTGAAGGACCAGCGAGAGACCCTCCGAGACGACTTGTTCCCCCCTCCCGAGGTGGGTTCGAGTCGGGGCCTCCTCCATCCGCTCCCCCCCTAGGGCGGCTGAGGCCATGCCGCCGCCACCGCCGCCGCTGCCCTCCTTGCTGTGCGCCCTGCTGCTGCTGCTGCTGACGCCTGGAGGGGCGGAGGCGGCCGTGCCCCTGGAGGACTTCTACCCCTTCGGCCCCGAGCGGGGGGACGCGCAGACGGTGGCCCAGGACGACGGAGGCTCGGGACTCTTGGACATCTCGGTGGCGTTCCCCTTCTTTGGAGACAGGCACACGGGGCTCTATGTGAGTGTGTTTATGTCTTTTGGTGCGTGCGTGCGTGTGTGTGTGTGTGTGTGAGGCAAAGTGACAGGACTCCAGGGGGATGATACAGAGCAGGGGGTCTGGCGGCCAAGCACTACACTGCACAGTTTGTGCATGTTTTGTCCCGTGTGTGTTTTTACTGTAAAAATAGGACTTTTTTGCTTCAAAGTTTTTTCTCGTGGAAGAATAGATGTCCATTGTTGATAAATACAACTTGTTTATTTTGGGGCAGGAAATACAGATCACTCATCCCCACCCAAAGATTACAACATTTTCCAAAGAAAATCTGAATTTTTGCAGAGTTTTGTTTTTTTTTAAGTGAAAAATGTTTTTTTTTTCTAAATTTAAGAGGTTTTGCTTGAAAGAAACGAGGCATTGTTGTTCTAAACTCATTGACTGGCCACCGTTTTAGAGCATTTTGAGTTTTCAAGACCTACAGAATATTGTGTTCTCTGACAAGAGAGTAGCTAAGTTTGTTTGTAGCTTTTTTCATTCTTTACTAATCAGCATGGGTTGGTTTCACCAAACCCCTTTTTTTTAACCCAAAAAACTGAGAAAATAAGCTTTTTGTGGAAATGAATCGTGTCAAGCAGGAAAGTGACATTGACACTATTCAATTTTGTTTTGTGACCACTCAAACTATAAAACAACAAAAACAAGACCGAGGGGCTTTTAATGACAAATACAACTGAGAAACATGCCGTGAATGACGCTAACCGCTTGTGATAAACACTTTCTACAGCCTGAGATTCACTACTTGAGCTTTATCTTCAACTCAAAAGCTGTGCTGATCTTAAATCCAGTGTTGCAACGCTGCCATCTAAAGGGATCTGTTAGTTATTACAGTGATTGACAAACTTAATTTCACAGGCAAGCTGGTAGAGAGACCTTCTTCCACACCTACTAACTGAAAAACGAATATATCAAAAAGTTTTTCTTTTCCTCCTCATTTTTTATTCGCCAAAAATAATTTTTGCTTGAAAAAAATAGGCTTTTTTTTGCCCCCCAAAAATTTTTTTCCCTCAAAACAACAATTTTTGCAATTTTTGAAATGTGCATACTTTTTGTCCAAAAACACAAATTCTCCTAAGCAAATCAGAATTTGCATTCTCAAACAAGACTTTTTGCTTGGAACAAAAAAAGGCATTTTTGTTCTTAAAAAAATGGGCATTTTTTTGTTAGAAATAAAAACTGACCATAAAAATACAAAATACTTTTTTTTTTCCTTAAAAGTAAAATAAAAATAAAAAAAAGACTTATTTCTTCCATTACAATGCTTTTCCCATGAAAGAATATGATCTTTCCTTTTAAAAAAAATCTGGTTGTGTATGTTTGTGGTCGTGTACACGTAACCAACCCCCATTTGCACCGTATTACGTTTCCACCGTACCATGCGACCCGCAGAGGAACCTTTTGCCGGCTTTTCACGCGCACACACTTTGATGTGCCTTAAATCAGCACCACCTGTTGTGTGCTGATGCATCCCCTCCTCCTCCTCGTCCTCCTCCTCGTCCTCCTCTTCTTCCTCCTCATATCTTCAAATGGCCACCAGGGGATGCTGAGGAACCACAGCAACAATGGGCAAAAGTCAGTGAAGTTAGTGTACTATGCTGCATTTGAGAGTGCAAAATGTTGTATTCGCAAGGTCGAATGTAAACAAAAAACATTGTTTGATATATAACTTGTATTTCCCCGAACCCCTACCTAGGAATCTCCAAACATTTTCCACTGAGAGCAATATAAAGAAAATGTCTTATTTTATTATAATAAAAATATTAGAAACTATAATAACAAATACATTAAACATCGATGTAAGTAGAACAATAAAATAAGACACAATTCGTAATTGAAAAAAAAATCTTTTTAGCAAAGTAACATCAATAGTTTGGGACTAGGAGTGGGACAAAATCGCAAAAGTGAAATATATATGATAAATGTCAATATTGTCATGTATGGTCTCATTTTAGGTTACAGTTTTGACCAGTGAAAAAAAATGTAGCTATCGCCATACAGCTTTATGGTACAGTGTCAATCCACAAGCAGCAAGTAGTGATATTTTCGTGGTTCACTTTGAGACCATTTGTTACTATTTTCCCAATGTGTATCCAAACGGCCACAGAGAAAAATATCATTATTGTGATATAACGTATCACTTTCACGTACAGTATCCATACGGAAGCAGCAAATATGGATAGTGACGTTTCTTTACAATTTTAGTCCATTTTGACGATCTCATGTCAACATGATGTATCAAAACAACTGATGAAAAATGTTGATATTGTCATGTATGGTTTCGTTTCAGTATCGATACATAAGTAACCCATTTCGATATTGTCAGGGTCCGATTTCCAAGTAACCATCCATTTGACCATTTTGAATGGATTATTATGAATATTCTTTTGTCAACACTGTGGATTTAAACAACCAATGAAAATGTCCAATTTTGCAATGTGTGGTACCAGTGTCACTTACAGTACAATATCAATACACCAGCATCCAATATTGTTATTGTCACTTTAGTGTTTTTCCGTATGTACAATTTATTAGAACAATTTAGCTTTTTTTAAATTTTTATTTTTATTTTTTACTTTGTCCGGTCAAAACCTCCAATGAAAACTAATTTTTTGACCTAACCATGTAAATAAAATATAGACCCTACGGTATAGTTATAACTGGCAGAAAAAGAAAAAAAAAGATTTAATTTCTAGTGCAATCACTGTATCACTATTTTGGTAGAATTGTTGGTAAAGTACGGCAAAAAAATCTGACCATGAGCTACTCTACCAATCACAGTGGTTGGGTACCAAAAGTGGACGGGGCAACACACTTTACGACATGTTTATTGATCAGCAGAGAGGACCCAAAAGAAACCCAAAAAACTAGTGAGGCAACACTATGCACCAGTTGACATCCATGCTCTACTTGTACTACTAGTGAAGCACTTGATGTTTAATGAGTAGAAATTTATGTCACTATTAGCATGCTAGTTACATGTACCAGTAGTTGTTCTACTAATATGCTTAAATTGTCGTACTAGTGCTGATCAGCATGTACTTGTCACGGAGGTTAAGCCGGCCATCGGGGCTATCGAATAAATGCTGAAAGGGCTTTCCATATGTTGCCTTGCCTTTATTTTGGTCTGCTGTGATTGACAAACACGGAGCCTCAGTAACCAGGCAGCCTGCCGGTGTGTTGTTGTGCTTTGTGAGTGGGAGTTTTCAACTGTTGCTGTGGGATCCCACCCCCCATAAGCCCCCCTCTGTCCCACCCTCCTCCTCCCACGCCTCAGATAACATGGCAGGGGTCTTCCCCCTGGAACTGTCCAGCTGCTTTATCTTAGAAATGACCAATCAAGGCTTAACGCAACCCAGATGTCAGTCCCGTGCGCCGCGGCTCCCAAAACCGAATGCTCCCCCCCCCCCGTTTATTTTCACCGTACTTTTTTAGCGCAGAGGTTCAGGAGCGTGAAGGTCAGGGAGGACAGAGCACATGTTTGGAAGCAGATGTGAGCGAGAGATAGTTACGATCTGCCGCTTTTTATTGCGGGAGAAAGTGGAGAGAAAGAAGTAGGCGTTACCGGGAGTGAAGCACATGATACATGTATGTAGAATCTTACAGAGTATCTGGCCAACATCTGCAAGCGCTCATCTCCAAAGATTTATTTATTTATTTATTTTACAGTGTTCCATTCTGAGCAGGCCAACAGCCAGTCATAGTTTAGCTTAGCATAGCCTCTGGGAGCTAAAAAAGGTAGCGCAAAGGCATGGTGTCTTGGTTAGACTAATGACTCAACTCTCTATACTTTGTATCACTTAGTTTTTAGCTTGTTTTAGTTTAGCTTACCATAACCACTGGGAGCTAAAACAAGCAATGAAAAGGTATAGGCGCTAATATCTCTATCACTTAACTTAGCATAGCCACTGAAAGCTAAAACAAGCAGTGGGAACTGAGAAGGCCTCTATTTAAGCCCCCTTTTACACTGCCAAGTACTGACTGAACTTTATATGTATATATGTTATATACACATGATACAAAGTACGTATCACTTAGCATAGCTTATCTTAGCACTGTAGCAGTGTGTTAAAACGAGTAGTGGCCTTAGCTTTCTACCTTAGATTTTGACCAGATCGCATTACTTATTCTGAAAGAGGTGTTTAATGGCTTGCTGTGCTACAATGGAACAAATGATTGACACAATTTCGATTTTTAAGAAGTGGAAACTCCCTCTGCTGAATGTAGAAAGGATTGACAGTACTATCAACAGAGCTGGGCATTTTACCAAAATATCCCGGTCCATTTATCGCCTTCCGCCTGCAGCTTGGGTACCGTTCCGCCGTCCGTCCGTCCACCTTTTTGTCCAGCCGGACAAGTCATCGCCTATAGGCCATCCGCCTATCATTTTAAACAGACTTCTGTTTGCGTTTCCATCTACAAACTTTGACCAATTTTTTTTTTAGGTTATACAACCTGCTTAATGTGCTAAAAAACAGGAGCTTAGCTATATGGCAAAAAAAAAAAGAATGTCTATTTTCTGCTAATGACAAGAACTATTGGATGAAAGAAAATATGTAGTAAAAGAAGTGAAAAAACAACTAGAAAAAAACACACAAGGCCTGTTAATGAGATGTGAGATAGTCTCACCCAGCGTGCGTTGTTATGTTTGGCTGAAAGTGGGCTAGATTTGTCATGACATCAACTGACTATTTCCCTTCATTAAAAACGGAGCCTCGCAATTACCCGCAGAGTTGCCGCCGTATTAAAGTTGTTCCAAAGAGGATTTATGAGCCGAAAAGCCTTTGGAGTAGCGGAAACGTCCATCTTTTGACAAGAAAGAAGTAGTGTTTCCCCTCCTGTTGACGCCTAGGCACCTTCTTCTCCATTCGGCAGGTTTGCTTTGGCCCAGCGTAAACCACATCAAAGTTTGTTGTGCTCCATAAAAGCGCCTATGCCGGCAGAAACGCACCCAAGCTAAATCCTGGATATGTCCACCACTCAATAACTCCCCCCACCAATCCTCCTCATTTTTTTTCAAAAAGAAATATGGACACAGAGATGTTTCTCCTGTGAATCTGACCTTGGCACTGTTTCGACACGACAACGCCGGGCAGCACTTGAACCCGTTCACTCTCCCACATAAGTGCAAATCTTCAGACGCCATCCACTGCTTGCTCGGACTGATTTTTTTACTCAGCAAGCAAAGAAAAGGCCCTCAGTTTATCTTAAATGCTCATAAATTCGGTCGGTTACATACGACTATTCTTGCTGCTCGTGTTCAAATTCAGTTATTTAGCATGTGTATTATGGTATAGTATTATGTTAATACTGTCCCTCCCCCAACACTTCCCCCTCTTGTTGCCGTTGTTACCGTTTACAGTACATTTGTATTCGTTCATTCATGACAGTTGCCAAACCACTTCGGTGTTTCCTTCACAACTGTTTCTGTAGATATAAACAATTTGTTTCTGTTTGCTACATAAAATGCTGCTGACTATTTTTGCTGCAGTTTATATTCACTTAAGTGTATGTATGGAATCTACTGTATTTATTCATGTATAGTTGTCAATACACTGATGGTGTTTATTTCATTGTCAACTGCTTATAGATAGCTGACTATTTTCGCTGCTTCACATATTAACTTCCGTATACTGTATATACTATTTACTGTATGGTTGTCAATCTGCTGCTGGTGTTATGTTCTTAACTGCTTATAAATAGACTCATTATTGCTGTTTGCTACATGCCAACTACAGTATCCTCGCTGCATGCATTTGTATATATATATATATAGTGTCTATGTATTCATGTACAGTTCATCCAATGTCATCTGAAGGCCCTTTTACACAGAAACACATCATTAGCGCATCTCTCTGCGGGCGTGGGAGCTTCACAACTCCCGAGCAGCCGTCCTTTTCATCCCCACCACTCATCGTGCTATCGGATGGGCTGACCTATGCGGCCATGCTCCACACACAGGCACACACGCGCACACAGGAGTCCAGGTTCTCACCGCATCCCGCTGATGCGAAGGGGAAGAAAACTGCGGTGGGGATCATTAACTGAGCTTCCATCCTTGTAGCCAAACAAAACTTCCTGGGCTGTTTTTACACCAAATTATGTTTTGGAGGCGTGAAGCCAAAGCTGGCCGGGTGCCTTCCAGCAACTCTCCCTTAGGGTTGTTGTTTTGTCACATACTTCTTGGCCACGCGGGAATGGAGACAAAGCTCGTCCCTGCCCATTAGCTGCCCTCAAACCTTCTACCTACCTACCTATCTACCTACCAGCCTGCCTACCTACCTTGCTAGCTAGCTAGCTAGCTACCGACTACCTACATAGCTACTGACATAACTACCAACTATCTACCTTACTACACTGAAAAAAAGTACGTACTTGATTTTCGGTTGCACATGATTGAAATGTGTTAAACTAATACAGAAAACACAGAAAAATGACATTTTCCCACATTTTAATCATATGCAACCGATGTACAAATTTGAATTAAGTAAATCTAAAGGATTTTTTTTCAGTGTACTTATCTAGCTATCTACCTACCTACCTACCTACCTACATACCTCTACCTAACCACCTATCTACTTACTAACATAACTACCTAGCCACCTCCTCAGCAGAAGTGTCAAATCCAGGTCCAAAAACTAAAAACCCTGCCACAGTTTAGCTTTAGCCACCGGCACTTCTACTCAAAGGAGCTCCCCAGGGCTCGTTTACCTGCCGGTTGAGTAGAAGCACCTGTGGCTAAAGCCAAACTTTGACAGGGTTTTTACTTTCTGGACCTGGATTTGACACCTCTGTTCCTAGTAACCTACCTTCCTTCCTAGCTAGCTAACTAGCTACCTACCTACTTAGTTTCCAACTACCTACATACTTACTGACATAGGAAGCAGACGTAATGACATAACTCCCACCTATCTAACTATTTAGCTATCCACCAACGTAACTATCTGTAGGTAGGTAGCACCGTAGTGAAACTGGGAGCTAAGTGTAGTAGTCGTTAGGATGTCTTACTTTATGGTTATGAGGGTTATGATTTCTAAGTGGAAAATGTCTGAACTTTCCATCCTTTTGAATGACATCCCAGTTGCCAATCTGTTGGTTTGCTCAGCTGCAGCCTGTCCTTCCTCGGAATAAATGAACCTAGCATGTGTTTGCCACTCGGGAAGCGCAAACACCTACCAGGCCGACGCTGAGTCACTGATGATTCACTTGTCTCCTTCGCAGGTGAACAACAACGGCCTGGTGTCCTTCCTTAGGGAGGTGTCGCAGTTCACGCCAGTGGCATTCCCCATCGCCGGGGACCGCCGGGTCGTGGCGGCTTTCTGGGCCGATGTGGACAACCGGCGGGCGGGACGCGTCTTCTACCGACAGAGCCGCGAGCCGGACATCCTCCGCCGGGCCGCCGCCGACATCAAAGTGTATTTCTCAGACTTCCCTGACTTCAATGCCACCTGGGTGCTCGTCTCCACCTGGCACCAAGTCACTTTCTATGGCGGAAGTTCTACCACGCCAGTATGGACGTCTAACTCGATGAGCCCACATTTAAAAAAATATAATAAATGCTTAAAATGAAAATGAACACTGTATACTAATACAAACACAAATGTGTTCTCTTGTTTTTCTGCAGGTGAACACATTCCAAGTGGTACTCATTACTGATGGTGAGCTCTCGTTTACCATCTTCCAGTACAGCAACATCACCTGGACCACCGGAAGGCATGCCAGTAGCGGGGGGGATGCAAATGGCCTGGGAGGCATTGCAGCACAGGTAAGCATGGTAGATAGCGAAGGAAGTAGGTAGGTAGATAGGTGTATAGTTCATTAAAAAGATAGGTAGGTAAGTAGAAGGTTTAGTGTAGTGTTGGTAGCTAGCTAAATTAGCAGGTCGATAGGTAGGAAGGAAGTAAAGTAAGGTAGGTAGGAACTGTATCCAGGTACTACTAGGCAGCACCCTCCAGTCTGTTTACTTTGTCAACCCTTAAAATCTCATGCAGTGTTCCTGGTAAGACCTCTGATCGGCTAGCAGACTCGAATTAGTTAGCAGGTTCTGATTGGCTCCCCCACTTCCCGTCTCCAACCCAGGCGGGTTTTAACGCCGGCGACGGCAAGCGATATTTCAACATTCCCGGCTCGCGTACCCAAGACGTGGCCCACGTGGAGAGCACCACCAACGTGGGCTTCCCGGGCCGCTGGGTTTTTCGCATCGACCACGCCAACGTGGAGGTGGGCGGCTGCAACAACTCAGGTAAGAGAACCCCCCTTTTGACCAACTGCGGGGACTATTTTCACCCAGTGACTTGTTGCCGCAGCGTCGGTGTGCCCGCACCTGAGACCCTGCCTTAACGGAGGCCGCTGCATCGACGACTGCATCACCGGAAATCCCTCGTTCACCTGCTCCTGCTTGACGGGATTCACCGGACGACGGTGCCAAATCAGTGAGTTGCAAAATTTATTTTGATTATTATAAGGGCCACTCAAAGTGTGACAGTTTCCCATCCCTGTTCTGTATTACTTGCAGTGTGCCAACTAGCTGAAAAGTTTGAGTATTAAATTAACCATCTACGTATATTTTGCCTATTTTGCCTGACATTTTTTTAGGCTGAAAGTGGAGTCTACTGTTTTATCTCTTTCATAGGGTGCGTAGAAAATTAAAAGATGGGGGGACAAGATATGAGTAGATTCTAAAGAGAAACATAAATTACAGCTTAATGTATTTTATTATTATTGTTATTGTTAGTATTATTATTATTAGTATTAGTATTATTATTTACATTTGAAAATTGTTTTGCCTGTATATTTGTAAGAGATGTTGCCAATGTTTTAGATGTGTGTGCCTTTGTGCAAGCCCGTGCAAATTTTATTCAATACAAAAATGTCAATTGTTGATGAGGTGTTTTTAACTTTTTGCATTGTGGACCCCTGAGACAGACTTGGCCCCTGTATTGGTATCTTTCACGCACCAAAACTGAATTGATGGACCTTTTTAAATCCCTTTCACATTGTGTAAAAAACATTTGCCTTTGCAGATGTGGACGAGTGCGCTTCGTTTCCCTGCCAGAACGGAGGAACGTGTCAAGACCACGTCAACAGTTTCAGCTGTCAGTGTCCACCTGGATACACCGGGTCTCTGTGTGAAACAGGTACCACCGCCGCTTATGTGCAAAATATGAATGAATAGTGTGAATTAATGACAATTTACTAGATAGATATGTGTATATGTGTGAAATTCACTATTTAATTCTGTGGAGTTTTCATGAACATTCCCACAGCCCGTCGGCGTGAAGATGTATCTGACCTCTTGTGATACTTTATTTGACGGCCAGCGGCGCATACTTGCAGCACGAGGGGAGCCGCGTGGCGGATATATCAATCGGCTGAGTAAATATTGAAATATGGATGTAACATTCCGTTGCAGACATGGACGAGTGCAGGGACGGGCCGTGTCTGAACGGCGCGCTGTGCGTGCAGACCGCCGACAATTTCACCTGCGTGTGCCCGCCAGGCTACACCGGCGTGCTGTGCCAGACAGGTGGGACACAGTTTGTCAGGCTTGACAGTGAACTCCCGTTCCTACAAACAAAAGTTTAAAAGTTTAGCGCCTGTTTGCACTCTGTCGCTGTCAAGAAATGGGAGACTATCGTTTGACATCACTTTGAGCAAATGAAAACAAGACAGTCTCGCTCCCAGTTCTCCAAATAAGAGAATTTGTCAATTCCAATTCAGGTTTACTGTAAAACAAGCAAAAAAGACAATTAAACATCACTGCTAGCTTTATGCTAACATGTAGTGTGAAACAGCATAGATAGGCGAATAGAAATTAGCATCATTTTTCGGTGAAAGGCGATGTTGCGGGGGTTCACTGAACTTCCAAGCAATGTTATTTGTACAAAATATTTTTTATTCCCATAATAATTTGAGTTTGTCTCATATTACTCTGCAGAAAGGGACAAGTGCGACTCGCAGCCCTGCTTGAATGGAGGCCAGTGCGTCAGTAACGGCAGCAACTTCACCTGCCTTTGTCCTGCTCCATTCACAGGAGTCGTCTGCGAGTCAGGTGAAATTCAGGTCAAATTTTCAAGAAAAAAAACAACAGAAGTGTTTTGGTCATTGTGTTGTCAGATGAGGGCATATTGACAAAATAAGTCAAATCTAAAGGATATAATGTATAAAAGATAGGATAAAGTTGTTTTTTCCAGAATAAGGTTATATTTTTTTCAGTAAAAAAATTAGGATGTCTCAACATTAAATCTGTATTTTTCCACGGCATTAAAAAGGCATAAATTATCAGAATAAAGTTGTACATTTGTAAAATAAAAGTGTGTATTTTTCAAGAGAAATGCAAAATAAGTTATATTTTTTCAAGAGTAAAGTTATATTTTGGGGGGGGGTCATAATGTTGCAAGACATTCAAAAAAAAAATTACAAGAATAAAATATTTTTGTAGCATAATTTAAAATTCTTAAAATTGAGACAATTTTAGAGAGAAAATGTTGAAATAAATATATTTATATATATATAAGTATGTGTGTGTGTGTGTATCCCAATTGAAATTTGTCATTTTGTTTCCCACAGAGCTGATGGAGCTTCAGTTCAATTCAACCGAGTCCAAAAACCAAACCGGTGAGCTCTAAGACGACTTTATTCGACACGTCTGCTTGTTGTTTTGTGGTGACTTTTTTTTTTTTTCTTTTAGATTTAGATTTTTTAAATTGTTCTTTTTCTTTTTCTACAGACCCATGCCAACCCGACGACTGCGGCAAAAACAGGATCTGCCAATTGGACGACGTCGCCGGAGCGCACAAGTGCTCGTGTGCGCCGGGATACTACGGCGAGATGTGCCAAGGTAAGCGCGTCTGTGTCCGGACCGGTAGCTCCAGCCGCAGGAATTTCGACCCCTGCCTTGGAAGAGGTCGCATGCTGATACGTTGTTGTAATCATCAAAACCGACACATTTTTGTTGAACCCGGGGGTTAGGCGGGCCGCCTCTTGTAAATATTTGTTTTATGGAGCTTTTGTTTTTATGAGTTTACCAACAAAAAGAGAATGTGCCTTGTTTGAAATGCCCAATGGCTTTTTTGAGGGGGTACCATGGAAATATGTGGCTACTTGCCCCTCTGGAACATGAGGATAAAGTCATATTAGATTAGTATGAGAATAAAGGGATAATAGTGCACAGTAAAGTTTTTTGTTTCCTTTTTTCAAGTAAAAAGATGCACTATTGCAAGAGTAAAGATGTTACTTATCTAGAATAAAGGGGGGAAGAATTACTGGAAAAAAGACATACCGGTACTATCACCAGTATGTGAATAAAGACGTGTTATTTTCTTGTATAAGGTTGTATTTGTCATGAAAAAAATAGGTATATTTTGCATGACGGTTTTCTAGAATAAAGTTGCATTTTTTTTCAAGAGAAAAGATGCACCAACATGACAATAATACCTTTTCATAAAGTCCTATTTTTAGAGAATAAAGTTGTACTTTTTTGAGGAAAATGCTACTATTATAGGAATAAATCTGTGTTATCGTTGTAAAATAAAGTTATACTTTTTCAAGAAAAAAATCATACTGTACTAGTATGAGAATAAAGATGTGTTATTTTTCTTCAATAAATCTCTATTTGTCGGGGGAAAAGGCATATTTTTATATGAAGAGTCATATTTTTAGAGACAAAGGTTGCACTATTATGAGAATAAAAATAAGGTATTTTTCTCGAATAAAGTTGTATTTTTGGAGAAGAAAAGTGATACTAATATGAAACTAAAGACTTTCTATTGTCTAGAATAAAGCTTTGTCAAGAAAAAAGGCACATTTTTCATGAAAATAATCATGTTTTTACAAAACAATGTATTTTTTTCAAGAATAAAATGATTTTTTTGCAGAAAAAAATCATAATACAAAAATAAAGTAATATTTGCATTGAAAATAAAGTTTTAATAGAAAAATGGGGTATATTCTAGATAAAGGTGTATTTTTTGAAAAATTGTTATTTTTAGGGAAAAAAAATCAGAGCCTATTATAAGACGTTTTTTTTTTTTTTAAGAATAGCATTTTTTTTTTTCAAGGCGTAATATTCCGAGAGTATATACATATTCACATTCATTCATCATTCAATCCAACCTGAGGCAACATCGGTTCCTCTAAATATTTGTTTTATGGAGCGTTCTTTATGAGTTTACTAACAAAAGAGGAAGCGCTTTGTCTAGACGACCAAATGTTTCTTTATGAGGGGATGCCGCACTCCGTGGTATTCAGCTCATTGCTTCCCGCCGCAGAAATATGCGGCTACTTATTTGCTACTTTGGAACACGGCCAGAACGCCACACTGAATACCAAAAACGGCCAAGCCGCGTTTTTCGAGAAAAAAAGGAAAACCGAACAAAAATGGAGTTTTAATAACGTTTTTAGAAAATATGACCTAGTGTTGTATTATGACGACAAAGGCATTTTTTTCTAGAATAAATTGTATTCTTTTGAAAAAAGAGTCCCGGTAGTATTGCAAGAATAATCTTATATCGTACAAAGTTGTATTTTTTAAATGGTATATTATTACAAAAAGCGTTTTTGTTTTGTAATAAAGTTTATATTATATTACATTTGTATATCTTGAGGAGGAAAAGGCAAATTTTCACAAAAAAAGGCTTGGTAATTGTTTCGTCATATAAGGGAATATTGACAAAATAATAAGTGATCTTGAAAGCCCTCATTGTGTCCTTCAATTTGAGGTACGACTCGACGTGGTTTGTTGCAAAAATTGTTTTACCTTGTTACTGGTGCAGTTTGACCTTGGGTAGTCCCTTTAAGGTCAAAGTCAATCGCCACACAAAAATAAATCAAGCAAGCGTTTCCCTCCCTCCTATGTGTTCAATGAGTTTGAAACAAATGGGGTGAAAATGCGGCAATATTAAGGTATTTGGTATTTGATGCGTTTGACTTTGCTGTGATCGTAAAATTTGTCTTAAACCTTGACACTTTGACTTACGAATATCTCTTAATCCAAAAAATCCATGTGGAGACTATCAAGTGTTTCTGTGCTGATTTGTGGCGGCAAAAGAGCGGAACGCAGCAGCAGATCGTGCCTGGCTGTGGCGAAGCTCTTTAATAACTGGAGCTCCAGCAAACAGCATGCAACTTGTCACCCCTGAGCTCAACTAAGCGTCTCCTAAATCTTCCCCAATGCTTTCCTTGGAACGGCAAGTGGAAAAAAAAAAAAAAGCAAGCAGGACACCAGGGAACGCCTCATGGCTTCAAAGGTAGCCAATGAAAGAGCACGTTGTGCTAATGAAGCGTCTGCTAATGGGCCCCAGGGTTCTCGCCACATCGGCTCCGTATCACGAGAGGAATAAACTTCAAAGGCCAGGCATTTTTGTTTTGCGTGATACGGCTGCTTCCTCCGCCTCGACGCTTCAATTAGGATGCTGAGGGTAAACAACAACATCTTGGGGGCCCCCGAGGTGACTGGTAGTAATAACTGGAGAATTCATGCAAATTCTTTAGAAATTGCATGTGGATGCTGAATCTGCGCTGAAATGCTGTGAAATTATTTAATTGATGAAAGTGAGTGGTTTAGATCATATTTAGCTGACAGAACTTTTTGTAATAGCCTTGTTTGCTCTGAGTCTCGCTCTGTCCCACTGTCATGTGGTGTGCCACAGGATTCAATTTTAGAGCCCCTGCTGTTTTCATTGTATTTGCTGCCCTTGGGTTCCATCTTAAGAAAAGATGGTATTTCCTTCCACTGCTATGCGGATGACTGTCAGATCTATGTCCCGCTGAGCAAAAAGGACGCTTTCTCGCTCAGGCCACTTCTGTCCTGTCCGGAGGAAATCAAGTCCTGGATGGCACTGAATTTCTTGAATTTCAATAAAAAGAAAACTGAAGTTATGGTGTTTGGTCCCAGTGGCCCTTATACCTCCCACCCTAGTACAGGGGAAAAGTACAGGCCCCTTAGTGCCTTATCTAAAACAAACAGTCTCTAATTTGGGTTTTAAATTGGACGGTGATTTCGAATTGGACCGGCAAATGGGTGCTGTCGTTAATTGAATCCAGCTTTTTCATTTTAGGCAGCTGGCTAACATAAAGCGTTTCCTTTCTCAACACCACTTAGTAATCCATGCGTTCGTTACATCTCGGCTGGGTTACTGTAATGCACTTTATTTTGGAGTCAGCCAGTCCTCCCTCAAGCGTCTTTTGTTTCCAAATCTTTAAATGGTCTCAGCCCAAGCTGTCTGAGCTCCTCCACCCCTACGAGGGAGGAGGTCACCGTGTAAAATACTTGCATTAACGGTAGTTTGGGGATGTTGTTTTTGAAAATGTGGAATAATGAAACGTAGAAATGTTGTGGATGTGATAGTTCCCTGAGCAGGTTAAAGTTGGAATGTTTTAAATCAGTTGAATGAGACTTGAAGTTGAAATGTTTGGAATCGGTCAAGAAATGTGGAAGGAGGAAGTCAGTATGGAAAATAGCTCTTTATTTGTGAATTGCATTGTGAAAATTTCTGAATTTGGGGAACGCTTGTCAAGATGTCTTTATTGAGGAGAACAATCGGAATGTTTTGAATAGGTCAAGAAATGTGGAAGGAGCAGGTCCCGTCTTAATTTGGCAATTTGACTGTGAACATCTGAGGAATGTTGATGAATGAATAGGTCCTTAATTGTTCTGAATGAGCTGAGCAATTTAAAGTTGGAATGGTTTGCTCAAGAAATGCCAAAGGAGGAGGTCAATACGGAAGATATCTCTTAATTGTTTTTTTTTTTGGGAGGGGGGGGTGTAGAAATGTGGGAATTTGGGGAATGAATGTCCTGAATAAAATAATGTCTTTTAGTGGGATTATTTTCCTGGGAAAATGTGGAATTGTGGTAAAAGAGAGATTTTTCTTCATGTCTTGAAATTTATGGATCGGGATGTTGGAATGGTTTGAATCAGTTGAGAAATGCGGAAGCAGTAGGATGTCAAGTGGCCAAAATAATAATAGCTTTTTTTATTTATTGCTGCAGAATAACACGTGTGTGAATGGTCTTCAGCATTCGCGCAATAATAAGTCACATGACAGTTAATCAATAACAAGATGAAAGGCGCTCGGTATCCGCAACAGATGGTCGCCATTCATTCATTCCAGCCCGCAGACTGCCTTTTGTTTACATTTGGATCAGCACCCAAATCCATTCGCTAACTTTTGCTATCCGCGTGTGTGTGCATGTATTTGTGCGTGCGTGCAGAGGAATGTTTGTGCCAGAATGGCGGCGTCTGTGTGGACAGCAATGGGACGTGTGAATGTCCCGCCTCATACACGGGACTCTACTGCCAGTTCGGTAAGTCTGGACTCGACCCTGTTTATTGTTTATAAGTTGCTTGTTAAACTGAACAGAATGAAACATTTCAATCAAACCATATCATTACGTTAAACAGAAGTCTGTAGCTTCATGCTAACTTACAGTATAATGTAAAACAGTGTTTTTCAAACTTTTTGGAGTCAAGGCACATTTATGTCATTAAAAAAATCCCGCGGCGCACCACCAGCTGAAATTGTGGGGAAAAAAAGCTGATTTTAACAATATAAGTGTTATATTGTTGAAGCATTTTTTAACATTGAAGAATGACGTTATATTATAACATCGTAAATAGGAATTAAATAAACACAAAGAAAAAAGTATTTTATAATGTTTCATATTGATACTTACTCAGTGTGAAACACGGGCCTGTTTGGATAAACATGAGTCACTAATTCGCTTGTCTCTAAACAAAGACAATTAGCTACCTGCTGCTGCTACTGCTACCTGCTGGTATGGAAGAGTACTACAATGCAGTAAAGACATGATTACGCTGCCAGGCGCTAGATCGCACAGGCTCACAAATTAGATAATTTCCCACGGCACACCTGACAATATCTCGCGGCACACACAGTTTGAAAAACACTGATGTGAAACACCCTCGATGGGCTAACGGAAATTAGCCAGCAATGCATACAAACAGTGCATCCTACAAAATCGAATTAACCATTGTACTGACTGTTGAACCAAACCATATCATTTAGCCTAACATTGCTAATAACAATAACGTAATAATGTGAAACACCATAGACCTGCTAACAGAAATTAGCATTGATGTTATGTAGTGAACACCCTCCTTTACTTTAACTTTTTAACTTTAACACACAAGGAGCAGAAACGGAAGATACAACAGGCATATACTGTATTCTCCAAACCAAATGTTCAACCAAATCTTATTAGTTAGTCTAACAAAAGTCAGATAGCTTAATGCTAACATATAATGTGAAACACCAGAGATTGGCTAACAGAAATTATCCTCATGTGTTTTGTGGTTTGTGTTCAGAGGTGACGCAAACACCGTGCAGCAACAATCATCCGTGTCCCGACGGGGGTCCGTGTTTGGAGTACGGGGGTGCGTACTTGTGCACGTGTCAGACCAGCCCCACAGAACTGGACCAGCAGGACTTTTACCCTTATGGTAAGAGCGCTCAGCCTTGGCCATTAAGGTATTTACAAACAGCCTACAAGTAGTAGTGCCCAGTTTTCCTATTAAAGTTATCCTATTAAAAACATAATTAACAGATATTTTTCAGGACAGAGAAGGCAAAATATGAATAATATATAGCAATATACTGTATTATTTACATAATATATGATGTTGTATTTTTTCAATGAAAAAAAATGCTGTAATGAGAATAAATTACATTATTTTTTTCTAAAATAAAGTTATTTTAATAAGTAGTAGTAGTAAGTAAATGTGGATTTCTTCAAGAAAAAAGGCATAACAATAGAAGAAAAATGCATTTTTTTCAAAGAATATTTTTCAAGATTAAAGTAAGAATTTATCGAGGAAAAATGGTGTCATATTAAAAAGTTTGTTTTTTTGTAATCTTTCCACTGTGGTTGCTCAAATAGCCCTTGGCGGGTTTGCGGTTTTAAAAAGCAGACGAGACGGAAGGAACACAGTCAAGTGTCGCTTTGTGTTTTTCAGTACAGCCCCGATCCGTCTGTGACTCGACCCCGTGTCTCAACGGCGGCTACTGCTACGAGCGCGACGGAGGGTACACGTGCCAGTGTGCCCACGGACACTGGGGCAAGCACTGCGAAAAAGGTACCCGCGCCCTTTTGGAGGTTCACACAAGTGGGCTTGATGAACAACACAAGCAGCCGAACTCGTAAATACAAAATGACCAAATGTACCCAACTTGTGGTTGCAGTACGACTCAACACGTGCGCCTCCGGTCCGTGTCGCAACGGGGGCTCGTGCAGGGAGGAGGCGGGCAGCTACAGATGTGTGTGTCCTTACAGGTTCACCGGTAAACACTGTGAAGTGGGTGAGTGGGCCTCACACAGACACACTCGCGCATGCACAAAAATGGATTGAATGCATTTTGGAATGAGGCTTTTTTTTTTTTTTTTTTTTGATGAAAGTTTGCAAAAATGTGTCATTTAGGGAAGCCTGATCCATGCGCGTCCAGTCCTTGTGTGAATGGAGGGACATGCTTCCACTACATTGGGAAGTACAAGTGTGAGTGCACAGACTTGTTCACCGGAAGACACTGTGAGGTCAACACTGCCACCGCCATTCACCGTCACGCAGGTCAGCCATCACAACATGTACTGTACCCGCCCCCACCCAAATATCTTAAAAATAATATACAAGTTATTGTTTTAAAAAAAATTACCAGAAACATTGTTTATATAAAAATCTGGATTTTTTTTTTCGCGTAAAACGCAAAATGATTTTTATAGGATTAAAAAAAAAAAAGTACGGTATTGTCTCACTATTCTAACTTTTTTCCCCAAAAATGAAAAGATTGTTATTCTTGCAATATGCTGATTTTTATTCTTGTCAAAATACATTACTTTTGTAAAATACAAAATCACAATTTTATGATTCTTTTTCACTCCAAAGAATTAGTATTATTCTTGTAAATGTGATTTAAAAAAGAAAAGTTTAATCTTTTTCAGAAGAAACTAATTTGTCAGTGAAAAATACCTCATTATGTTCATAATATTTAAATTATCCAAAAATGAGACTGATATAGAAAATAACATTTTTCATGTTCACTTTTGATTTAAAGGGGTTGTCACTCCCCCAAAATTATTTGCAATATTATGCGTACAGTATAATAATGTGTGCCTTGTTTAAACATGGCATTCTGATCAATATTGTGTTTGTGGAATATAAGTTAAGCAGCAAAATCTACCCGTTTTTAGCCATCTAAGGGGGCAATCATTTTGTCACTTCTGTCAACTGAAAATGACATCACAACTGCTCAGGGCTCAGTTAAAGTTGCTCACCTGTTTTCTGAAGCTGAGCCATGATTTGTCGTTATCTGAGCCCTGAGCAACTGTGATGTCATTTTCAGTGGACAGAAAGTGGCAAAATGGCTGCATCCTGAGATGGACAAAAGCGGGTGGATTTTACTGCTTAACTCATATTAGGCAAAACGTAATATTCATCAGAAAGCTGTGTTTCGACTAGTGGGCTTGCATGGAACATATTCTTGTAAGAAAATTATGGGGGTCTTTAACTCTTGCAATGTAACACTCTGCCCCAAAATAGGACAATATTCTGGTACTATACCACTTTGAATCTGACGCACCAGTGGGAATGGTGCTCCGATGATCCCGGCTGTGTCCGTGTGACGCTAATCTTAGCGTTGGTTGCTGCCCTGTAGCAGCTCGAGTCCATAT
The DNA here is from genome assembly GCF_054856515.1 of Filicampus tigris. Classification (NCBI taxonomy): domain Eukaryota; kingdom Metazoa; phylum Chordata; class Actinopteri; order Syngnathiformes; family Syngnathidae; genus Filicampus; species Filicampus tigris. Next base: position 16,885,094 of record NC_141228.1, read on the forward strand.
ACAAGTACAAGCAAGTAAAAGCTATTTCAAGTCAAAGCCCAGGACACATGAGCATTGACGGCCAGCTCATTTTAGCCTCAATGTGCCCCTGTTGCCATTGCCATGTCCTGGTGGCCCACCTCACTTTATATATATTTTTATTTAATACAGAGCAGTGATTTAATCTTTAAATCAATGCATTAAAAAAAAAAAAAAAAAAAGAATGGCTCCAAGATCGTCTATCAAAAAGCTCAATGGACGTGGCTGCTATGTAACATTTTATTTCCACTGTTCCATGGTTCTAGTGGGAATGAGCCCCATGAATTCTGCCTAGTGACAAGTGACAATGCAAACATGACCCAGGAAGTAACCTCCAAGCTGGAAATGTTGTTGTTTTTTCACTTTTTGGTTGATTTCTCTATTTTTCTCAACAACAACAAAAAATTGAAATTATGTTTGCTATATTATACTTTTATATTATACTTACGCTTGTAGGATTACGACTTTCCGCCCCCAAAAAACATTTTTTTTACTTGAATAATACACTATAAAACATTTTTTTTTCAACTTTTTTCTTCTAAAAGAATGACATTGTTCTTTTAAGATTACTTTTACAGTACAATTATTTTTGCAATATTATAGGATAATATTGCAATTATAGTATTACACTTGTAATAATATTAAAATATAAAACAATATTAGATAGTATTATATTGTAATATTATGACTACTATTGCTATTACTGTTATTTCACCCTCAAAACCTTTTCTGAACTAATACAGATGTTAAAAAAAAAAAATTATAGCAATTTTTTTCCCCCCCGAAAAAATCAGATGTTACTTTTTTCCTGAAAAAAAAAATTCAAAAAAATATCTGACATTCTTTCTTGCTAACATGCTAACAAACGCGACATGATTGCTGATATCTCAGAGGTGGGTTGCGGGCCGCCGCCGCAGGTGAACCACGCCGAGGTTCAGTTTTCGTCCACCTTGCCGGGATCAGTGGCTGTTTACCTGTGCCAGGCGGGATACGTGGCGGTGCCCAGAGCCACACAGAGCGTCTGCGGCATCCAGGGCGACTGGAGCCAGCCCCCCGTCTGCGAGGGTGCGTCACAACAACACACAAATACGCACTGATAAATCTATTATTCTACATCCTTGAGATCCAGTTTTATCCATGTAGAAGTACACTCACGTTTCTTGGGCAGAATCTATCCTACGATATTTGCATAAAAACTACATTCAACATTATTAACATGAACAACAACAACTATATTGAAGTGATGTTGAGGAATTTCATTTAAACACAAGTGGCGCTTTGCTGCCATCATGAGGCAGCTACGGGCAATTATTAATCTTTTTCAATTACTTTTCGCAGAGCGGTAGCTACCTACAGGGATTTAGCAGGATATCAAAAATATGAAAGAAACGTTCAAACGGATTTTCATACACAAATGATGCTAATATTTAGTTATATCGGTCCTTCAGAACTTAACGAGTGCTCATCTGAGCCTTGCATTAATGGCGGGACGTGTCGCAACCACGGAGAGTCTTACGTGTGCGACTGTGAGCAAGGCTATAGTGGGAAACAGTGTCAGACAGGTGAGTGCTTGGTTATTATTTATTTTAATAAATTAGCAAAAATGTAAAAAAAAGAAAAAAAAAAGAATTGCTTTTATAAGATGTTGAATGTAGAATTTCAAGGGGGGAAAACACTGTTTTAATACATTTTGGAGGCAGGCTCTAATATAATAGAATGTGGAAAAAAATGAAGGCCTGAGAAGTGTGAATACTTTCCGGATCCACGGTTCATATCAGTAAGTGTGTTGTGCTGACCCTGTTTAAACTATAGTTAATGTCCACTCTATTCTATGTAAGACATAAACGAGTGCCTGTCGGAGCCCTGCAAAAATGGAGGAACCTGCGAGAACCGGCCGGGGTCCTACTTTTGTCGCTGCCCAGCCGGCCTCAAAGGTCGCCACTGCCAAACAGGTACACCTAAAACCACACTCTTAACTGCCATTCAAACAACAAGTTAACCACACAAGGTGCAGTTTAGACCAAAAATAACATCTACTTCTCACAGACACAAAAAACATCTTACGTTTACCAAAAAAAAAAAAATTTCACCAAGGAAAAAAAACTCATACTTTCAAGTGGTTGTGCTCATGTTGACTGTATTGTTTATGTTAGAAAATAAGGGCCTCAAACGTGGTTGTCATCACATTGTGTACGTGTTTGAATGTGTGTTTGTGCGTGTGCGTGTGCGCGTGTATGTGTGTGCTTAGAGCAGGACAGCTGCGAGTCCAACCCATGTCTAAACGGCGGCGTGTGTCGTGCCTACAAGAGGACGTACATGTGCACATGCAAGGATGGCTTCTTTGGCGACCAGTGCCAGATGTGTAAGTGGCTTTCACTCCTCCTCCTCCTCCTCTTCTTCAAGTTCAGTCAGTTCACACTTTTTTGAGAGCAGCGTAGTAGCAAGTGTTTGACTGTGTCGCCCTCCAGTGGAGGACCCCTGTGTACTGCATCCCTGCGGGAGCAGGGGCGAGTGCAGAAGCGACAGGAGAGGAAACTACAACTGTGTGTGCAAAGCCGGACACACCGGGAAAGACTGTGAGAAAGGTCTGACATCTGCATTTTATTTTATTTTATTTATGTATTAGTTAAAAGGTTTCATTTTATTTAGCTGTTTTAGCTAGCTCCATCCCTAACCACCTACCTTATCTGCATAAGTATACATAGCTATCTATTCAAGTTTCTCCCAAACTATTTACCTACCTAGCTCCTTACCAAACTAGCTACCTACCTACACTCCTAGCTACCAAAGTAGATATCTACATACCTACAGAGCTCCTTAACTACCTACCCTCCGACCTACCGACCTAATTAACTATCTGCCGACCCACATAGAAATCTACATACCTAGCTAGCAATTTAGTCACATGCCTACCCACACTAACTAACTAACTAACTAACTAGCTAACTAGCTAACTAGTTACTTACCCACTTACTTACATACCTAGTAGCAACCTACCTACTGTACCAAGACAACAACCTACCTACAACATAAATTTACTGTACTCTACATTACTTTACTTCATACCTAGTTAGCTACCTAGCTGGTCACCTTCCTAGCAACCTACCTTCCTCCCAATTTAGCTGCCTACATAGTGTTCCAATTTAACGAATGAACTAACTAATGAACTAACTAACTAACTGCTGACCTACTTAGCTTCCCACATATCAAGCTACCAAATTACAAATTCTAGCTAATTGGCTATCTACCTAGCTCCTTAAATACTTAGCTAGCTGCCTACACACCTAGTTCCCAAATTAGCTAATTATCTACCCACTTAACTAAGAACCTGCCATTGTACCCAGCTATTTACCTACCTTCCTACCTACCAAACTACCTGTGCACAAAACTGTGAAAAGCTATAACCACGGGGGCATCCCCCTGACTATGTTATGACGGCTACCCTTGCTGGGGGTCATATTCTGCCAACTGTTCCCAGATCTGCTGCCCCCCTCGGGCCTGCACGTGCAGCATGTGGAAGAGAGCGAGATGGAACTGCGTTGGGACCAGCCGGAGGCATCCTCTGCCGGGTGGCTGAGTGGCTTCGTGGTGACATACGCGCCGCACGGCCGCGGAGGCGCTCGCAAGGTTGACTTTCTGGACCGGCAGAGCCGGCGGCACGTCCTGCGAAGTCTGGTGCCCGGCCTGCTCTACAACATCTCTACCTACTCCATCAAGCGCAACGCCAACAGCGACCACGTCAGCAGGCCAGCCACCGCTCTCATACGCACCAGTCAGTGACAAACACACTACACACTTTTCTCATAGTTACTACTGAAATGCTCTCACACGCATATCGTCTCCCACATCATACTGAAATATGCTCATGTATTATACTGAAATATACCCTTTAATATACTGAAATACATTAAGTAGTGTGAATAAGAGCGTTTCAGGAGTGTGCATGAAAGCATTTCAGTGCGGTGTTGAGATATAATCCTAAATTGTTCCTGACGACCCCTTATATGATTCAGTGTTACGCTCTCACACATGATACTGAAATGATCTCGCACACATACTACTAAAACGCGCATGATGAAAATATTTTAACTCACATAACATTCTCTCACACATTTTTTTAATCCTCATATACTATTGTTTTCACCCACATACACTACAAACAAATGCTCTCACGAACACTAACATTTTTTTGCTGACACACACTACCCACTACCATAACGCTCTCTCTCATTCTACTGTAAGGCTCTCACAATTCTACCGAAATGCTCTCATCTATACTAAGTACTGAAAGCCTCTCATATAATATATAGATTATTTTATATATTCTACTGAAGTACTCTCATATATTACGTGGTTCAGTTGTGTGTGTGACGGAGTTTCAGTAGTGCTGTGAGAGCTTTTCAAATGTTGTATGAGAGCGTTTCAATAGTATGCCATCTTGAATGATGTCCCGGGCAGCCTCTCATTCTTTCAAATGGTTGTGCTCATGTTGACTGTACTGTTTCTGTTATAAAACGAAGGGCCACGGCGTGTGGAGCATCTTCAGGTGCTGAACGTGTCGTCGTCTGAGGTGTGGCTGAGCTGGAGCCTCAACCTCAAGACGACTCGCCACGCTCCCGTCAGCAGGATTCGAGTCACACTTACGCCCGAGGATGACGGTCAAGCGCACACGGCCCTGCTCAACGCCACCACCAGCGAATGCACCTTCAGGTCAGACCCTGAACCTACAGCCAACCAGTCATTGATCACTACCATCTATTTGAGGACCTACCTAGCAACTTGCCTACATTGCTCCCTGCTTGCCTACAATCTCTGCTATTTTGCTACAAAGCTAACTAGCTAGCTAGCTAGCTACATTCCTACTTTTCAACTACCTAGCTAACTAGCTACGTATCTATAGACATTACCTATTGAAGTTACTTGGCCAATGTGTGTATTTTCTTACCACCAGAGGGTACTGTTGTACAACTCTTCATGTTGTAATGTAACGTTACTAAAATGTTGTTCTCAGTTCTCTACTTCCTGCCCACAAGTACACGATAGACGTGTTGACCCAAAGTGGACTCAGACCCGACGAGTTTCCCTCCACAAGCCACTCGGCAGGACCCTTGCACTTTTGGACAAGTAGGATACTTTTTTTTTTTTTAACCTTTGAACGCCAGCTATCTTAATGCTAGCATGTAATGTGAAAGGTCATAAACGGGCTTACGGAATTTAGCACAGATGTTATGGTAATTATAAACGTTATAAACTCAAACTACTAGTTTAACACATTTGGAGCAGCGACACATACAAACAGAGCATACGACAATACAGGCATATACTGTACTTTAAAAAAATCAATACAATTAAATGTATTCTTCCCCTAAAAAGTTGTCATCTGACATTTTTTTTTCAAGAATAGTTATTCTCTGAGAGAAAATAAAAACTATTTACTCTAGAATAAAGGCATATTTTTTGTGATTTTTCCAGCAAAAAATCTGTATTGTTTTTCAATTTCTTTTTTAAAACGATTGATTTTTTTCCTAAAAAAATTTAAGAATTTATTTTTTCAAGAATAAAGTTTTTCTAGAATAAAGCCATATATTTCAAGAATAAATGTTACATTTTTCTATGAAAAAGTCTCAATAATTTTGTGAAAGAAAGTTATTTTGGGTGAAAAAGAAGTAATCCTACAGGTTTATTTATTCAACAATAAAAAAATCCTGGAGAAGGTTTTTTTCCAAGATACAGGCATATTTTTCTAGAGTAAAAGGTCACATTTTTATAGTTGTATTTTGTGAAGTAAAAAAGGAAGAAAAATGTTGTTAGAAGAGTTTGCATTTTCACCGACTAAATAGAAAAATAGTAATCTTGCATGTTGTATTTCTTCAAGAATACCCACAAATAATAGTTTTTATCCCCCCCCCCAAAAATCTAAATTTGAATTGATATTTTTTTCTTGTTTTTAAAAGAATAAGCATTTACCTTGTTTGGAGAAAAAAAATATTTTCTGAAAAATAGTTTTTTATTTTCAGTAAATAGTATTATTATTATTTTTTTAAATGAAGTTATTTTTTGTCTTGTTGCTTTTAGGGCCCCTCCCCCCGCAGAACCTGTCGCTGGCCCACATCACTGCCAACTCGGCCGCCATCACGTGGACCCGCCACCCGGGACTCGTATCCGACGGCTTTGTGGTGAACGTGACGCGAGGGCTGACCACCAGGAGCCGCTTTCTGCCCGGCGGCCTGCTGGGCTCGTATACGCTGCGAGAGCTGACGCCGGCTCAGCTCTACCGACTCGCCCTTACCTCCGTCAAGAAGGCGGGACAGGAGCAGGTCCACAGCCAGCCTCAGTACCTGGAATTCATCACCTGTGAGTACCACAAGTCAACCCAACCTGGGAATTTTCCACGTTCTTAGGTAGTTTCAGGTGCCCCCTTTTATACTACCTGTAAATTTTCAGACTTTCTTCTGTACGGCACAAATATGGAATAAGGGGACCCAATAATTTTTCACTCTTCGTAGGTAATGTCTTAAGCCCCTTTAACATTGACTGTACAATATCCTACTTTGATATGTTCTGTGTTGAAAACATGCAGATAAATACCAGATTTTTTTATTACGCCTCTGAATCATCTGTTTTTCGATTACCGGTATATTTTACATAGATTATGTAATCTATTAACAGCAACAACAACAACAACAATAACAAAAAAACGCTTTGCTTTTCTTTGCGCACAGCGCCCATGGAGGCCAGGCCCGGAAGAAGAGAACGACCGAACAAGGCAGGACGAAGGACATCGCAGCCTCAGGACCTGGGAGGTGGCGTGGAACCGAGGTACGAAAATAAAAAAGCAAAATGATTGATGGAGCGGTTGTGAAAAAGGTGGGCGGAATAATAATGAAAAACAAAAAATAATTGGACTGACATGGATGTTGTCTGCAGGTACACTGAACTGATTGACAGGAGGGGAAAGATCACAGCCAAGTTCACCCACTTGCCAAGAAAAGCCATTCGACATCGGACCAGTAAGCATAATCGCTGTGTTTTTTTTTTCAAGATACGAGCCATTATTAGGAAGATTTTTTCCTTTGACTTGTGAGCAAAAATTTGAAATACGAGATTTGTATGGTGGCTGTGAATTCAATTCACTTCACAACATGCAGGAATTTGGTAGTTTACAAGCCTTCAAAAAAGAGTCTTCAAGCCATTTACTAACACACCCAGTTGAAGTTACTGTCAAACTAAACTAAAAAAAGACAGTTACACATTGTGTATTTAAAACAACTATTTCTTTTTTTTAATTCATTTTTACCTATGTTGTATTTTGATGTTGACAGTTTTGGCCATTTATGGTAGTCACATTTGAGTTTTTTCCCCCACTTTAGTTTTTCTACATCTGCGTGTTTGTGTGACGTTTGTTTACGTTGAGGAGGCCCCCAAAAATCTCTTGCTTAAGTCATTCCATGTGTGTCTCCAGATTAGGCAAAAGGATCTCTTGTGTTGTTTTTGTTGTTTTTTGACATGTTAAGATGTGTTGTTATGCTTTGGTAATTGAATCATGCTGCTCATGACATCATCAGCTCCTAAAAGGTCACAAGCGTGACTCCACAGTGTGTTACAGGACTCCTCAGTTGAAGTTACTGTAAAACACTCAACTTTTATCATTCTTTTTTTTTTTTTTTTGCGGAAAAAAATAGTAATCGTACAAGTTCATTTTCAAGAATAAAAAGTTTGTTTTTCTGTCAAAAAATTGATTCTCCAAAATATTTTCCAAGAATAGAGTCACATTTTTCTAGAAAGAAAACGCATATTTTCTTTCAAGATTTTTTTCAGTTGTATTTTTCACTAGAAAAGTAATGCCATAATCTGTGCCGTAAAAAAAAATTACATTGTGTGTTTAATATTAAGCTAAACTGACTTTTGTAAATGAAAGCAGTGTGTTGTTTTGAATACAAATTGTGTCATTGTCTTTGTTTTGTTTAGTTTGACAGTGAACTTTAACTAAAAGTCGCATTACACAGCTGGATGCAAATTTTCTTTTTCTTAAGAAGAATTGTTCTGCCAAACTGCTGCTTTGATGTGAAGTGAGTTGAGTTGAAAACTGTATGTTTTTGCTTGGCAGAACCCCAGCCGCCGGTTCGATTGGAGCGGATGGAGGAGACCACAAACAAAATCAGCCTGGCGTTGGAGATTCAAGAGGAGACCACATCCAGGGCAAAACTTGGTAGGTGTGGCGCAGTCGCACTGAATTTTCTTACTAGTGAAGACAAAGCTTTGCTCACTAGTACCGGTACAACCGCTACCAAATTATGTAATACATGCCCATACCGCAATCTGTATGGAGAAGGCTCGTTATATTTTGGGGTCTGCTTTGCTACGTCCAGTATTTGTGCAGGATACAAAATCTTTCATGCCAAATTGGTGTTAAATCAAGTTGGATTTGCTTGAAGACTTGTGGGTCTTAACGTTTCAGATTATCATTTTGTCTTGCGTTTGTTGTGTTGTTTCAGAGTCGGCCCAGGACTGTCTCGGTGTGCCCTGCCTGAATGGCGGCACATGCAGAAATGGCGACGGCAACTCGCACGTCTGCGACTGCACCACTGGGTTCAAAGGCAACCAGTGTGAATTGTGTACGTTTGCCTAGACACCCACACGCGCCTCCACTTCGTTGTAGTGTATAAAGCCCCATTTATTGCCAGGGATAAGTTGTAGACCCACCCTAGATCAAAAACCTTCTAAACTATATCAAATAAACCATATCATTTTTTACCCCTCCTTTATCCTTTCAACATGTTGGTCTAAGGGTATGATTCTAGTTTTGGGTGCAAGAAGTTCAGGTTCAACTCCCAGACAAGCCCCTCTTTAAAACAGTGACGCCAATCAGCTGGTTCCTTCTGATGTGGCTGATATGATCAGTAATGGGGTCATTTTATTTCCTGTGTGGCTCGTTGGTCTAGGGGTATGATTCTCGCTTCGGGTGCGAGAGGTCCCGGGTTCAACTCCCGGACGAGCCCCTTTGTTAAATCAGTCATCGATTTGCTGCTTTTGTTACTTTTTGGCCCTTGTCACATGGGCACCATATGACAAGAAATGGGGTTGTTTTCATTTACTCTGTGGTTTGTTGTTCTGGAGGTATGATTCTCGCTTAGGGTGCCAGCAGTCCAGGTTTCAACTCCCGGACAAGCCCCTCTTTAAAACATTGATGCCCATCAATCTGCTGCTTTTGCAGTTTCTCACCACTTGTCACGTGGACCACCATATGACAAGTAATGGGGTTATTTTTGCTCACTGTGTGGCTCGTTGGTCTTGGGATATAATTCTGGATTGGGTGCGAGAGGTCCCAGGTTCCAGTAGTGTACAAGCACCTCTTCAAAATTATGACACCCATCAATCTGCAGATTTTGGTTCTTGGTCCTTGCCACATGGGCCACTCTCTGACAAGCAATGGCGTATTTGTCACACCTGTGTGGCTCATTGCTCGATTGTATGATTCTCACTAAGGGTAGAGAGGTCCTACCTTCCAGGTCTGGACAAGTCCTTTATAAAAACACTGAGGATGACCAGTCTGTGGCTTTTGAAATACTATGGGCCACCGTATAACAAGTAATGGAGTGTTTCTTTGCTGTTGGACTTGGGGTATGATTTTTGTCCCAGATTTGAACCCAGGACCCATGGCAACCAAAAGCAAGAATCATACACATAGATCACCGAGCCACAAGGCTTTAATGACACCCCTACTTGTCACATGGCAATTAAAACTTCTCGGACTGTGGTACACGGTGGTCAATGTGACAAGTAAATGGTTTCTTTTCTTCACACTGTGGTTTGTTGGTTTATGCGTATGAGTCTATCCTGTGGTCAGAGAGGTCTGTGGTTCAAATCCTATAGGAGCTCTTTCCAGTTTTCTTTGACCATATTGTCCCCCAGAGGATAATTCTTTTCTGCAAGCCCTACATGGACTCCACAAGATTGACATCATCAAAAACAGACAACACTTTAGAAAACGCAACAAACATTACAATGCCATGCTCTACGGCACCTGTTGAGTCTGCTATGACTGTGGGAGTCTTTGCAAAAAGATGCATCCTGCACTTTACTGTTGTCTACCAGCACTTTGGCGTACTTGCTATTTGGCCATGAGTCTTGCTTCAGAAGACAGAAGATTATCAATTTTTTTTTTTTAATTAAAAAGTAGCAATCTCTCGATTCTAAAGTCTTGAGTTTTTTGACAAACAAAATACCACAGTTAAATTGTAATCTTGTAATATTTTGGTAAGATTTAAATGTTTTTTACAAAGTAGTAATCTTACAACAATAAAGTCTGATTTTTTCCTGTCAAAAGTAATATTTTTTTCACCAAACAAAATATCAGACAAAAATTGTATTTATAAATTGTAAATTGTATATATATTATATATAATATATACATATAATATATTATATATTATAATATATATATTAAATTGTATTTAATATAAATGTTGTATTTTTTGAGAAAAAAATATAATTTTACAATAATTAAATCAATACTCAAACAAATTTAGTAAGAGTTTTTAAAATAAAAATGCAGCAATCTTACAAGAATAAAGCTGTATATTTTTGACAAAAAAAAACTTTTTTTATGACAAACAAAATATCTGATATTCATTAAGTTGTCGTTTTTGAGAAAAAGGTAGTAATTTTAGAGGAATTAAGTTGTAATCTTACGAGATTTATATCACATTTTTAAAAATAAAAAAATAGTCATCTTTAAACACTAAAGTATTATTTTCTGGATGGAAAGTCGTACATATGATTGATTAGCAAGTAAACTTTTGGCCTGTTTAGCATAGCACAGCATAGCATATCATTGCATAGGAGTTTATCCCATCTGACTTTAAAGCCTCAGGCAAGGCGCATATAAATGTTTTATTCAAGCAACACCTTGTTTGTGTCACAACAGACGGCGGGGCTCTGAAATAGTTATGATAATTTACTCTAAGCAAGTTAGCATGCGCTCATTTGGCGCTTAGACGCTGCGTTAGCATGAAAACAGTTGCAAAGTGAAAGTACAACAAAAGGACTCGTATGGAGGTAGGAATAAAGTTGGTCAGAGTAAAAATGATTTGTTTGACAGCACCTATCGGCTCGACTACCACTCAGAACCATGAGGGAAAAAAGTATATTGGAAAATAATCATTGTGATGTTTTATTTTTGCGCAGCATGCCAGCGAGTGCCTCACCCATGCACCCGACTCTACTCTGAGACAAAGAGCGTGCCCGTGTGGGAGGGCGACGTCTGCCATTACGTGTAAGTCACCACCTTCATCAAGTTGCATTTCGTTCAGAAACGAGAGCAGTTTTACAGCGGACTACCAGAATAAAAACACCACCAGAATAAAATTGTAATCTTGTTTGAAAAACATTTTTTTCAAGAATAAAAAAAAAAATAGATGCGTTAAATTGCCATTCAGCAACTGTAGGTATGTTGTATGTAAATGAGTAAAAATGGAGAGGTATAAATAGGGATAAAAAGTAACAGCGTCTCTTTTTTTTTTTTTTAATTCATGTATATTTTTTTCAATTGAAAACCCATTTTAAAATTGGGGAAAAAAATAACGAAAGAAGCGGTTATCTTACAAGAGTGAAGTTGTGTTTGTTAAGAGAAAAAATGAAAAAATTACAAGAATAAGCATTTTCGTGAAAAAATATTTAACATTACACAAATAAAAAAAACAAATTCCTCATAGAATTTAAACTTTAATGTTATAATTATGTATTATTATTATTGTATTTATTTATGTGTGTACATATATGTATATATATATTTTGTTTTGCAAAAAATGACTCCTCATAAGTTTATGACTTTATTCTTGTCATGTTATTTCTTTCTAATCCTTGTTCATTTTTTTTCTAATGTTTGTTCCTTTTATTGTTCTTGCAGGTACAAAAGAACATATAAAGTCCAGCAGGACGTTTGCTACCAAGAAGTTTGTGAATCGACGGTGCCAAAGAAAAGTAAGAGTGCGTTCAAATCTGATGTCACAATAATAATAAAATAAAATAAAACCAAGTACTCAATTTCTGTCAATTCATACTCTCCTACAGTAACAGTCAGAAGACCAAGCGGACAACAGTGAAGGTTTGTCTGCTTTGCTTAAATCGCATACTAACAGTACAGTAATCACAAAATGCAGTTGTAAAATCCCCAAATTTGAATGGCTAAAAAGTCATATAAACTTCGGAATTAGACAAACCTTTCGTGGAAAAATATCCGGTCAGACAAGACCCAAAACATCAGCAAATTACTCAAGACTTCACTGTACTTTATGTGAGTTCAATTAAGTGCTGTTTTTTAATAAATTTTTTTTTTTTTACTTATTCCATAAGAAGGAGCAACCAAAACAAAGGGAGAAGTCAATAGCTAACTGTAATGTTAGCCGCTAACAAAAAAAGCTAATCATGGACTTGCTAGCTGGAAAAATAATAGTAAGAGTAAGAAGAATTGTAAAAACTAATTGCGATTTTATAAGAATAAAGTTGTACAGTTTTACCGTCTGTTTTTATTTTTTTCTTTGTCTTGCGAGCAAACAAATCTGACATTCGAGTGATCTTCAGGCACTCCACCTTTAGATGGCGGCAGTGAACTTCACAACAAAGTGTAAAAGTGCAGGTAACTGTTTTGTATTATGACTCCCAGTTGAAGTTCACCGGAAAACTAAACATAGAACAAATAATTATTTGTCGTGTATTTACCCAAACTACATTACTTTGTCTTACAAAACTCCCCTAACTTAATGCTAACACATCATAGGAGGCTAGCATCCATGTTGTAGCCATAACCCTTTAAGCAACAGACACGATGCCGTATACGACACATATATTCTTTATCCTCCGCGATAGATGACTAAGATTACCGCAGTTTACTGAGTTTTTTTCCCCTACATCATTTGTAATCATTAAGGAAGGAACTAAACGTGTAAGTCAAGGTAACAATGTATTTGTGCTTCGTCGCATTTCCTAACGTGTTGTTTTTTTTAAATCCTAGAACATTTGGAGGCCGGCGCAAGAACTATGGAAATGTCCACGTTGGTGTTGATAATGTACTTGAACTAGCTGGTTGCAAGATAAGATAAGACGAGGTTATGCTGGTGTTGTTGATGCCGTGCAATCCTGTCATGACACACTGTAACATTTCAGGCCCCAGAACGTCCGACAATCTCATCGCGAGTCGCAGGAATTCATCTCTCCCTCTCTCTTATGATGGCACAGTGTTTTCTTTGTAACATATCTTGATTTTATTATTATTATTATTATTATTATTATTATTATTATGTTTTAGCAGGCATCGCTGCTCGTTATGCTGTAAATAGTGTTCAAAGGCCAATTTTGTAGGTGAATATTTTAATAATAAAAATGTTAAAATGTCCAGTGTGTTTGTGCCTTTTCTTTCTATAATAATACATTTATTTACAGTAAAACCAGATTTACAAACACAACAATAGCGTCCATAAAAAAAAAAAAAACACCTACCAACAATCATGCTCATATATTGTATAGTAAAGTGCCAACAAATAAAATTGAATTGAAATTGGATTCTTGTACACTCACTTGTTATTATTTTTTATTCACAAAGCATAGTATTTACCATTTTGACGTAAGTTTATAGTTCTGTGAAAGTTTTGGACTTATCTTTTTGGAAAAAAAAAAAACCTGAAGTTGTCTGGTTTTGTAATGAAATCACTTTTTCAATAAAAAAGTTTGATTTTGTTTCTAACCAGCCTCTTTATTTCTTAATTCATATTAAAGTTGTTAAAATAAAAAGTAGTAAACTTAAAAGAATAACATTTTATGTTTGCTAGCCAAAAGCATTTTTGAGAAAGTCGCACTTTTTTAGGCATCAAAGGAGATTTTTTTTTCAGATGTGTATTAATCTTACTGGAATAAAATCATACTTTACCAAACCTACATTTCCAACAGCATAAAGCGACATTTGGACTGAACGGTGCCTTCGGGAACATCGGAATTTGAGTATTCGCCTGCATTTCAACCACATATCAGATTGCCTTATGAATTTTGTGAAAATGTGGCGCTGAAACCACAGTTAATACACTCAAATTCGCAGTATTTTCAAACGTTCCCAATTTGCGTGTTTAGTTTAAAGTGATAAATGTGGCGTGATCGCCAATCTTTATATTTACCACTTCCCTAAATGCGTTTTTTATAATAACGTAGTATTTTTGTAGTAAGGACACTTTAGCATATACGTGGCACTGAAACGATAAATACTGTATATGGCTTAATGCTTTTAAGCGGCGTTATCGCAAGTCTTCCTCGGGGAGTGTTTCTTTTTACCATAGCACGTAGAGGCGTCATTTGGACAACCACAGCGGTGCGCGCCCCCGCGGTTCCCTGCGCGCTCTCCCAGCGAAAAGTGAGCTAGAGGCGGTGGGGAAAGAATCGGGACGGGACAACCATGAAGGGGGAAAGCTGGATATCTTAGCCCGGTTTAGGAACACTTTTAATTACTTTACCCAACAGTGGAGGCTAAATGTGCTTGTTTTAGTGGTTCATTGTTATGTGCGGCGGGTGGGAAAGTCGTAAATCTCCCAATTTGAAGCCCGCAGTAGCACTGAAAAGTTAGCCAAATTAGCTTGCCTCGGCTAAATTAGCCCGCTTCAGCTAAACAAGCAGAGGACAAAAACAGGCCCGCCCGGGGGAACGAGCGAGGCGGCGAAGAGTGACGAGAAATGTCGCCCCCCGGGATTCGGAAGTTCACCTATCGATGAGAAGAAGGAGACTCGGGAAGGCGCACGACAACTTGCACGCCAGACGACCGCTGCCATGTTGGGGTTGCTGCCGCTGCTCGGCTCCGGCGGCCCGTCCGAGCGCCAGCGATGGCCGCCCTCGGTGGTGCCTTGGCGCCCGCTGGAGAGCTTCTTCGTCGGGCTGTTGCTGCTGCTGGAAGGGGCCCTCGGCTTCGGCGTTTCAGTTTCGGGTCTCGACAACGACAACAGTGGCAACAACCGCAGCGTCAACATTTACATGAGTGTGGACGAGCTCAACAAATTACTGGGTATGGCAAACTTATTTTGTTGGGGGAATGTTGTCATCTTGCCACTTGATTTCAAAAGAGTGGAAAGTCATTGTTAGCTATCACTTTTGCTTGTTTTTAACCCACACTTCTACGAACAAGAAAACACAAGACAACAAAATATTTGACAAACAAATTGGGGGGAAAAGACAATATAAAAATAATATTGTGAGGGGGAAAAAACTGAAAAGTATCAAAATAAAATATTTGAAAGTTATTGAAACACAATCAATATTTTATTTACACACTAGTTATTGAGGCCAATATTGTGATCCACACGCTTTAAAAGGGCTGAAAATCCTTAACCTCTCATATTTACTTTCATGCGCCTACTTTTGTCTTTTATAGCTGTGTAAACACAACGCCAAGCCTGTTAATGTTAATTATTCCACTTAAAATTTGGACTTGCTGCTGATGCGTCACCTGATTCAGGAAGTGACATCAGCGTGCATTTTAATGGCCTCAAGTGGCAGTATTTGGGTCAGAGCCTTGGTCACAGATGTGAATGTGCTCTTCTGGACAAGAAAACGAGTTGTCAGAAATGTTTCTAGGGCTAGCGTCACAAAAAATCAACTTATAACTAGTTTTCATATCTAATGTGGGCCAGATGATCGACCAGCACCTCTGCAAAGCCGTCCTGCTCCATTTTCTTTGTTCAGAGCGTGAGAAGAGGCAAAAGTTGTTGCAGGAGAACTCGTGGCTGCGTCACAATGACAACACGCCTGCTCACAGTGCCCTGAGCATCTGACAGTTCCTGGCTGAGTCGAACAGCGCAGTTCCCAGTCACCCGTGATTTTTGTTTCCTCTTTCCTTAGCTCAGAGGGATAAATAAAAGGGACCCCATTTGACATGTACTACACCAAGAGGCTGCAACTCATACAAACAGAGCATACAACATTACTCATAGGCATGTACTGTATTCTCACTTCTCTGTGGAAAAAGGCCTGTTTCATTTAAATGAGCTGCTGCCTCAACTGCAGGGTGTGTTCTCAGCATCCCTCCCTTTTTAAATGTTCTTGTATTGAGAATAGAAGTGCAGTATCTGCATGTCAAGTCGCTCCGGGACAACAGATGGAATTCTTTCACCGTTAACTTAACCAAATGAGAGTTTTCTCCAGTGGACTGCGAGATAAACATTTGAGCCCAACTAAAATGTGCGCACTGCGTCTTGCGGAGCGATGAAGAGCGGCCATCGCCCTTGATCGCTTTTGCATGTGATGAATGTGTCATTTAAAAAAACAAAAAAACACGCACACACATTGGAATGTAGAAGATGTCCAGCGGGTTACATTTTGGTCCTCTACGACCGTGTATTTTGTGTTTACGATCCGTCGCAGCCTTTTATAATTTATATATCATCCTGCAACAGGGATTTGCTTGTGGCATTGACGTAGTCCAAATTTGAGGTATACATAGCCATGCAAATATTTGACCGAATATGTAGAACTATTCGAATCCAAGAATCTAAAAATAATTAAATGACATAAATTAGAAAAAAAGTTAGAAAGACATTCACTTAAAATTTAAAAAGCGCGCATAAGTATTAGACAAAATTTACAGGAATAGTAAATGAAAGTACAAAAATATTTGGAAAAATATATACTATTTAAAAATATATAGCTATTAGTAAAAATATACAAATTTATAAAAAAATATATACTGTACTGTACGTCAGTGCTTCCTCACGGTTTTCATAGAAGTTAAGATCAATAAGAATCTTTTTTTGTGTGTGAGGCTAAAAATAGCTTCTAAAAACATGTACAGTCTGTTAGGTTTTTAAATGTAGTTTCAGCTGGGTTTGACATTCTGTCAAAAGCATAGTGTTAGCTATGATGCGTGCTAGCCAGAGAGTGGGCTGCTCTGTATTTTTTTTATGGCGTAAAGTAGTGACTAGAGCACAAGTGAGAACAACAACGATGTCCCATGTGGGAACTTGGTACGACTCCGTATTGCCCCCCCCCAAAAAGTTAGCATACAAATAATTTTTTCAGAGCTGTCCGCAACTCACTTTTGGGGCCCGACCCACCAGTTGAGAATCGCTGCTGTAGATCACGGTTCGCCAACACGGTGCTTGCCGGCCCGTTTTAAAATGAGGAAAAATACATCCATAGATGCAACTGGGACACATCTTCAGTCATGTTCCTGAAATCGTTTGGTGTTTTGGGTCTCCATGTTTGTTTGCTATTTGTTCCCATGAGCGTGCCATGCGAGTTGAATTTAACCCCAACCCCCCCTCCCACCCTTCAATGATTTAGAGATGTGGGTTTGTACCCTTCCAGAAAATCTACTTAGCTAAATCAGGTATTTAAAAATATTTGTTCTCCTTAACGTCTAAAAATAGACGTCTTCATGATGAACTAATTCTCCCGACGTAATCGTTTCTTGAGCAACCTTTCCGATGTTTAGAGCAAACAAGCCCCCTCCCCTCCAAACAAGCATCAGTGAGGTGCTTATTACGGTATGGATGCAGACGGCCTGGCTGGGATTCTTGCCTTCATTGCCTTCATCCCCCGAGGCTCTCCATTGAATCAAAGCAGGCGGCTGATGTATGGTCCTTTTGAAGTGAAAGAAAACCGCACTTTGTGGCTTTGAAAAGTTGCTATTTTTGTAAGCGCCTTTCAAGTTTTGGCCCACAGTCCAAGGACAAAATACAGACGAGATTAGCATCCCGTGCTAAGATGCTACCTACCACTTCATCAGGAGTTAGTGTCAAGAGCATTATACGAGGGATGGTCCGTGATGCTGAGATAGAGGCGTGAAACATTCTAAAAGGATCTGCGCTGCCGACAATCACACCACCTGCCCTGCTGTGTCGATAGCAGTTGTCGCTGTCTGACAAATATTTCTTACGTCCTTCATTTTCCCGATGGGAGGGTTGAAGTTGACTCGTGAAAGTTCCGAATTTGCCCGACCGGCGTGTGAATTTAAACATGGAGACTCAACAGGAATCTCGTCTGCGACCAATTCGGCTGCCCCCGCAATCTAATTTCGCAATGATATGCCCAAAGAAAAAAACAAAAAAACATTTTGTCAAAGGCTATTCAATATATTTTGTCTGCCACATATTATCCTTTTGCCTGCGTGTTCTCGTGTGTCCGGTGTGGTAGGTGTAACGGGCATTTCTCCATTTTCTCCTGTTATCTTCTGGAGGTTTGTGGCTTGGGGGAGGTAAAGGTACAAGTGTGGGCTGCAAGGGGGTCTTTGTTAGATGCTACCCGGACTTCAGCACCTGCTCGCGGCCACCTTTTGTCCTCTCGCTTTCAACGCGCAATGTGATCCATGCTTCATGTCTATGTGAAATTTTGTCGTGAGTTTACTTGGACTACTTCACAAACTGAATGGAGCAATTAAGTATGACAGGTGTCTATTTTGCATGGATACCTGTTTATGAAAAATCTGAATGTTTGTATTTATGCTTGATACATTTCAATAAAATTACCACTAATTCTCATGGAGAATTTACAATTTGGAATACTTCCAAAATTCAAAATTTTCCCTCAGATTTTCAGAGTGGTGTAAGAAAAATTCAATTGCAGACAATTTCAGCTGTCACTTAAAAAACTATTTTCATTTTGTTTTTGACCTTGGCTGATTGTCGTAGTCAATAAACGACCGAAAGTGTATCAGTGAGCGTGGCTCTGCCGCTGTAATTATAAAAGCGCTAATAAATGATAGCATTGATGTTTGCCACCCATTAGGGAGGTCAAGTGCACTTGAGTGGGAGTGTTCCTGTCCCGGGAAGGTGATGTGTTGATCCCAAAGGAAGTGATCACTCAAAACAAAATAAACACGCTGCCACGCTGGAATTCAAAACACCAAAACCCCACTGGACAAACAAGCTTGTTAGCATCTCGGTTAGCTTTTAGCCTCACGCGGTGGAATTTGCTTGCAAATGCTTCCATTGAAGAGTTGTTGTTTTTTTTGGGAGTGACAAGCTCCTGTTGACTTTCCTGTCACTACCTGTGTTAAAGTCGTTCAGGTTGAGGGCTAAAATACTTCGAAGTAGAGGAGAATTGGTCACTCTTCCACGCCTGGTTGGGCCGCTTTAATTGCTATCAAAGCGCACCGCGGCATCACGTCGAGACAAGGGAGGCACACAGAGTTCAAGCCAGAGAAAGGCAATTATCACAGCACCAGGGCAGTTTTCTCACAGGAGGCCCATTAGACCGCTCATTGTGTGTTTGACTCCAGCTGTTTATTAATCCTCCGCCACCAGCACAACATGTCCTCAGTACAGCGACAAAGCACAGACTGTTGCCGGGCTACAATTTTAGCTGTCGCTAGTGCTAAACGGCATGTAATTGCACTCGTTTTTAACATAAGCACTAACCTGCTCCTTTAAAAAAAAAAAAAAAAAATCAAGTGGAAAACAAGTGCAAGTCAGTCATCCATCCATCCCAGCGTCCAACATTAGGCCTTTTTGAGTGGTGGGTCACACAGTGAGCCAAGTTGTGGTGGCTAGCCTTGCCAGCCTTGTATTCATGATCTAAACTACTGACAGCCTATTTTTTTAGTACACTTGATTTTTTTCAATGTGAAGTCTTCTATATTGCTAATCGAATTTACAAAAATGTAATGACATTGTTTTTTGTTACGAATGATACATTACAAGAAATATCAAGTTTAGGGATATCTTAAGGGAATTATTCGAGTAGATTTCGAAGTCAACGAAAAAGATTGTTAACCTGATACGCGCAGAAAAAAGTGCACAGTGCGGTAAAATCACCTTATCGATTTTTTTTTTTTCCTGCCGGAAGAGGTGCGGTGTGTTTACGAGCAAGAAGAAAAAGGCAGGGAAGGTCCCCTACTAAGATACAGTAATAGTCAATGCTCCCACAGAGCAGAGACAATATATGCCTGTGAGATTGGTTTGTGAAATTTGTGTGTTAAGGTGACAGTGATTTGAAGCTTTTTAATTACCGTGACATCATTTCTGTTAGCTTTACGGCGTTTCACTTTTTATGTTGGCACCAAGCTAGCAGACTTTCTCGTAAGAGTGAATGAAATGGTTTGGCAGACCTTTTTGCTGTTGAAATACACTATCCTTAATTATTTTTGTTTTATGTGTCAGTTTTAGAGCGAACGTCGAGTGGGAATAATTATTTGGAGGACTGTGCAAGCGAGAGACACAGTGTCCTCTAACTGCTCTTAAACAATACTCTCCCATTTCTTGACAGTGACAGAGTGACAACAGGTGCAAAGGAATGCCTTAAAAAGTGTTTTTTAATAAGTCAAAGTGTGTCAAGAGTCAGCGCGGCCGGTTGGAGCAACAGCGACGTGTGTGCCGTGCTTTGATCTATGCTCATAAGTTGAGGGGAAAATCAGCCCTGTAGGCTTGACTGTTAACACGCCCACTGCCACCCCCGCCGCCCACACGGGGGCCTTTGTAGATACCCCTTTAAGATGTCGCCCATCTGCTCCCTGAGCTGGCAGCAAATGCCTGAGATGTTTTTAATTGAGTCAATGTGAGAAAGTGGTCAAAGCCCGAGGCTGTTGCGCACATTCTTGCCTTTAAACGAGATCCTCAGTCAGGACGGAGAGCTTTAACCCACCCGTCACCCCACCAGCCTGGCTTTTTATTATTTTTTTTTTTTTTTTGGAAAGTTTTTCTTTGTCGTGATTTGTTAACAAAATAAACACGGTGAGACTTCACACTCTTATGTTAGCGCCTGTGACATAGTGACTTATGTGAACCGTTCTCTTAACCCCTTGATGAAATTGCACTCATTTCAGAGCTCGTTCGCACTTGAGCGTTTTGAACTTCTTCACTTTGGGCACGGAGAGGTTTCAAGTGCTAGCAGATGTGCTCGGGCCGTCGCTCTCATTTAGCTGGGGTGAGGGCGTACGTTGTCGTCCGCTGTTTGTGGCCAACGGGCAGTTTGAGGGTGAGCTTTACCAAGCCGGATGCTCTAATTCAGTATTTCCCAAACCTTTTTTGAGCCATGGTCACTCTCTTTGTTTAAATGTAATCACAAATGTACTTTTTGTGAAATCTGAACCTGTTTAATTGAACACAAAGGTGATACACGCACAGGGAGCTATGGCAACAGGTGGATACACATGCATATGTTCATTGTAGGGCTGAATGTTTGTGCAAAATAATCTAATTGTGATTTTGTTTTTGGGGGGGTCAAGATTGCAATTTAATGTACAGCATATCCATCCATGAAAGACAGTTTCATATATAGATTCTCTGAACTTTTGGTCTTTTACGATGTGTAACAGAATCCATTCTATTTTCATTTTTCAAACGTGAATAAAATCGAGGCCGACCAGTGTCAACATGTTCTCGAATGCTGCCAATTAAGGTCTGTCTTGATGTCTTCTCCTCACCCAGGTCTGGACGCAGAGCTTTATTACGTCCGTGACGACGTGGTGAACCAGAACGCCATGTGCTTCACAATGCCAGTGCCCAGTGAGACCAACAGCCTTCACTTCACCTGGCACTCCAAGTCCAAGGTAAATAAATGCCAACATCGGTTGAGACACCACAACAACATCAGAACCCATTTATAGGCTGAGTCCGTTTTTGATTCTCAGGTGGACTACCGCTTAGGTTTCCACGTGGAGAATCCTGCTGCCATGAACACACCACGCAGCAACATTTCCAGCCAGGGGGAGCTTCCACGCATTCCCTCCGGTTTGTTTAAAATACTGTACTGTTTCCCTTTTCCTCTGCTTGGATTGTTCCATTCACCTCATACAAGTTCTAAAATAGTCGCTCTTGGACACATGTAAATAGAGAGTTGAAAGCAAACCGTTTAAAAAAAATTACATGTGAATGTAAAATACTTCAATGTTAAATACATCGCAATGAATACATTGAACTGTACCGATCAAATCTGCCGGACTGGGTTTAAATACATTTAGGCCATTTAAATGTTTAATTCAATACGTTATTTCGCATACCACTGGAGGGAGCCCACTAGTAGAGAATCGGACTGCCCGTTGTCGAAGTGTCCTCGGGCAAGGCACCAAACTTTAATTTGCTCCCAGTGGGCCTGGCAGCACCTTGCTTGGCAGCAGCCGCCCGATTGGTGTATGAATGTGTGCGCGAATGGGTGAATGCGAGGCTTTGTAAAGTCCTTCGGGCAACTGCGATGGTGTAGATAAAGCACAGCCAAAGTATTCAATTGACCATTTTAGATTAGCGGTATGACTAAATGGTGGTTTTTTTGCGCACGCTCCTAACAGTTTTTCGAGTGGACCTTTTCTGTTCGGGCAAAGTGGACGGCGAGGCTGTCGTGACGGTGCAGCTCAACGTGACCCTGCACGGCAACAACTACACAGTGCTCAACTTCAAGAGGAGGAAAATGTGCTTCAAAAGTAAGGGGGGAGGGGGTGGGGGGGCTTATTAGCAAATGTTGCCTCGATCAATTTGCACGATTACGTGCAAACGGTTTGGCTGTTCACCCGCAAACGCCAACGTTGGTCTCTTTGTCCGTTTTCTTTCAAGCAGGAGTAGATTCCGACCCAAAGATTCCATTTCCTTTCAACAACCACACCCTTCACACGCTTCAGCAGCCCGACTGTGAGTATCGCCTTGTGACCTCTGAGTACATGCTCCTTCCAGAGCCCCTTCATGGTTTGCCCCAAAGATAGACATGGGCCGTTTCATAGACAAAAACAAAAAAGACCGTTCATAGGTACAGTCATAGACATTTTTCACTTTTTGTTTTTGGTGTTAATGAGCCTCAAGATTGAAAAGTCTGGATGCTTTTTAGACAATCACACGGGAAAATAGCTCGGTTAGATGCGTTTAAGTAAGTCTGTTTTGTTAAAAATGTCCTGTAATGCTTCTGTGCAGAAGGAACTAGTCAGACCCAATGGTACGTTGCATACAGATTCATTTCTGGCTATTACGGTGCTTAGTCATCTTATCGTTTTATTTATTGTTTCACTCATGACTCTAAAGACCTTTGAAAAGAAGTTTAAAGATGTAACCACCATAATTTGCTTTTGTGAAGTATTAGAGGCTGTTTGTCCGATTGGGGGCTCGGAGTGACTCTAAACTTTTAATCAGTGACAGAGTAATAAACTACCGTGTCCCCCGCAATATAAATTATCGATTGAAAATGATTTTGTCGCGGTGTTGTCTGATGGTGGTACTGAATATAAGGTACCAACTTAAACGGTGCTATGTTTGACAATATTGTGTGGTATTTTTGGCTGTTTTCATTTCCTGAAAGTAGTGACTTTGCAGATGCGAGGATTATGCTTAACCACCAACCAATATTATGAGTAGTACATATGATGTTCATGAATGGTCCATATCTATGAATAGTCTTTTTTTTTGGGGGGGGGGGACTATGAATCGTCTGGATACCCATCTTATGTAATGTTTGGCCTCCTTTGTGAGCTTATTGCCATTAGTACCATTAGCAGTACCATTAGTCGGTCTCCTTATTTCTGCTCCAGCAGGCCGGAACAACCTGAGGCATTCTAACGCTTTGAGTAGGAATGTAACAAGTGTCCGCCTTCTTTGTGGAATTTTCAGGGGAAGAAAAAAAAAAACCATGAAATGAGCACCTCGAATGCCTCTGAAATCCCCCCATGATAAAGACATTCGCAGAAAAACTATTTACTGCTGAAGCATCTCCCGTTTTCACACGCAACCATCATGGAAATGCATTCTAACAACTTTTTTTTTTTTTTTGTCATTCAGTAGATGGCATGACTGCCCCCACCACCTCCACCCAGGTGTTCTACATCAGCGTGAGCGTGTGCTGCATCGTCATCTTCCTGGTGGCCATCATCCTGGCCATCCTGCACCTGCACAGCATGAAGAGAGTGGAGATGGAGGACAGGTTGGCGCCTTTGCTCAATGGTTTGTCCATGGACTTCTTTGATTATCATTGTCTTTTTTTCCCCCCCTTCATTCTTCCAGTGTGAGCGACAGCGGAAGCTCACAGGGACTTTCTCAGCCTTCCACGCAGACCACGCAGTACCTGCGGGCCGACACGCCCAACAACGCTGCGCCCGTGTCCAGTAAGAGTTTGGCATTTATTCCTCACAAAGCAACAACACAATGTAGCACTTGCAAGTCTTTCGAAACGATAGAGATGTAAAGTCAATTCATCTGTTCCCTTAAAGCGGAAGTCAACCCACACATGTTTTTTTTTTCAAGAATATGTTCTATGCAAGCCCACTAGTTGAAACAAGGAATTCTTATTAATATTGTTTGTGGAATAGGAGTTAATCCACCCTTTTTTAGCCATCTCTGGAGGCGGCCATTTTGTCACTTCTGTCGACTGAAAATGACATCACAACTTCTCAGGGCTCAGGTAATGACCAATCCTGGCTCATCTTCAGAAAACAGGTGAGCCGTGATTGGTCGTTACCAATGAGATTGATAATAATTCTACATATTACCCTTTTACTTGATTACTTTTTCTTGTGAAAATTGTTAAAATGATACCATGTACCAAGACCACAACATGAGTGGAGAAAGCACTAAAACGGCTGGATAGAATTCCATTACTATTTCTAATGACAGTTGCTGAAAATGCTAACAGTGGGTGTGCTAACATAGCAGCACATGACACATGTTGTCATCCTGTGGCATTCCGCAATTTGCCTTGTCCAAATGTGGTTAGCGAGCGGGAATGCTGAAATTAGCTGAACTGCTGTCACGAGATGGCCACTCTGTGTCACCACTTGTTTCAATTTGTTTCATTCAATCTTTTATAGCAAGGGCATCAAACTTATTTTTGTCACGGGCCACATTGTAGTTGTGGTTTACTTTGAACCCAAATAAATGTATGATCACCTCATTACATACACAACACAAATTGATGAAATTAGAGGCCAATAAAAAATATTTGTTCATTACATTTATATTTAAGTGGGTTTTGGTAACAAAAACGCTTGCCATATCTCAACATTTTAAAAATTGAAGACAGTTTGCACTTTCTGTATTTTAACAAGAAACATGACATCGATGTACATAATTAGCTTTTGCAGGCCGCATAAATTGATGTGGTGTGCCAGATTTGGTGCCCGGGCCTTGAGTTTTACGCCTGAATTTTATAGTGGAAATATTTTTGTTTGCTTTCAGTTTTTAAGTCAACTTCCAGGATCTGGCACCTCTGAAGCTATTTTGCTAACACCTAGCATAACTTATGATTTTGACACATGCAGAGCTACTGTACGGTCAAGATTGTTTTTAGAAAGGACAAGAATAGCTAGAAGATGGAAATTCGTCTTTCAGGCTTTGACACTTACAGAATGTTTCCAACCGCATGATGACACAAGGGGGGGGAAGTCTTCCAAGTCCTCGTCGCCCTCTTGTGGATGCAACACTTATCTCACGCTGCACATTGTTTTGCGCTAGTGTTTTCACCTTCCACCCCCTTTATGCCTGACTTTTCATGTGTGTATGAGCTTATAACAAACACCTATGCAACACTTACTAGTCCCTTCATTGGGTATCCCTGCACAATGTCGTGACAATTTTTCAAATAGAAAATACTATCAAGTCATTTAATCTGTTCTCTTAAATTCTCTCAAATTGATAAAAGGTGGGGTTGTCACAAACAAATATGTAAGTTCAATTTCATTTTATGCAGGTTTTTTTGTTTTTGTTTGCAACACTTGCAACTATTCCATCTTAGTGTTTTGTTTACATACATAAACATTTATTTCATACTTTTTTAAGAAAACGGGAATCCTGTAGCTCAGAAAGTTGATGTGATAGGGAAAAAGTGAGATCACTTTTGGATTCCGTACCCCAAAATTAGTTAAAAATAGCAGTCAGCCATAACGCGACAAAAATTGAATCCCATTCCATTGTGCTGGTGTTCCTAATGAAGTGGCTTGTGAACGCCTTAATCATTAGTGTGAGCACCCCATTGAATCCTTGCCCCTCCCTCTTTGCCTCCCTATCCTCTTGTCAGACAACCACCCTGGTTCCGCACCCATTCTCCAGCTCGCCACCTCCTCCTTCCAAAACACCGGTGCCCCCCCTCACGAAACCAAAAGTAAGTGACCGGACTGTTGTGCTGTACCCCTGTCAGATCTTCACATGCGCCACTTTGCTGCACAGTTTCCCTCCAGGGGGCGGCATTGATGCACAAGACCTCTCCTCTTGCCCAACCCGCATGCCACCACCGTGCCTTCACCTTATCTCATAACACATAACAAGAACATCAAAACACTCAAATGACCGGTATTGCCTCCCGATGATATCTGCTTGTTTTGCTCTGTGCGCCCTTATCTCAAAGTGTACACACGGAGTGTGTGTGTGTGTGTGTGTGCATTGGGTCATGTTTACATTGTGTTATTCGGCCTACACATGGGGGAGGTTATGCTGTTGAGTTGTATTTTACCTAGAGGTAATATACAATATATATGATATTTGGCAGGGTAAAATTCAGATACCTGATTAATCGGCAGATTCATTAAAAGTATATATACTGTAAAGGATAACAACATATAATGAATAGAATATTTTTTGTCCCTGACACTTGCAACAATGGAAATCAGATGTACAGGCAGAACATTTGACTGTTTTACTTTACTTTGTGCTTTAATATTTGTCTAACTATAACAGAAAAATTGGCAAAAAAAATTGTTTTGAATGTCATTATCTTTATATTATCTACATATGTTCTAATTTTTTTTTTTTTTTTAAATGGGTAAAAAAATAGGCCAATTTTTTAAAAGACTTGATATCTACCCAGGTTTTTATTTTTTTATTTATTTTTTTACCCTCTCACCTTGTTTGTAGCCATTTTGACTATGTACACACATAGGCTGTGATAAAAAAAAAATTCTTGTTTTATTGCAGTTCTTGATGTTAGTATAAAACCTTCAGTATTACCTTTCCCTTCAAATTTCAGATTGTGCACAGACCCCCACCGTGTGTTGAGAAAATCTGCAAATAATTGACACATCTCTAAAAGGGCTTGTATCTGCACATAGGTGCCACAAGATGGCAGCAAAGCACTTCAAATGGAGAGGATCATGAAGCACCAATACCAAGCATTGAGTGTGAACAAAATCAGGAACCTGTGTTACATAACACTGGCATGTAGTTGAACGCTGGCATCTTCAAAACTATCATTGCATATTTGTTGAGTTATTGTCACTGTCAAGAGCCATTTTCAACACTTTAGATTGGTTAAAAATGTCAAATCTATGTGTGGACTGATCAATATTACACATTGGTGAAAAAAGATAAAATTGATCAAATTGGATTTTGGAGGTTTCTGTCAGACAGTGGCAACTGTATTCACTCTTAAAATTATCCAACATAAACAAACCACTTTCACATGAGGCTTATCAATAGTATTAAATAGCATACTAGCCAAAATGAACTAAACTAGCACAAATGGCCAGCATCAAGCCAAGAGGATTAAGAGAAACGTCATGTATACTGTCAAAGTGATGTAAAGCAGACACTGCTCCAGTAAATAGACCGAGCCAGGCTTTTGTGTTTACGCTTGGATCTTCTCCCTCCCTTGCTCGCAGGCTTCCCATCTCTCCGCATCGAGAAAAACGACCTGAGGAGCGTGACCCTCATGGAGGCCAAGGCCAAAGTCAAAGATATCGCCATCTCACGGGAGAGGGTCACACTGCGGGATGTCCTGCACGAAGGTATCTTTTTTTCCCTTTTTCTTTTTTTTTTTTTTTTTTCATGACATTAACGGCAATTTCCTCATGATCTTTTCTCCATTTGTTTAGAACTAGGGCTGATCAGTTAATCGAATTCAAATCAACATCTCAGTGTAGTAGAATGCAATTTTCAAATCGCAAAGGTTGAAATTTGGTGGTGGTGGGGGGGGGGCTGCTTTTTTATATAGTCTCCTCCAAAAGTATTGGAACGGCAAGGGTAATTCCTTTGTTTTTGTTGTATACTGAAGACATGTGTTTCCCGGCCTTTTTCCTTTTTAACGCAGCCTTTTGCAGTTATTTTTTTTTTCTGCGGTTTTCTCTCTTCAGTCTCCTTTTCAGGAGGTAAAATGCATGCTTCATTGGGTAAAGGTCCAGTGATTGGCTTGGCCAGTCTAAGACCTTCTGCTTTTCCCCCAGATGAAACCCCTTGTTGTGTTGGCAGTCTTGGATCACCCTGTCTTGTTGAATGACGAAGCTTCTCCCAATTAGTTTGGCTGCATTTTTCTGTAAATTGCCAGAAAAAAATGGTTCTGTCGACTCGAGAAGTCATTCTGCTGCTACCATCATTTGTTGCATCAGCAATGAAGACTAGTGTGCTCGTTCCAGAATTACCTCGTCCATTCTTCACAGATGAGCTTGTGTGTTTTGGATCATAAGCAGTTCCTTTCTTTTTCTTTATTTGGCCCTTCATCACTTTGTAGAGGTTAATTTTGCTCTCAGGAAAGGTGGAAAATGCCCTTTTTAAAACTCATTGAGATCGCTCATCATGCAACTATGTTAGTCTTCCAAGTATCCATTCTGTCTACATTGTCCTGCCTCGCTGCTTTGGAGGCTGCTTAGCTTCGTCATGGCGTGAACAAGACTGTACTTCAGTCTGCTGGAGTCTGGCCCACTGTGGTGGATTTAGTGTCCTTCCGATTCCCGAATGCTGACGCAGCACACTAGCCTGTGTCTGGGAAGGTGGAATCAGAACGTAAATATTTTAAACCTTACCGGTCTTTGATAAGCACCGTTAATAAATCCCACTTGACCGGTCCGAGTCATCCTGAATAAACTCGCTATTTCTCAAGACGGAGGTTAGCTCGTAATTCCTAGTGTACAAAAGCGGTGGATGAAGTGGCTGCCTGGCAACTTCACTGTCCGCCTGCAAGTGAAATTGATAAACATACGAGCGTAAGAGTTTTTCGTACGCTCGCCTGAAGTTGTTTAGTACCACTCCCATTTGAAGTTAGAGCAGTCTTTCTTTTAAACACTTATACTACATATTTTGTTTTTACAGTCATATGACATACAGTTATAGTCCTGAAATGTTACTTAACATCTTTTAAGTCAGTGTTGGGTTAATGACCCTGGAACATATAATTAATTCACTTTGCAGGATTTTTACTTACTTACTTTATAGCAGCTTGTTTCTACTTTTTTTTTTACACTTGTATGACAGTTAAAGATGTTTAAATGTTACTCAAAAACGTCTGTACAGGTTAATCAGCTTTCCATTACATTCTATGGGAGTGCTTGTAAATCTAATAAATTTTAAATCAGCTCAGGCTAAATAATCTTTCTTAAAATATTTCTGCGCCAACTATTGCGGCATACGCTCGGCAGAATGCATTTTGCCGCCGTTAGCATGACGGTGTGCAACTAAAAAGACCACGAACATTGCGGTGAAAAATGAACGCTTGCGGACTGCGAACTGGTCCGGACAGGCCCGATGCACACGCTCCAGGTGGGAGGGAAGGCGGTTAAACACTAACCTTGTTGTTGGGCCCAGTTGGCCTCAGGGCTCAGATGTTTTTCTAAACTTTACGTCCACGCTCTGTTGCTCACCTCATTCGAATTCCCGCCTCAAGCGCCCTTCTGACAGTTTAGACAACGGTGATGATGAATGCGCTCGCTTGGCTTCTCCTGCTCTTGTTCAAAGCACTGAAATGTCTTTGGAGCACAGACGAAATCCGTCTTGTTCTGCCCAATGTGACAAAGTGTTTTAAATCTGTAGCCTGACCCGGCGATTAGCCTGGTGTGACATTTAAACTTGTCCGGCGGTCTAATAGAAGCCATTGATTTATTTTATTTATTTATTTATTTTTTGGACAGGCACCTTTGGCCGCATCTTTCACGGCGTGCTGCTGGATGAAAAGGACCCCACCAAGGAAAGGCCAGTCTTTGTGAAGACCGTGAAAGGTATCCACGCTTGGTCATGCTAATCAGTTTTTTTTCCAGCCTAGATTGTGCCAAAGCACTTATTTTACATGTTTTAAAAATCTCAAGACACCTCAAAAAACAACTTGTTTTCAAAAGCTATTGATATTTGCGTTTCCGAATGACCGCTGAACTTATTGCGCAATCTCCCCAGAATATAAACATGGGCGCAGACGACATTGTGACCACATTTTAAAGTCTACTTGGCTGAAAGGGACCACCGCTGAGCAGTCAAATGTCCCATTACTTTTTGTCTCAAAAAAGTGGGGGACACATTTGCAGACTGTTGTAATTCCTACACTAATCACTTTAATTGGGTGTAAATACCCTCAAAAAATAGCTGAAAGTCTGCCATCAAAGCACATCTTGTTCGTTTCATTTCAAATCCGTTGCAGTGGTAGTTAGAGCCAAAAAGATGAGAATTGTCTGGCTGTCACAATATTTATGGACCTGACTGTATTTTGGCAAGATACAGAAAAACGAGGCAGACAGAGGAGGACAAATAATTGGCACATCTTCCTGGCAACATTAATGCGGACACATAACATTATGGAGCTACCACATATCAAGGTCTACGTGGGGGGGGCGGGAGGCGCTGTTTTGGTGAGATGCAGAAAAACAAGGCAGGCAGAGCGGGACAAATAAGTAGTTTAGCTCCTTGGTACATCAACATGGATGCACACAATATCGTGGAACAATCACATCATGTGAGAATGTACCAAAAAAAAAAGGACGCATAAGTCTCCTTTAAATAAGCACAGTATTCATGTGCGTGTTATGCTCCACTTATGTTTGTAGATCACGCGTCGGAGGTCCAGGTGACCATGATGTTGACTGAAAGCTGCAAGCTTCGCGGCCTTCATCACAGGTGAGCTTATTTTGCACAATTTGTCTTGCAACATGGGGGAAATTTTTTTCCCCACAGCGCAAGTTGCGCCAAATGACATGAAATTCGCTAAATATGTTCATCATAACAGGACACACTGAAAAGTCTCAAGGACCAATGTCAGAAAGTGAACAGGAAGTTGGTTATTTTGGTTCAAAGGTGCCATTTGGTGCTAAATTCCTGGCCTCAAAAGATGAAAACAAGAACTCCCTGACACCAGTCTCAACAAACAATACTGAATTGGGTGGCCGTGTCTATCAAAACAAGATTCAAGAAAAAGCCCCATGCCTGTAAGTGAACAGGAATGCAGCCATTTTGGTTTGAAGCAGCCATTTTGTGAACTCAAAACTCCTCCACCTGAATCTGACGAGCTTTAATTGGAAGCAAGTATCTAAGAAAAATGGGTGACACTACATTTCAAGGCTACAATTAGAGTTGGGGCCACTATTTGAGGTATTTGTCAAAACTGAATTTAATTAATGTTACGTACCTGGTTAAGGATGCATGCCATCCTATTCGAGGAGTCAGAGTTGTACTTTTCAGTAACTCTTTGGCAAAAAAAAAGCAACTTCTTTATTCCTGCTAAGTCCACAGAGAACTTGTTACCTAATTGTTCAGTGGGTACGGGTAAGTCCGGGATAACTTTCCATTGTGCATGCGTGTACATTGAATTTTGCTTGAAATGCTTCAAACAGTCAAGAGGAGTTAACCTTAACTGGACACATTTTGGCCAACACCTTTTCCTCCACACTATGCCAAGGTTTCCTTTTCCCCTTTGCCCCCGTTTAACAGTGTTTTGAAAGAAATCCCTGCCGGCGTAGCTTCCGTACCTAATAAAGTGGCCGGTGAATGTGTATTTATGCCAAATGTTTCCCCCCTCCTTCCAGAAACCTGCTACCCATCAGCCACGTGTGCACGGAGGACGGCGAGAAACCAATGGTGCTGCTGCCCTTCATGGCCTGGGGCAACTTAAAGCTGTTCCTGCGCCAGTGCAAGCTCGCCGAGGCTAACAACCCGCAGGTGAGGGCGCCTAGCTTGAAGCAAGCATTGACTCCTTTTGAAAAACTGCCGTTTGTTGTCTGCAAAACTGCACACCACACGCTCAGCAAGGACATAATAGTGTAGTTCGCGCAGTTTATCACATGCTGGTATCGGCTGGCCTAGTATCGGAGAGTTTGTGCAAGTACAGTCTACCACTATCGGTGCAGATGTTTCCAGACTCTCTTTTACCCCAACACTTGAAAAAAATATAAATAAGTTCCTGGGATTGAATCGGTGGGCTGTGAAAAGTAAATTCGTCAACGGCAGTGAATGAGTTAAGCTGGATATCAGGGATATCGAGAGAAAAAAAAAAAATGCTCAAACGGCGGCACCACTACCTGATTTGCAGCTGCGGCGCTTATTGCAACAGCGACGCCGTTTCTCCCGCCAGTGCCAAAAGGCGCATAATAATATTTCTTCAAACTAGCATGTTTATGTCAAAGGCTGCAAACGGAGTTTTGATCCAGTCGGCAAGCTCCATCTTGCAAATGCTACATCTACGGAGCTGATTGATGAAAAGCCTCTCTGTTTGAGCGCATACAAAAGCCCGATTGTCTTCACGTAGCCTGATCAGATGGCACACATCTACAGTCTGCTGGATTGACACCTGATCTGACAGCGTGAAAGAGTTATTGCAAATCATGCCAAGTCAAGCCTGATTCTCACATAAGCTTGCAAAGCTGTTTTGGATGAAAGCAAAAAAATAATCATTTGCAAAGGAACCCCCAAAAAAATGTGTCAAGGCTTTTACATACCGCGGTTCGAACCGCTGTCGCACAGGATGTAAGCGTGTCGTGAAATGTATTGGACGAAAAAAAGTTAAGTGAGCATCCCCAGAAATTTAGCTTGTAGGTTTTGCTTTGGGGAAAATATTGTGTTATTAGGACTGCGTGCAAATTGGTGGTTACCAGGGTTATAAAGTTGTGAATTTTTCATTGAAGTTAGTTTTTATTCATTTAGCCTTTTTTTAATACATTTTTTATTATGTTAAAAGTGCTTCGTTTTAGTTGAGTTTTTTATTAGTTTTAGTTCGAGCTGGGCACTTGACCCTTTTTTGCCCGTCCGGCCGGCCGCGACCCTCCACCCTTGACCTGGGTACCCTTCCGGCCGCGACCCCCCGGCCATATTCATAAACATGGTCGGTCCCCTCCTTCACACTTCCCGGCCTTCAAAATAAAAGCATGCCACCTATTTAGAGAGCACTTCGAGATTTTCCTCGCTTTCTTTTTTTTTTTTTCTACTGTTGCCTACAACACCACCAAAATATCCTGCTCGGTTCACTCTGAAATCAGTCCACCACCGTCTTGCCTTTTGGTTGCACCTTCTTACATCACGGTGGCGCTGTGCCCAGTTGAAACATTTTTCAGCCCAGGCAACACATACACAATGAATGGTTTTGTTGATGCCACACAGCGCTTTACCATCTGCAAAGTGAAGAGGAATTAAAAGACTCTCTTCATATCAACTCCAACATAGTTTCTTGGCAAGTCAAACTGTCCTGCATTTTTAGATGGCTAGTGTCCCTGTGTCCCACTAGAATGGATTCGCCCCTGCCAAATTCGGAACCAAAACAGAATCTCTAATACAGTGACCTTGACACGGAGCAGAAATTGCAGCAACCAGTCACAATTCACGCTAGCTGCTTCTGTAACTGAATTATCTTTATTCATCTGGATGTTATGAGCAGAAATGTTGCTATTTTAGTTATGCCTGATTGGTGGGGAAGCACAGAAGTAAGATGTGATAATAAATGTGGGAGGATTTTTCCCTCCTGCCTTACCGCCCAGTTTGAACTGTAACCACAGTGATTTTGTAAATGGAGTGCAATCAAATAGCGTGTTACTTTGTTCACACGGCGCCCAAAGTGTTTTCAAAAGTCACCAATGGGTGGCTGCTGCCATGCGCCCTGCCAGGCCCGCTGGAAGCAAATTAAGAGTTAAACGTCTTGCCCGAGGACGCAGTGCACAGTCGGAGGTGGGATTTAAACCAAAATTTGAATTTTGGCTCACGACACAAAGCAAAGTAACTCAGAAAGTGGCTTAACTTGCGGCAGTCATTAGGCAATGTACCACTGCAGGCAAACATGGGCAGATAAAAAATGGAGGGCAGACTGAAAATGGCGAAGTTTAGACTCCCATCTTCTAAATGATTCATTCCACTTTTTTTTTTTCTTTTAAAACCTAAAAAGGAAATGAGGGCAGCATGACACCTAATGTCACAGTCAGTGGCTACCGTGTGTTTCCTGTTCTCAAGCGCTGTGTCCTCCCCCTGCTTCCTGCCAGGCCATCTCCCAGCAAGACCTGGTCTACATGGCCATACAGATCGCATGCGGAATGAGCTACCTAGCCCGCCGCGAGGTCATCCACAAAGACCTCGCTGCCAGGAACTGCGTGTAAGTGTCTGTCCACGCAGGCCAAAATAAGCTCCCGCGAGCGATTTCTCCTGAACCCGGGTTTCTCCCTCCCGGCAGCATCGATGACAACATGCAGGTGAAGATCACGGACAACGCCCTGGCCCGCGATCTGTTCCCCATGGACTACCACTGCCTGGGGGACAACGAGAACAGACCCGTGCGCTGGATGGCTCTGGAGAGCTTGCTTGACAACGACTTCTCCAGCGCCAGCGACGTGGTAAGAACAGTTTTTGTTTTAATTCTATGTGTACCTCTCCTGGGCGCTCATCAATTTCCCGCTGACATGCACCGACCTCCACCGACAGTATGGTTGTAAAGAGAGGGGTGCTAATTTACAGTGTAATCAACAGTGAATCCCCATTTATCGCGCGGGATACATTCCACAGCCACAATAGCCAAACATACCCAATATAGAGAGTCAAAAAGGAAAAAAGGAAAAGGTTTTCCCCCTGCCACACGCTTTAAGGACAGTTAAACTTATTAAAACACGCTTTTTTTTTTTAAAACACACTTTTCATACTGTCTCTGAGCTACAACACATACTGAGCATATAACAACACTCACAGGCTTATATTCAGTGTTGTATACGTCACCTGTTTACTGTAAAAATTCAAATGATATGCTCTTTGTGTCATGGATTTGCATCTCTCGTTGGGGAGGCTGTAACGTATCCCCTGCAAAAAAATGAGGTTTGATTGTATTTCTCATGGGGAAAATTGCCCACCTCCGTTCCACCTTAGAGGTTCTACGAATTTAGGCCATGTTGGTTAAGGTGCAGGAATTCGCAGCGACGCCCTCTACTCAACCCAAACTATCCCCCACACATTCCTCTTACGGTCTCGGCGCCGAGTAGAAGCCCAAAACAGCCGTTCCGCAGAGACCTGCTATTTAGCTAACAGCTGAGCTTCAGGGGGAAGTCCAGACGAGAAGACGATGAAAATGACAGCGTGACACATTTAGATTCACCATGCGCACGGTTGTTTATCATGCCGAGCTGGAACGCTCTGGTCTTGATTTTCCTTTAATGAACATGTTGCTCCTTGACATCATCACTGCCTCCGAGTCCTCAGTGACGTCTTAGAACGGTCCAATGGGATGCGAGAGTATCTGAATAGTCACCATTGACTAAGTCTTCCAACAAAGGGTAATTTCGCTCACACGTCCAAATGTAGTAAGCAGCGGTGAATCACACACACCAGCGTGTCCTCACTCGCGGCGTTTCGCTTGGTTTCGTAACGGCAGTTACACGCCGGCTGTTTGCAAGTTCACTAACAGGTGTTTGGCATCACCGATTGGTATTGCGCACAACATTGTGGAGCGACCATGTTTGCTTACTGTGGAAATTGTCAATACGCGAGGTACACGTGACGCAAGAATCGCCGTGGCTCCCCAAAACAAACATGGATGCACACAACACTATGGAAAGACCACATGTCAGCACTCACTGGAAATATGGCGAAGATGTAAACAAGAAAGACTGGACAGGACAAATAAGCCACGTAACTATAGAGCCTTTTGGTTTGGTTAGCAACAAGAGTCCAACGGGCTGGGCAGTTAACTTTGTGATGAGATAAAGAAATTAGATTCTCTCTCTCTTTCTATCTATCTATCTATCTATATATTAGAAGTAACAACAAAAATAAAATCTATATTTTTCTTATTTGGGATTCCATTTTTAAAATTGTGTGTTTTTTGGCGTTTATTGTATGTCTCTTATGGTCTATTGAAGCAAATTCACCCCATTCACTTGTTAGCAGCCTCTCTGACAACAAGTAATTTATCCTGCATGTAAAATGATTTCAGCATTACTTCCATGTATTGTTTGTCCCGCCAGATGTTCACAAATGATTTCCATAATAAATCATTTTTTATTTTCCCGGCACAGTGGGCTTTCGGCGTGACGCTGTGGGAGCTGATGACTCTGGGCCAGACGCCGTATGTTGACATTGACCCCTTTGAGATGTCGGCATACCTGAAGGACGGATACAGGATAGCGCAGCCAATCAACTGTCCCGATGAACTGTACGTGCCAATCGCGCACTCATTTCTAGTTTGCTCCACACGGAAGGTTGCGAGGTTCCAACAGTTTTTGATCATTTAATCTGCATTTTTCTTAATATGCAGTGCATCTCGTCTTGTTACAGCCTTGTTGCGAAATTAAAATAGATATTTTCCCCCTCAGAATTCTACACACAGGACCCCATAATGACAACATGCAATCTTTTATTTTTTTTCATTAATTTTTTTTTCTAATTTATTAAAAATGAAAAAAATTAGCTTAATATTGAGGCACCTTGAATACGTTACAGTGCATTTGGAAAATATTTACAACACTTTTTCTGCATAATATTTTAGCCTTAGTTCTTAATTTTTCCTCAAAATTCTACACAAACCACCCACCACTTATGACATAATGATAAAATATATACAGCCAAGCCTAAAATTGTTCATACCCTTGGGTAATATTTTATTCGAAAATGTTGGTTTAACTCCACATTTTTAGATTTTTGAGGCATATTTTCACAGAAAATGTTTCTGAAGTTAACAGCTTTAGACTTTTGAAAGTCATTTTCTCCCCAAAAGACTTTAAATTTAAATTTCTGTCCTTTGGGGCATATTTTACTCGAACTTGTTGGTAAAAGTCCACATTCTTTGACTGACGGATGTTTCCCCCAAGAATGTTGATATTTTTTTTTGTCGCGTGTTTTGAGGCGTGCAGAGACTTCCTGCAAGTACAAAAGGTGATGAGGTGACTGTTCCAAAATATTGCAGGCCACAAAATAAAGCACACCGATACCGCTTCCTGTTGTGTGTGCCCAAATTCTGCCGCCTTTGCTGATGTCTTCCCTCCTTTGCCTGTTTGTGTTGCAGGTTCGCCGTCATGGCGTGCTGCTGGGCCCTGGACCCTGAAGAGAGACCCAAGTTCCAGCAGCTGGTCCAGTGCCTCACAGAGTTTCACGCCGCCCTGGGAGCTTACGTCTGAAAGCCTTTCGGATCCTACTTGTGCCTTATCAAAGAAAAACTAAATGGAGGCTGGTGACTTTTTCCATATTTGTACAGGTCTTATTTTTTTATATAGCTTTTTACATAGCAAGTATTTTTCCGTAGGATCTTTTCCCACACGAGGACCCTCCCGACGGGAATTTTCCGCCAACATTCACGTGCCGTTTTAAAGGCACTTTGACATTCACTTGTATATGTACTGTAACCCCAGTAAGACGCAACAACGTGGTACGATAGCGAGAAACTTGAGCACAGATTTCTTCGTGTGCCGCATTACTTATTATGCCAACATTAAGCATCGGTCGCTTTCACATTGTCGGGATTTTTTCACGCTTGGGAATTGGGCCACAAATTCAGCCTGGCAACCCTCGGAGAGAGTGTCAGAGCCGTAACAGAGACAGGACACCACCTGTGTATAAGATCATTCCAGCGTCAAGGGAAGGCCATCAAAATGTAAAAGTCGGCATTCTTTAGCCATTATGAGGGTGGCAGAGTCACATGAGTTTGTAAGTTAGCATCCTAAACCAGAACAGAAGCAGGGTAACCAAAAATTTGCGCATGTAGTTGGCTGCCTTGGGAAGAATTCTGACTCTTTTACAGTTTCTTGTGCAGGATCTGTTTTTGAAAGACTGTAAAAGATGGCATTTTCTGCCAGGATGAAGTAATTTCACACCTTCAGAGGTAGTATTGGACACCAACTGTGTGTAAGGGTATTCCACAAATTCTAGGTTTCTGTGATAAATTCCGGATTTCTTGTTACGGTTGTGATGCGTTTTTCTTGAGGTATCTTTGTATGACAGAAGTTTTATATTCCACAAATTCAGTCAAGAGTATCAGGGCTCTCCTGATGTTCCGGGTTGGCCGCTTTTTCCTGCCATTTAACACCACCCATCACAGGATTCATTGATCTTCACAAATTTCTCGGCATTTCTGTAAACAGTCAACATACTTTGATGGGTGTTTTTTTTTTGTTTTTTTTGTGGGTGGTGTTTTTTTGGTGTTTTTCTGGTCACTGCATGTCAAATGATGGTGCTTGGATTCATTCATTCATTCACTATTAAATGTTATTTCTTCAATGTATTATACTACTTGATTTTGTCGTAAGACAAACCAACTAACATCTTGGTGTGTGTGTGCGTGTGTGTGAGAACAGGGTAAAAGCACTGCTACAGTCCAGGCATTTTAGGCAAATTTTCCAATGCTGACTTGTCCTTGAGAATTTGTCCGATCGCTACCACATTTTAACCACATATCCTCACTGTCCAAATGTGGTAAATTTCATATTTTTTCCCAAACTATTGGTCTGGCCTCATGTTGTCTGTCATTTATATGCATTATTATCCAATTAAGAGTGTTGAAAACTGCTTGAGAGCAAATCTATTAACTCTTGAACACTTGAACTATCTGAAAAGTGAAAAATGGTCAGGTTAGATACAATTGAGTGAGCCTGTTTTGTTAAAAAATGATTGCTGGGCTTCAGTGCAAAATGAAGGGGTCAGCCATGAAGGTATGTTGCGTACAGGTTAATGTCTGCCAATTATACCGCTTAGTCAGTCATGGCTCTAAGACCTCTCAAAAAGAGTTTTGTAAGATGATGTAACCACAGTAGTTTGCTTTTGATGATTTTCCATAACACTTGGGAGACTTGTCTATCATAAGTCAGGCTTTTTACAGCATGTAAAACATAGGCGGCCACCTCCGCCTATATTTGTTCCACCGCAGGCTCTAAACTTCCACATCATGAAACTTATCTGTTTCCAGTGTGGCAACAGTTGACATTTTTAACATCAATTGCAACACTATCAGAAACAACTGGAAGTCACTCCAATGAGGAAATACTTTTCAGGGCAAAGTGACGATGAACGTTTTTGGAAAGATAAAACATTAAAGAACATTACAATAACATAAATGAACCACCTCTGCCTCAATTTAACCTCGAGAAAACACTCTGCCATACACCCACAAAAAAAAGTCTCAAAAAGCCTTTTTGCTTTCCAGCTCATGGTCAATTCGTGAAACATTTTTGATACGATACGATCCACATGAAGACATTTTGCTTGTCTTGCTCATTAGTCTTTTTGTGGAACACCAGAGAATTGCGAGCCACGCCAAAATGCTTTCACAGGAATTTTGCAATGTCCATCATCATCAACATAGTAAAACCTTCCATTTACTCCCAGACAGTTTCCACAGTCAACAGATTTGGATGCGTCATCATATTGTTGACCATAGAAGTTTCTCTTATCTGACTCATTTTACACAATTTTTACTATTTAAAAAATAGTAAAATATTTACCAAAAAAACATGCTGTTGACCAACTACTGAGGTCGATAGTGAGGTTAAACACTGTCAAGGACACAAATTTATGTTACCTTTCTCCCTGTTTAAGGGTTAAATAAATGCAGCAACTCTTATCTGAACAAAATGGCCATTTGCCAGCCAGCCATCTAGCAGCAATCAGTCATTTACCATCTTAGCCAGCTTGTTCACGTTTCAAGCATATCCATCTAGTATGCTTTTAAATGGACGTCCATATCAATCCACGTTAACATTATCTTAGCTATCTAGTTAGCATTTTCTATATATTTGATCAGTTACTTTCCATTTAGCCTCTAACCCTTTCAATCTTAGTTAGCTTTAGCTTAGCTAGCTACATACAGTATATTTCTTAGATGTGTCCATATTAATCTAAGTTTGTCTTATCTCAGTTATCTAGTTAGCTTTGACAAAAATAATAAATCTTTATTTGGAAGGGACAATGCAGTCAAACATAGTTACAAGCTTGCAGCTGATGTGATGCATATAGAGGTTATAGCTAATGCTAATTCTCAACTCTGGTGGGGACCACAAACGTCTTAGAACATTTACAAAAGATTTTCATTTTGAAAAGTCATCTAATTTTAGGGTGTTGCTGTCCATTGTCAAAACTGGTCAATTTTGACCTGACCGACAATGTAAGAGTTAAGTACAGTGTGAGTACTTTAGCCACATCTTCATTTAGCAAAGAAATGAAAGCTAAACTATCTATAACCACTATGGTCCCAGCTCCATTCATTAGCACTAGCTTCCAGCCTCCACTACTTCCTCATTAGCTTCAATTATCCTGTCACCAAAGTGATGACTTAATGAGCAGATAATTCACTAACAATGCTTCCTTGCATTATGTCCTCTGAGCATGCGGGAACATGTTAGTAATTGACCGATTTGTAATCACAATTATTTTTTATTATACAATGAAACCATGCTGCATCACAGTTCACCCTCCACGCCCACGGCCACACTATAGCACATATTTTTAAGCAATTTTTTAAATGGGATTTCACTTTACAGTGTACAGGCCAGTCCGAAATTAGTTGCACCTTCAGTTGTATATGCTCTGTTTTCATGTGTTGCTGCTAATTTCCATTAGCCCATCCATAGCTGTTTGCATTATATTTTAGCGTTAAGCTAGCGTACTTTTGTTAATACAATTTACCCTTGCTATTTGTGGGAGACAAGGACTGACCACCGCTGCGAATCGCAAAAGTCTGCTTGTAATTGTCGCCACCCAAAAAGCGTTTGTAATTGCCTATAGATGCCTAAAGATAAGTAAACCACTTTTTTTTTTCTATCACGCCAAGCAATGGCCTGACGAAATGAAGCTCTTCCCCTCAGTTCAACATAGTTGATCGGCACCAATATTCCCCCAGATGGTGCCACAGCAATATTTTTTTTAGACTTGGCTTTAGTTTGAGCATAGAAATAGAATAACGGAGGATAGTTTCACCCCAAAAATTGAAGAATGCTAAACCAAGAAATGCAGGGCTTCAATGTTTGATTATCTTGTGTTCTAAGTGATGATGCTGTTGTGTTGAAGTAGCGGTTGGTTGAAGTTTTATGATTACCATAACGTTTTGCAATATATGTTTGCATTATGATAAAGCACTTTTGTGAAAAGCTTGAAGCAGGCACGTTTTGGTGCTTATTTGGAGAAATGTTGTGAGTGAGTCTCCAGCACACAGATTGACTGGTACAAGGCACATACTCTTAATTACGTTCAATATTTTCCATAAACGTTATGCTTTCAATGTGTTAAAGTACGATCATAGTGAGTTTTAAAAAGTATTGCTTAATAGGTTGGAATACATTGGTTATAACACCACCACATAGACGCATTCATTAGCATTCCTAATACTATTAGTATTAGCACTAGCAGCAAAGCTTTGTGGTTGTTTTAACCTTCACTGTCATTGACATATATTTGTCTTTAAAGAATTCAGGCATTCAATCCCAGGTACGTATACTATTTAAACATATATTATAAAAATAAATCATGTTGTAGGGTAGAGGGTGTGAAATGGTTGGCAGTATACAGTGACTGTGTGTATACAATACACAAAGTGTAATTCTTATGTTCTGCTTGACAGTGAACTGAAAGAATAAAGAGCAATAAATAACTAGAAACCTCTTTTTTGAAGAATTCTGACAAATGCTGCTAGTTGTGAAGTCAGTCAAGTTGAGTTCATGGCCACCATAGAGCGCTTGTATTAACTTTGCGGTCGCAACTCAAAGCAAAAAAATCGGACGAATGAAAGCTCATATCCAGAAACACTTCATAAGGTGAGTCACTCGTATCTTAAGGCACCACTGTGTTTAAAGCGTGTGGAAGGTATACATTCGTAACTGAGTAAAAATATCTATATACTGTATTTTTAATACATGATCTCGACTCAGCAGGTGGCTCTGGAACGTAAATGGCGGTCGACTGAATATGAAGCGCCTGTGACTCAGCCAATGGCTGGCACGCGTTGTACTGTGATGTCACACGCGGGCTCTCACCGAAGGGAAAGTAAATAAAAACTAAGCGCATGCGTACTAGTAGCACACCGCACACGGTTCATTTGACTTCATTCCAGCATAGACGTGAAGAGACAAACAGGAGGACCATCATGTTCCGCAGCATTAAGGTAGGAGCTAATTTTATTATCCGTCCACTTAAAAATAGTCACAGCT
The DNA here is from genome assembly GCF_054856515.1 of Filicampus tigris. Lineage (NCBI taxonomy): Eukaryota > Metazoa > Chordata > Actinopteri > Syngnathiformes > Syngnathidae > Filicampus > Filicampus tigris. The sequence goes on from NC_141228.1 coordinate 16,927,320, forward strand.
CAATTTAATCGCATTTTAAGTCACCCGGTAACTGTGTAAATTTGCAGGTGAACGTCCCCCCCCACGATGCTAATGTCAACATTTCTTCGAGTGAGACTCGTTTAAATAACAAAAATGTCGGGTTTTTTAGATCACCGGAATCAAATGGACATGTGACACTTGGTTTTAATGTTCTTGAGTCATAACAATCAACTTATTAAAATGTTATGCGTCCCCAAAACTTCACGTTTCAGTTAATTTAGTGATGTTAATGGCAATTTCAACCATCCATTTTTTAGCTAAATGTCCCATGTACATTTCTCCCCATTTTTAAATAAATTGTGCCACACAATGGGCATATTAACATGTAAGATGTGCCAAGACCAATATTTGACCAACATTAAACCGCAGTAATTGGCTAGTAGGGCCAAGGTTTATCAAAACTCCGAAAAAAAATATATTTTTGTATGTCAGTGTGACATTTTGTCGTTTTGAACATTCAGTTAAACTGTAAATTTATCTACATTGGACTTAAAATCACTTCTCAAAGATTAAATATCTTGAGCTTGAAAGCCAAATACAAGTTAAATATCATATATGCCGTTTGAAAGTTACAGGAAATACAACTACAAATTTAAAATAATAGTAATAATAAAATGAAAAATACCACTCTATAGTATTTAGTGTATATTATGAAATCATACAGTACTTAAATAAAATGAAAAAGAAAATTGTTTTGCCACACTATTTTTTTCAATTTATGGACATTGTGCTGCTCCTTCTGGTGTGTGTGCCTTGACCATCAGGGCCAGAAAAAAAAAAAAAAAACCTGAAGAAACAATGTTCAAAAAAAAAAAAAAGTAAGGCGATTCACTCGTATCTCAAGGCACCACTGTATAGTCCCCTCCAAAACCTTTGGAACGACAAGGTGACTTCCTTTGTTTTTGTTTTTATACTGAAGACATTTGGGTTGTCATGTCATGTGATTTTCGACTGCGGTGAGGTGGGCATTCATCTATGCTTTAGTCCGTCAATAAGTTCACGTCAATATTTCAGATGCACCCGGTCGGTCCGAGTCAGCCAAACAGTGTCGAGAACGGACTTTACCGGTACCACGTCACACACAGGTGCCCCACTCCTAACATGCAGCCAAACAAAGAAAAAATAAAACTGTGTTGTATACCTTTCGGTCCCACAGATGCAATGACATATGCCCCTTTTTATTTATCACTGATCACCACGCTGTGTGTGTGTGTGTGTCTGTTGTTTTTATTTGATATTTTCCCTTTATTTTTTCTCAATGCCGATTGATTGTCGCCGACGGGAAACTGGCTGGGACCACGTGGGTCGGCTAGAAATACCGCCCAGAAGTTATAGACGATGCACAGCTCTGATTTTCGACTCCGCATATCCTGTACATCAGATTAATATGAGACAAAAGTTCAGAAATCCAACTTTATTTTATGGTATTTATATCCAGCTGTGTGAAATAACTTTTTTTTTTTTCCCTTGCTCAGGGAAATCAGGGGATTTCGTTTGTCAACTGTGGGTATGTGAAGCCCTCTCAGACGTTTCTATGATCAACGGACACTATTTAATGAATTTAAATAACGTCAATAACGTTTAATATTTGGTGGCATAACCCTTACTTGCAGAAACTGCCTCAATCATGCGACCCACTGACTTCGCTAGAATGTTGCATTCTTATTTGAAATGCTTTTCCAGGCCTTTACTGCAGCCTCTTTCAGTTCTTGTTTGTTTCTGGGGGGTGGTTCTCCCTTCATTCCCCTCTTCGGGAGGTCTAATGCATGCTCTATTGAGTTAAGGTCCGGTTATTGAACCGTTATTGGACCTTTCCATCACTTTGGTTAGAGGTCAAACTGGGTCTCATCAGTCCATAAAACTTTTTTTTTTTTTTCCAAAAGATTTGTGGCTCATCGCTGATCGTCTTTGCAAAATCCAGCGTGGCTTCCAATTCTTTTTGCTGATGAGTTTGCATCCTGTGGTATGGCCTGTTTATTTCTTCTCTCAAAGTCTTCTCGGAACAGTGGATTGTGATACCCCCACCCCTCACTGACTCTGGTTTTTTGGGGTGTTTCTTTACACCTCACAATGTTTCTTTCTGTTGGCAACTGCTGTTGGTACCCTTGGCTGACTTGTTTGACGTCTGCTGCTCAGTACACCTGTAGTTTCTTTTGCCGGACATTCCACATTCTTGTATTGGCTATGCCCAATGTTTGCGCAACTAGCACTGATCGATTTTCCCTCTTCTCTCAGCTTCAAAATGCTTTGCTTTTCTCTCATGGACAGCTCTCTGGTGTTCACGTTTGCTTGACAAATGTATTTTTGCTGAAACCGAAAAACGAGCACGATCGAATGTTTAAGCAATCGATGTATAAGGCAACACCTGAAGAAGTTTTTTAGGGTCGGTCATAATGTTTTATTTATTTTTGGTGTGAACATTTTGTGAATCGCTGATCTATGTCCTACCTGATGTGGTTGCGCTGCACAGCCCTGTTCTGTTGTGTTTTGATAATGGGAGTAGCGCTGCACAGAGTGGAGGCCCTTTTGTGTCGTAACTTTGTTTGTTCATCTCCTTTTGCACCTACAAAAAACACTTCATAATAAATCCATCTTTTCTTGGCTCCGGAACACAATGTTCATTCAGCGCTCTGTATTTGCTCAATTCCATCGGGACATTCTGCACACACACACACACACACACACACACACACACGGGGCAGGATTGCAACATAAATTCTTCAGGGATATTTCCGTCATCGCCATTGTAAGAGACAAAAGGGAATGACAGATTGATATTGATACGCTTAGAAGATAAATCATCAGGCACACCAGCACTATTATCTAACGACTTCCAATCCAAGATGCTGTGTATGCTCATCAATGCTAACTCCTTGATTGGCACTTTATTTTTTTTTTTAAACATCCGAGAAATTCAATGACCCACAAAAAAAAACAACGTACATTTTTTTAAATGCACTTTAGATGCTCCAAGTAAACTAACATTTGTCATTTTTTGCAAACATCAAAGACACATTTTCTGTTATTTTTATAAACTGTGACCGTTTCAAATCTCCGGTTTACCCAAGATTCATGTTTTCACAAACAGTAAAGGCAATTTGTCAATTTCCTAACATATTTCCGCGCACAACAGACGGTATCATCGGGACTTGAAATCAACAATCGCGTTCAGATGTAAACATCACAGATAATTTGCTATCTGTGGTTGCACCAAAATAAAAATTTGCTGACATCAAAGACCATTTACAGTCTTGTCGTGAGGACAAGCGGTTTAGAGGATGGATGGATGGATGAATCTGATGTACATTTTCCTAAACATCAAAGACAATCCTGAGTCGTTGACCGTAACGGGTTTGTTTGTAGTTATTTTTTTAACATCAAAGACAATTTCAAGCCTTTGTTTAATCTTGCATATTTTTGATCATTTTTAGCCTTGTTGAACCTGTTTTCCTAAATGTCACAATTAATTTCAGAGTGATTATAACAATAACGATGCTCACATTTTGACACTGGTGTCCCATTAACTCATTCAGCGCCAGACATTTTCAGACTCCCTTTAATATTTAAAAACATTTAAAAAAAAAATATGAATAAATTCCTGGGATTGAATGGCTGGACTGTGAAAATACAAGTACATTTGTCAATGGCAGTGAATGAGTTAAATGAACATAATTCTTTTTAACGATCCGTCAAGCGGTTCACTTTTAGTTGCGTAAAATCTTAACTATTGTGTAGCCAAACGCCTTTCATGTCCTCTACACAATGAGGGGAGTTGATTCCGTGATCTATCTTGGGAATTTTTGTGCATTTCCTTTGTTTCATTTTCTTTGACTGTATAGGTCAGGTTAAAAGACCAAAAACAACAACAATAACAGTCGAGATTTCCGCGTGGAAATCCACAGACACGTCAGGCTCTCGTCCCTTGTAATGAAAGCGTTTGAAACGGGAGTGCAAACTTCCCTCAATTCTTCCCGTCGCAGCAGGTTTGGAGGAAAACGAGCGTGTTTAAACAAGGACGACGCTTACGAGCTCACATCTCTCGTCATAACACTTCACGGATCAACACAAGGTGTCATAAGAATGACATAATGGTGCTTTGCCACTTTGCGGCATCATTCATTCTTTCATTCGTTTTTCACTTTTGGGTCTTGTTCAACCTAAGGTGTTTCGGGGAAAAAAATGAAAGACACTCTTATTGAAACTGGCATAGTTGTTTTCATAAAAATAAAAGTCAAGTTTGAGTCTGTCAAAATCTGACACGTTTTTGTAAAGTTCAAACAGTATTCTAAGTGAGCCAAAGACACTTTTTTTTTTTACATTGAATTAAATACATTTTTGGGAAACATCAAAGATTTGTCTCGTTCAACCTAACATACGTATTTTGTAAACATCAAAGTCGAACCTAACGTGTTGTGAATGCTAAAAACTTTCAAGTCCCTGATGAACTTTTTTTGTAAACGTCAGACAGTTCTATTCATTCAACTGAACGTACGCATTTGTAAACCTCAAAGACACCTAGCATACGTTTTCGTAAATGTCATACGTTTGAGTCTCACTGAGCCTAACTTCACGTTTGTAGACATCAAAGACGGTTGAGGTTTAAACCGAGGGTGTGTTTTCATGAACATCAAAAACACTTATAGTTTCCCTGATTTGCCTAAGATACATGTATTTGTAAACATCAAAGACAATTCTGAATCATTCAATGGGACATACCGGTATGCAATTTTGTGAACATAAAAATTGATTTCTTTTTATTCAACCTAACCTATGTTTTGTCAATATCAAAGACACCTTTGAGGCTTGTTGAACCTAGCATAGGCCTACATATTTTATAAAAATCAGACACGTTTGAGTTTGAACCCTAACATTTAGAAAACAAAGTAGTTTTTTGTTAATGTCAAAGACACTTACGTACGTTTTGATAACGGAGACAATTTAGTCTTCAATGAACCTAATTGTTTTTGTAAACACTGAACACCATTTAGAGTCTCTGACACAAACCTACATATTTTCATAAACATCAAAGATATTTATAGTCTCGTTGAGCCTAATGTCCATCCATCCATCCATCATCAATACCGCTTGGGTCGCGGGGCATGCTGGAGCCTATCCCAGCTGTCTTCGGGCAGTAAGCGGGGGACACCCTGAATTGGTTGCCAGCCAATCGCACGGCACACAGAGACAAACATCCGCACTCACAATCACACCTAGGGGTGCCGTACCGCCTGAGCCTAATATGTGTTTGTAAAAATCAAAGAGCCTTCTAAGTTTCCAATTAATCGAACATATGTGTTTTCCTGAACGGAATTTTCACAAGTTTCAGTCTGCTAATCTAATTCGTAAACATCAAGGGAAATTTAGAACCTTGTTGAACCCAATTAATGAGTTTTTGTAATCATCAAAGACGGATTTGGAGCCCCATTGAACCAAACTGGGGGAGTTTGCCACTTGACCGCACCATTCAAATGGCAAATTGGGCCTGCTGTCATTAATTTACAACTGCTTTAATCTACATCGGCAACAAAGGCGCCCTTGTTTCCAGAGAATTGCCGTTCCAGTCCAGTACCCCGTTTTTACAGAGTGAACCCGAACGCATCGTTTGTTTGCTAACTAACTGTTACCTCAAGTCAGAGCGTGATTGTTTGGACCCTACCATCTATGTTATGTTGTATGTACGATTTTTCTGTTCAACCTATCGTTATTATGCAAACGATTACTAATCGTTAAATGTTTGTCCAAGGTATTCGTGTTATGTCACGGTCTGCTGCAGTTCTCCCAGCTGCTGTACAGCTCCTACTTCAAGAGCACTCTCAGCACGGTGGAGAAACGCTACGGCCTCAGCAGCTACTCCGCGGGAACCCTGTCCTCCCTGCACGAGGTAAGGGAGAAAGAGCGAGAGCGCCAACAACAACACTGGCAAGGCTAGCTGGCCTGGCTTCAAGGATGTACTCGTGACAAAAGGGGAAACGGCGAACAAGAGTCACGATCGGATTTCCTGGCTAGCGAAGTGGGGTCTTGACTGTTTAATTGTCTTTGTTGTCATGTGGCATGATTCCTACACCCAAATGGGACCTGAACGTGTCAAAGAGATACTGTAGATAGATATCGCTGGCATCGGGCCAAAACCTCATAGGTCACATTTTGGTGGATTTCATCTTTTTTCCAAAATAGATACTGTTGGTCAGTCCGCACGCGTGGGTGTTATTTTTACACATTGACCAATCTAAAGTGTTGAAATTGGCTTGCTCTTGGATGGACAAACTTGGCCATTTTGGGGGTCTCCTGAAAAGCAACTGTTTTGCAGTTACAAGTTTTTGGCCGGATGCCAGCGAAATGATAGATGAAAAGGCTTGGCTTGATAGAGGGATACTGTTAATTGATAGCTAGGGAGTGACCAGCACAGTCATTCGCGTGCGCGACAACGACAAAGTGAATAGAGAGACACAAGTTTACTGTAAGTGCCGTGTTTGGAACAGGCTTTATTGTTTGCACAAGAATGCACCATTAGGCTTTTTTCCATGATGTTTATTTGTGAAAGTTACCGGTACAAACATATCAATCATGACGACGCAAGCGACGTCAGCTACCGGAAGTGGTGCGCTTTGTCTTTCAGAATAAGAGAAATATATCGCTTCGCTGGCGTCGGGCCAAAAGATATTTATTTATATGTATGTATATATATATATATATATATATATATATATATATATATATATATATATATATATATATATATATATATATATATATGTGTATATATATATATATATATATATATATATATATGTGTATATATATATATATATATATATACATGTGTATATAGATAGATAGATTATGCTATCTGCGTAAATGTTGCTAGCATAGCATTCTTCATAATTAATGAATTCAAAAATTAAAATAAAAAATATTCACAGCCTTTGCAATCACAAGTCTTTTTGTGTATGATATGAGCTTGGCACGCTTATTTTTTTGAACAATTTTGCCATTATGGGGGTTTGCCGTGTAGAGTTTTGAGGGACAAAATGATTTGAATTCATTTCCAAATAAGGCTGTAACATTTAAAAACCTGCAGAAAAGGTTCCAGATTCACGATCGATAAACCTCCACGGTGCATCTGTCTTTCCAGGTGAGCAACTGCGTGTTGATCGTGTTCCTGAGCTACTTTGGGAATCGTGTACATCGCCCTCGCATCATCGGCATCGGCGGACTGTTGATGTCCATCAGCGCCATGATGCTCGCCTTGCCACACTTCCTGTCACGGCCGTATGAATACGACTCGGTGCTGCAGAGTAAGAACTGAAACGCGAGATCACGCTTCACAATCTTTTAAACATCAGAGACCATTTTTAGTCTCTTCAACCTAATTTAGCAAAGGCCAGTTCAAAGTGTTTTCGTTTCGAACAATTTCAAGTCTCCGATTGCCTAATATACATGTCATTTAAATCGTCCGTCATAATACATTGTCTCCAATTAACGCCTATTTCCCCGTTTACTGCAAATGAATATCGGCTCCAAATATTGGTTATCAGCCTGCTTGACTTCTAATAATTTAAGACAATTTAGTGTTCGATGAACAAAAATGGCCTCAAACAAGCTGGAAGGGTCAAACAAGGCCTAAATGCGAAGTGAACTTAACGTACGTGTACTTGTAAACATTGAAGACAAATTGAGTCTTGCACATGCAAATTCAAGGAAAAACGCATTAACTAATTTCCTTCTAACTATTAACTAAATTGAATATCAACAGTTTTTAATCTAATGAATGTCTGCATGCTGGAGGGTTCGTCATGCCATGTCCAGCACAACATAGCGCCCGATGTTATCTTCGTTGAACCTCGATTACGCACTCCAGCTCAACTTTCCATTAATTACAAGGAAATTCATCATCGCGCGTGCATTATCTGACATGAAAATCACCATTCATTCATTCATGTGGCCTCCAGACCTAAAGTTCAGGAAATTGAAATAATTACACTTGTCACGAAAATGTTGGGACTATTGGGTTTGCGGGTGAAATTTTCCAGATGAACCTAAAATGCACTAAAACCTTCACTGCCTGTAAAAAAAAAAAAAATGGCAGAAAAAAAAAAATCTCCGAAGCAAGTGGTCACTGAGCTTATAGTGTCACCAGCAGAGGGACCGGAAGAGTCACAGAAAGGAATCGAAATAGACCTGCTTGCAAATATGTCAGCCCATCTCCTTTTTTTCCTAGATCGTCAGGACATTTGCGACCTGCAGAGGAACTCCAGCGCCTCCGAGTCTTGCGGCCGGGACGAGAGCAGGCGATTGGCCGACACGCAAACCCTGTGGATGCTCATGGCCGCCGCCCAGCTGCTGTTCGGTGTCGGCTCGGTGCCCATGCAGCCCTTTGGCATCTCGTACATCGACGACTTCGCCGCGCCCGGGAACTCTCCGCTCTACATAGGTGAACGGCCCCGCCGTGGATCCCTGCTGCTGTTATTGAACAATCCGCACACGGTTCATCGCCCTCATAGCCCAACTTATTTGTACAGGTCGTGTTTTGATTGCCTTTGATACCCGCCTGCTAGAGGTGAAAACAACAAAGACATTTTAGAACCTTTATTGAATTTGATGGTAAACATCAAAGACACTTTTGTTAAACCGAGTGTACGTTTTTTGTAAACATCCCCCTCAAAAAATGTGTCGGGTTGAACCTAGCGTACGCGTTATTAGAGGCGATTGGATTCGTCTCGATGAATCTTTTTGTAAACACCGAAGACAATTTCGAGTCTCGTTAAAAACCTCGCATACGGTTTTTTTTTGCAAATATCAAAGACAATTTCAAATTCTTGAATTTAGCTTGTTTTATAAACACCAAAGACAATGAGTCTCATGAATCCTAATGCACAGCTTTTTGGAACCTTTGAAGACAATTTAATCTGGCAATTTATGTTATTATGAACATCAAAGACAATTTAGTCGCCGAGCCGACGTGTTTTTGTTAACATTCAAGATCATTTTGAGTCGAATGTTTTTGTAAACATCAAAGACTATTTCATGAACAGAAGACAATTGAGTCTCAAATGTTGCATGTTTTTGAAAACAAAACAATTGTGGGTGGTGTCATTATTGAACCCAACGTATGTGTTTTTGTAAAAATCAATGATTTAGATTCTCAGTGAACCTGAAGTACTTTTTTGTTACCGCGTACAAAGAAAAAAATAAATCTAGCTAAACCGACTGTTTCACACTCTGATCAATCCAAAGTGTGTGTTTTTGTAAAAATCAAACACAATTTTGAGTCTTATCAAGCCTGAATCTAAAGCATGTTTTTTAGAATCCATGGAAAAAAGTGTCATTGAACCAAGACTGTGTTTGTCATCAAATCAAAGGCAGTTTCAAGTATTATTGAAGCTAATGTATGGTTTATTTTCATTTGCAGCCATCTTGTTTACCATTTCCGTCTTTGGGCCCGCCTTTGGCTTCCTGTTGAGCTCCGGGATGCTTCGTATCTACGTGGACGTGGACAAAGTCGCTTCAGGTCACGCCCACCGCTCATCCCGACATGCTTTTACACTCTCTTGACATGATTTTTAATGCTGTTTGTTTTTCTTCCTTCCATGCAGACGGCGGCGTGGATCAGGCGCTGAGTCCGGCCGACCCCCGCTGGGTGGGCGCCTGGTGGATGGGCCTCCTCATCACGTCAGCCTGCCTGGCGCTCGCCTCCCTGCCGTACTTCTTCTTCCCCAGCAGCATGCCTTCAGAGGGGCGGGTAAGAACATCTGGAGGGATTTGCCGCCATCTACTGGCTGGATCTCCTCACTGCAAACAGAATAGCTTTGACCTGCCTTCACAATATCGATCAAATATCAAAGACAATTTTTTCATTGAATCGATAGTTAATTGGATTTTTCATTGAATTAGATTTTTTTTTGTAAACATCAAAGATAATTACAGCGTCTTTTTGGCCTGAACCTACGTGTATTGCTGTAAACAAAGTTCATTTTTACACTTTGAATGGCAGGTAATAAAAATTAAAGACAGTTCTGGGTATCTGAAAACCTTACATACAAGTTTTTTTAAGCATCAAAGACACTTCAAAGTCTCTCATTGAAACAAAACTTTCATAAGCATCAAAGACAGTTTTAATACTCCAGTGATGCTAACATTAGCCTTTTTGTAATCAGCAAATATTTTAAGTCCCTGATTAACCAAATATATGTTTTTTCAAACGTCAAGGACAATTAGTGTTCTTCAGTGAGTTTCTTTTTGTTTTGGGTGTTTAAAGTGTGGTGGTTCTGGAGCATATACATAACGATAAGAAATATACTCTTTAAGAAGCAGCAAAAAGAGACCAGGGTTCTTGAAGTCCGCGTCGGATTCCGGTCAGCTGGACGCATACGTACAAGTCCAAAAGTTGCGCGGCTAAAATTAAGACTACCGTAAATCCTCCTAAAGTTGTGCAAGTTCAAATAAAATGACTGTAAAAGAACCAAGAATTTGGACAGGTAAAACTAAAATAACTGCAAATTCCACAAAAAGCCATGCAGGGAAGCCCCCAAAATGTGTGCAAGTTAAAATGAGCCTTCCATAACCCCCCATAATTTTGTAGTTTTGCTTTATCTTTGTTGTATGACACAATGTTGAACTTACTTTTACACTTGTTTATTTCCAGATGATTGGGAGCGAATCCAACGTGGACTTCAAGAAGCCGCGCGTCTCTTTGTTCGATTTCTTAAAAAGTATGTTCCTTGAATTCCTCATTCTGGAAGGTCTTTTGTTTGTTTTACAGTGACAAGAGATAGCTTTATGGGTCCCTAAATTTTTTTTTGTCGCTCATTTAAAAAATAAAAATAAAAAAAGTGTGTGTGTATGGCAGACGTGTTTAAAAGTCTGACATCCACATAAACGCCTAAAAGTCAACTTTTTTATATATCTATATTAGGAATGTAATGATTCACTCAAGCCCCGATTCGATTCGTTTTTCAGTTCCCAATTTTCGATTCAATTAGATTTTTTTAAAAATTGCCACCATGCTTGTCTCTGTGCACTAGTGTGGTTCTGCAGCCATCCAAAAACGCAATACGCAATGATTTTTGGTGCAAGCGCATAATTTGATCTATACATTCAAAATGTGCTATGCATCTCTAATGAAAAAACGTTTCAAGACATCATTTTCCAGATGAATTTATTCATAATCGATTGATCGTTACATCCCTAATATATATGTATATATTTCATGTTTTTAAGTTTCACCTATAAAAACTTGTGCAATAAGGATTTTACCACGCGTTGTAATTTATAGCTATGATGTTCCAGAAAAAAAATATCCCTGTTGCCAATGAACTGAATACGATTTTGGTCTTTCTATATGCTCAGTGTTTCCCAGGATGTTCTTCCACCTGCTGCTGAGTCCCTTCTTCCTCTTCCTGATCCTGGCTCAGTGCTGCTTCTCCTCTGTGATCGCCGGCCTCTCCACCTTCCTCAACAAGTTCCTGGAGCGCCAGTACAGCGCCTCGGCCGCCTACAGCACCATGCTGGTCGGTGGGTGTCACACACACCGCGGGGCGGGAAACGAGATGAGCCTTGGCAGAGGTCTCGTCGTCGCACGGGACTTCACTTGAAACTCTTTGTGTGTCCTCCGCAGGTGCCGTGAATCTTCCCGCCGTGGCGGTGGGCATGCTGGTGGGCGGCGTCATCATGAAGCGGACGGGAATGTCTCTGAAGAATATCCCTCGCTTCTCTGTGCTCATGTTGAGCATTTCCACGCTGATGTGCGTGCCGCTCTTCTTCATGGGATGCTCCACGCACAAAGTGTCCCAGGTCAATCACTACCAGATCGGACAGTACGGGTGAGCTTTCGTCATCTCTCTTGCTGTAATCCTTTTTTTGTAAACATCAAGGTGTTGTCTTCAATCTCGTCCAACCCACCCACCGTACGTTGTTTTGGGCAATGTTGTTCAGGTCTCCGTCCATGTGCTACGCCAACTGCTCGTGCCCGTCCGGCGCCTTCAACCCAGTGTGCGGCTCTGACGGCGTGGAGTACATCTCTCCGTGCCACGCCGGCTGCACCAACTTCACCAAAAACCCAGACAACACACACGCCGTCCAGGTACAGGAAGTCACCCATTCAGCAAAAGTAATAAAGTGTCACAATATATGTAACACAATCAAAATTGTGGAGCAACCGCATGACAGTCTATTGGGGGGAAAAAAGGCAAAGATCAAGGAAGACTGGGTGGAATTCTTTATGTGCAGTATGTGGTCTGTCACAAATTTATTTGAAAAAAAAAAAGGCCTGGGATTAGAAAATTCCTGATGTGCTTACCAGGTCTTAAAATCTAGAGCACCGTTTCCCCTCGGTGTCCAATTGAGTGTCGTGTGTGTTTTTAGCTGTACACCAACTGCAGATGCATATCGGGCAGCCAGGGTCACGCGCGGCCCTCACCCTGCGCCAACCAGTGCCCCCACTTCCTGCTGCCTGTCATCCTGATGCTGTCGGCCGGGGCGCTGGTGGCCTGCCTCACCCACAACCCCATGTACATGATGCTTCTCAGGTCAGGCCGCCAGACCGTCCTTCCGCACCAAGCTCATCCGAATCTCAGACTTGCACATCCATGTGACCGACTGACTAACCACGGGCTTTGTTGTCATAATCAGGAGCGTAGCGTCAGAGGAGAAGTCCTTTGCTATCGGAGTTCAGTTCCTCCTCCTGAGGCTTTTGGGTAAGTCCGAATATGTTGTGCTATATGCTAATAGCATTATTTGATTACTGTTTTGGTTCAAGTGGGGCCGGTTAAATATTGAATTTTGCGTCCTCTCTCCGTCTCAGCGTGGCTTCCGGCTCCGGCGCTGTTCGGCATGGCCATCGACACCTCCTGCATTTGGTGGAAGCGCGTGTGCGGCAGGAAGTTCAGCTGCGGCTACTACGACAACGACGTCTTGAGAAACAGGTTGGAGGCACACAAAAACGGCTCACCTGTTTTTTGTAGCTGAGCTGTGATTGGTCGTTATCAGAGCCCTGAGGGTGCGTGATGAGATTTTAAGTCGACAGAAGTGACAAAATGGCCGCCCCCCTCGGAGATGGCTAAAAACGGGTGGATTTTGTTGCTTAACTCATATTCCACAAACACAATATTAAACAGAATGCTATGTTTCAACTAGTGGGCCTGCATAGAACATAATCGTAATCAAAATATGTTTGGTTAGACTTCCACTTTGTCTTGTTTACATTGGAAAAATCTGCATTTTCAGTCTGGCTTTAGTTGTCCCTCAGCTCAGTGAAGAGGCGAGTTGTTTTCAGATGGGCAGTTCACTTTTTTCCGATTCACTGACCTCATCTTTTGTCTGCTACTCCAAAGCTATTCTGATCTCAAATCCATGTGTCTCCCCCTTTTGCTATTTTTGCAGGTACCTGGGCTTGCTGGTGGGCTACAAGGTGACGGGTGTGGCGCTGCTGGCCATCCTGGGCTGGAAAGTCCTGCGGACACAGGAGTACAGTCTAGAGAAGAGACCTGATGGCGTGCTATAAAATATGACTCCCTCATCCCTCCCCCCTTCCCATTTTAAGGTGGGAATGCTCAAAAGACCAAAATGTGGTAATACCTCACAGCTTCTGCAGGACTTGTACAATAACATGTTCACTACTGCCAGTCAGGTAGGTTCTAATGCACAGCCCATTCATTGTATAGCTTAATATTTAAGTAATATTTTTTTTATACTGTCCAAGTGCACGCTGTTCATTTTATACACTGATTTCTTTTTTGTATTTACTCGTATTAATCACATATTTTTCGGTGCTGCACATTATGCTTGCTTTCTAATAAAACATGCTGGACAACAATCAATTTATCGCTAAGTTTTTTGGAATTGTATTGCTACCTCCTAAATCGCTGGTAAATGCCTAATAAATGAAGCCTTAGATTGTCATATGATAAAAATGTGTTTCTCACTGTTTGTTTTTATATAAAAATATGAATTTTGCATTTCATATTCAGAGAGGGTGAGTAATAATAAAACGCTGAGATAATTTGGTTGCAGAAGTGTGCACACTCAATTTTAACTGGGGACGTGGCTGTGTTCGGAATCATGATTTTTTTTTTCAGAGTAAATTTTTTCTCCTTTTTTGTGGGATTATTTTTCTTTCATTAAACAAAAATACGAAAACAAATAAAAAATCCAAAAACAGAAAAAAATAAATCCAACAAAAAGTGTTCCATTTAAGTGACTGCAATACGCTTCCGTACATTTAGCCTCAAAATGTTAATATTAATAATTTTGCTTCGTTTTTATTTTTTGGCGCCTCTTCACATGACGTCATTTCACCGTTCGTCTCAGCTCAATACGCATGCGCACAAGCCTCCGGGACGTGCAAGGAGCGGGGCGGTAAAGATTCCCCCCCACACCCAGCACCGCGAGCACCACCGGGAGGGAGCGAGCTTTAGGTTCGGTTTTTTTTTTGCTGAGTGTCGACTTGTTACCGTCACAAAGTGAGTGACAGAGCGTGGAAGAGAGACATAAAGACTAAAGAAGGAGGAGAGAGGAAGTGGGGAGGGTGTGCGACACCGCCGCCTTTTTCTTCCTCAGCATCTTCATAGCTGTCCGGCAGCACTGAGAGTCTGAAGAGTGCGTCCTCCGGTGTCCACTGGCCGCCCTTTTCTTCCTTTTCGTCAACATGTCCGTGGCCGGTGACTTTGGCAACCCTTTAAGGAAATTCAAACTCGTCTTTCTAGGAGAGCAGAGCGGTAAGACATAACATTTTATTTACGCTTTGTGGGGAAAGTTCTGGATTTTTGTTTTTCTGTGGGAAAAGGGGTGAGGGTGCTCACGTGATGCCGATGCACCTGCCAGGTCACCAAGTTCATATTTGGTCAATTTCAAGCTAGCTCGTCAAATTCAAGCTTTAAAAACAAGCATCCTGAGAAATCTCAATGCTTTGATTTTAGCTTAGCATAGCCTAAGGGCGTCTCTTTGAATCGAATGAACCATTTAAAGAGTGCTGTCATTCATTCATAGACGTTTTAAAGGAGCCAAAATGGAGGTCAAGTGTGATGCGGTGGACGGAGTGAAGTTGTCTGATTGACAGTGTGGGACACACCCAGCTTGTTGTTGGCCGTGGGAGAACTTGTCAAGGTTCTGGTTCCGCGTTCAAGTCAAATTTGTCCGCCGTCCTCGCCGAATATAAGATCCATTTAAAGAAGGCTAACTTCTCCATGATCCAAAATGGACCCGCAGTTACGCAGCTTTCTTCCACGAGATCCTTGTTTGATCTTCCAAGCTTCTCACGATGACGTAATCTTGGCAACCAAAGCTTTTATCCTTATTAATTGTCTATGGGCAAAGGATAAACACAATTGAAGTCCATAAGTTGGATGGTACACTTTTAAAGACGACTAAACCGTTACAGTGGATGCTTTTAACACCACCTTCATTTTGTTTTTCAAATAAATTTTCCCTTACGGGAGTACAGTGGTACCCTTGCAAGTATACTCGAGTTCCCTATTTGAATAAACTAAAACGCCATTAATCTGTTCCGTCGTCTCCCTAAACTTTTATTTTCCAGCCGATCATAGAACACTTATTGACAGACAACCATTCACACTCAGTTACCTATTGACAATTAGTCTTCAATAAACTTAACATTAGGGCTGAACCATTTTCAAAAATTACTTAATCGAGCCCCCTCCCCTTTTCAATACTGCGATTTAGTATGCAATTATTTTTCAAGGTCGACTTCCCATTCATTTTTTTAACAAACAACAAATTAATCAGTTTTGCAATGAACAATATCAGATTTATTATAAGTAAATGTTTTGGTCTTTTAGGTGAGGCTTACACTAGAATAAAGTCAAATGAACCTTGAATTAATAGGAAAGAGTTTTATCTACTTCAATTAGAGTTTTTAACCTCTTCACAAAATTCTACCGAACGGTGTGGTGCAAACATAAATCTGCAAGTCATGAGTCAGGTTACAACAAAAATGCAAACAAATCTCTGTGGCTTTATCACTTCAACTTGATACACAATGATATGTAAACATGCGGACTGCACTTCAGCTTTTCCCTGAACTTATCCAAGCAGCACCAAATAAAGCTAACCAACTAGAATGAATCTGAAGTACCTGCAGTATAGGCACGCAAGTACAGGGAGAATTACCTTTCCTCTCGTTTATCCCGTTTTTTTTTTTTTTAGTTACTGCATCCTCCATTATTCACTGGAAAAAACTCAACTGTTCGCTGTTTTTGTGCCAAGGCAACTATCACCATTGTGTTGCATCAAGAGGCAATTACCAATCCTTTTAGTTGCTCGCGGATTTTCACTCTTTGCAGCAGGGCTCAGTCCCTGTGGGTTTACTGTAATCAGTTTGCCTATAGGACATTTCACCATGATGTCACACACCTGGATTTACTGGTTAAAAAAATAAATAAAAAACTTCAATAGCTTGACATTACGTTTACCATGAATATTTTTATTATACTTTTAACATTTTGACGTTCTAAACAGTCAGGATTTTGGACAACTAGTTAGCGCTCGGCATCTTTTCTGTCTTATTTGAAGTGTGTACCATCAGGTTGTCCAAGCTCAAACAAGACAGCTTCTATCTTGATGAGTGACATGTGAGCTGTAATTGCAGCCACTGAATCCCCGCAGCTCCACCCGCGGCAGATAACTACTTTTTCACAAAGGACCAGTTGCTTTTTCAATCTGGTATTACTGGCTTGCGGGTGCAATTCTGGTTAAATGAAAATTGATTTTCGGACTAGCTCTGTTTTCGTTACACCCCAAAGAATTTTTTTCACTTTAATAAAATCACCGATTAAAAAAAATCCCTGCAATTTTTGTTTGTTATTTTTGTCTGATATTTACACTTGTTTGATTATCTTAAAGTGGGGAAACTGCAAAAATAAAAGAGAGAATTTGAGAAGAGGTCACATACTTTTTCATGGCACTGTATCTAGACATACCTTTTCATAATGTGAGGATGTTAATCACGTCGCAGGTGTCTGGGGAACAGCCCCCATCACTTAAAAGGTCAAAAGGGGATTTGCAAAGTCATTACGATTCAAACAGAATCACCACACTCGGTGGGAGAAAAGTTGATTTAATTAGCGCCAGCCAATGCACTCAGGAAATCAAGACCTGATGCTAGGCTAAAGGTTCACAGTGTTCCAGTGACACGTTATATTGGACGTCGTCATGCTTATTTGTACATCAACACTGGAGGGGGAGCTGCTTCGTGCATATTTAACCAGCAGGAAATGCATAGCGCAATCGATAAGCTCACACTAATGCTACCTTATATGTAAACACGTGTGTGTGTGTGTGTGGAATGTCTGTTCCACAAATGCAATATTAATCCGAATGCCGTGTTTGGATTAGTGGAGCCACAACGAATTTATTATTGCAAAGAAAAGTTATCACTAGAGTTCAATATCAAAGATAAGCAGTAATTGCCTATGCGGCTTACCATATGTGTGTAAACACGTAGCCTCACTCCATCGCTATCTGTGGTGAGGAAATCTTAGTAGGCCATGGCTTCCTGCTAGCGCGCACACACACACACACACACGCTGATTGATGCCTAAGTGCAGCGAGCAGACTTTGCAGTTCAACATACTGCTCAAAGTGATTCAGCACTATTGTCAAAACAGCCAAGGAGGGGGGAGGATTACACGACACCTCAAGCCAAACTGTTGCTTTGGCATCATCTTGTGACATCTTGGTGCTTAATTTAGTCAGGCCATAGCCTTGTCTAACAGAAAATGTGCTCTGCCACCATCTTGTGGCTTCTATAAGGAATGACAAACCTAATCAGGTTGGTGTCAATTACTTGTGGATTTTCCTAATTCCACGCTAGGCTGCTGAAAAATGCACTGTTTGTATTTAGCCGGGTCATTTCTGTCTTGTTCAGTTAGCTCACAGACTAACTGGGTAGTTTCTGACTTGTTAGGCTAACTCAGAATTTATCTGTTGTTTGCACTCGTTACTTACTCAATTAGCTCGCTAGTTTGTCACTTGTCCAGTTGGATCACAGGTCATCTGGCTAGTTTTGTCACAGGTTAGCTGGCTAGTTTTGTCACGAGACAGCAAACGGCATCATGTATTTTCAGGTGTAGCTTCATGAGACTTTTTGTGGGCCTACTGAAGGAAAACGTCCTCATTTGTACTGCTTCCCATCTGCCTGGAGGATGCAATCTAATTGTACGCATTAAAGCAACAAGTGTGTCCTCTCATAACAGCCTCATGTCTGTTTTCCTCAGGCTAATTCGATGAGTCTAACATGGTGTCACACACACCTGGCTGCATTTGTTATTTTGTCCTCAATATGTACGTTTGTGTGTTCGTTCGTGTTTGGCCCACGGTCAGAATTCTCCATTAGCCCACGACGGAGCTGAAATGGATTTTGGTGTGCATTTGTGGAGTTTGCTGACATGTTCATCCATTATTCAGAAGCTACTGCTAAATGTGTCTTATGTGTATGCCTTGAAGAGTTTTACACAGGTGTCATGGCAACCTTGTGACAGTTTCTCTTTTTAGTTGGCCGGTAATTCTTTTTTTTTTTTTTTTGTTGTCACTAATTGTTCAGGCTGCTCCGAAGTTAGCCGGCTAGTTTGTCACTTGTTCAGTTAGCTCACAGTTTAGCCACTAGGTTTTGTCCCCCGGTGGTTGGTAAATTAGCCCACAGGTTAGCTGTCAGATTTGTCACTAGATAGTTGTCAAGTTGGCTCAGAAGTTAACAGAGAGTTAGTTATTGCACTAGTTTCTCACTCATTCAGTTAGCGGGCTAGTTTTGTCACTAGTTTCTTGTTTGATTAGCCTTGAAGTTAGCCGGCCAGTTTGTCGCTTATTTATTTAGCTGACAGGTTAGCTAGCGAGTATTGTCCTTCAGCTGTCGGCAAGTTCCCTCACGGGTTAGCTGCCTCGTTTGACACTTGAGTTAGAGCACGGTTTCAAAAAACACTTCAAACTATAGAATGTTGAAATCATCGTGGTAAGGTAAACCAGCTGATATTTGCGGTATTTTGCAATTATAGTAACAAAATGAGAATCTCTATACAGTATAGTGATTGGGGAATAGGGAAAGAGTAAATGATTGCAAACACAACCTGTGTGTGTGTGTGTTGTTTTAATGTGGTTCAAAATCTACTGTGTGGCATCCTGCTGCTGCTAAAAGTGTGGGCAGTATCTGCATTTTTCCTTATTTTTCCTTGGTAATTGGCCCGCACGTCGCTCCTTTAATAGCTTCAAGCACCAGCCAGACGGGAATCCACGCCATCACCATTTGTGTGCCAGCGTGTGAAGAAGAACAGAAAATGTCTGCCATAGGATGTGAAAGATTCAGATGCTTTATATAACTCCGATGACTTTGCCCTCCCTCAACCCTCCAGTGGCGACGTCATGCACACTCGCCTCTTCCACAGATGCAATCGAATCATCAACGCAATATCTGCCAGAAAAATCCCAATACGAAATTTCCCTGAAATCATTCGGCCCTATTATGGCTTACGGTAGTATTTAATTCCATAGATACTTTTCAATCAACTCTTATTAGATCGAGCGCTTAAGTGCCTAAAAGTGCTGAACGCAATCACTGCCAGATTGGCTGCTACGTTGATCTAAAGTTAGCTCAGATGAGGCGTTGATTAAAAAATTAGCCAGGCATCATTAGGGTAGTCATTCTCGATGCGTCACATTGTGACTGGCAAGACATGCACAGCAGGCGCGTGTAATTAGTCTCCTTGATTAAAAGTCTTGGCGAACACAGCGGAGCTCATTAGAGATTGGTGATGTTCATTCCTGATAAGAGCTCGCGTGATCCCTTTGGGCACCATTTTGTGTCAAGAGTGTTGGATGGCAACTCGTAGCTTTTGGTACATAGTATCCCCATGGGTGTATCGAAAGAGAATCACAGTAATGCCGCATTTGTCCATTTAATAAATATAATTTATCAATGACTAAGCAGTCGTTCCCCCTGGCTAGGGAGGGGAAAGTCTGGGCTTCTCTGTTTAGGTTTCTAAGCTGAAGTAAATGGATGGATTCTCAGTCATTGATTGTGGTCCGACACTCTCAAGAAACTACCAGTCAAGTGTATTTTTGTAAGAAAACGCTGCCTTCATTCAAAAAAAAATAAATAAAAATACAATCCATGCCTTTTTGTTGGCACTGGCATTATTTAGACTCGAGCAAAATAGCTTTGTGCCTAGTCATCATGCGAACAAAAGGCCTACTCTCTTGGCCCAGCAGTATTCAGAAGTGTGCTGGTAAGACAAATCAGAACACTATTAAATTGTACAAAAAAAGAAAAAAAGTCATTTCGTGACAACTTTGCAGTCTTCTCCATTAACAACGTTTTCTCTTGCAGTGGGAAAGACGTCGCTGATCACACGCTTCATGTACGACAGCTTCGACAGCACGTACCAGGTAAAAAAAATTAAAAAAAACGAGCTTAAAAGCACCGTCAGTTACACAAAGACTGTCTCATACTCTGATCAAAAGGCATTCAAATAAAGCTCGCAAAGCCTCGTTCTAAGTGGTGTTCGCGTGGGGTATGCAAGCTATTACCTCAGGGAAATAGTAATCGGATTAGCGCCACGAGCGCTGAGTTGAGCACCATGACAAATGCACGATTGTTCAATCATTTTGGTCTATCTTTTTGGGGGCATATATCAAGATGTGACGGATGTTATTGTGATGAGGGGAGCACACTCCTTCGAGTGAACACATTTCACCTTTTGCCTCTGGTCTGCTGTTGACCTGAATGCTGCTGGATAAATAACGGCCTCGGCGGTCATTCTGAAGGAAAGTACCAAGAGAAAATGGCCGCCGCCTTGTCCTGATGTAGATGAGCCCCGAAGTCATGGAGTTCTTCCCTCACCCTCCTCCCTTGTTCTGCTTTTCAGTATGCTGGCAAAATTGCATCTGCTGTTTTAATCATGTCCCTGCAGAGAGCGCCGTATTTAATAATATCAGCGTCGGCCACAATCTATAAGCTCATTTCACACTGGCACCTTTTATTCTCTAACTCTGGATTTTTACACTGCGGGTCCGAATGTCCATTTCTGATTTAATGCCAGCGGTGCAGCGACACATGCAGACAGACCATTTTACAATATTCACAAGCATGTATTCTTTATCCCCTGCGAAGAACGACTGATATTACTGCTGTACTGAGGAGCCGTACAGTACAGTACATCCGTATGTTTGACTTACACAAGGGGTGGGCAAGGGGCGCACATTGAAGGAGAAAGTATGACAAATATTGTTAACTATTTTGAATTCAATTCATTTATGTTGCATTTAATGAGAAAACATCTCAAGCAGAGGATACACAATCAACGAAATCCGTGCATCGTTTTCCTTCTTCCACAGGCAGAACGGGCACGGAGCCGGCCTCCCTGACGACACGTGCTCATTAATCATTCAAAAAGACATCGTGAAAAATTCACAAGGTTTTAATGTGTGTTCATGTATAAGCTAGCTGTCTGTGTGGGGATCCTATTTTTAACATCTGGGCCAAAAGGACCCCAGAAACCTTTTACTCAAATGACTGCAATGTCAATACCTCAAAACGGCGTCTTCACATTGTTAAAGATTATTTACGTGAATCCAGTGATTTTTGCGCAGTAAAAAAAACATTTATGCAGGTCCAGACTGATGGACGAATGTCTTTTTTTTCTCGCCGGTCGCTGGCATCGCCAAGGAAACGAGCCCCGCACGCCTCTCACGGACCAACACAAAACTGGATAGCTACGTGAGGTCCCAAAACCTTTGCAAACAAAACCTAAAATGGATTTTAATAAGACAAAAGATCTGAAAACTGCCTCAAATGGCAGCAAATCCGCACAGAACAGGAATTCGAATTTGGCAAAGGCTGTGGCCACTCTCAAACTATATGAGCTGTACACCCAATTAAAAATCACAATATTTTATTAATTTTAGTCATAGCTTTAAAATGCCAGTAGGTGACAGTAGAAATAAGTAAATACGGAGGACAGGCTGTGTAAAAGTACGTGTGACGTCACGATGGAAAGGTCTGTAACGAAGGTTAACGTCTCTTTACACTTGTATGACATGTCAAAAGTGATTTAAAACATGGCCTGTATAGTTTTTATGATGACGACAGGTTGAGTCCGGATAGAATTGACGTGCCTTCCTTTCAGTATTCTCGATTTGAAAATGGAAATATCAGGATTTATTTTGAGCCAGATCACCTGAGGACATCATAGCAGGAAAAGCTGTGCGCTTAGCGACGCACTGTAAACACCCCGCCATGAAGGAGCGCAGAGCCATCTGCTTCGACGCAGACAAAAACAGCCGTACCCAAGCAAATTTGATTCAAAAAAATAAATAAAACAATGACAGATTTGTCTTTGAAGAGCCTGGGAAACGGCCAGCATGAGCCAAAAATAGCCGCGTCGAACTAGAACGGCTGACTTCCTGCTTGTTTTCGGGCATGGCTCCCTCAGTGTATTTGTTGAAAAAGTCTCCAAAAAATGTCATGTTGCAAAGTGACACTGGATTCAGGGGCTTCATTTTCAAAGAATTCTAGTACAAAGCGACTGCCAACTAGTGGCGTGGCATGCATATGACAATTACATTTTTGGGATTCTGTAGTTCTTCATCCCGTATTGGCAAAGTGCACTTCCATTATAGAGTTTCTTTGGAAAAGCTGTATTTCTCTTTTTTTCTCTCTATCAATTAAGGTTGCAAGTGGTGTCAAAATTTCAAGGTTCCGGTCAATTTCTGTGAGGATTTAAGATGGGGGGTTTGGGAAATAATCAGCATAAATGCATTTGGTTTTGTGATAAGGCATCTATGAAAAAAGTCTGACATTTCAACGCATTAATGTGAAAGTCCATTTTTTTTCATTGAAAAACAGGAGCCAAAATGCCAGCATTTTTGTTTAATTGTGCTCTTTAACTGTATTGTGAAATCTGCTTGTTTTAGTCATGATTACGCTAAATTATATTGTTCACTGTTATATTTAAGTTCCTTATTAAGAACCATTATATAATTTTGTAAGTTCCTGGTTTAGTACCGTTGATTCCAATGGAAAGTTTCCAAATATGAAAATCCCCATGATTTTTCATCCCTCCTAATCAACTCACCTCTGGATTTTCTCTCTCCGCCCACAAGGCAACAATCGGAATTGACTTCCTGTCGAAAACCATGTACCTGGAGGACCGAACGGTAAGACGCTGAGTCGCTGACTTGAGTCCATGTTTATCTTAATCTTGCGTTCAACATACTGACTGCGTATGTGTTGCTGGTCATCAAACCTCAGGTGAGGTTGCAGCTGTGGGACACAGCGGGTCAAGAGCGCTTCAGGAGCCTCATCCCAAGCTACATCCGTGACTCCACGGTGGCTGTGGTCGTCTACGACATAACAAGTAAGTTTCATCCTTTTCACACGGTCCAGACCGACCCGCGATTGGTCTTTTGTTGAAGAGGTGATCACCTCTATTAGATAGCTAAATACTAACATATAATGGGAAATGTCTCAGACGGGCTAACGTAAATTAGCATAGATGCTACGGCAATTCTAACCCTTCGAACAAGTCAGAGCACAAACTGAGCATATGTGTTTTATTTTTCATCTTTCTTTTGCAAGTATTTTTATGTTTGTGTGTTACCGCACCCCATGTATCGAATCGTCTTTAATCGGAGAGGTTCACACCCCTCTCAAATAGCTAAATGCTAACATCATGCGAAACGTTTCAGACGGGCTAACGTAAATTAGCGTAGATGCTACGGTAATTTTAACCCTTCAAACAACTCGGAGCATCGTCACATACAAACTGAGCATACAAGTTTTTTATTTTTCATGTCTTTTGCAAGTATTTTATATGATTGTCTATTATTTTACTTGTTTGTTTGATCAATAGTATATGTTTACGAAAGAGGATTAGGGCCAGTGGGGGGGAAAAATAAAGTTGGTAAGGTTCTCACTTTTATTTCAGAATTCTGACTTTTTTCTCAGAATTCCGACTTTAAAGTGAGAATTCTGACTTTATTCTCAGAATTCTGACTTTAAAGTGGGAATTTTGAAAAGTGAGAATTCTGACTTTATTCTCAGAATTCCGACTTTAAAGTGGGAATTCTGAAAAGTGAAAATTCTGACTGAGAATAAAGTCTAAAGACTTTAAAGTCAGAATTCTGAGAATAAAGTCAGAATTCTCACTCGAAAGTCAGAATTCTGAGGTAAAAGTGAGAATCTTGCCAACCTATTACCCCCACCCCCCCACCCCCCCACCCCCCCCCCAC
This sequence comes from Filicampus tigris, assembly GCF_054856515.1. NCBI lineage: Eukaryota > Metazoa > Chordata > Actinopteri > Syngnathiformes > Syngnathidae > Filicampus > Filicampus tigris. The sequence goes on from NC_141228.1 coordinate 16,951,572, forward strand.
CCCACTGTCCCTAATTTTCTTCCGTAATGTTCGACCGATGCCAGCGATATTCTTTCTGCTTTGTGGGAACAACGAATACTGCATCAAAACGTCAAAATGAGATATTGTAATACACTAAAGGGCCGGCCTCTTCTTCACTTCCACTCCATCTCTTCCAGTAGAGCTCAGTACTGCCTGGCATGTTGTGGCATGACATGGTACTACACTGAAGGCACGTAACTTTAAATGCAGACTTTCCTACGTACAAAGTACCATAAATTCCCATCAAAATGATAGCTTAAAAGGAGAATGTGTAGAATCCAGCGCCATCTACTGGTCAACTAATAGAATGCAACGAGCTAAGACGGAAGCGCGTGCATTTTGAAGCCGGGAGACCACACGTCGCAAGCCTACCAACGGTTTCTTCAGCAGAGGTGCAAGAAAATTGTCATCACAAACGACTTGTAGTATTCCCTCAAGTGGTGAAGTAAATGCATTGCATTTGTTACACATGCAGTAGTCAGGATGCTTAGGAACTACGTTCGCTAAGTTTGACTCTGCCGAGTATCCGTAGCACAAAGATGGCAGCGAAACATGGCAGCCTCCTGTAGGGGAGGCCATGTGATATAATTTACAGATTACTTCACCTACGATTACATAAAAATAATTACGTTGTGATCGAGCGTATTTTTTTTTTTTTTGCATATTGTTGAAATGAATAGTGTTTTTTTAAAATGAATGATCATTGAAAAATTCAAACATTCTACACATTGTCCTTTTAAAAAATCTGTGAAAGGACTTGTGGATGGTTCAAAGTCCGGCCTTCTTGATAAGGCTTCGCCTTGTCTCAACAGACGTGAATTCATTCAGGCAGACGTTCAAATGGATTGACGACGTGCGGACAGAGAGGGGAAGTGATGTCATCATCATGCTGGTGGGCAACAAAACAGACCTGGCAGACAAGAGGTACACGCTGCCCGGGAGAAACGGACCTTGTTTATTTTAGGACCAGGGTTATGCAATCTTCTCTCTGACGACGACGACGATGATGGCGTCAGCTTCAATAGCAACACACACACAGAAATAGCAGTACTCAGGCGGCACTGTTACATTAAAGGAATTTATTTGGTTATTATTTCAAAAAATCACTGTCAGGTGTATTTATTTGAATAATCATAAATGTCCTTAGACTTGGAAGTCTTACTTTGAAGACATAACCCTAAAAGAAGTTCAGTGGCGCTTAACGTGACATCACTTCCTGCGTACGCTCCTCAGGCAAATTAGCATCGAAGAAGGAGAGCAGCGGGCTAAAGAGCTCAGCGTCATGTTCATCGAGACCAGCGCCAAGACGGGCCACAACGTCAAACAGGTGAAACACGAGCCTCGAGGAAATGGAAGTGGTAGCATAAGTCGAATATACCGTACATGGATGTCTGGTAAGCTTGGACTTCTCGGCTCCTTGCAGAGGATAAAGAATATACGGCAAAGAGTACTGTTATATGAAATGTTTTAGTATAATAATAAATGTCATTTCAATGGGGAAATTTGATTTGAAAACGGATTAAATTGAATCACCACTGCACTGTTGTTTTTGGACATTCATGTCCTTCATTGACTTTGTTGAAATGATGAAAGCATTCATTTTAATCAGACGGAAGAAACACTGAATATTCAGGGTTCCTCTTTCTTTTTTTTTTTTCTTGCAGTTGTTCCGCCGCGTGGCCTCAGCTCTTCCCGGCATGGAGAGCATGCAGGAGGCCAGCAAGGAAGGCAGTATCCTTCTTTCTAAAATGTCCATAAAGCCACGGGGAGGCTGCCCGACTTCGAATAATGCTCATTGCGGCCTTGTTCTGCAGTGTACACGCAACGCGCTACGCTTGGGTATGGTCACGCAAGTAGCAGAGCATCGCTAAAGTGACATCCGGTGACAATATTTCTCGTATTATACACAAAAAAACATGATCTTGCCACCAAATCCAGTCGAAGCCTTCAAGCCTTAGTATGCGTTTGACTGAAGCTAAACAGCACCGCCAAGTGGTAGTCAAGGAGCACTACATTACAAAAACTGCCAAATTTGATCGCCTTGCTCGAAATCTTAACTTGAAATCAAGGCTTCAACCCCTAAATTGAGACCCAACAGCAAAACATCACCCTGGCTTCAAACCCTTCAATAAATTCTTAACCCTTGTTTGAAATACCAACCCTGACTTCAAACCCCAACTTGAAGGTCCATCCTCATTTGAAACCCTGTTATTTAAAACCTTGATTTGAATCCCTAACCATTGGCTTGAAATTGTACTAATGAAAACCTTATCCCTCATTGGAAACCCTAACTTGAAATCTCACACCTTGCTCGAAACCCTACCCTCGGCTTTCAACCCTAACCCAGGCTTTCAACCCTAATTTGAATTGTAACCAACTTCATCTTGAAATTCCTCTCCAGCTTTGTCGTCCGGCGGAGTCGCTAAGCTCCGTCTTGAACCATTTAAATTTCCTTCACGATCTCCTCCAGTGATCGACATCAAGCTGGACAAAGCACAGGAGCCGCAGACGAGCGAGGCTGGCTGCTCCTGTTAATGGCCGCTAGCGTTACTTGCTAGCAGCTAGCGGTCATCATGTGCAACCCCCCCCCACCCCCAACAGGCCCCACACCCTCCCCATCCAGACACGCTTCTTATGCTAAATTGAGGCTTCCTATTGGTTAACATCGTCCCGACTGCTGGTCAGTGCTTCAAGAGAGAAATTAAGTCAACACTCAAGCTCCCAAAAAACAAACAAGTTTACTCAATTTTTTTTTTTTTTTTCCTTTTTTTGGGGGGTGGGATGTGGGGTTAAATGTCAAGATCAAGTCTTGCCCACGCTTTGTTTTTGTATTTTTATATTCAGGGACATTTCTCTTCATGTTTGGACCCCCTTAACTTTAAGGCAGACAGCCACATGAGAGCCTTTAACGTCTTTTTGTCGCGTCCACGCATGCTTCTCTAGATGTCAAGTAACATCTCTCACACACGCAAATGTTGAACTTTGCATTGTTTCTATACATTGTGTGTGTGTGTGTGTGTCACTTTTGTTCTTTATGTACACGCAACATTCGGGCATTGTCACTGTTGCCATTCTAGGACGTGTGTGTAAATATGAGTGCTGACATGAAGACTAAGATGCACCTCGTTCAAGTGTTTGGACCACTCGGGAAACATCCACAGTGGAACCTTTACAGTCCAAATAGCAATTTGACCCAATTACACTTAATAGTATTTGAATTATGACATAAGAGACTTCAACAGACCAGTTCAGCGAGCAGCGAAGGATTTCTATGGGTTTTACTTGTTCGTGGGATTTTTTTTGGGGGGGGGGGGGGGACATAAGATAGTGTCACCAAACTCTGGACTCAAACCTTTGCCCAATCTTTAGTTCAGATCTTCAGGTCTTAGTCCAGACTTGTAAGATCCAGAGCCAGACTATTGTCTAGAATTGTCAACACCTACGTCCAGACATTGCTCTAGATCTTGACTCAGACCTTGGTTTCGAATCTGATCTGATGGTGCATCACTCTGGTAGTCAAGCACTTTCTGAAACTGGAAAGTACTCCGGCACCTATTGTTTACAAACAATTTGAAATAGTCTTTTGTTTGGAAAATGAAAGCTGTTTGTAATGGTCTATTTTAAGTTTTTTTTTTTCTTTTTTTTAGCTTTCAATGCATTGAAGATATGCACTGGATTTTGTATATCATCCCATCACAGGTTGTTTTTATCATCGAGGTTCCACTGTAATCGGGGGCATCAAATGTTTTAAAATTGAGAGCACGGTTTAGTTTTGCCATTTTCCAAAGTCTCAAGTTGAGACTTTGACACTGCCCCGCCCTCTACACACTTTGCTGCTTATCATTTCATATTCATTATTTTACAACAGGAATGTAGAACACAACATGCAGCCTTACCGTCAGATGAGCACTTTGTTTTTGTTTTTTCTCATTGAAAGAGGATTCTACAGATGGTTCTTTGTATTTATTCCTGGTGAATAGGAACCCTGGTGTCCATATGCCAACGGACGTGAGCATTGTAGTGATGCTTGTGCACTGAGGGGGCAGGGACGACCACAGCTCTCCTCTCACTAACTGTACAGAGCATGTCTCCATTAAACGTCTTGCCAACCACCACACGGCTCTCTGGTTATTCAGACAAACCAGACCAAGAACTCGAGACGGACTTTTGTCCACACCTTAGTCAAGATGACACTCCAGACTTTGGTTCAGACATTGGTCAAGTCTTTTGTGCAGAATCATAACTAAAGCTTTTGTCCAGCTCTTGGTACAGACTTCTGTCCAAACGTTTGTCCAGATTTTAGTCCAGCCCTCGGTCAAATCTTGGTCCTGACTTTTGTCAAGTCGATAGTCCGGACTTTGGTTCCGACAACGGTTCAGACCTTGTGCGGGCTTCTGTTGTCCGAGTCTGGATCCAAAAGACTTCTGTCCACACCTTTTTCCAGACTTGAGTCCAACCCTCTGTCCAGAATCCAAATCTTGGTCCTCACTTTTATCCAGATCTTAGTTGAAACCAAGTACTGTAGTTTGCAACAATTCCCACAAAAAAAAAAAAAGTCCTTAAAGGCAAACTGTCACAGTTACTCAGCGTGGATTTCACAAGCTGATCTGACTTGTTCCAACGATCCACACCAAACCGGATCAGCAACAAACGGATTTCTTGCGCCATCCCACTGGGACACCACCCTGGCCCAAATGTGCATCATCAACCGTGACCCGAAACTCGAGACCTGTTTCGCCTTTAATCTCGTGCTTGTTTGTTTGCTTAGTAATGAAAGTGATGATCCAGTATTTTCATCATCTCCCAACGGAGACTTTTTGACAGATGCTGGATGAATGCTCTTCATAATCCTCTTTCATGCTTCAGCGAGTCTGTTGTCGCACACTTTTATTGTGTGGCATTGTGCTATGAAGAAGCAGTCTCCTCAAGTGTGTCATCATTCACAGGCAGAGGGACTGGTGTCTACAAGCCGATTGTTGTCCTGTAAAACTGTGCATGATACTACCAAAACAGTATCCAAAATTAAATCCTCTCACAGGTACTTTGTGGTCATGAATAAAAAGCGATAGTTTTAATTCTAATTCAAGGCGTTCACAAGAAGGGCTGGTGTCTTTAAGCCGATTGTTGTCCTGTAAAGCTGCGATGCTACAAAACAATCCACAATATATACTCATAGCTACTTTGCTTGTCATGAATAAGCGATTGTTTAATTTAACATCCTATATGCATTTTTCACCAAAAACGGGCGGGGAAATGGAAAAAATATATTTAATATATTTTTTTTTAATGTGAGAAAAATAAAAACAGCAAACATGCAAATCTGCGGGCCCTGAACTGTGAGGGGGGGGGGGGTCAACTGTAGTTTATTTCAGGGCATTCACAGAAAGGCAGCCTGGCGTTTTTCAGACGATTGTTGTCCTGTAAAGCTGCATGTGATGTTACCATGACAGAACATACAGATCTTCATCTACTCACAGCTATTTTGGTCGTCATAAATTTAAAAAATAGTTAGCATTCAGGGCATTCACAGGACGGGTGGGGCTGATGTCTTTAAAGCAATTGTTGTCCTGTAAAACTGTGTACGATGCTACCTGAACAGATCGCGCGCGCATACTCGGCAGCTACTTTGTCATCATTGGTAAGAAAAGAATGGTGTTCATTAAAAATTCGGGCAGGCCATCTGTTCCTTGGGGGTCCCTCTATATGTTTTAGTCCTGATTGAACCAAATCCCCGAGCAGCAGCTGGGACAACTAAATCCAGAATAAATAAGGGGGAGTCTGAGGTTGCTTCATAACATCTCTTCGCTGGAGAGCCTACGCCAGGATTTCATTTCCCTTCAAGGATGGAAAAAAAAAGACAATTAATCCAGCGTTTGCTTAAGCGTCCACATTACAGGGGGCGTCCAACTTACACATTACTGCTGGGCATGGTCTGCTCTCGGGGTCTCTTGGTCAGCGTAAACTTGCGAAAGAAAGAGCGAAACTTCAGCTTGTTCCTGGAGGAATTCCTAAGACGACAGTGGCCTTCAAGTTTGTTTTTTATAGTGCTGAACGATTTTGAAAAATAATGTAATTTAGATTTCATGCGGTTATTTTTCAGGGTTAAATCGCATTTGCAATACTGAGGGGAAAACAATTTTAAAATTGTTCAGTCTCAGTCTGTTTTCAGACAATTTTTTCATCATTCACGCATAACTTTCTCCAGAGCCCCTAAGGTGACATGGAAATAAAAAAAATAAATAAAACTTTGCGTTCCCTCGCAAAGATTAGCGTTCCCTCGCAAAAATTGCGAGATAACGCAAAATTTTTTGCGAGGGAACGCATTTTTTAAAAATGCGTGTTTATGTACTTCCGGGTCAGTTTAGCAGCTAGCCTAGCCTAGCCTCTAATGTGCGGCTGTTTGAGGGACGACAGTACGTCAAAGACGGATAAACCGTGCTTGATATCAAAAACTGATTTTAGGTCTTTGTATTACAAGCGAATTTCAAAGCAATTTCATTAAACCCACCCACAGCTGAAAACGCTCACTTTGTTGCTTTTGTTTACCCGGAAAATGACCCGTAAGTACATAAACACACATTTTAAAAAAATGCGATCCCTCGCGAAAAGCGTTGCGTTATCTCGCAAATTTTGGAGAGAGCGCAAAGTTTTTTTTTGTTTTTTTTTTACTTTCATGTCACCTTAGGGGCTCCGTAATTTTCTACATAATGCATTCATAATGAAGTGGTTGTCCAATAGCTACCATTGTGGTTGGGGCGTGGCCTCAGTCGCCTCCACACTGTCGTCTTTCATCTCGCCTTCGTTGTCGTCGTCGTCTTCCTGATCGCTGGGTATCTGCTCCCACAGCGCGCTGTCCACCCACAGCGCCTCCCGCAGGCTGAGGCCACGCCGCACGCAAGTGACGCGGCGGCACAGCGGACAGCGAACGCTCAAAGACGGCCCGACGTTACCCGGCGCCGAACGCGCCGCCATGGCCTCCAGGCAGGCCTGGCAGAAGGCGTGTCGGCAGTGCAGAAGCCGAGGCACGCGTTCCGCTCGGGAGAAAGCCAGCAGGCAAACGCTGCAGTCGCCCTCGCCGCACAGCACCATGGAGGACCCCAAACTAAAAGACGGAGTGACGCAATTTCATGTTTACTACGTACCGTCCGCCCTGGACTTGTCGCCAAGACAGTCACAATGCACATATCGACAAGCATTCACACGTTCACATCTATGGACAATTTTAGACTTTTGGAAAGCGTGAGGAAGCTGGAGTAACCTGGCGAGAACCCACGGAAGCGGGTTCTCCAGGTGCTCCAGCAAACATACTAAACCCTCAAAGGAAGGTCGGATTGTTTTGGGTGTTTTCAGCTGGCGTAGAACAGCACTTGAGGTCCTTAGACTTAGCAAAGACATTAACTTTTAATCAGCACATAAGTACAAGACGCAACGCCTGGGTGAGTGTTTTGATTCATTTCAGTTTTACTTTACAGCTGTTCTCTTATTTTTAACACTACATAATGTAAAAAAAAAAAAAAAATCACGTTGCTCTCTACTTCCTTATAAACAATCTACTTGGATAAGTAATTATAGATTTTTCACTTTAACTAGTTAACCCAAAATGTGACCGGAAACATGCCTGTTTAAGACACAGCAGTATTTTGTTGTATGTACCGGTACTTCAACGTTGGAACTTATTTTTCAGAGTTGGGCATCGCCTAACTGCAACCGCGTTTCGCCCTGCATATTTAATCGGTCCAGCTCTCGTCGGCGACAGCCAATCGGCGACAAGAACGTATTTTCTTACGTCACAAGCTGGCGCCAGACACGCCGCCAAACAATATCAGACAAAAACAACTGACACACACAAGCACAGTGTGGTGATCGGTGAAATCAAAACAATATGGGGCACGTGTCTGTGGGACCACAAGGTACACAACACTGTTTGATTTAGTATTTTTTCCTTACTCGGCCGCGTGTCAGGAGTGCGGCACCTGCGTGTGATGTGGTACAGGTTAAGTCCGTTCTAGACGTCGTTTGGCTGACTCAGACTGGGACCACGTGGGTCGATTAAATATGCAGACGGGAAATAAGCAATGCCCAATTTTTACACTTGTGACCATTCAGAATGATTAAAGAAAAAAACCCGTGATGCTTGAAGTCCAGCAGCACTTCCTTTCCTTGTACTGTAAATGATGTCTGGATGAGTCGATTTAAGTTTCTTAATAGTTTCCTTATACAATGGTTAATTATTTATTTGTACTTTGTTATACGTTCATTACAATATGCAATAAACAGTAAATGTATAAAAAAAAGTAATTGATGTACAAGAATATATATTGTATACAAATGTATACAATTATAAAATATACTAGTATACAATTACTATAAAATCTAAAATATATACAGTATCCATCCATCCATTATCTATACCGCTTCTCCTCACAAGGGTCGCGGGGCGTGCTGGAGCCTATCCCAGCTGTCTTCGGGCAGTAGGCGGGGGACACCCTGAATTGGTTGCCAGCCAATCGCAGGGCACACAGAGACAAACATCCGCACCCACAATCACACCTAGGGGCAATTTAGAGAGTCCAATCAACTTACCACGCATGTTTTTGGAATGTGGGAGGAAACCGGAGTACCCGGAGAAAACCCACGCAGGCACGGGGAGAACATGCAAACTCCGCACAGGGAGGCCGCAGCCACGACCTCTGAACTGTGAGGCGGACGTGCTAACCCGTCGACCACCTATATACAATATATTAATTAAATTATAATTAGTATTACAGTACTGTATGTAATTGTAAAAAAAACGTAAATATATACATAAAATATTTTTACATTTGTAGGTTGAAATGTGACAAAAGATTGGCTGCTTAAGAATGCGGGGGTTAAGCCTGACATGAAGTCGACTGAGCACTTCCTTGTAAGCAGTGAGCACCTACGCCAACGTTTGTATTTTACTTTTATACAGTGGTTCACCCGTGGCTCACCCATTTTTCCACGTATTCACATTATTATACACTTTGTCATATTTTGTAAAAATGATAAGCAATAAAAAGAATGGATGATCAATTTACCGGTACATGACATTTTTGAAATAAGGTAGTATTATGGTGTCAATTTGACTTGATTTATATTGTCCATTACTTTCATTCCAATATGCCCATTATTTTTTCCAACAATTTAATATTACTCTATTACCGACAGAGCAAGTTGCATTTATCTTGACTTCCCCACAAAGTGTGTTGGGGGGGACAAAAATACAAAACACGTACTTACACAAGGCTTGATGAGTAGAAATCAAATCTGGAAGAGTGGATGCTTGCTGCTGAGAGATGCTTTGGTTTATGAATGAAGGCTGCGCAGCTTGTTTCTTTGCTATTGTGCGTATTGTGGGGGCGGTTCCCGGTTGCCTGCTGTAACGTCCACAGGAGAGCAGCTGTGGAAGCAGACAGCACGGAGGAGGAGCGCTGTCCTTTATCAAGGGCAGCTGGCCGACGGACACGGTGGGTTTAACACGTCGGGGATGCTGCTATTAGCCATTAGTGAATACATGGGAAGGGGGTTCATCTCTAATATTATTATGGGAAAAAAAAAAAAAAAAGAACTGGGCTCGTCCGGGATTTGAACCCGGGACCTCTCGCACCCAAAGCGAGAATCATACCCCTAGACCAACGAGCCGCTTGACGGAGTACAATCTTTATAAAGATTTAAATCTGTTTAATTACGAATTCAGTGCAACACTAAAATGGGGACAGGTTTGAACTTTTTAAAATTGGCGAATTTGAGCCATAAAATAGTAGAATTAATTCTGGTAAAAAATAAAATAAAAATCTGTAACGTCAGAAGACTTAAAAAAATTGTAATAAAAGAAACCAAAAAAACGACATTTGCAAGTTTTATCCTAATGTTTAAAGAAAAAATCTTTGATTTTTAAAATGGGTCACTTTGAGCCCCAATATAACGGATTAATTCTCGTAAAATTGCTTTTAACTCCTGTATTGTTACTTTATTTTAATCAATTAGCATTTTCATCCATCCACCATTATCCAAAGCACATATCCTCACGAGGGTCGGGGGTCAAAATTAAATGAATAAAAACATTTTGAAATATTTACTATTTTGATAAATAAGAAACAAATATACAGTATAATCTGGCCATTAAATTGTAAAATAAGATATTATTATGAAATACGTTCTTAATATTCGTGAATATCTATTGGTATTGATTTATTATTTTACTTTTTATTTTATTATAATTAAATATTTCATAATGATTCTTTGAACAATGTCATGCTTTTTCAAATAACTGTTTATTTTCCAACATTTCATAAAATTAAACAAACGGTTCTTTTTTATTTCAATGTCCTTTACCTCTTGCACAATGGCCTTTTTATTTCATAATGCCCTTTTTCAGCACAATGACTTGTTCTGTCAATGAAGTCACATTAGGCGAGCCAGTTAAACAATACAATACAATACAACTTTATTTATATAGCGCATCTCACAACAGCTACAGCTGTAACAAAGCACTGAAATAATATGAAATAATAAGGCCATTGTGGAAAAGGACTTTATGAAACAAAAATTGACTTTGTAAAACAAAACCTTTTTTTTATCATTCAATGAAATCTTGGAAAATAACGTTATTTTAAAAATAAAATGACATTGTTCAAATAATCATATTGAATTATAATAAAATATTTAAAAATAGATTTAAAAGAATATTAAGAACGCATTCCATAATAATATTACCTTATTTTACAATTCAATGGCCATATAATACAGTTGTCTGTTATTTATTAAAATAATATTTATTTCAATTTTTTGTTTATTTATTTATTTATTTAATTTTGACTCTTTTGGGCTTCCAAATATACTGGAGCCTCTCTCAGCTGTCTTCGGGCAGTAGGCGGGGTATACCCTGAACTGGTTGCCAGTCAATCACAGAGTTAAATTTTTTTAAATTGCACTTTGCTACTGGATGTTGATACATAGTAATTTTGTACCGTAAGCCACCACAAGATGACCATGTACTCATTCTATACTAGAGAAGCAAATCAACCGGTTCAACGTAATCATAGAGGCCGCCCAGGAGTGTTGATTCCGTGGCTCCGTGTGGAACCAAAATATCGGGCTCGTCCGGGATTTGAACCCGGGACCTCTCGCACCCGAAGCGAGAATCATACCCCTAGACCAACGAGCCACGTGTCTACTTCTGAGGCCTTTTTGGTAAATAAAATTATAAAATTATCAAATACCAAACCGTCAGGCTAAATCCTTATCATAAAAACGACTCAGTATACAATACCCTTTCTGTATCTCGCAATTGTCATTTTGGACACGAGCGAGACGACTGCGCTAGCTTCTCTTTTAGCTTAGCCATTGCAGTTAAGTGCGTCGCTTCCTCCTACGATCCACAGTCGCTGCTTGCGTACGACGTGATGACGTTAAACAAGTGGAGGGGCCTTGTGACCCCCAACGGACAGGAAGTGCTGCTCTCAACTTCCGTGTTTACCGTTTACGTTTTGTGCGCGCGAAGAGCACTCGGGCGACGTCCAGCGTTTTGTCTGCCGGTATGGCGGCCAAGCGAGGCGCGCTCATCGTGCTGGAGGGGGTTGACAAAGCCGGCAAGACCACCCAGTGCAAGAAGCTGGTCCAAGCGCTGCAACAGAGCGGACACCCGGTGGAGATGATGAGGTTTCCCGGTGAGGCCTGACAAAAGCATGGCTAGTTTAGCTTGCGTAGCCTCGAAATATGGACGTGCGTCGATCAACAGCTCTCAACTCAACTGTTAATTACATTTCCTGTGCACACATTAGTATTGTCCCTCATAATGCCAATATCAAATTATGAACTAGATCTTTTCAAACTATATTTATAGACTGATATTAAAAGATAAATAATGCCTCAACTTTTCAGAAGAAAAGGGCAAGTATTTTTTATGCTTTACACCAATCGTTTTGGGATGGAAACATCTGCTGTCAAACATTGTGATCTTTTGCATGTATGGTCATTCTTAAGCTGTTGTGAGATTCTCTGATCCCTTTACAGTCTAAAAGAAACGTGCAGAAATGTGGTAGTAACACAGACAGTTTTCTTGACTGGCCTCTCAAACAATGATTTCCCATCAAGAAAAGACATTTATGGAATTCACTTTCAAGACTCCCGACATGTTTACATGTTTGTGTATATTGGGGCGCTCAAGGAAGAGTCATCCAATTTCAGGGTGAAACGATGTTTTAAGTATTTAAGTGATAAATGTTTGTGCTCGGTTGTTGGCAGACAGAAGCACGACGATCGGAAAGTTGATCAGCGCTTACCTGGAGAAGAAGAGCGAGCTGGAGGATCACACGGTGCACCTTCTCTTCTCCGCCAACCGTTGGGAAATGGTGTAAGTACGACCGGATCTATATGGAAATCATTTTCATGATCATGCTGTTTGGTTCTTTTGCCAAGTTGTTCACTTGGTGATCACGTTTTCTGTTTTTTTCCACCCATAGTCTCCTTTGACGTGACCTAGTTTTTGTCTTTTCCCCCTCTTAATTCTGCAAGCTGATTTTGGAGAAAGAAAATCACTTTTAAAAAGTTGCCAAAAATAAGGTTGTAATATTATGGGGAAGACATTTTAAAATGCGGAGAAAATTTTACCACAAGAAAAGTGTTGTAATGTTATAACAATGTAATGATAAATTAAGTCATTAATTTATCAACTTAATTTGACAAGAAGTCACGTTATGACGTTATTGTAACGTTATTGTAACGTTAAACGTTTAAAAAATAATAATTTTATGAGGAAAAAAAGGTCAACATACCATGAGAACGTAATTTTACCAGTATAGCTAGAAATTATTTAAAAAAAAAATCATTTTACTTAAATAGTTGTAATTTGATGAGGGGGAAAATGAGGTAATTTTTCTCAAATTGTAGTAAACTTTGAGAAAAATGTCATTTTACTTAGTTGTAACTTCACATGAATAGTCATAATCGTATGAGGAAAAAAATTCATTTTAAAAAGTCATCATCCCACAAAAAAATGTCTTGATTTTACACTTGGAAATTGTACAGCATTGACACTTTTTTTGTGTTACAGCTTTATTCTTGCAACTCTGTGACTTGATATTCAATTTGCATTGACTTTTTGTCTTTTGACTTTTCAGACCTTATTCTAATGCCGCAACTTTGATTTTTTAAAATTTTTTTTAGGACCGTTTGTCTCCAAATTTTGCACCTTTTTCCTCACAAGTGGATGACTCAAGCTTTATACTCGCAATAATAACATGACTTTTAATTTCCTCCCAGGCCTGAGATGAAGAGAAAGCTGGAGCGAGGCACCACACTGGTGGTGGACCGATACGCCTTCTCTGGGGTCGCCTTCACCAGCGCCAAACCGGTGAGGTGCTCTCTCCTCAGCCAGTGTATCAACCCAAAAACGTCAGAATTTTACTAAACCAGTTAACCAATATTACACAAAACAATGTTATCATTTTACAAGAATAAAGTTGATATTTTGAGGGAAAAAAAAGTTGTGATTTTACCAGAATAGTCTTAACATTACGAGCAAAGAATGTACAATTTTACGAGAATTACTTAAAATATTGTACAAGCAAATAAGTTGTTTGAACTAAGTCATATCTTTGAGAAAAATTTCATTTTTTGAGGGTACCGTCTTATGTTTTTACTTCCAAATGTTGACCATTTTAGGCGGATCAGAACTTGTCCAAATTTCACTCTAATGTGTGACTTTGACAAAAATGTCATTTTAGTTGATGTGACTTTAATTGTGAAAAATGTTTTCGCTCGAAAAAATGTAAATTTGTTTGAAAATTTGGGGAATTTTACTCACTCGTAACTTTGAGAAAAACATTCTCAAACAAGCCAAACTGAGAATTTTAGTCGTAACAGAAAAATTGAATAGTTGTGACTGAGAAAAAAATTGTTTTCACTTGAATAGTTATAAAACAAAAAAAATAAATTAAAATTTTGGATTCTACTCACTCTTTGAGAAACTGTGAGAAAAATGTAATTTTAATCAACCAGACCAAACTGAGAATTTTAGCTGTAACAAAAAAAAGTCAAAATTTTACTCGCATAGTCGTGACTTGTGAAATGTTCGAATTTTACTTTAATAGATGTATTTTTATGCAAAAAATAAAAACATATTTTCACTCAAATCGTTTTTTTTAAATTTTAATTTAACTCTATTAATTGTAATTTTACGCGAATATGCCTGAATTTTAAAGGGTTTCAGTTTGGACTGGTGCACCAGGTCGGACGTGGGCCTGCCCAAGCCGGATGTGGTCCTGTTCCTGCAGCTGAGCCCGGCCGAGGCGGCTTTGCGAGGTCGCTACGGCGAGGAGCGCTACGAGGACGCCGCCTTCCAAAGCGCCGTGCTGGACCGCTTCCGTCAGCTCATGGACGACCCAGACGTCAACTGGAAGGTGAGGACACCAAAGACCATACCACGCTCAATCCTCTTCCTCTCTCATGTTGTGTCCCCGTCCCGCAAAGGTGGTGGATGCATCGGGGAGCGTGGGCGACGTTCACGACGATATCACCCAGAAAAGCCTGCATGCCATCCGCGTGGCGCAGACGCAACCTCTAGGAGAGCTCTGGAAGTGAACTCTCACCGCTACGTTTTTAGAAATAAAGGCTAATTATGCTCAAGCCTCACACAAAACATTAGTAGAAGTCGAAGGATACAGTATTATATAATAAAGTTGTAATTTTCTCATATTTTACGAAATGGTAAATATTTGAGAAAAATGTAGATTTTACAAGAAAAAGTGTATAAATAGTGGTGCTTTGTGATTAGTTACATTTGGTCCGTTACCAGGCTTGTATCACAAATCATCAATGAAATGAACAGAAATGCAATAAATCTGTTACAGCCCCCTAAAAAAAAAGCACAAATTGGATTTTTTTTGGGGTGGAAAATGAGTTAAGCAGAAAAATCAACGCATTTTTAAGCATCTCAGGGGGCGGCCATTTTTCCTTGTACTCCCACTTGCTGGCAACTGATGATGACATCACAGTGGCCAAGGGCTCAGATTGCGAACATCACACAAGTGACGGTCAAATGAAAGCAATACCTCAAAGCTTGTTTCAGACTTCACGCTGCTTCAAAATGGTGGGTGAAAACATTTGGATTTTTCTGCTTAATTCATATTCCACTAACGCAATATTAATCAGGATACAATGTTTAGACTAGTCGGTGGCGTACAGAACATATGGTAAAGAATTTTTTTGACTTGCCTTCCCCTTTAACTCGGTGTCCTTTCGTCACAATGCAATTTTTTTCCACCGTTTGACGCATAATCAGCATGGAGATGGAAAAAGTGTCACCCTGCCTGACCACCTCGGAGTGCACTTTCACCGGGAACATGCGCCAACATTTACGACTATTCTAGTAGCACAATTACTCCTTTTTCCCTCCAAGACTTCCTTCTGCGTGAAGTTATTATTTCCTTAAGATGACAGCGCGGTGCTTCTGACTCACTCAAAAGTGACTCCAGACGTGTGAAATATTATCAGTTTATTACTCACTTCCCTCTCGTATGCGTGTGTTTGTGTGTGTGTGTACATACACCACTCCCAAAAAGTAAGTCAGTTTGGGTCAAACGTCAGGATGAACCTAAAACGCACTCTCACCTTGACAGGAGGTGGGGGAAAATATCTAAAGATGCTCACTTCTATGCCTTTCAGTGACTCTTCCAGTCTCTGTTGTAATGTGCAGTGTAACCAGTAGACAACCTGAAAGAGTCACAGAAAGGCATAGAACTGGGCACGCTCGGGAATTTATTGGCCCAGTTATTCGCATTCAAAAGTTCAGAGGTCATTCGGTATGGACGTGTAGCCTAGCTTAGCTTTTGAGAGTAGTGTATGTTGGTGAGTAAATAAATAAATCTGGTGGCCAAGGATACTTTTTCAATGCGTGGTCACGTAGCGCTAGCTGAAGCGGGTTAAGGGATGGACTGCGGGTTGGGGGGGGGGGGGGGGGATTGAAGTTAGGGGAGGGCAAGGCACCGTTCTGCTCTCCTTCCTCAACGTTAGTTAGTGATGTAGTTAAGACTCCCACGGAAAAACGTTTGCAGGCGAGGACGCGCACACCAGTCCCATCCTGCCTTTCGGGGCCAGGGCGTTCCCGAGCTGGATCGCGGCTTTTCCCCCTCGGAGCGCGGGAAAACACGAGAGAATCTTTTTTTTTGTTTGTTTGTTTGTTTCGGCGTCAAACCGTGTTGGAACCGTTGGCGTGTTCCTCACAAGGAGAGGATCTCAAACTCTTCGTCCTCAGAGTCAAAGAAGCGCTCGAGACGATCCGAGTCGGAGAAGTCTAGAAACAGAAAAGAGTGCCTTAAAATGAAGTCGTAAACGTCAGGATGTTGCAAGTTTTTCGAATTTTAAGAAAAAGTTGTATTTTAAGAAGTTGTAATTTGAACGTCAAAAGTCTTTTTTTTTAACAATACAAGTCATTACAATAAAAGAAACAAATAATAAAATATTTCAAATAAAAGACTCATAAACAGCCCAATTTTACTGACTTCTTGCAATATTTCAATAACAACACATGTTTTTTTCCCTAACTTTATTTTCACTAAAAAAATATGGCTTTAGCTTCCTTACGGTCTAACTTCTTTTCTTGTACAACCTTTTTTATACAAACGCCCAACATTTTTCTTAATTGAATTTAATAACTAATAACTTTTAAAAACTATTGTTAAATTATTTACACATATTAATCAATAAAATGAATTCCTTTATTATTACAATGCAGTACAGGTTTTACTTTCTTTTTTTTTTTGGGTTGACCTTATCTACAAAAAAAAAAAACGTAAATTTCACAAATCAAAAGTTGCTGCGACAGAGTTTTTACCAGGAGTAAGGTTGAGTGCGTCCACGCTGACCATGTGTGACGGCTGACAGTCCACCAGCTCAAACATTGGTAAGCCTCCTCTGTTGCACGACAACTAGAGAAAAAATTGAAAACGGCATAATGGAAAGGGAGTATGGAGAAGTCAA
This sequence comes from Filicampus tigris, assembly GCF_054856515.1. NCBI lineage: Eukaryota > Metazoa > Chordata > Actinopteri > Syngnathiformes > Syngnathidae > Filicampus > Filicampus tigris. The sequence continues at coordinate 16,968,594 of NC_141228.1, forward strand.
ACTTTTCATTTCCTTCAGGTCCAAACCCTTTTGTGTGTCGTTTCAACATTCAAGTACTCACCCTCCTTATGCGCATGCACCAGTCATCAAAGTCGTCTTCTGTTCTGCAGAAGAAACCCTGGAGGACACATGGATATGGGTTCTGTTACCAATGCGATCCGGGCACAAAATGGCTGCCAGCGGTCGGGAAGATTCATTACGGCGGCAATGGACGGGTCCAGTTCGCAGATGTGCATGCGGCAGGGCGGGTGCTGGCAGTGGTACGTGTCGTCGGGCACCTGGCCGTCGTCGCAGGGTTCCACGGCGGGCTGCGTGGTGTGAGGGTCCAAGTAGATCAGCTCCTCGCCTGCAAGGCGGGAAAGCACGAGAGATGAACAAAATGGCTGACGGCGGACAACGGGTCAAGTGGGGGGAGACGGACCGACGTAACCGATGAAGTAGTGAGCGCTGTTTGGTTTCCCGCCAATGACGCCCAGCGACTGAGGCAGCATGAAGCATTGCTGTGTAAAACAACAACACATTTTTTTAATACTGTCAGGCCTGGATAAAAATATTGGGACACCAACAGGAAGTTGAAAAAAAAAAATGCAGATTAAAGTATTGGCACACCTACAAAGAGATTTGTCCTTCTAATGTCCCAATACTTTTGCACATCCAATCAACTTGCTGTAGGCGCTTCAGTAGCTTTTGTGCAAAATAATCAACTTCCTGTTGATTTCCCAATCCCTTTGCCCTCATGTTCAAAACTTCAACTTCATGTGAGTGTCCACATTTCCTGAAAGTTGAACTTCTTGTGGGTTTCCCAATACTTTTTCCTCCAAACTTTACAACAGGAAGTTGTGTGTCCCAATACCTTTGCTCAAATGTTTTCAACTGCAATTCCCAGCGGGTGTCCCAATACTTTTGCCCACATCTTTTTCACATCCTGTGTGTTTTCCAAAACCTTTGCACTCACCTTCAAACTCCCTGTAGTAGTCCCAATACCTTTGTCCAATCTCTAGTTTTCGCAACCTGTCAACTTCCTGCGGTTGTCACACTACGTTTTATCCCAATTTTTATTTGTATAGCTTTTGAATTTCCTGTAAGTGTCACATAACTTTTGCCCGCACCTTTTCAAGTCCTACGCAGTGCCTCACAGACTATTTACGTGTGGACATGTGAGCGTCACCTTGAGTGTTTGTATGTAGGCGTCGTTGATATCGCTGAGTCCCAGCCTGAGCGGTATGAGGAGGACGAGCGGCCTCCAAAGTTCCACATCTTCCCCCGGGAGAGCGCAGGCGCCCTCCACGCAGCCGTTCAGTTCGCTCGTCGCCGCCGCCGCCGCCGAATCGCCACATGCTCCGAGTCCCGCAGCGTCCAGCCAAGGCATGCAGAGACGCTCTGCGATGTTGACACCGCGACCGCTCGTCATCACTCTCGGCCGTCTTCATGCGACCGATCGGCGGCAACTCACTGATCTCCTCGATGACCACCGTGTTGTCCATGGCCACGTGCACCACCAACCTGCTCCACGTGTCAAACGCCGCCAGCTTCCTGGGCAAAGAAAAACAATGGACTGGCGTCATGCTAACTGGCGGCATGCTAACCGCCAACACACCGCGCTGCCGCTTGGATGACGGTTAATGTTGAAAAAATACTCACTTGAGGACCTGTGCGACTGTGTTTGGTCCGTACCACTGTCCTATGGGCTTGCCCTCGCCAACTCCCATTTGGGCTGCGGGATTCATTCCACAAAGCCAAAGAATAAGCCAAGTGCCTGACGCAGGGGGGGGGGGGGGGGGGATGTCGGTCGGTGCGAGGCGGCCGCCACTCACCAATCTGATGTATGGAATAGTAACTGTCCTTCTTGTCGATGAAGGCGTTGAGGATGCTGACGTACTCTTCTCTCTGCTTGTGCCCTGACGACCATCGCCAGTCTGCCACGGAGGAAACCATTACAAGCACTGGGACGTGTCTAACGGCTGGTTACCCACCACACGCTACCTCTGCCCAAGTGTCGGCACGTCAGCGCCTCGCCCAGGATCATCTGCCCGCACCGCAGCATGCAGCCCCAGCCCGTGTCCGACGTGGGCCCCGTGCCGCCTGAAAGCGTGCGTATGCGCTCGCGCTTTTTCTTTGGCTTTAAAAAAACATTTCAAAAGTTGTTTTGCGCCGGCGCCCATGGCACTCACCTATGGGGGGGAAGTTTTTTCTGTACGTGAACCAAAGTCGCGAGGTGACGTCTGATAGGATGTCATCTTTCTCTGTCGGGTAACACACATTGAGTCACACAGTCACACTTTGTGATTTAATTCAGTGGTCATTATGCTGCTCCTTCTTTTGCGATCGTGGTCCAAATAATCGCCAGTCACGAGTTTCGGCAAGAACATGGACGCCTGCTGAAATAAATAGGTGGTGGGTTCGTGCAGCAAACTAGCAGTGGTGCCTAAAGTGTGTGGCAATACTTTAAAAAAAAAAAATTTTTAAACGGTTAACACATTCATCTGCAAAATGAGCAAGTGTATGCTCAAGTATAACAAAAGCATAAGACTATTTTTCACATAGTGTTTAATTTTATTGTCATAAAAAGAAGGATGGATTTTTTCTATTTGCCATGTTTATTGCTATTGTGCTTCGTGACCTGCAGTGTAGAGCCATAAAGAGTCCTTACCTGTGAGCGCGTTGTATTCTCTCCCTAAAATCCAGACAGGGTCCGAGGTCTCGGGGAAATCCTCAAACTCACCAAAGCGAAGCGTGTCGTATGTCAATGTCGCTGTCGAGAGAGAAAAACATATGAAGCCACGTCACAATAAAATAAAAGAGTTCCCAAGTGTCTTAATCAAATAAAAGGGCCCACAGTTTTCACCCCAGAGAAAAAGCCAAGTTGAAATCAGGAAGTTTTCAGGTGGCTGTCCTGTCTCATTCCTCGCCATGGATTATATTGATCATATTTTAATTTGTAGGATTCATGAATTTGTAATAGTACAGATCTTTTTCGTAGTCAACAGACTACTTCCTGGTTCACTGAGGGTAACGTAAGACAAGGTGATTGTACAATTTTTGCTTCCGGGAAAGGGGCAATGGGTTCCATTGACAAAAAATACATTCATCAAACAAAAGTGTTTAATTGTGGAGTGTCATCATATTTGTTTGCTGGTTCGCCCGTATGCTATGCTACGTTAGCAGTCTGCTTCCTGATTGACTTTGGATGGCGTACGACAGCAGGACTATACCATTTTTTTATATACAGATTAATTTGTTCCTTGTGTTTGTTAAAAAAATACATGGGGAGAGGACCTTAAAAAATAATTGCACATTAAATCGTAGTCGCAATATTGAGGGAAGAAAAAAAACCATTAGATTATTTTCTAAATCATTCAGCTCTAAAATGAACCTACAGGCGTCACTTCCTGTTGGCATGAAAAGCAGGATTGAAGGCGACTGACATTCAATTATCTTCAACAATAAATAGGGTGAGCTGAACATTTTCACAGTCTTTAGTCACATTTAGTGTCAAACTAAATAGCATGCCACCATCTAGTGGTCAACAGTGGCATTACATCAAAAATAAACAGGAGGAAGAACAGCTGGGACAGATATGAACTGCACAAAAAAAATGCAAAAAACAGCATGATGGTTTACTGTACTTTTTGGTTCACTTACGATGACGTAAAACTACAGGATTGAACCATCTAATATTCTAGGACGGCGAAACTGTTCCATTGTGGCTAAATTACCTGTCACAACAGTGACTAAATCACAAGCACCAAATATAATTGATGTGGGGAAACTATTGCGGGGGGCGATCTGAAATAAATGCCACAAACAAAAAGTGATGTATAATACATGTAATATACATTTATAAGAGTTTGTATATTAGCTAGGCAGCTACTGTCTGGTGTACTTAGGATGACGTCAGACAAGACAGTACCATTTCCATTCTGGGACATCCCCCTTCCCCCAGACACTTATGGAACGATCCGATTTTGAGTTTTTCTCCCACTTATTTCACATCTAACACCTTATTATTCACAATAAGTTGGCATTTATCAAGTACCAGCCAAAAGGGACGCTATTTAGCACGTAGTCTTAAACAATGTGAGAGTTGTCAATCATCTTTTGATAATGATGACTGAGCAAACACTCAAATATTAGCATTACCAAACCAAGCACGACCGACTTATCAAATCGTGTTACAAAGTACAGAAGGCTTCGACACACAATGTAAGATTTTTAAAGAATAAGAAAAAAAAAATCACAAAATCAAAACAAAACAGCAAGCTAGCGTAATTTAGCAGTTAGCTTTGGTCATCACTCTAGCAGGGCTAACGCCAGCGAAGCTCCAAAGGAATGTCGCTTCTGCGTTAGTGTTGGCAACCCGAGCCGACTGTCGCCCGGAGTGAACTTTTCTTGTTTACATGTTGTTGTGTTGTTTTGATACGATATAACGTTATGGAGTTATTTTTCCTCAAAAATCTCGCCTTACCTGCGTCCATCCCGAAGATCTGTTCCTGTGCTGGACTTGTTTGTTGTTCTCGAGCCAGTCTGGACCCAGATCTACCAATAGCGAGAGAGGACTAGTGCGGAAGTTGGGAGAAAGGCGGGATGATCGCGAGTATAGCCAGTAGCATTTGATATACGGCAAGTGCTGACCAATCAAAAACTGGTGACGTGTGATGGGGCGCGCGAATGCCTTTGAACACTAGATGGCGCTGTCACTCCACCAACACGTACGCAAAATATATACGGACACCATAACGTGACTTCTAATAGTTGCAAAAATTCTTACTGTCCACCGTGTTTTGTTTTTTTTTTGGGGGGGGGGGGGTGGCGTGGGGGTGGTTGGTTATTATTGTATCATATATGACTTTATAAATTATGTAATTGTATGTAATTTTGTAGTCGGTGCCGTGAACTTTTTTTTTTTTTGATACGTCCCTATATTGGTCCAGCAAACCTACATGTATAAATCATGATACCTTAGTGTAAGGCGTTTTTATTTCATTGTGTTTTATTTATCCAAGTCCTTTATAAAACAGAATTAACTAGCCCCACTCTGCTAAATAAGACCATACAACAACGTGTCAAGAATGAAAGAAACATTTATTAATTACTTATATAAACATTTCTGGTCCAACATTCAGAATGTCTGAAATAAAACATAGCCACAATAAAGTGAAAAGTGCTCATCCATGTATCAAATCTATAACTATAGCACAGAAAAGGATTACCACATCCTTTTGTCATTATTCTTATCAAACAATTTAAATGCTTAAAAATGAGCATAATAGGCAGTTTTGTGGAAAGCTAAAAAATAAAAATTAAAAAATGCGCACATAGTAACAAAATATGCGCTTTAATAATTAATAAACAATTAATAAGGTGCAGCTAGTGTGTGACTCTGTGCAAATAATTATAAACACAACCAAAGGCTGTATTGACAGTCAGCCATGTTGCATTATTTATAGTGGTTGTGTTTATTTCAAGGTGGTGGTCATCTTAATAACTGGCATAGGTATTAATAACATGACACGTACAATGTGCACGTGTGGACTTTTTTTTACCCTATGGATAATTGTATGTGTGTGTGTGTGTTTTGAGAGTTGGAGGGGCATCATGAACCAGGGACCGTCACTTGTCCCTAAGCAGGTACAGCACCACAGCCTTGACATAGTGTCCAAAGGTGCACAGAGACAATACCAACCAGTGGGAACGCAAACCAACCTCTGTGCTCACCACACATTTAGTCAGGTCTGCCTAAACAAGAAGAGCAAGAAGTACAAGTAAAACAATATTTCATATTAAATACAATACCACACTTGAAACCCTACTTTTCAACATTTATTTTCACCTGAAACCCTACTTTCAAACCAAACCCTGGCTTGAAACCCTCCTTTCAAAACTAATTCAGGCCACGGAATTACGTGTACTTGAAGCCCAACTTTGAAGCCCTAACCTAAATTTAAACCCCTAATTTCAAACGCTAAAGCAGGTTTCAAACCCTACTTTGAACGACACTAAACAGTTAAAGTTAACATTGGTGTGTGTGCGTAAGTGAGAGCGCGCTTACCCAACCTCCTCTGCGTTTTAACCACGTGGACAGACTTTTACGGACAAACTCCCCCATGCAGTCCACAATGGTATGAACCATGGCAGGGTGGCCGTGGCGAACGCAGTCCACGGCAAGAGAGCCAGCCACCGCATACAAAGACACAACCTTACCCCACGTCACACCTGGACACACACATATACACACATCTTGATTAATTTCTTTTACCACCCTAGAAGCATTCTCCTGGGGCAGCCAAGAATCCCCCCAAAAATTCCCGTCATCCTCAGTGAACCAGGAGGTGGTCTGCTAACGTAGCACAGCCAACAGGCGGGCAAACAAATAAATATGGTGCTCAGTGATTTATTCCCTTTTTTTCAGGAATCGTATTTTCTCTGTCAGTTTTAGTCACAAAGAGCTCTCCAATTTCCAGAAATTTAAAAAAATGATGTAGCCCCATCGTCTTATGGCATCCTCAGTGAACCAGGAAGTAGCCTGCTAAGTGAGCTCAGCACTAGTAAATGAAAAACAAAACAATAAACAAATATGGTGCTCTGTGATTTAGTCACTTTTGTTTCAGGAATCTAGTCACAATGGAACCCGTTCTTCCTGTCCCAGAATCAAAAATGGTATGGTCCTAATGTCTTGTCATCCAAAGTCGACCAGGAAGTAGCCCGCTACCGGTAATCAAGCATAGCATTCAGGTGTGTAGACAAATTAACAACAAATACAATAAGGTCATTTGAGTCAGAACGGAACCGTTCCCACTGTCCCCCAATCAAAAGATGGCCCAGTTTGTCTCCTTACATCATCCTCAGTGAACCAGGATGTAGCCTACTAGCTTAAACACAAACACACACACACACACACACACACACACACCCACACACACACACACACGACTGGACAATCAAAAATATATCATTCCACAATTTTCCCCCATTTCTGTTTGAGAAATCAGGTTTTCTCTTTCGAGTTTAGTAATGCTAGAACTGTTCTCTTCTGTCCTATGTGGTACATTCCTGTCATCATAGATCATTCTCAGTGAATTAGGAAGTAGCCTGCTAAATAGCACACATGTGGAAGACAAAGAAATACAGCCCTAATTTTCAGTTTTTGCTATTTGAGTCACAACAGAAGTGTTACCACTGTTCTACAGTAGAATGAAAGATGGTGCCGTCCCATTAACCTCCAGGAACCAGGAAGTAGCCTCCCTCAACACAAAGATAATTTTCTTTTATTTTTGTTCACAGATGATCCTTGGCAAGGTCCTGTGTTCTTCCGGCGGCAAAGTTGGCAGCAGAGAAGGTTTTTTAGGGCAGAAAAAATGCCCCTGTCTGCATATTTTCCGGCTGGATGAGATGTGTTAGTGTTACAATGTCCCATTGAGAAGGGTGAAAAAAACCAAATCAGAGCAGTGTGTATCTCATTTTACAGGAACCTCTGTCGACCATATTTGTACCGTTTAGACGTCCCGACTTTGGCTTCCCGTCCGTCTCCACTTCCCATAAACACACTTGACTCTGTGTTTGTCTTCCATGAGTATAAAGTGCAGCATGACATTGCTTTGCTGGCATTTTACAGCTGCACTGCTGTGCAACGTTTTAAGACAGAAACATTTTCTTTAAGAGAAAAAGTCCAAAGTTTTCCCTTTGTGGATGATCATGTGCAATAAATTCTCCATAGCCAGATTAAGATAGATCAGTGATTCATTTTACATCAAGCACCACCTCCAAAAATTCTTAGCTCTCCAAGTACAATCATTTTGACAAACATTCAAATACAGTAGCTAGTTGGCCTAGGGGAAAGCTGTTCATTTATTGTCGAAAACAGCTTTTGTTTTACATATCGGTGAGGAAAATCGGTGCTAATTCCACAAATAAATAACTACGCAATTTTTTAAAAAATTGCAAAGGCTGAGAAGGACGAGACTACTGTGACTTTCTTGGACTTCTCTTATTGGCTCGTTAGTGTTCCCGTAGGAAATGTCTGTTGACCAAATATCTAACTAAGCATTTTCTGAACCCTTGTTTGATTCACCTTAGTGGCTTCATGATTTTACTAACCTGATGACTGATAACAAGTTCCCCTTCATGTCAACTCCACTTCCCTAAGCTAAAACCATATTTTAGTCGTGAGAAAACATGAAGGCTTGCAGCCCAGTTTCAAACCTGGAACCTCAGAGCCGCGAGGCAGACGTGCGACCCACTAACCCGAGACTCCTAAACTGCGGACTCACCCGTAGAGAAGATGTCGGCCGCGACGGCCAGGAAGGCATCTGTCACCGCGCTCTCTGCGGCCACCGTGATGTTGAGCTGCCTGGCCACATTGCGATAAACGCTGGGACGCAGATACTCCAGCTCGTCACCTTAAACACAAACAGGTCACCACGCAACATTCACTTCAACCCATGTAACAAACAGGGTTATAATGGTTTAGGATTTTTCATTATAGGTATAGTTTTTATTTCTTTTTGACTTCAGTTTTTTAAATTCAGTAAGTTATAATTAGTTCTTAGAGCAAGTTTGTTAGGTTTTAGTCATTCAAAAATGTTTCATTTTTGTTTAGTTTGTGATTTTAATATTAGTTTTATAAATATATGGTATATTTGCAGGCATGGCAGTACATCGGGGCTGGGGGGCGAGGGCGGGGTATAGCCACGTCAGAAATCTGTGTAGCCCCAGTTTAAACCCTCCAGCATTTTATTTGACATTCTCAACTATATCATAACTGGTGGATGAAAAGGCTCAGATGTGGCGCTCACCCAACCACAAGAGCACTGCCGACACGTCGCCGTGTGTCCCCCACGAGGAGGCGAGCTGCTCGGGCTTGGACCAGCCGATGCCAGCGCGGCCCAGCCTGGATTGGATGTAGTCCCGGCACAGCGCCTTGGCCTGGGACACCAGCTCCTTGTCAGTAGGCGAGCGGTCGAACACCTCGGCGGCGAACACGGACGAGCGGCGTAACATCTCCATGTCCTCTTTCTACTCCCCCAGCAAACTCCAGGAGCGCGCCGCTCAGCGAGCCGCCTCCGCGAGCTCCTGGAGGATAGCAACGACGACTTACTCGGTGATTGTGTGTTGAGAAATGTCCGGCAAATTGGTCATTCTACCTATCGTCACGTCACTGAAGAAAAAACAAAGTTAAAGTTTCCTTCTAAGGACACATTTTTATATCTAGACCATAGGCCCGCCCCTGAAACAAGAGCATGCGCACAAGACACGACCCAAGAAGCATTTTTAATTTTTATTTCAAACCAATACAGTATATTCTGAATTAAACATTTTCTAATCTCTTAGTTTTTTATATATATATATATATATATATATATATATATATATATATATAATTTTTTTTTTCAGTGAGATTTTTTTAAAATACTGTTAAAAAGCATTTTCAAATAAAAATGAACCATTTTTTTCATCAGTATATATGTAAAAGGATACGTGCAGGCACAGTGTGTAGTCTGAAATGATATTTTTATTTGACAGCGTTTTAAAAACAATCAATGGGAAGACTAAACAGGCTCCCCGCACACATGTACGCATGCACGCACACTACACAATAAATAGACGACTAGACCGTAGCGCCTTCTGACATGATCAGACGCATAAGACGGCCCTTGTTATGAGACGAAACAATACGGCTTGAATTGTTTAAGAGCATCCATCTTAGTAGGGACCAGCCTTGGTTAATGACAAATACTGATTCAACGCCAGCACGAACAGCAGCACCGACACACTCAAGTCTTTCGTGTGCACTTTCAGGAACCTTCTTCGTCATCGATATCTTCACACCTCACTTCCTTCAACATTAGACCTGCTACACCCTTTTTGCTAAGTTGGTCCTGTAAAACTTGAAGAGCCTCCACGCAGTAATCAATGTTAAGGTGGTTAATGTAAGGAGGCATGCAGACGTGGACTCCTCTGCGTCAGCTTCCATTCATCTCGGTAGGAAGGCCTCCATCTCCATCTCCTTTGGTGGGGACCAGCAGACTCACGCGGCCTGTAGCGCTGGCTGCGCTTTTGATCACCTCCATCCACCTGAGAGTGCAACACGGCTGTTAGCGGTTAGGGGCTTTAAAAAAAAATAAAATAAAATTTAAAAAAAAGTAGAGGTATGACAAAGCATTGGAAACAAGATACTGACCTCTCAAAGGTGTACTCGCTCTCGGCCCGGAAGAAGTACACGTGCGACTTGAACTGCAGCTTGAAGACGTAATCCTTGTGGATGGCGTCCTCCTCCTCAGGCGTGCTCACCGTGTAGCCCAGCAGCGGCAGGCTCGCCAGCGGGAAGTCGTCCTGAGCACAACCACACAAATTTTAAGAAATAAAAAAGAAATCTGAATCAAAAAATATGCTAAATGCTAAATATTGGGCGCAAACATTAGATGAAAACTACACACATGCTGGGAAAACATTGATTATTCCAAAACATTGATGATTCCAAAATAAGAAAAAAGGAATACAAAGACAATACAAAAATATTGTGAAATAAGTTAACAAAATACACAAATATGAGAATGAAAAATAAAAACATTGAGTAGAAAATACAATAAAGTAGAATACAAAAACTATTGTAGTAAAATATTAGAAAAATACAAAACAAATACTGTATTAGACATAAAATGCAACAGACTAAAAAAGGTTACAATGAAAATACAAAAACTCTAGGAAACTAAAATTTTACACCAAAATATCTGAAAATACAAACTATTAGATAAAAAAAATGAAAAACTACAAAAATCGGGAAATGACATTTCATGAAAAATACATAAATATGAGTATTGAATTTAAAAACTGTGGCGGAAAATACAACAAGTACGTCAATAATACAGACGCAAGGCTTGGACTTGTGATGATTGTGACATGTGTTTTCCATTTCCATCATGTCCTATGAGAACCATTTTTATCACATCGGAACAAAATCGAGAAAATTTGGCCAATGTTCAACCGTTTGTGTTTCAGTGTGTGTGTGTTTCCACACCTGGTGCGTCTTGTAGAAGAACAAGCAGAAGTTGGTGAAAACCACCCAGAGTTTCTGCCAGCCGTTGCTGTTCTTGAACTTCCTCAGAAGGTACCCCGACAACTGGTTCTGCACACCACATCACAGCATTTATCTAATATATTCAACCACAATGAGATTATGCACAATTTGAACTTTAACACTGCAATAAAAACAAGAAAATAAAAAAAACTGTACTTAAGTAATGATTCCATTTGTGTATTGCCTATGTACAATAAATAATAATAATGACCCCCCCACATTTTTTTTCTTATATGAAGCTGTTAATTTTTGCCAATTTTCCTCTCTGTTGTAAAGTCAAATACTGACGTTACATGGTATGAAAAACAGTAAAATGTTGTGCCTGTAATTTACATCTTTGTTGTTGTAAGCATCAGAGCTGCATCACCTATGTGACGGACCGGTCCATTTATCAGTCACTGACGGACACCCATTTGGCTGACGAGAATTTTTTTTTTTTTTTAAACAGATGGACTAAGCATAGACTTTATATAGTCCGCCATTCGTCACTTGGGGGACAGATTTGAGTGAGGGACCAGGCTGTGAACAGGCTTCCAAAGTGCTGTATCGCCGACGGACAGCCTTTTAAAATTAGAGGCGGACCGGCCTATAGTATGTACTATTATTTTTTTTTTTTACCCCCAGAAATAAAAACGAATGACAGACGACTGAAGGGTAACCCACGCTGCAGACAGATGACGAATAACGGACGCTCAATTTGTTGTAAAATGCCCAGTCTTTATATATACACACCTTTATTAATTGGTCGATTAATCAGTTATCGAAATATTATGCTGACAGAGGCATTGGCCTTAAAAAAAAAAAATCCTTTTCAGTCAGGACTTAATTTTTATTATACATTTTCGCAGCTCAAATATGCCATACCATATGAGGGAGCCCTTGCACCACACTAAGAATGACCAATTTATTCTCGTGCGGACACTGTTGGACACGCAAGGCTATCTAGAACTCATTCTACTCCCGTGGCGCTACCTGGTTCATGCGCAGGTAATCAGTGAGCGAGAGGTTCTGGTTGCGGTACCAGCAAACGTGTGTGATAGTGTTTGGTCTCTGGCCCTGACCCAGAAGGTAGCGAGGAGGCAGCTCAGGTGACGCGGCGGGAGAAACTGAACGCGACGGTCGGGGAACAAGGAAAAAAAAAAAAAAAAAAAAAGGAAAAAGAAGCGTTAGTGTGTTACCCCAAAGAGAATCCGTGTTAATGTGTTACACAGGAGTGCAAGAGGAAGAGGTGGCGTGTTACAATGGACAGGAAGAGGAAGTATGGATGACTCGGGAAAAGAAGAGGAAGTTCATGTTACAGTGCACAGGAAAGGTTTAAAGGTTTCATGGGAGAGTTGGCGAGTTACCCTGTGGAGGAGTGTTAGCGTGTAACACTGGAAAGGAAGAGGCCTGGTTATAGTCACACTGACGAGTAAGTGTTACGAAGAGAGTAGTTGTGTCTCGCTAGAGTTCGCGTGTTATAATAGAGAGTTAGCATGTTACACAAGAGCATTAGCGAAGTACACTTGAAAGCTTGCGTTTTCTACTAGAGTTAGCAAGAGGAAATCAACCCAGACATTTTTTTTTCAAGAAAACGGCTCCCCTGTCTTCTGAAGCTGAGCCGTGATTGGTCGTTACCTGAGCCCTGAGCAACTGTGATGTCATTTTCTGTCGACAGAAGTGGCAAAATGGCCGCCCCCCTGAGATGGCTAAAAACGGGTGGATTTTGCTGCTTAACTCATATCCCACAAATGCAATATTAATCAGAATGCCTTGTTTCAACTAGTTAGCCTGCATTTCCCCTTTAAACTTGAAAACATGTTACACTAAAGAGGAAGCGGAAGTATTCGCATGTTACAATGGAGAGAAAAAGGAAGAGTTAGTTACACTAGAGACAAAGTGGAAGTAACCACAGTAAAAGAAGAGGAGGGAGATGTCATCCATCAGAACATCAGCGAGTCTCCTTAGCGACACACGAAAACGACCCGCTGTGTTCCAACGCGTTTATGCCTCGTACGTGCGTCTGACATGAAGTGGTTGGGGTCAGGTGGCAGCAGTACCTCCACAGCCAGGCTGTGGTCTGACATGGACACGCTGGTGTTGCGGTGCCAGCACACGTGCATGGTGGTGTTGGCGCGGTGGTGGGTCTGCTTGTCCAGGGACGTGCGCGACGAGTTCATGTCGTCCTCGGACTCCTGCTCCAGAGAAACCTCATCCGAAGAGCCTGACCGGCGCCGGGGAGGAGGCCGGGGAGGAGACGAGGGGAGGGATGGAAGGAGGTGAGCGAGGTGGAGGGTGAGGCAGGACGGGAAGCTAACACGCTCAGCGGACACTTCATTAGGTACACCTGCGCAATGTAAGCAATCTCACAAAGCACTTAATTAAAACACTCATCTTGTCTTGTCTATTATATTTGAACCTAACCTGTTTTAAAACCGTAATCTGAAGCCCTAACCCCATTTTAAAACCTTAAACAAGGCTTCCTACCTTAAACTAAACCACTGAGCTCTGCTTGAAACCTAAACGCTAACGTGGAATCCTAACCCTGGTTTGAAAGCCCAAATTCAAACCTAACTCTGTCTTGAAACCCAAACAAGATTTGAAACCCTACCAGACTTCATTTGATACTCTGATTTCAAACCCTAATCACTTCTTAAAACGATAATGTCAAACACTAACATATATCTTGAAACCTTGAGCCAAATTTGAAACCCTAGTTTCTTTATGTCCGGTGTTCCTAATAAAGTGTCCCACCTCCAGGTCACATTGACTCGCTCCCTCTCTTACGATTGGAGTGATCGGCGAGGCCTCCATCCAGGAAGACGCTGGACTTCTCCTGAGACTTCCTGGCCAAGTCGATGGCCATGTTGAGGTCCTCGATCCACTTGCTCATCTCCACTTTGGAGCTGCGTGAACACAAACAAAACATGAAGGGCTTGCGCGCAGAGCAACAGGAAGTGATGTCACGGACAGACAGGAAGCGATGCCACTGACCTGGCCGCCACCACGATGGTCCTGTGTGCAGAGTAGATTGTGAAGCAGTGAGGCACCGCCCATTCCATCTCGCTCTCCTCCACCTGTAGATGCAGAGAACACAAAAGTCACACACCTGTTGATGCCCTACTTTGAAACCCTAAGCCAGGCTTGATACCCTACTTGGACACCATATGAAACCCTAACCTGTGTTTGAAACCATAAGTCAGGTTTGAAAACCTAATTTGAAACCCTAACCCTGACTTGAAACCCTAGCTGGAAAATATATGCCCTGACTTGAAATGCTTATGCAACAGTCTAATATACGCTTGCAACCCAAACTTGAAACAATAACGCTGCCATGACAACCTGACCCTGAACGTCTAACTGCAAACCTTAATACTGACTTCAGACCTTAACTCTGGCGTGAAGCGCTAACCCTGTCTTGAAACCTTACTTTGAAACCAACACCTTGATTTAAAACAGCAACCCTAACTTGACACCCTAATCCTGGCTTGAACCAAAACCCCAGCGCTTAAAACTTAAAACCATATCGCCTGGTCTGAAACCAAAATTCCAAACCCTAACCATGTCTACACACAAGACTTGAAACCCCAACCCTGGCTTGAACCCTTCACTCTGACTTAAAACCACAAACCTTATTCAAAATCATATCCCTGGTCTGAAACCATAATTCTAAACCCAAACCAAGTCTTGAAACACTAACTGTAAACCACAACATTGCCATTAAACATGAACAATAACATTGACATGAAACCCAAACCGGACTCAAAACCCAACTTGAAACCTTAAGCCTGTATTGATACCCCAACAATAATCCTGTTTTAAAACCCTAACCAGCTTTTGGGACATTACATAGTTTTTTGGGGGATTGCCAGGAGTATGTGTAGGATGAGTTCCCTGCTATTAAGCAAGGAAGTAAAAGGAAGCCGAGGAAGAAAAAGACGAGGAGGTTTAGCAGGTGAGCTGACTGACAGCACATCAGACTTACCGGAGCATCCAAAATTATGAGCTGCGGCCGGAGTTTAAAAGCAGAGACACGCAAACGTCAGCACGAACCCGCCCTTCACACCTTCTTTCTATCCCCCCCGTAATGGGAAAAACTCACAATCATGCCGTGGAGGGGCAGCTGTCCGTGCACTTTGAACTGATTGGTTGCCGTGACGCCTTTGCTGGTGTAGAGGAGCATGTCTGAGAACTGACAGATGACAAAAAAAATAAAAAATGTAAATAAAAATAAAATTCAGTCAGACCCTAGTAATAACATAACTAAACAGAATGTAAAGAATTAAACCGTTTGTACATGCTTAATTCGTTGCAGCTCCTTCTGGTATGAGTGACAAGGCCAGCAGGAGGCAGTATAAAACAGTCATACAGACAAACGAAGACGAATAGTTTCACAAGCACTCAAGTGACTCAGTGAGCAGCAATAATATTAGTTATTTGTTGCAGAGAATTAAGAAAATATGCCTGTATTGTTAAGATTGTCCTTCTACATGTGTTGACGGACCATTTGTGTCCAAATAGCCGTTGCTTAAAAGCGTCTTAACAGCACGACTATCAATGCTATTCGTTAGCTCGTCTTTGACATTTCCCTCGCACCACTGCATTGGTAATGTGAGATAAAAACGTGGTACTGGTGGTTAAAAAAATGAAAACAAATGTCTCTTTTCTACTAACGACAAGAACTGATGTTAGTTCAACACTTTACGCAGTACAAGTAGCAAAAAACAAAGTAAGAAAAATGGCCACCAATAAGCTTTGAGGGTTATTAACACTTGGTTCATGTAATTGTTGATATCTCCTCACCAGGAAGAACATTCTTTGCTGCAGTCCCTTCTTGGTCAGCTTGTACAGGCAGCCCTCCCGTATGAATTCCTTCAGAGAGAGTCACAGCACTTTATTTATGCCACCATAAGACACTGCTCCCACTTAACCCTGACTCGAAAACCCAAATGAAAAATCTCAGACCTGACTTTAAAGCCAAATGAAAAACCCAACCTCAGATTGCAACCCTAAACCAGGCTCGATAACAGCCTAGTATAATCCTAGCTTGAAACCCAAACCTAACCTGAAAGCCTAACGCTGATGAGCAACCCTGACTTGAAACCCCAAACCCTGACTTGTAATACCAAGTCGAAACAACACATATTTAATACCCTAACCCAGGATTAAAACTCTCATTTCAATCCACAAGTCAATACTACAACCCTAATTTGAAAAGCTATAAAGGTTTGAAACCCTAATACTTTGAAACACTAACCCTATTTTTTAAACCCAAATCCTGACTTGAAATGCAAATATTAAACCAAACCCTTACTTAAAACCCTAACCTGACTTGAAACCCTAACCTTGAATTGAAATGCAAATTTAAAACCCTAACCAAGGCTTGAAACCCTAACTTGATCACAACCAAGGCTCAAAGCCCTACAGTATCTTGAAACCTGAACCCTGACTTACAACACTTACTCTACCTTGAAACCCAAAGCTTGACTTGAGATACTAATTTGAAACATTGTGTTTGATACCCTAACCCAGGCTCAAAACAATAATTTGAAGCCACAACTCAGGCTTCAAACCCCAATTTGAAATGTTATAAACCCTATCTTGAAAAACTAACCTAAACTTAAAATCCTAACCCTGACTTCAAACAAAACTATTTTGAAACCCCGATTTGAATTGCTCTATGAAACTCTAAGCGAGGCTTGAAACCCTAACGTGAAACCTCAATTTACAACCCTAACTCAAAAGCCAAACTCACCCTCCCGGGTGCCGTCAAGTTGTCGATCCCGATGAGGTCTCGCTGCAGCTCAGTGAGCTTCTGGAAGTTCTCCAGACGGATGAGGCTGCTCTGGAGCTGCGCCGTGATCTCCGCCACCTCCTTTAGAGCCTCTGCACACAAAATTATTATTAATTCAATTCCTTTATGCCACTACTGGCCATTTAATTTCAATTCTCTTTTTATGAAACATTTTCACGGTTTCATTTAAAAAAGAAATAAAAAAAAAAAAGAATGAAACAAATGTGTTTGTTTTTTGCAGAGCCTTACATTCCTTTCAATTGGCAAAAATTATGTAAGTGTTTTGATCGAGGCGTCACTGTATTAGATTTTAGGTTGTAAATGTAGGTCAATGCTTCTGATAGTGTTAACGCCAGCTGAGATGACTTTGCTAAGCTTGACCGACCACTACCGCTTCTGAGCATGTGTTTTTTTTTTTGTTGTTGTGCGTGCGCTCACCTTTGCAGTCGGTGTGGTGGCGGTGGGCGGGGCCGTAGTGCTTGCACAGGCGCTCCAGGATGAGCTTGTAGTGCATGAGGCGCTGGATGGGCTTGAGCAGGAAGGTGTTGAGTGGCAGGTAACACACCTTCTGAAGCTCAAACTCCTTGTAGACCGTCTCCAGCTTCTTCAGCCGCTTGCTGGCCTTCTCCAGCTCCGTCAGCACCTCGTCGTGCTTCTGCAGGTAGCCGGTGTAGCCCTGAGGGGAGGGACAGGCATGTCAAACGTTTTACACATTAAGTACAATGGAAAAAAAGAGAAAAGAAAAGCTCTCAGTATCACAATAGGTGAATTCTCACCTTGAGAGCCGACATATTCTTGAGCATCACGTCACCAATCCTCTGGTAGTCGCCTTTGACGTGAGCATTAGAGCGGCCCTCCCTGCGGGGAAAACAAAACTTGTGTCTTCATTTCACGAGGCCACACCACCTGGAAACTCAGACTGATCAATCAGAGATGACTTTAGGAGCTTCTTTTAGACAAAAGTAACTTGTGGCATCTGTACGCAATTACGGTAGAGTAACAACCCCTTCAGAGAGAGAGAGAAACCTCAGTTACTTGCGGATTTTCACTGTTTGCAGCAGGGTCTCGGCCTTTATCCGCACGGGGATCAACTATACTGAAATGAGGGCAAATCCCCGCAAATGGCATTGGCAAGTTTAGCCATCCAGCTTCGTCTGCTCCAAGTTAACATGGAATAGAGGTTAGTTGTAGAACGCGTCATTGTAGTTAGCTCACGATGCTTAGTTACTATCTAAGCTGCTAGCGATCTTAGCCGGCTAAGCTAACTTGGCTAATAAGCGTTACGGGAACAGTGTTGCTCCTTGATAACGGCGTCTTTGTCGCCACGTTGAGTCGGTGGTTTGACTTGTTGCTTCTGTGATGTGTATGCAAAGTTAGCTTAGTATCTCGCACCCACCAGAGAGCCAGCCGCTGATCAAGCTCCTTGAGGAAGCCCCGGTGGAACTCATAAATGGGGTCAATGTTGGAGAAGAGCAGCGTCATCAGGCCGTCAGGCATGGCGTTCTCCTTGATCACCGCACTGCGGAACCACTGGGGGGGAGGGGGAGACGGAGAGAAGGACCACGTAAATTATGTTTCCTATCCTTTATTGAGCCAAGTCGCACAATTTAAAGTAGAAAAATCCAACAAACGTTTGCACATTTTCTACATGACAAAAAAGGAGCAAGTGGAAGGCAATCGTGGAGTCACTCTGAAGACTTCCAAAGACCTGGTGCGAGGAGTGCCCGGTAAATAAACGTAATAAATTTGGCCAGTGATATATATTTGGACTCGACCAATCAATCGCGATTAGGCTTGTTTACCACATCATCGTATCGGCCTCAAATGGTTTCGAGGACATCTGCTCGCTAACTACTAGGCCCTAAACTAACTTGCTCAACACCAATTACAAACTGCGGCTGGCCAGCTAACATGGCTAAACACTGTCCTTCTGTGGTGCTGAGCTGATCCACTACGTCATTATTCCTGATGTGTAAGGTAAATGTTATGTTAATGTTATATATTTTAGTTTTATTGTTGCAGTTTTTAACTTTGTTTCAATCATTTTAGCTTATCTTAACGACTATGTAACAGTCGAAGTAATTCTGAATAGAATTATTTTACATTTGTTGGTATCACAATATATAACATTACATGAAAGGAATTTATACTGTAAACTTACAAAGTGGCCATTTAGAATGTTGCAAAAGCAAGTGATTTATCCCGGTTGGAAACTTGACTCAAGGCATGTGCTTCCAAGCCACACATATTGGGCCGCAGTCGCCCTGCCTCAGCTGTACAACGCTCTCTCGTTTAGAAATGCCAATTTATGAAGGATCGCGTTTATGTATAGACACGCACACAATATACATGTTTTAACAAAAAGGGAACTTTTCCAAGTAAAAAAAGAACACGTTTTCACATTGTTCTGTCGTGAAAAAACATTCGATTAAATTATTTTTGTGGAAGTTAATTCAATGGGAAAATGTTGCTTGGTGTTAGGAGAAATAAAACAAATCCTAGATGTGGAAAAAGCAAAACTTGCTTTGCCATTTGCTTTGGATTGTTTTTGTAATCGGAAATCAGATTTTTTAGGGGGGGGGGAATAAATTTAAAAAAGGGATTTCTTTGAGAATTAAAAAAAAAAAAGTTTTGGGGGGGAAAAAAACATAGATGTTATTTAAAGCCAAATTGCCCTTAAAACCACCAATGTTACTATATCCACTCACCACAGTGATGACTTCCAAGTCCTTCAGGTAGGTTCTCTCTGTGGTCAAAATCTCTTTGGCAATGAAGTACGCCTTGTCTGCGGGATACCTCTGAGAGCAAATAATGTTTAAAAAAAAATCTCAGGAAAAGGTGCACACTTTTGCTGCAGCTACTACAGTGGAACCTTTAAGACCACCTTTAAGGAGGTACTAATTTGAGTAAAAAAAACTTTAAAAAAAATACTATACATTGATGCAAAAAATTTTACAGCACTCTTGAACATGGAAATGCTCGGTGAGCCAGATTAAAGAAGGAGCTTGGCCCATACTTGGGTCACTCTTGCTTTACACAGTAAAACGTGGGATGTGGGGGGACTGAGGCAAGGTGGTAGGGGGGCGTATACCTTCCTCCTGCCCTCCTCCTCCTCCTCTAGTCTGGCATTGCTGCCCACCTCGCTCAGGACGGGGCTTTGCAGTGGCGAGGAGACGTTGACGGCGGCCTGGCCCGGCAGGCTGAGTGTAGACATCTGGAAGGAGGGCGACAGGGAAAGGGGGCCGGCAGCATCGAAGGGGGACATCTGGGGGCTTTCCAAAGCCATGTCTGCACACAATGACAACAATAAGGACACAGCTGTCAAACCCTTGTTTGTTGGGTAGAAAATGTGATTTACATATGCGCAGAAATGAGCATATTGCGGACTCAGTGGATTATTTAGAGGGTTCATTTTTAATTAGTAAGAGGTGGCAGTTACCGTTAATAGCCATCAAAAGAGGCAATCACACGACATCATGAGCAATCAATTATATTTAAGTAATGGTTCTTCATGCACAGGAGTTCGCACTTTAACTAGGTTTTTTTTCTTTACTCAGTAGATTATTTCCAGTCTGATTCATTCTGATGTGCAAAGTGGCAGTCACCCTGAAAAACGTCTGTGAGGAGTGATCGCATTACAGTCACGGAATGACATGACATGACCATGTGTGTCCACGCGCGACTGACCGTACCGGGGACGTTGTGGATTATTTCTAGCCATTGTGTTTATTTACATTTCATTTTATTGTTTATTTACATGAATGCCTGTCAAGATCAGCAACGCGAGTAACTTGTTTACAATAGTGCTTCACGTCTTCCAGTGCATGTGGCCTGCATGACATGGACTTGTCTTTGTTTTATTTAAACTGTGGCTTATTTTTTCTAATTGTTCTGTTTATTTCTATCGTGCAAGGTAGTGGCTGACACAAGGAAGCAATTACAATCATATGACGCGACCATTGCGCACACCCGTACGTGCGCGTGCGAGACGTGGCCTTTTTTGTTTTGTTTACTCTGCAGATTATTCCTAGTAGTTTTGTTTATTTCTATTGTACAAGGTGGTTATCAGACTGCTGACATGAAGAAACAAACCAGACTTTCCGTGTTAACCGTGGGCCCGAGCACAACACGGAGTGAATATACAATAGTCGCTGCGGCAAAAACTGTCCTCCAAAAGTTTCTGGGTTAAATTCCTGCGGTCAATGAAAAAGTGCCTAATGTTTCCCACATTTTCTCCTTCCTCTGCTATTGTTTGGACAAGCCACAGTGAGAAGAATGGATGATTCAGACTCAGAATCCAAATCAAACCACAACAAAAACTGCACAACTCCTAACATCCTCCTGCAGCCTCCTCTTAGGTCAGCACACAGCTGCTCTTCCACTTGTCTAAATACAAAAAAAAAAGGGGTGGGAGTGGAGGAAGGAGAAAGGGAAGAGAAAAAAAAAGTCTCTCCGTGACCCGGAAACAATTGCTTGCGACTAATCAGGAATGTGGTCCGTCTGGAGGGCGTGGAGTTGTTTATAGTTTATCTCCAACGGGCCCTGCACCAGACAAGAGGGAGGGGCAGCTTTTTTGGGGAATGACTTTGGCTACGAGTTTGTCCAAATAGAAAAAAACACACGCACACAAAACTAGGATCCAGTCAATCCTGTTGCTGTCTTTAACGGCAACAGAAACTACTATGCATGTTTTGGTTGTTTTTTTGTTTTTTTTACCCCCCAAAAAGAAGTATCAATGCTGGAAATGTATTTGTGGTATAAAAAGTGGATTTGTACAGGTATCTCCAAAAAGAATGTTTAAGTCCAACATGTGTGGTACTTGTCTTTATTCTTCTTGAGAGAAACATACAAAACATTTAAAAGTACATTTGGACTTAAAATACACATGTGTTGGAAATTAGCCGGCGGTTGCAGTGCTGAGCGGATGTCTATGTAAGTGCATACAGTAACTGTCAGCCCCGCCTTGGAGAATCTAACAGTGGGTATGGAAAGGGAGTTTGTAGGATCAAGTTTTTCAAATAAATGAAACTGCTAGAAAATAATTTGTTTTATCTTGAAAAGAAAAACTGAATCATAACCAGTACAATTCAGCCACGAATAGACAAATCTTCATTTTAAATTTATATATTTTAAATTGGCAGAATTTGTTTTTTATTGTACTTTTTTAAAATTAAAACAAATTTTAGGTAGCAGAAAAAAAACATCAGTGACCCACTAATTACTGAATACATTTTGTGATTCAAAATTGTCTTGATGCACTTAAAAGTACTTAAAAAAACATTTCCTACCAACATATTTTGTTCTTTTTTCAATTTTATCGTACAGGTTATCATTTTGTGGTGTATTTCGACATCAGAAAAAGTTGATGTATTTTAACAGGGTTTAGCCTTCAATACCCACTGCAACTAATTAAATTTGCAAAGCGCACCATGAAAAATATATTTAAAATCAATGCTCCGACGGATCACAGACGTCTAAGTGACATCCGACCGGTGAGATATAAGAAGCAGAATTTTAAGAGTCATTTGACCATTTCCCGAGGTTGTAGACTAACTTGTCGAAGAGAAATTGTCCCATGGCTACCAAAATTAAACCACTTTTACTAGAAAGATGAACAACAAAAACACATCGGGATTTTTTTGTCATGGAATGTGGCTAAACGCGGTAGCAAAGTTTGACAACTCAACATAATTAAAACTTGAAGCTCTAACTAGTCAGGCAACATGGCTATGGCAAAAAGACGTGGCACAACCTGTTGATTTTTGTTTTCCTGAGGAGGGGAAAGGGGGCATCTATGTGGGGAGAGGCCACCATTTCTTGCTCTACGCTACCTCTGAGATAGTCAAAAGTTCCCATGCAAAGAAAACCCTGAAATTAACTCATGCCAAACAACCTTAACAGGCCCTGAACCCCACATCTTGCGACACACTAGCGGTACATGATGCCCCACAAGCGCCACACCTACAAGTTTACAATGAATCTTTTAAGCGGATACATTCACAGGGGACAAAATGGCTCAACAGCAGCCGATAATCTTCAATGCACCAAATTGAGCAGTGGTGGGGATTCACCGTAACAGAAGTTCAACAGCTGCTTTAACCAGCAGGTGTCAGCGAAGGATCACTGCAATTACTTCCAACTCCACCCTAAGACTCATAATTCGCAACCAAGAAGCACCAAGGATAAGATACCGGCCATCCCTAATGATCAGGATTTACAAACCACAGGAAGTAGAGTAATACAATCTTTATACACATGTTTTAAAACCAACACATGCAGAAAGAGATTCTTGCATGTGTCTGGATATGGACAAAGTAAGAAATAAAAGACCTTCAATTGCAACTAGTCACTGTGGGGCGGAAACCTCGTATGTCTTACTATCGTCTTTTTCATTTTACATGAACCTTTTTAAAGTGCAGAAAAAAAAAATGAAAATGAACAAATCTATTAATTGAATGCTGGAACTCCCTGAGAAGTGTTGTTAAAAACTCTGCCTTTTATCTCACTCTGTAGGGGCCGTGCGGGTTGACGTTGCCACACCACTGAACGTCTGTTTTATCTTCAAGAGGACTGAAAATAGGTGAAATGCATTTCAGGCAGCTTGTTTTGTTAAAAATGGATAGCTGTAATGCTTCAAGGAAGCTGTCAGCCCCGAAGGTAAATTATGTACAGATTATATAATGGTAGCAGGATAAGGTATAACACCAACATGAACAATGCAGTGTTTGGTAACTTAACATGGCTTTTTTTTTTTTTTGGAATTCTTGAAAGTAGTGATTTTGGACATGAGGATTCCGCCCAGCAGCAAGTAGTAGATTAAGATTTAGTAGTTGAGAAGAAGTGCTGCGCAGCCGAGTTATCAATCTAAATGTTACTTCAGTACAAAAAAAAAAAGGTTTTAAGTGCAGATGACTACATTGTGGCATGTTGTAATACGCATTTAATATTAAGGTTTATTATCTCAACGGGCACATAAATTAACACTGGTCCAGGTGGGCTCAGAGAAGGTCAAGGCGACCAGGAACTCGACCCCAGGAACAGGAACAGGAACTTTAGGAGAACCATTGTGTGTTTGCGCCATGGGGTAAACTTTAGTCTGCCTTTTGTTCCATACCAAAAGATGACCATTTGGGGTAGGGGACTGCTGCACCAAAGTACTTGACTGGAACCTTTTTTTTTTTTTTTTTTTTTAGTATTTTTAATTTTCAGGAACTACTGTATAAGTGCTAAGAATAAAAGTTGTAAGAACTTTAGGTTTACAGCATTTACTGTGTAAACCATATCGGCCAAAGCGACATTTTCTTTCTTAGGTTCTGAACTATAAAGAGCCAATAAATTTGCACTGATCCAGGTGGGACTGTGAGTGCCTACAGAAAACATTACCCCAGAACCAGTAACGTTGGGGCGGGTTTTTTGGACAGTTACAACTATTGGCTGAATTTAGTTCCAGAACTATTGTACACGTGCCAAGGATTTTTAGACAGAACTGCTGTGTCTGCATTATCAGGATCCAGAACAGCATTTTTGTGACACGGTTTTGGGCCCCTACTTTGTCAGAATTTAGTTCCAGGGCCAAAAGACGACCAGTGGGGTAATACTCTCCAGAGGTTCAGGACCCTTTGAGGTTGAATCTGAAGCGACGGATTGGACTCCATTTAGCTCCACGAGTACCAAGATCTAAAAGTTCCTTAATCTTGTGGCTTTTGTGACCCGTTTGCATTCTCCAAAACAGCGTTTTTTGCGTATGGTCAAAGCGACACGGTTTTGTTCGAATTTCAACTAAATTTGCGCAGGTCCAGGAGGGTCTGAGAGGGCCAAGGCTTGCAAGTTATGGCACTGAAGGAGAAAGTTCTCAATCCCAGCATTCCCGGTGAGCGAGTTGCTGTAAAACAGGTTCTGCTCCGGCGGCAGGACGCTGTCTGAGCCCCAGTCCGAGTCCGAGTCGGAGCTGCCGTTCCCCGAGCCCTCGGTAGCGGTGGGCGGGTAGCTGAGCTGCTCCAGCTGCTCTACCAAGTCGCTGAACTGCATGGCCGAGCTGCTCTCGGAGCGCACCGAGCACGCCGGGAAGTTGACCATGGAGCTGGCCTCCGACTGGACGTCGGAGCCCGGCAGGCGCAGCGAGGAGGCCGAGTCTGGAGCGGCAGACATGGACTCGCCCGCAGAACTGAGTCCCAGGTTGTCCAGGGAGCTGCACTCGGAGCGGTTGTTGAGCAAGGAGCTGGTCTCGGAATGACCCACCACGCTATCGGGGAAGGGGTTGACGCTGCTGTTCAGGTCTTCGATACCCACGCTGAAGAGGCTGTTCTTAGCCGACTCGCGTTCATAATCAAACTGCTCCACATTGTCATTGCGCCCGTAAGGGTAGGCCTCCACCCCGCCGCCGTAAAAGGACATTTGCGTGGGATCGTCGTCTATAAACTCCTCAGTGACGCGTAGCGGCGAGAACATTTGTTTGGTACGCAAAAGCTCGGCCTCGAAAGCCTCGGGTGTGAGAACCCCTTTCCTGCCTGACCTCCTCGCAAAAGGCTTACTGGCCTCATTTTTGGACGCCGGCAACTGCGGGGTGCCACCTTCTACACACACAAACGCGGGGCTGAAGTGAGCGGTGGTGGGAGCACCTGGGAAAGAGTAGTGAGTCGGGGGACTGGCGCCGTTGACGACTTCTTCCTTCGGGAGCATGTGAGGCTGCTGCTGCGGTGGCAGCTGTTGAGGGGACGCCGGCGAGGGAGGCACGGCGGGTGAAGGCGCCTGCTGCTGCTGGTGGTGAGCTGGGTGGTCTTTTCGCGGGCTGACACTGGTGATGTGCGGCGAGTGGAAGGACACAGAGGACGAGGGAGGGGAGCACGGCGTCCGGAGACGCTCGTTGAACGAGAAGCTCTGCGACCGCAACACAAGACCGTGATGACAAAAATATACAAGAGCCACTTTTCAACCTTTGATTCCAGCAACTTTTAGTTCTTGCTACCAGATATCAGAAACATTCAGTACTGCAGACGCCTTGGAGCTCCTCAAAGTATCTAGTACTTTGAAGAGCTCCAGCTTTATATTTGTACATACCTGTCAACCCCGGCCGGGCTGTGCTGAATCTTACAAAAATTGTAATTTGCCCGTACATTTCTGTATATAATCTTACACAGTATTTATCGCTCAGCGGGAGAGGTGGGGGAAACGGAACGGATATTTCGATATAGAATCTTACACAGTGTTTATCGCCCCACTATGGGGGTCGGAACTTGGCGGAACTTTGCTCGTGAAAGTCGGCCGAAGTTTGCAGTCGGAATCGCTAACGGACGATCCGGATTAGAGCCGAAATGGGTAAGACGAGATCGGTCTGACAAAAAAAAAAAAAAAAAAAAAAAAAAAATTTTTTCCCCGTCCAAAAATTGATATACGGCGTACACAATTTGAAATGATCAAAAAAATTATAAAATACGGGGAAAACGTACAAGATGACAGGTATGTTTGTAAACAAAGATAATGTAATGAATCTCATGACAGTAGGTGTACCTAGCGTTCTGGCTACAGTGCATATAAAATCAAATTTCAGATGAGAATCAAACTGACTGACCTGTTTTGGCACATCAATGGTAAGGGAGCGAGACGACGTTTGTATTTTACTGTTCCTCCTGCCAAATATCAGACGTATTATAAAGACATTGTGGGATCAAGTGATAACCAACAGAAAAAATCTAATTGGTTCATTTCAAATCAACACACACCTCTGATACGGTGTTCTCTTGGCTCCGTTTTCCCTCACGTATTCCACAAGCTGCTTCTGTGTCCGCCCACTGAAAAGAACAAACTACAATCAATAACGTGAAAAAGTTGTTTGCCTCAGAGTCTAATTACCAAAGTCATTTTTCAAGTTAGGAAGTCATTTTTTAAGACATTCTCAGTCAGCTCGGTAGGTCATCATAATCTGCAAAATTTGAATTGAGGCAACGATGTGTTTGTTGAATTTATTTTCCTTATTTTACGAAAATGTTCAAAAATGACTCGGGCTTCCTACACATACACGCACAACAGTTTAAAAAAAAAAAAAGGGTGCTGAGAGTGGGAAAAAAAAAATATCCAGTCTGCTTTTACCTGTGTTAATTTCAGAAAGGGAGCACAAAAAAAAAAATCCTACCCTTCAACCTCTCTGGAGCATGTAGCTAGCCTAGTTAGCAGCCAACTCGTGACGCCTCACGTCAGTATTGGCGATTTCATTCACAAGCAAACAAGATGGATCGCTGACGACCAAATAGCGTTAACCAGGGACTATAGTCATCTGGTTTAGTTTTGGAGGGTCGTAGCCAAAGGTGGCACACAAATCCAAGCATACCTGTATCGGAAAGACGAGCCTCTGGTGAAAAGTATGGTTTTGGGTTTTGGTTGGGGTTGGTCAAAGAGACGGAAAAAGGAGTGATACTCCACGCAGATCTTCCAGAAGACCTTGCACTGGTCCCTGCTGCCCATCATGAACTCAAGAGTGTCTTGATGTGGGCCCTGGAACCGCAAGAGAGACCACGTCCATCAAATCTGACCTGAGATCAGTCATCTATGAGCTTTCATACGTACGTGAACTTCCGGGTGAAGCTTGATCAGGAAGCGCTTCCTCTTGAAACTCAGCTTGCGAATCTTGGACCAATTGAAGGTGTTTATTTTGGTGTGGCCCTGAAAAACAAACCCGAGCATATTCAGGCAGGAGTTTGGTTGTAACCGAACCACATGAGACAGAGAGAGTGAACAGAAGATCACCTGAAAGACCTGAAGGCCCATGTGAGCCACGGCCAGGTTGATCTTGGTGCCTTCCCGGTCGGCCGCCGGGTGGAAGCGCACTCCATACATCTCCAGCTTGCGAGCAATCTCTAAGATTTGGAAGTCCGATTCGGCGGGGGTCTGGCCACTGAATGGGGTCAACAAACAAAGACTTTTACACACGCTTGCATCTGTCACACGGGACAACAACAGCAAATGGAGTGCTGCAAGGTTCAGACCTTGAGCCACTTTTGTCTTGGACGCTATGCTCACACTATGAACTAAAACGGCCAACTTCCTGTTCAATTTCAGGCATGTGGTCCTTGAGACTTTTTTTGTGCATCGTGTTACGATGGACATGTTTATGCAATATTGTATCAACTGATGAAACTCGTGTCGGGGCCTAACTTTTTCTCATTTTGAAGCCCTGAAACTCACAGAATTGCTGCTTCAAACCAAAATGGGCAACCTGCTGTTCAATTTCAGACATTGATCCTTGATATTTTGCCCCCCCATTCATGACAGACATGTCCATCAATTTTCATGTCACCGGGTAAAAATGGCATCAGGAAGAAACTGTTTTCCTAGTTTCCAGGGGTTGCGAGTGAGTTCTCGGGTGGTGCTCATTTGTTTACATAGTTACCATCCACACCAGAATACAAGTGTTCAGTAAACCTTTGCTGAGTTTTATGTGAAACACAGCCCACTAAAACGATCTGGACGTCCGGGATTTAAGCGCCATTATCAAAAATAAAGCAAAAGAAGTGATTACAAACATGTTAGGAGGACATATTCATCCAATCATCACCGCATTCTAATTTGGGTGATCCGTTAAGCGGTTAAATCTCCTTAGAGCCCTCCCCTGCTGCCCTACTGGCCTTAAGGCTAATAGACCGAGGACAGAGAGGGAGACTGAGGACGATGGGGGATTAGGCTGCTTGTACGTCCACTCTGGCAAGCGAGGGAAGAGATTAGCAAACTAGTGCACAGCGTTGAAAAGAGACTGTTGGAAGAGAATGGTTGGGGGGGGGGAAGCACTCTTTACGAACTAAAAATGCAAGGTCATTGCATAAAAGTAAAAACATCACTTTATGCAATGACCAACAATTATAAAAAAAAAATATATATATATACAGTATATCATGAAATATGAATAAAATATATGTGAGTAAATAAAATACAAAGTATATACACATCATTAGCCTTATTTTGTGTTTAAAGACACCAAATATAGTCCCTCAAATATAATTAAAATATACGAATAAATTGTTCAAATATTGTGTTTAAAATGGCAAATTTGTTCACTCAAAGTAAAACTAAAAAAATAAATACAAACCAAAAATTAATATGTATTTTATAAAATATAAATAAAATTAAAATGTAGGACTTATATTTTAAAATATAAATTCAAAATAAAATAAAAAGACAATTTAAAATAAAAATAATAAATTTTAATACTGGTTATTTTAAATAAAAACAAACATCAAATACAAAGAATCATAAAATGCATTCATCACATAAACCAAATGGTTAACATGTATTTTAAAAGCACAACTAAAAATTAAGACAAAAAAAATTAAAAATCCAGACTTTCGCAGCAAAGTAAAACAAAGTGTAAAACAACATGTAAAAAAAAACACACATAAAAAAACAACTAAACAGCGCCATGAGAGCTCTAAGAGGTCACCAGCAGGAGGCCAAACACTTACAGGTGTCTGCGGTGGAAGTCCACAATGGCCTCCAGGACTTTCTCTTGGTACGGCAGCAGTTTATTGTTCATCAGGAAGTCTCGGTCGGCGGCCGCGTCGTAGTCGCCGATTTCGGCTGGGGATGAAAATCGGGACTATTCCATTTATTGAGTTCGGACAGCGATGCAACTTTTGAAAGGAGGAGGTTAACATGTAAAATATGTCCTGATTTGGTCAGCTCATTAAGGACATGTACAGAACTATTTATCACATTCCTTAAATTCCCACAATAAGATTCCCAGATTAAAAGATTGTCCATATCTACCTCCTCCTCCCACATTTTTCGATGCATTCATATCATTGCAAGTTCAAGCCTCACAATTGACATTTCAACACTTCACTTAATTTCACATTTCAGTTCATCTCAAGGTGGGCAGCATTCCTACAGAAATTGCATTCTCTACTTGCATGACGTATTCAGGGATACTTTAATGATAACCAAATATTTTTTTAACCGTACATTGGACGAGGTGAGAGGCGAGGAGGGCGCCGGTGTTTTCTGTGCAGATCAAACGTCCCTCCATCAAATCCCTTTTCATCTGCAGGGAGAACAAGTACCTACAAAAAAAAAAAAAAAGAAATAATAAAACACAGGTTTAGTGTCAAAATAAGCAGCATCAGGTTGTGTGTACAATGCTAAGTCAAGTCCAGTGGTTGGCTTGTTCAATGTTGTGATTTGTGAGTTTGTAATTTAGGACCTGGTGAACTCCTCCTGTAGCTGACCAGGGTCTGGGGGGAAGAATTTCACAGCCAGTCTAAACAGAGAATTTGCTGGTCCTGAAAAACAAACAAAACATTAGATTACACTGTATCCGGTGTTATTAAATTCATATTAATGTTATTCGAACTTACTTCTGACTTGCTTCACAATGAGTTTGGTGGGCTCCAGCCAAAGCTGAATGGACACAAACAGATAGCTGACTTTTAGATGACCACACGCCTGGATTATACAATTAAACAGGCAAAAGTATAGGAACACATGCCTCCGAGACTTTTAGCTTGCCATTTGAATCAATTATGCTTTTAGCAGTATGAATACTTGACAGTTCTTGTCGTCATCACCAAACAGTCAACTTTCAAGCCTTTGAGATGCTTGTTTGCCTTTGACAGTTTGGTCACAGTGTGTGTGTGCGCGCGTGTTGACATAGATCTACGCACCCAGTTCAACTGCATGTTCTGAAACTCCAGCCCAAAGTAATCACTCTCGATGAGGTTGCCTCGCAGAAACACCTCAGAGAGAAGATCCTGCCCGAAAGCTCTTGGCTGAAAGAACAAGGAAAAAATAAAAATAAAACAAATATTTGTACTATAATCTCATCCCTGTGTCAACAGCACAATAACAAACCTTCAACATGTCTGTCTGATAAAGTAGAGTTTGCGTAACAAGCACTCGTCCAAAATCAACAACGGTTTCAATGGAAGAAGAACTTCAGAATGGCCTTAACCAGACCTAAACCCAATAAAACGTGCTGGGTGACTTGAAGCGATGCGGCGCACAAGAGATACCTCGCACGCTTCTGTAATGAAGTCAACGTAGACTTCATGAGAACACACATGACCGTGTCGGTGGATGTATGATTTGGTGCCGAGCCTGTACAGAGGTCTGAACTCTTGATTGAAGTTGAAAGTGTCTCTGGATCTTCTCCAAACCGTGCTGCCAATTTAAGGGCAGGGAGATCGTGTGGCTAGAGGATTATGTAAAATATCTGGCATGTGATATGACAAGCCAGCGAAATTCTGAATAGCTCACTCACAGACATGTTTTTGACCAATTCATTTACTTGGTTGTGCAATTTCACACTAGATGGGTGGGCAAGCACTCCGGGGACTTAAGTATTTGTTTTGCAGAAATTAAACAGTCCCAAATATATCCCAACAAGAAAATAAATCATTTACAAATCGACAATTGTAAATGTTCCATGCGTCCGCTCCTATCATTTGATTTCCCCCCAGTAAGATAAGTAAATAACGGCAAACGGTTGCACGTTCCCATCGATGCGAGCAGGAAGCGTGCCCAAGTGCGGCTCCTGGCAGGCTTCTTCTGGGTTTATTTTCTCTGGGCCAACTAACTAATTACTACGTACTCAGCACACACGTCACTTGAGGTTTGGACATGTAGCATGCAAAATTATAGCCTCAACATCTGGTTGTAATGTAAAATTGTACTTAAAAAAAAAGGGGGGGGGGGGGGGGGGTTTAAAAGGAACTGGCCCACAATGTTAAAAGTAGTGCAAGTCAACTTGAGATGGAGTGTACCTCACCCATTACAATTAAAAAAAAAAAAAAAAATACAAATGATTACAGCTGACAACAGCTAATAAAGTGTTGTAAAACTGATTTTTCCATGAGTCTACAGTGTCTCATTTCAGTCGGTCCCAAACCAAAGAATAAAATCTGCTATGACATATTTTCCACAAATCGTCTTTGACTCAACTCACAATCCAGACGCTGCAATCCGAGGAACATTCAGAGGTGTTTTGTCTCACGTTACAACATTCTACAAAGTTCACGGAATGACTATGTCGTGTAATCCAGTATCCACCAATGTCTGGCCTGTTTTCATAAACCCAAAGTTGGATTCACCGTGAAAGGTACAGACATGCAATTGGTGTACAAAGCCGAAACAAGAATTTCCAGACACCGTCTATGTGTAAGTGGATTCCGCCTTCAATCGTCATCCCTCATCATGTCGCGGTTCAAAAACACATTCATAAATAATAAGCACATTCATTCACGAGTTGCCAATGGCCACAACTTCCGCCCAGTAATCCAAAACGTGGAATGGCTAATGGTTAGCCACTTAACTCGTTTAGTATCAGACATTTTCAGACCCTCTTTTACCCTAACATTTGAAAAAAAAAACTGCAAAAAATATATACACAATTCATGGGATTGAACGCCTGGCCTGTGAAAAGACATAAATATGTCTTTGGTATTGAATGAGTTAAAAGCTTAAAAGCCAGCGCAATCCTGGAGCGACACAGCCAACTCTACAAATCACCCTCCTTATAAAGCAACCGAGCCACCCACCCATTGATAAAAACAAATAAAACACAAAATGAGGTCCCAAATCTCATGCTCATGTTAAACACAAAGGTATAAAAATGGGTTTTAAGAATGGCAGCCAAAGGGCTTGTCTCATGTGCACCGACAGGTCATTTCATATTATAGGACCAGCGACAGAAAAAGACCCGTCCACTCTGAGTTTGTGGATTCAACTTCCTTATTTCTAGGAGCAGCTGGTCAGATTACCTGAGGCAACAGGCAGGAGTGCCGGGTTGGAGCAGCTCAGAGAGGTAAGGTGGGGGTGAAACCATTTTGAGATTTGAAAACAATGGCAGAATCTTAAAATTAATTCTAAAAGTGTACAGGTAGCCAGCGGAGGGAGGCCAGAACGGGAGATATGTGCTCCCTCTTACGTGTTCCAGTTAAGATTTGAGCAGCAGCATTTTGAACCAACTTGAGACACCTGAGAGAGAACCCTGAGAGAGAACTGCCTGACTCGGGATGCAGCGTTGCCGTGTGAAAACAGTTCGGGGCAATATCTTGCCAATACCTTTCTAGGTTCAGTGTAAAAGGCACGACGAGTACATCAACATCAACAATCTAAGCCGAAATGCGAATGAGTGTGTGCGCTACGACCTAAAAAGCACATCTGGCATTTGTAATTTCACACAAATCCACGACGCATTGACGTGTCAGTAAGCGGCATGTCTCAGAAGTCGAGCGCTAAGGCGGGTTAGCGGGTCACGCAATCACGTTCAGAGAAAGTGGTGGCCGCGGATTAGGACAAAGCAGCTGTTCAGCCTGGAGATGACATGTCTAGATGGCGTCGTCAATTCCATCGACGACCCAACGGACTAGTCAAGTACTTACTGCACATACCCAGTTGCCGTTAGCCGGCTAAAACGACCACAGTGCACATTTATTTTCCATCCGCAGGTGTTGAGGACACGTGTGAGAATACGCAGTAATCTGGATCAAATGCTAGTCTACTCAGTGCACCTGGGTAACCTGGATCAGGTCCAGCCTTAGCGAGCTCCATCTTCGACACCGTTTGCACAATCTAATGAGATTTAAAGCAGTAATGCTTGACATAGAAAATACATATTAAAACAAGAAGATAGGAGCTGGGAATAAAACTAAAAAACTAAATCATGAAAAACATATATATCCATCTATCCATTATCTGTGCCGCTTATACTTTATTAATAAAATTTTAATTTCTTTAGGTACGTGTTAGATGTCACAATCTCAATATTCAATACTATTCAATATAAAAATTTTTTTTTTAAAAATACAGTCTTCACTGTTCCTTGGTCTGCCTTCAACACATTAAATAAAAACAGCAGTAGCATATGATAACATTAAACTCGTTGCATAATCCACAACATTGCCGTAACTCTCTCCCCGTGGTTAAAATTCCTGACCCAAACTTCGCTTCCGTCCCCCTGCCGCCGCCGCACCCCCCCCCCCCCCCCCCCCCCCCCCGCCGACCAGCTCAAACTTTGCACTGCCTCCTCCTCTTTCTTGTACACGTCTTGTGGTTACCAACCTTGCTATTTATGTGCTTGTTTGCCTAAAAGCAGAGCCCGTCCACATCTAATGAATGCAGCGCCGTCTGTACGCGGCGAGGCTCCGCATGCGAGTGAAGGCCCAGCGGAGGGGCAAGGCTGTGCGCCGCATCAAAGGAGCCTGTGTTTCAGCAACCACAAGGCCAGGCTTTCTCTCCCGCGCCGTTGGCGGGAGGGGCCTCAGCGCAAGAACCCCCATGCAAGCAAATGTCATCTAAAAGATAAAATTTTAAAATGCAGATAATGAAATAATTGGTAAAACAGCTGATGCCAGTGATTCTCAACCACACCACGCTTCTTTGAGTAGTACGAAAAAAAACCCCATTACTGTTTCACTTGACTAAAAATGGAGTTACGTTACACATATTAATCAGAAATATTTTTCTCTAAGTCCCTCCCACCATGTACTGTTATACAAATATACACTCTAGGACACTATTTGCAGACATATGCTCCGTTCTATAGTCTTTTGAAATAATTATAAAATGGCTACATCATTTTTGAGCAGCATTTTACGCCACTTTTTCAACTCTGAGGTCTGAAATGTCCCACTTCCCATATTTCTGGAACGTGAACCAACCAACCACAGTACGATGCTCGACTGTCAGCATTCGTGCACCAGGCAAGGCCGTACTGCTTTTAGTGCGGCGGCGAACGCGTCAGTTCACATGGACCTCCAGCCAGAGTACGACCAAATGATGTGCGAGTGGGGGCGGTCCTTTGAAAGGCCACAACCATTTCAAACATCCAACACTGCAATTTGGTATCTATTCTTGTACACAGTGCACAGGAAAAGGGCACAATCCTGGAATTAAAAAGGAAGAAAAAAAAGCTACAGCTGCTCCTCAGACCAAGCACTAAACATTTGGAACAAGTTCTGCTGGAAGTAAAGCATACATTAGACCGGCCCACGATGCCTCGCACTGAATGAAGAGAGACACTCAGAAGCCATCTTGTTTCTTGGCAGATTACAGCCTGCCGGACAGGGTCACAGCCACACATACATTATGCTTTCCTAAACATTTGTCTGCTCGCTATGTCGAAAGGTACTAAGTGTCTAATGCTAGGTTCAGACCCAACACAAAATATCGCGTCCCCTCCCGCATGTCTCGCGTGCTTTTGTTCACAGGGGGAACTGCACGGGGGTTGCTTCATTACTTTGGCTGATGAATGCTATCTTGGTTGGCAGTTCAACAGCTGTAAACAAGTCAATACACTCGCCAGATAGCCAACTTCTTTGCTCCCCATTTCCAAGCCTGCTCCGTTTTGGCTCTGTCCCTGACGGTATTGGAAGCTAGCCGTGTTGTATACCTCTCTGTCCTCACAGACCGCAATGATATTGTCCTCCATTGTTTATTTCATCACACGGTCTGTTTGTGCTTTACTGCTGCTGCATGTGACGTTGTAAATGCGCCCACGAAGCCACATTAAGTTCACATTAGCATACCCGAGCGAAGAGCAACATTTTTGCTTCAACCGCTTCACACGTAACCACGCCTGACCATGCGAACTGCATTGAAACGTGCCGCCAGAAATGCGCAATTAGCGTTCGGTTTGACCACAGCATAAAGCGTGAGTTGTTAGCAAGAGGCCGTGAGCAGAGTGAGAAGTTAAACACCCGACACTCAAAGCCCAGACCACAGGGTGTCGAAAGCAATTTGCCGCTGTCCCACAACATCGTGAAAGCACACTACAGACACGCCGATGGTACTGTTTATCGTATTCTGCCTGACAGGCAGAGCCAAATATATACGTGCTTTACCTTTACCATTACAACAATTTGTCGCAAAGGTGGTTTGAAAAGGCCTTAGAACAGAATACCCTGACTAGCCACGACAGCCATAGCCGAAAATCGCACCTCCAACTGCGTGTCATACGACGGCTTTTTCCAGCGACCGTCATCTAACATGAGTGAGCAAAACTGTGGCAACCACTAATGTTGTTCAATTTCATAGAGCGGACCAGAGGAGAGGTAGAAACAGGGCTGGTAACCCTAAAATTGCGCACTCTCCACGATCATTAGTCCTATAACAGCTGCATAAAAGCCCACTACGCACGTGGCAAACACCACGCTTTAGCAAGGTTTGTCTAAATAAGCATGGCCGAATAAATGCCGGCTCCACCATTACATCAATTTCTCAGGAAGACTTAGATAGTGTATAGTGGCTTGTAAAGCAAAACAAGCTCGTTTTTACACTACCTAATTGAATCTGTCCTACACGTAATGCTGGATTTGGACCACTCCTGATTTTGGCCTGTTTTACTGCCACTTCTCTTCTCCAAATTTCCATCTTAACTGACTTTTTTCACAGCTCGCTGTACTGTGTACAACATAACCATCCAATTAATATTAATATTAGAGGTGGAATGCCACACGTTGTTAAAAGGGATAGCACGACGCCAGAGTGTCAAGTTTAACACCCCACTTACAGCCAACGCCCCCTTTGTGTCGAAAGCATTCGTTTCTGACATCGACACGCATCTAGTTAACAGAACAACATCTGTGCAAACATTCCACTGTATTGAAGGCTCAGGCAAATGAATGGTGGCGCTACCGTTACACCTCCGAAGCCCCGATGTCAGGAATGCAGTTTAAAAGAGGCTACAGAACTGCCGTTTCAAACGTGCTGACCATGTTATCTTGTGTACTTGTCAAATGATAATATCCTTTTATTTGCACAAGTCAGAGAAATGCACTTGGGATAACAAATGTGTTTTTTTTGCATATGGACACCGATGTTTTCTTACACAGGAAATGGAAAAATATACCTTTTTCAATATATAGAAGAACATGAGGGTCAAGTTTAAGCCAGTTTAAATTCATCAAGTCTTCAAAAAAATAAAAAATAAAATGCTTCAACTCTGCGTGGACCCACATCTAAACTAATTAAAATTGACTATTAGTTACAGAATTTGAGACAACATATGGCGCCTTGGATTATAAAATGTCCATCTCAGCAGTGTACCACAGAAACTGGCGAGGCTACTTGAGGATTTATTAGCGCGCAGTATTTAATTACACAACATCATCAGGGAGTCTTGAATGCTTCTTTCACACCAGTGATTTAACACCGGCCTGACTTAAAAAGACAGGAAAGAGGCTCGTTTCTATTGGCTTCCTTATTGCTTCCTATGTGAATGACTACTGCAAGCAAGTTGGCAGGCCGATAGCGGGCCAACAGGAAAGCACATCAATGGCGACTTCATTGTAAAGTCATTTTTATCAAAACAGGACAAAGATCTTTCAATTTGGGCATTGGAATTTCATGTTAATTATTTGAATGTAATAAGTAACGGTAAACAGACACTCTGACCAGAATAAATATCCTCTTTCACACATATCCTGTGAAACGTCCATCTCAGAGTCATAACAGAAGACAGCATTTTTCTGCCTGTGCCTTTTGCACAGAATCCAGCAATGCAACTGGGTGTGTTCTCACGTAGCAAAAAGGCCCTACAAATCCATTGTTACTCTGTGAAAGGGATGAACATGAAGGTGACATTTTCTTTACGGGGAAGTCAACCCAAAAAGTTGTTGTTTTTGAGTTGTCCAATTTTACCCAAATTAACCTTTTGATAGCTTAATAAATGTAACTTATACTCCAAATAAAAATAATTAGCTTTGACCTTGAACCAGAAATGACAAAAAACTCATTTTACTCAATTCACAAAACTCTTCATTTTAATTTCGCGGGCTTCAGGGCTTTAACTCTTCATTTTAATTTCATTTCAATGTTCATTTATTAATATTCGTGTTTACATACAGAACATGTTCTGATTTTTTTTTTAAAACTTAACATTACGAGTAAAGAAAAAAAAATACCTGTATCACAAAAGCTTGTAGGGTAAAAAAAGGATTTTATTATAGGGCCCTATCGCCTTGCCCTAGCTACACGTGTCTCAAAAGGTGAGTGGACATTGTGTTGTAAACATGACTCAGCAGTGATCATGTTAGAGCTAATCATTATCCTGCAAAAAATCAATTTGGGTTTACAGACACTTAAAATCATCACCAGATTGCGACAACAACACACCCAATCATTATCCAATCAAAAGAGCCGATGTCCTCTGCAAAGACAATACCTCAAACTTAGAGGAAAACGACTCCAACTTTAACAGCGTGGAGGTGGGAAATAAAGACGGCATAAGATGGAGGGGAAGGGATTTCCGCGGCAAAGCCACATTGCAGCTGTCACCAACACACAAACATGGCCCTGCTGTGCACGACTAACAGCAGACTTATCCCAGCGTGCGAGGAAGGAGGAAGAAACACTCACGTCTAAATCGAAGAACTCCTGGGACTCGTCCAGACCCTGAACACGGACCTGAAGCCCGCGACCGGGACCCTTGGCGGCGGGGGTGCCACCGACCACCACCACGTTGGTGCTGAGGCTCTGGCCTGGCTCCAATGTGCTGATGCCTGCGTTGAACTGGGCACCCAGTCTCGTGCCCGGGGTCTGCAGGACCCGGTAGGACCCCTCGATTTCCCCCATGACTGCGTCCAAGCGAGCAGCTCCTTTGAGAAAAGAATGAAAACAAGAGTCTCTATATGAGAAATGACTGTGACAGAGATGTCGGTAGGCATGTCGCGATAACTATCGATTTATCATTCAATGATTAAAATGGACACACATTTTTTCCCCAGACTCTATAAATAGTCATTTATATAGGTGCTTGTTGACATATGTGATCACCATCATTCGTGCTAACCTGAACCACTGTGGGATTCGGCACTCACACGCACACATACACACGAAATGTGGAATGGCGATTGAAAAACGGTTCGGTTTGACTGTTCCGGTTCAGGTTCGCATGTGTCCCGTCGGTGCACGGGCACATGCAACTCTTTTTTTTTCTTATGAATGAATGAGGCACAGCTGTGTACAGTAGCGCTAATGCTAGCTGGCGCAACCATACGCATCGACTAATAGCTATCCTCTTCTGTGCTTTTTTTGGACTATTTCATTGCTTGTTTATGCATTATTGATTCTACGCTAAAAGGCTTAAAGGGGAAATCAACCAAAACACTTTTTTTTTCAAGAATATGTTCCCAGCAGGCCCACTAGTTGAAACACGGCATTCTGATTAATATTGCGGGTTGTGGAATATGAGTTAAGTAGCAAAATCCATCTGTTTTTTTAGCCTGACCTTTTCCTGAAACTGAGCTGTGATTGGTTGTTACCTGAGCCCCGAGTAGTTGTGATGTCATTTTCAAGTCGACAAAAATGACAAAATGGCCGCCCCCAGAGATGGCTAAAAACGAGTGGATTAACTCTTGTTCCACAAACGCAATATTTATCAGAATGCCTAGTTTCAACTACTGGGCTTGCATAGAACATATTCTTGAAAAAAAATATGTTTGGGTTAACTTTCCTCTTTAAAGAGGCTTAACGTGTGTATGTGTATAGTCAATGCTGGACAATAGATACGCATTCGACAAAATGAGGAAGACACAAAGAAAAAAAAAGGCCACAATGCACTACAGAAATTTGCAAGGGGTCGGCCAGAAGCAGCAAACAAGGGGTACACAGGCATGTTATCCGACAAGTTTTATAAAAAGTGAACTTAGGCAAGTTTTGTCATGCACAAGACCAGGCAGACAGGCGCGCGTGTGCCGTGAACATTTTAGGGACAAGGAGTGGTTTACTGTTCAAGGTGGGATACAATACAATACAATTCTATTTATATAGCGCATTTCACAACAGCTACAGTTGTAACAAAGCACTTTACAGACAACAACAAAATAGCAGTAATACAACAAGTGAAAGCAATAAATTAACACAAAATACTATAGACACCAGAAAACTGTCAATCTCACATCGAATCAAAAGCCAAAGAATAGAAATGTGTCTTCAAACGGGTTTTAAAAATGGACAGAGAGGAGTGACGTTAAAGGCAAACGCCGTGCCCAGTATTTTGAGCAAACCAGAGGCGTGGGACCTGACCTGCCCTAGGGAGGATCTGTGATTCCTCTCAAACCTTCACCATCCCTGGCAGCGATTGCGGGGCGTTATGTACGAAATGCGAGTGGAGTCCGAGCTCGGAAACACTGAGACACTGGACAAAAGTAGCAATCTTTTGATCATGGGCACAAGGCACCACATATTAATTGGAGTATTGCCCATGTGGGTGTAGCTTGTGAACGAGTACCATGTCGCTGCACCTCCTGATCCACTCATTCTCCAAAGAGTATTTTGTGCCATCTAAAGACCATCAGGAGCATGTTTCACATCTAAAGTGAAATATCACTCGTTAAGACTTAGTTCATAGTATTGGCCAGAAACGATATGGCTTCTGACTTTCCGGATTAACGCTAGATACATTCCAATCGGCGTAGAGGTGTCGGTATGTTACGTGCTGTATGTCATTGTGCAGCGCAGTCTAGTCCAGCGTTTACACATGACGGTTATCCGGGGATGTGTTCAATGTACATAGCGGCCAGCTATATTGTTTTTAAATTGTTTTTAAAGTTATTAAATGTACATGTTATCAAATTAATTAGAGACAAAATATTAACTTTTTACTGCTGCAAGCGGGCCGGGTACATAATGTTGTAAGGTGAGTTTTGGGGGTATATTTTGGGTTTAAACTATCAATATAGACTATTCTAAACATAATTTTTGCTAGGTGTGTCAGGGTTTGGTGTCAAAACCCTGAGAAAAGTCAAAGTTGACAGTGTTTATGTGACATATGGTTTTGGTATTCAGGCTGTGCGGCTCACCATCAGTATGTCATCCATATTACAGTTGCATTCACAATGAATCAATTCTATACTGTAAATCGCATGCATTTTAACATTTGCGAGCACACAACGGGTGAATTTATATAGTCC
This sequence comes from Filicampus tigris, assembly GCF_054856515.1. Taxonomy (NCBI): domain Eukaryota; kingdom Metazoa; phylum Chordata; class Actinopteri; order Syngnathiformes; family Syngnathidae; genus Filicampus; species Filicampus tigris. Next base: position 17,009,335 of record NC_141228.1, read on the forward strand.
AACATAACTCAAATTACACCATTATTTAAAATATGGCCTTCTAAATTGGTTGAATTTCTTAAATTTGAGACAAGCAAGCGAACACAAAAGATCAAACTCCCCCTGAAGGTTAGAAATAAACAAATATTGGATTTTAAAAGCGCTTTAGTGCGTCACAGTCCGAATGATCATTATTTAAAAGACGAGTCAAACGAGTTAAATGTCATATTCGAACGGGGAAAAAAAAGTTTAACGTGGCGTCATTGTTTTTTTCGGCTCCAAAAGTAAGATCGAGCTCACGAGTTTTAACTAACTTTGACGATGACATAAATGTGTCGCAGCACAAAAGAAAAACGATAATTACTTTGTTTTTAAGAAAAAGACACTTACCTTACGGGCTGGTGTCGAAAGAAGACTGTTAAAAGTTTGGGATCTTAACGAAAAGACTACTAGTCCCGTCCATGGCCCCGGCCCGTCGTCCAAAGTAAGTGCGCACCGGACGCCACTTTCTGATTGGCTGCGGCGCGCCAACTCGGTTTCTTATTGGCGGAGATGTGGCGTCTGGATTGCTAGCCCAGTTTGACCGCCTCCCTCCTCATTTTCGGCCCAAATTAGCCGTGATGGACGGGAGGGATTAACGCTTCCAAATAATGTCGGTAAATTCTGGGGAAAAAAATAAAGCTTCCTTTTTGGGGGACTAGAGTTTTATGCCTCCAAACAACCTCGGGACGTATCATATCGTTACGTTAATCTTGCCCCCAGTCGCGGTGTCTTCAACTGGGTTAAAGTTCGCGGTGACATGCAAACAGGTTTTACGACAAATTTAGACACGTTTCTCCGAAGAGGTCATGTGGCAAGTAAACGACGATATTCGTCATTTAAAGCAAATTAGAAGCAAAGTCAATAGTTCAGTTAGCTGTGTTACAGATACTTAAAAAAAATTCTAAACGCGAGTCAAAAGGCATAGAAATGGTACCTGTGGCAAGCAGCGCCCCCAAGTGCAGCGGAACCGTCAGTGCTCTGTGACAACTGACTGCTGTTGGTAGCCTCATGTTAATTAAAAAATATAGATGATTAATTTTATCATCTATTTATTCTCTAAATGCCTAAATTGCTCGTTAAGATGCATACATAACGTCCTCAAAATCCTTATTCTTAATAAAATCTACTTGTATTTGTAATCAACATTCAAAACATAAAAAAAGAAAAAAAAAACAAAAAAAGCATTTCTTCATCATTTTTAAGTAATCACACGGGGGAGAGAGTTATTTTTGTTGTACTGTATTTCAATGTAAAAACAATGGGGCAACTCAAGTTTTTTATATTACTGTATTGTTGTTTATATAAAAAATGTTTAGTTTTATAGAGTATTTGCATGTCACTGATAGTGTGGTGGTACACACGCCTGAGTTGTGTGCGGGCAGCGTGGGGTCGATTCCCGCTCAGTGTGTGCCCTGTGACTGGCTGGCGACCAGTTCAGTGTGTGCCCTGTGACTGGCTGGCGACCAGTTCGGGGTGTAGTCTGCCTTTGCCCGTTGACGGCTGGGATAGGCTCCAGCACCTCCCTGCGACTCTGTATAGGATGAGTGGTTTGGAAGATGACAGAGTATTTGCTTATTTTTAGTTTATGTGACAAATGTAATTATTGTTGGATAATTAATTAAATGCTATACTATATTTTAAGTTATATTTTAAGTGTGCCTGTTCATCTGTGAGGTAATGATAGCCATAGAACAGCAATTGGCACTTACTGCAGTTCAGTCAGTTTGTGATGTCAGCGATGTCAGCCACCATCTCCGTTCGCCCTGTGGTTGTTTTTCTGCCTCAAATTCATCCAAGCCTATCTTTATATGGAGCTGGCTTTTGTGAGCTAGGAACAGAAAAGGCCCTCCCCAAACTGTTCCCATTAAAGCTGGAAGTATATGATTGTCTTTGAATTAAGATAAGATAAGACAACAAAAGGCTCTGATTGATTGAGTGATTGATTGGTGTCAGTGTCTCATGACTTTTGTTCAGACACTATTGATTGATGAAAAGAGAATCATAATGTCATCCATGTTACAATGCTGCATCAGGCTGTATTGGGAATCAGGGTATCATTCCCTGCTCCCTAATCACTACATAGGGATTGTTTTTATAGTGGACTTTAAAGTTTATTTTAAAAAGTCCACTAAAAATTCCAAATCACTATAGAGTGGTGCCCTGAGATAAGAATGTCATTCACTCCATGGCTCTGCTCATAACTCAAGTAACCTTTCCCCTTTGAAATTAACAGAAGTGTCATTAATCCGTTCCAGACGCCCTCAAAAAACAAAAAGGAAACTAGCACTATACAATACGATATAGTACTTTATAAAAGCATATGGCAGTGACATAATTAAATACAATGTAAAGAATTAAACCGTTTGTGCATCATGAGTACATCATAACGGCAATATAATACAGTCATGGTGACACAAACTAAGAAAAGTTGCACAGCTACTATAAGTAAGCCGAAGAAATATTAGTTGATTTTGTCAGAGGATATAGGTGTTCTATATCCTCTGACAAAAACGAGTGTCAAACTCAAGGCCTGAGGGCCAAATCTGGCCCACTACATCATTTTTTATGGCCCGCAAAAGCAAATTGTGTGCATCGACCTCATGTTTCTTGCCAAAACACCAAAATTGCAATTGGCTCTGCTTTCAAAACAAGTTGTTTATCAATTCGGTGAGTACTGTATATGTAATATGAGGCAATCATAACATAATAATTTGGTTCACGTTCAAAACGACCCTCTGAAGGAAACCATATCGACGATGTGGCCGGTGACAAAAATTAGTTTGACATCCCTGAATAGTATGTTGGTGCGTACAGTGGAACGTACACGGGTACTCGGGTGGATGCCCGGGCCCCCCTTGGCCCCACTCTTTGAACACCGCTGGTTGGCTCACTCGTATCTCAAGGCATCACAGTAATCATTTGTAGGATTACTTTTTTCTTTTACTTGAGTCTTTTTATTTTAAAGTAACAGTAGGCCTGAGTCCATTTTTTGGCTACTCAACTCACATCCATGTTTTTCAATAATTTTGGGGCGTTAAAAGAAAAATAATTTTCTTTTCCAATACTTTTATAATGTGGATAAATTATACGATGATTTTCACTATTCGCGGGCCGGTCCTGTTCCTGTCTCCCGCATTTACAGGGGTCCACTGTAATTCGAGTGGGCGAAATCGTAGTTAAAGAGTACGTGGTGCTCCGGGCGTGTAATCGGACTCCGGCGTGACGTCAGTGGCCAACGATTGGTGGGCGTCGCTCGTATATATGCGTCACGCGTCACTCCCACCTCCTCGCCAGTGGAATTTCATCTCTGCTTCTGCACCTTTTGGGCAGACGAGAACACACAAAAAAGAAGTAAGTCGTCGCCTTTTCACCGTTTGTCACGTTTTGCACGTCGTTGACAACCGATGCGTTGGTGCAAACGTGGGGTCGGGTGGCTCGCGTGAACGCGGCGGGATGGGACTTGTTACCAGGCCGGGTTTCGTCGCCGAACCTCCGTCTCGCTTTTTTTTGGACATCGGCGTGTGTTCTGGCCTGGAGTCGGTGTCATCACGCTTCCTCCGCCTCCTCGGTTTGCAACTGTGCCTACGTGGACGTAGCCAGCTAGCAATTGTAGTCGTGGAAGCTAATGCTAAGTTAGTCCAACTTGGTACTTTTTAACAACCATGTCGACAAAATGGCTCACCGAACACACGTCAACGACAGTAACTGAGACTAAAAGATTTAGTAACGATTTTGAATATTTTTTATCCACCGTTTACTTCGCTGTCAGTTGAATGCTTTATTTACGGGGTAGCTCGGGAAGTTGTGTCGCAACGCTCGCTAGGACTTTGCAGAAAAAAAAATGCTAGGAGTTAGCCGATTAGCCTTAGCCCTCGCGGCTACGTGTCACTCTCTTCTCGCCCTTCGAGCAAAGTTTGTAGCCGAATGGGAGGATAATACGGACACGAAACGGCCGTATAGTCACAATAACACCCGTTTTATGTCTGCAATGTTGCTTTTCAGTCTGACACCTAATGTCATTTAGAGGAGTTGTCTTTTTTTCGTCTTGATTTTGTGTCGTTTCGAAGCTGTCAGTCAGTGGACATGCGCGCACGCGTGCATCTATTTAAATCCCTAATCTGGGATTTGCATTTATCTTTTTAAAGTGTTTGTATCGTCAATGCAAAGTGATACATTCAAATTGAGCCAGCTAGAGTAGAGGTGTTCAAAACTTAATACTCAAACCCGTTTCTTCAAAGTGAAATTCAAATATAAACATTTTCTCTGCAATATGTTCTCTGTGCCACCACAGTTTTTTAACACCGTATTCTGATTAATATTACGTTAGCGGAATAAGAATTGAACAGATGAATCCACCTATTTTCAGACATCCACGGAGTCTGACATTTTATGCAGTGCTGCGCCCTGCTGTCAACTAAAATTGATGTCTAAGTGCTCTCGGTTTACACTGCGAATGTCCCAGCTCACCTGTTTTTGTGTTTGGTCACCTTTATATTCTCTGGCAATTTTGCACATAGGGAACATTTTTTTCACTTTGATGCTGTTTCAAACAAGCACGTAACTACTTTAAAGAACAGCAGTTCAATGCTAACACAATATTCCATAGATGGGCTAGTGCATAGTATACATGACCCGCTGTCATATTCTGACGGTATGATAACCATGATATTGCATACTGCATCATGGTATTGCGATTGCATTTTTAAAATGTTTTATTTTGAGTTTTTGAACAAAATCCAATACAGTATAACTGCTGAGGAGTCGTAATGTCTCATCTGTCTCTATTTATATATGAATGCCTGTATTATACTGCCGCCAGGTGGCCAAAGTGCACACACCACTGAATTGAAGAAAAATGTGACAAAAAGTTTTAATTCTTTACATTCCGTTTAGTCATCTCATTTTGTTTTTTGTAAACTAAAGTATTAATCGTGTTTTTTCCTCATTAAAATGCAAAATGGAATAATTTTCAAATTTCATTCCCATTCATTTCAAAGGGGAAATATAATTTGAGATACATTTGTATCTCAAATGTAGAGTGCCATCTTGAGTTTTAAGCATGGTCACGGAAGAAATTACCCTGGGACTGCTCCTGGAATCTTCCACTGTGCTACTATTTACCGTCAAACCAGACAGCTTTTGGCTGCTGCCTGACTTTTCTGCTAAGATGTCACTTCAGAAGGAGCACATTGTGTGCCATCCAGGCACGTACAAAAAGCGCACAAAAATACACAAATCGATATGAATAGGTTCATTTTTCAAGATGACAGTTTATGTTCGAAAGAAAAACTGGTGAGCTGGAGAGTTTGTGAATGGGTGAGGTCTTACTGCATACTTTGAATATTGTGATTTGTCAAGAAATAACTTTATTCTCATAATGTTATATTCTGTGAACATTCAGACAATGCTAATCTCCACATTTCTTTTTGCGCCCCAAGGCAAAAGCTGGCAGGCTGACGGGAATTTGCATCTTTACAGGACGGATTATCTGGTAACTGACCATTTAGCTGGTGAGTCCATGCGCTTATTTTTCTTTCAGCAATTATGTGAGAGTTGAATTTTGCCGCTTACTGTTTTGTTTACCATCAAAACACCGCTGCCAGGTGTCAACATTTTTAACGATAACATCCAAGGCTTTGAAATAAACCTTGTAATTTTCATGTGCAATTCAAGCCTCTTGCATTTACAATCTGCTGCACACCGTTAGCCTGATCCCACAACAGCCACCTTGACACGCTCTTTCGTCTGATGCCCACATCACTCATCAGGCCAGGCCCACCTTTTAAACGCATACATAGTTGATTGTGAGGACGCAACTCTAATAATTAATACCTGCATCTCACGTGCTAGTGTGTCATAATGCAAAATCAATTTTTATCAAATAAAGTGATGGGATAATCAGTAGACTATTCAATACTACAAATATTTGATAGCTGCACCCCTATGAGTCCTATAATTAATGCGATTGCTTCCCCTTGCGGGTTATTCATGATAACCACCAATTTGCACAATGGAAATAAGCAGAAGGAGTTAAAGTCCACGTTGCTAATGTAAACATCCGCACATGCAGCGTGCGTGTCATAATAAATGAGATTGCTGTCCATACCGGTTGTTCATGATAACCGCCACCTTGTCCAATAGAAATAAACAACACACACTTGATTTCTTAAGCAATCAAGTCAAGAAAAAGTCTATAGTCATGCCTGTGTAGAATGTGCTAATCTTATAATCAATGTAACGCCTCCTCTCAGCAGATATTAGTAGTGATAACCACCACCTTTCACAATCGAAATAAGCAGAAAGGCGAGTGCGACCGGTGTGTAGGCAAACACGGCGTTGATATGTCATAAACGGGATGCAACCATCCCACCGATGACATTTAGTTACGGCAGATTAGATAATGGAGGAAAATCCCAAAGTCCAGTCACGATAATCCTGTTTTGCAACGCTTTACACGTGCACCATGACACAACTTTCCGCCTATGACGCTAACATCAGAGCCTGCATGCTGCCGGTGAGTAAGAGGAATAGAAGTGTGAACATTAACACCGGGCACTCACTCCTCCCGCTCTGTTGCGTTGAAAGCAATTGCCACCATCCAACTCTTGTCGTTGGATTCTGCCTAAAAGCCACAAATGGATAAATGCCAGCATTTGTTACGGAAAGTTAGCAGTCTCTCTTTGTGGAAGAGGCCAAACGTTTCACCCTCAGTTTAGATTTACAGTACCCTTATTTATTTGTGCAGACCATGTGCTTACTTCTTATCTGCCCTATTTAGGTTATCTTAAATGCCTGCTTTGTTCACTACTATTGGTACCTTAATTGCACAAGTGTGTGTATGTATGCATATATACTGGTGCTTCTCAATAAATGACCTTGTGAAAAATGTTCAAGTCCCACAGAATTGTTTTTGTTGTTTTATTGTTCTGTGACTATTTAAGCATCAAACCTACCAAAAAAGAGGAGACTTTTTTCTTTCAACCCCCCCCCCCCCCCCCAAAAAAAAACAAACAAACGCTTTTGATGCCTAAACTTGTTCGACGACTTGCATGGAGTGGCATTGCACTCCACTTGACACACTTTTTCAATTGAACTACTGACATACTTTTTTTTTTTACCCTCCCCACACCTCCAGTGGCACACTCGGACTCTGTGTTAAGCGTGGGATTTCAACCATGAGCTCAGTCGCCGTACTTACGCAGAAAAGCTTCAACGAGCACCGCATCGGGCTCTTGCCGGAGCAGAGCGGTGGTGAGTACTTTTTTTTTTTTTTTTTTTTTTTTTTTTTTTCCCCCCCTCCTACCTTCCTTCCTTCTGAATATGATATCGAAGAACAATGTCAAATTGTTTTCCTCTTTGCCGACCTAGCCGCCGCTGCCGCTGTGGCAGCGCCCGGTGCCGCCGGGGGAGAGGAGGAGGACGCCCTTCCCACTTATAAGGATGCGTTCCCGCCGCTGCCCGAGAAGTCGGCCACGCCCGAAGGCGCCCAGGAGACCGCCAGCGCCTGGGCCAACAAAATGCGTTCGCTGAAGTCTTCCGTCATCACCCAGGTATCACCGCCACATCGCCTTTTTTAGACATTTGCAAAGGGCCATGGATAAAAGGCTTCAAATTTACAATATACAACCCTCTTTCTTGATGCGTCAAACCAGGTTTTCCATGTTCCCCTGGAAGAGCGCAAGTACAAGGACCTCAACCAGTTTGGGGATGGAGAGCAAGGGAAGGTCTGCGTGGACATCATGCACAAGACTGGAGCCCACCTGGAACTCTCCTTGGCCAAAGATCAGGGTCTCTCCATCATGGTGTCCGGAAAGCTGGATGCTGTGATGAAGGCCCGCAAGGAGATTGTGTCCCGGCTGCAGACTCAGGTGGAGATCGTCTTTTTTTTTTTTTTTCCTCTCTCTCTCAGTTAGTCAAGTTGTACAGGTTAGGTCACATTCATGTTGGAAGTGGTTTTGAAATGACTCATCTAGCTGGATCTTGTCCCTACAGGCCTCGGCTACTGTGGGCATCCCCAAGGAGCACCACCGCTTTGTCATCGGCAAGAACGGGGAGAAGCTGCAGGAGCTGGAGCTGAAGACCGCCACCAAAATCCAGATCCCAAGACCCGACGACCCCAGCAACCAGATCAAAATCTCCGGCACCAAGGAAGGCCTAGAGAAGGCCAAGCACGAGATCCTGCTGATCTCTGCCGAGCAGGTATGATCAGGGGGGGGTCCTTCGAGTAATTTACCACGAGTAATTTACCAAAAGGTTTTCCAATTCCTGCTCTACCATACTTTATATTTCAACTTTTGGTTTCCAGGGTTTGAAATGTGCTCATAGTTTGCAAATAAGTGTGGGGGGAAAAAAAAACCAACCTTATTTTATTTTAGGACAAGCGTGCCGTGGAGAGGGTGAACATTGACAAGGTGTACCACCCGTTCATCACGGGCGCATACAACAAGCTGGTCGGCGAGATGACGCAGGAGACGGGCGCTCGCATCAATGTGCCGCCGCCCAGCGTCAACAAGACGGAGATCGTGATCACTGGGGAGAAGGAGCAGGTGGCCCTTGCTGTGGCTATGATCAAGAAGATTTACGAAGACAAGGTGCGCCTTTTGTAGACCACAAAGGCAGCTTTTGAGTAGTCTGATCGGCTCCTCACTTGGCGTTTTTTTTTTTTTTTTTATGCAGAAGAAGAATGCCACCACCATCGCGGTGGAGGTGAAGAAGTCTCAGCACAAGTATGTGATCGGCCCCAAGGGAAACACCCTGCAGGAGATCCTGGACAGAACCGGCGTCTCGGTTGAGATCCCACCTTCCGACAGCAGCTCGGAAACCGTCATCCTTCGCGGGGAGCCCGACCGTCTCGGTCAGGCCCTCACTGAAGTTTATGCCAAGGTGACTTGATCAAGGCGGTTCCCGATTAGCTTTGACCCGCTATCCACATTTTCAAATGGTCCCACTTATTGTAGATCAAACCTACACTGTGTTCCTAATTATGAGGTAAATCATTTTTATAGTCTGTAAATGGCGCTCGGCATAATTTTCAAGTAAAAAACTGTTAGAGAACAATTTGAATGTTATTAAAGATACCTCCCATAGCAGGCCCTCGACATCCTTTAGCTGTAATATTTACCGTTTTGGAGGTGAGAATTTGAACGTCGGAAGAGCTACTCTTAGTATTCGCTCTGCTGATCCCGAGAGATTTCAAATGAGCTCTCACGTTTGATGGACTTTGAAAAGCATACCACGAACCAAGACGTCTGCTAGCCAGAGCATGAGCTGGACTGTTTGTTTAGGAAGCACATTATTGAAACATTCTTTTTGACATGCTGTTATGAAACATACTTGGATCTTAAAAAAAAAAAAAAAAAAAAATGTTTGCAGGCAAACAGCTACACGGTTTCCTCTGTAACAGCTCCCTCTTGGCTCCATCGATTCATCATTGGCAAGAAGGGACAGAACTTGGCCAAAATAACCCAACAAATGCCCAAGGTGGGTCAAATGGGGTCGATTTTATCTATGAAGATTGTTAATACTCTTAGCTTTTTTTAATTTATTTTTTTCTTTCTTCCCTCTAAATGCATGTGTACTCCATACAGGTGCACATTGAGTTCACTGAGGGAGAAGATAAGATTACCCTGGAAGGTCCCACCAAAGATGTGCAGATGATGCACAGCCAGATTGAAGCCATTGTTGCGGACCTCGTGAGTTAAGATTCAAGCCCAGTCCGGTGTCCTATTGCGCTTGTTTTCATTGCACGTCTACTTCTCCTTAACAGATAAGTCGCATGGACTACACAGAGATCAGCGTGGATCCCAAATTTCACAGACATCTGATTGGGAAGGCTGGCGCAAACAGTAAGCACTCCGCTGTGCACATAACCACAATCTGCTTGGTAACCTTCCTTTTAAACGTTTTTTAATTTTTTTTAAAAAATATATAAAGTCAACCGCATCAAGGAGCTACACAAAGTGACCGTCCGTATCCCCCCCGACCACGAGAAGAGTACCCTGATCCGCATCGAGGGGGACCCCCAGGGTGTGCAGGAGGCCAAGAAGGAGCTGTTGGAGCTCGCGTCACGCATGGTCAGTGCACTTACCTCCCCCTGTGCCGAAACGGTTGTATCATTGTTACTCAGTCTGCGCCCGCCTCCTTGCAGGAGAACGAGCGTACAAAGGATCTGATCATCGAACAGCGTTTTCACAGAGCCATCATCGGGCAAAAGGGGGAGAAGATAAAAGAAGTGCGCGACAAATTCCCAGAGGTGAGCTGGAAACGTATTGACTTCAATGTAACATTTTAGAAAGGGTGATTTTTGGAAAAGTGAATTTCAATGACTTTGCTTGTATAGTTCTGTTTTGGTTCTTAGGAGTACCATCCAGTAGCTATCAGGTGTGAAATTACACAACCAACTAAATTGCATCTGACTGTTCACATTTTCACACTACTGTGATGTAACAGTTGGGGCAATTTACATAATCCCACCTAGTGCTGTCCTGATACCAAAATTTTGACCTTGAAAAGATACCGTGGCAGAAACCTAAAAGGTGGTGAATTTTTCTGGTGCGCATTTATTTTTAATGTGCACCACTGAACACCCTGAATGAATTTTTCTGAAGCTCTAACATACTAGTAAAATCCTGTTCTAACCGTGTGCCTCTGTAGTCATCGTGGTAACGCCAGGCCATACTCATGTTGTCACATCGCACAGTTGAGAGTAGCAGGCTGAAACAGGCCAGTCTGACATCTGTGAACTGTTTTAATTTGTCGAAAACAATGTCTCCTTCTGATATATATATATTTTCAGGTCATCATCAACTTCCCCGACCCCGCGCAAAAAAGTGACATTGTTCAGCTGAGGGGCCCACGAACCGAAGTGGAAAAGTGTTCCAAGTTCATGCAGAAGATTGTAGCTGAAATGGTATTGCTCGGAAACCCTTTGTGTTATAGTCAAGTACGTTGTTGTCATGTTAAATACTAACTTTGAGTCTTTCTACTAGATGGAGAACAGTTTCTCCCTTTCCGTCCCAATCTTCAAGCAGTTCCACAGGAACATTATCGGAAAAGGTGGATCAAACATCAAAAAGGTAGCGTGTTCTGAAAGTCTCAAATTGAATGAGAAGTCCTCGGTCTTATTTGAGTGTGTTTGAATGGGAAAGCCATACAAATGTTTTGGCCAAAAATACTAGCATAAAATGTACACGTCTTAGAAACAAACAAAAATACACAGATTAGATCAAATACACAAACTATTAAGCAACGATAAAAGGTCCAAATATTAGAAAATAAAAATATACTGAACAAAAACATTTGCAGGAAAATTTAAAAAAAATTAGGTTTAGGTCTGTTTGTATATTTTTCATCAAATAACTGCTACAAAGTCAAGGGTATTAACGACAAATAAAATGAAACTGTAATACTAATCTTCCAAGGATTTTTATCAGTAAACTGCATCATCCTTAAAGAACTTGTATGTAACAGTGCGATTTGGCTTTCTTTTGTTAGATTCGTGAGGAAACCAACACTAAAATTGACCTGCCTGCCGAGAACAGCAACTCCGAGATGATCATCATCACGGGCAAGAAGGCCAACTGTGAGGCTGCACGACTGCGCATTTTGGCCATTCAGAAGGAACTGGTAAGACACGCACTCGCCAGCAATATTAGAATTTGTTCACCGTAAATTGAGTTTTTTGATAATGAGCAAAAACAGAATTTTAGGCGAAAAAAAAAAAAAAAAAAAGATGGATGCTGGAATGTGTTAATGACCTTTCCATTCACTTCAATAGTCAAAGGTGTTTTGAGTTGAAAGTGTGCTCATCGACTGAATTAAACTTGTATCTCAAGGCACCGCTCTGCACACTCTAAAAGTTCATTTCTGGTCTCGTCGCTAGGCAAACATCACGGAGCAGGAGGTGTCCATTCCCTCTAAGCTGCATAACTCCTTGATCGGCTCCAAGGGCCGCTTCGTGCGCTCCATCATGGAGGAGTGCGGCGGCGTGCACATCCACTTCCCCAGCGAAGGCTCGGGCATTGACAAGGTCACCATCCGGGGCCCCGTAGAGGAGGTGGAGAAGGCCAAGCAACAACTTCTGGCTCTGGCCGAGGAAAAGGTACTCTTTTGACCTTGAATCTGTTCTGTGCAGTCCCTCCAAGAATCCACTGTATTTTGTCTTTTATCAAAATGTAAAATTCTCGATGTGTCATCCCTTCAGCAAACTAAGAGCCACACGGCCGAGCTGCGTGCCAAGCCTGAGTACCACAAGTTCCTCATCGGCAAAGGCGGCGGCAACATCCGCAAGGTGCGCGACAGCACCGGCGCCAGGATCATCTTCCCCACCGCTGAGGACAAAGATCAGGAGCTCATCACGGTCATCGGCACTGAAGAGGCCGTTCGCGATGCGCAGAAGGAGCTGGAGGAGCTCATCAAGAGCTTGGTATGACATTTCAATGTAAAAGTGGGGCTGGGCAAAATTTTGGGTTTGTCAGGAAATTTTTGGGGGGGCGGTTTCCGTAGTTCATACTGTTAATGCGATTGCTTGAGCTAACATTGTAGCTTCGGAGGGAAATGGTTTATACAAAGGCAGTAGTCATTGACAAATTAGGTCTTTTGTCACTTTTTGCATTTTTAAATTTATGCATTGAAACCTTTAGAGAAGGTGCATCATAGGTTCCTCTGAAATTTCACCCCAAACCAAATATGACTTGACTTTTTGTGAGCAGTTTATGGACCAGCCTGACTGCCCATTTTATGAGTTTGAATTGTCTAACATACTAAATTTTACTACTAGAATTGTGTTTACATAGATGCTTTGATGAAAAGGGGTTATTTTTCGCTAAGAGGAAATACTTATTTCATATTATCTCTAAAGAGAGAAAATTAATGTGTGGAAAAGGGAAAAAAAAACTCACTTGAAAAATGGCATAAGAAATAAAGCTAATCTCCATAGCATAGGTCAGTTCAAAACTTGTTTCCCTCCAAAAAAGTCATTTCAAGGAGAAGTCGACTCCAAAGTTTTCTTTACAAAAATATGTTGTATGCGGACCCACTAGTCTAAACACTTCAGGTAACGATCACTCACGGCCCACCTATTTTCTGAGTTTGGTCATGTGACACTTGCAAGCTGAGCCTGAGATGGATTAAACGTGTAGATGTTGCTGCTCAATTCATATTCCACAAACACATTAAACAGAATACCGTGTTTAGATGAGTGAGGCCACGTAGAACATACTGTATTATTACCACTAAGGTAAGCGGGAAAATAATACAAAAACATTTTTCTTGGGGGGGCACAAAAAAAGTCTAGGTTTTTTTTATTTTGTTTATTTATTTTTTTATTACAAGACATATTGCCCAACCTTCAATCTTAAAACAAACTCTCTACTCACAGGACAACGTCATTGAGGACACTATGAGTGTGGACCCCAAGCACCACCGCTACTTTGTTTCTCGCCGCGGTCAAGTCTTGCGGGACCTCGCCGACGAGTACGGCGGCGTGATGGTGAGCTTCCCCCGCACTGGCACGCAGAGCGACAAAGTCACCCTCAAAGGAGCCAAAGAGTGTGTGGAGGCGGCCAAAAAGCGCATGCAGGAGATTGTCGAGGACCTGGTGAGTACACGGTGATTTCGTCCTCAATTACAAAACCGTTTTAATGCTGTCCCCCCACCCCACCCCCTGCAGGATGCTCAAGTGACCATCGAGTGCACCATTGCTCAGAAGTTCCATCGTTCCATCATGGGCCCCAAGGGCTCCCGAATCCAGCAGATCACTAGAGATCACAATGTACACATTAAGTTCCCTGATCGTGAGGACCCTCAAGGTAAAAGAATAACTGAGAAGATGAATGTAGCTTTCAGTAGCTTCCTGCGAGTGCTTCAAATTGTATAACTGTGGCTATTTCGCTCCAAATAGTTTCTTTGGTTTAATGGCTGTTTGTTAGATAGAGAAGTCATTAACATCACACAATATGCAGACTTTTATGGTAACTCTCCAAATTTGGACTTGTTTGTTTTAGATATATGTTTTTAATTTCATTTTAATTTTTTTTTCTTTCACAAATGCATATCTCTCAAATCAAGTTCGTTTTTTAACCTTTCTTACCATCATGAAGCTCCCTTGAAAAAAAACAAAGCAACACGCATCTACCCAAATCTTTATTTATTTGTTTATTTTAACAAGCACCTATCTCAGTTTATGTGCACGTATCGCCATTTTGTTTTACAAGCTTGTATGTATTTGTTACAAGCACGTATCGCCAACTTAGATTTTTTTTTTTTTTTTTTAACATTTACATTTATTTACAAGCATATAAACTCAGTATTTAAAAAAAAATTCATTCTCCCTTCTTTTTAGTCTTCATGTCCAAAATTTCAGGTAAAAACTAAGATGCTTTTTACTGGCTACAGATTAGCATATACCGTATTCTCTCCACTTTTTTTCAAAAAAAGGCAAAACAATTAAAAGAAATAGAATAAACATTTTTTTTAAAACTCCTGAATAGCGCAAAACAAGAAGCATTAGGCAGTTTAGCGTTAATCTTGAACCAGAAATGAAATTTATTTTACTCGATTCACAAGAAACGGAAATGTCTGCTTTGCAAAGGCATTCCCCCATTTTTACCAAACTTTTTTTTTTGTATTTTATTTTTTTTTTAAGAAAACTTAAAAGTTTGGATAAACACACTTTTCACCGGCCTGTGACAGTATGTAGCTTAGCATATAAATTGCAGAAAGGGCGTAAAAGTTATGAAATAGTTTGAATTGACTTTTTGAAAATGGACGTTTTGTTTTCTTGTCCTCTGTCAGCTGTGGAGGCCATCCAGGAGAACGGCGAAGCCAACGGCGAGGTGAAGGAGCCCGTTGATCCAAACGCACCTAAGAAATGCGACGTGATTGTGATTTCTGGCCGCAAGGAGCGATGCGATGCTGCTGCGGAAGCACTGAAGGTTTGACTACAAAAAAGGAAAACTTTACTATTTTGTTTTTTTTTGTTTGTTTTTTGGGTTTTTTAGTAATTTGTTTGTGGCTCTTAGGCTTTGGTTCCCGTCACCATTGAGGTGGAAGTGCCTTTTGAGCTTCATCGTTACATCATCGGGCAGAAAGGAAGTGGAATTCGCAAGATGATGGATGAATTTGAGGTTCGTAGAAAGAGTGTAGTCTGGTTTAATGCATGTTTTTTGTTTTTTTTAATAAGCCTGTCTTTATAGAATCCATGCCCCAAAAAATAGTCTGCCATTGGTTTGAAATGGCCTAGAGAGTTTGTCCGGTTGCTACCGAAGAAGATCCAGTATGAAAATTTGATATCACAATGAGAAACATTGCCACTCCTATCAGTGTCGTCATAAAATAGTTAAAAGGCCATTGATTTAATTGGAGTTCCACAAGTCAATGCGTCAGATAAAACGAGCGCCATCAAATTGCAGAGGCAATAATCCTCAAAATACAGTATGTCAAAAATATTTTAAGATGCAAACTTGTTAAATGAAAAATACCCAATTCCAAAAGAGAAAAATACTCTGATGAAAACTGCAGTTAGAAAATAATATAATACATTACAAATTATCTGAAAGTAGTAGAAAATGCTAAATAGATTTTTTTTTCTTTTTTTTTTAAAGTTAACATTGGAAAATATTCTGAAAATTATGACAAATGAAAAAATGTTTACAATTAATAAATGGACAAAAATAACAAATATTATATCAATTATAAAAAAAATATGGGCATTTCCTCTTTAAAAAAAACCCAACAAAAAAGAATAAATAACCCCAACAAACTAATGAAACCCACTCAATTTTCTTTTTACTTCCAAATTTGAAATGTTCAAATATTGTATTTTTTTTTTTTAAAAAGCACAGACAGTGTATTTATTTTTTATTTTACCTTTAAAATGTCCACATGATGTGACATTCCAACCTCAGCTATATATCTGATTTTTAAGAAATGTGTCTTCCATGCTATGCAAAATCAGAATTAATCCATATTTGTTTTCCCTGACACAAAAAAAAATCTAATTGTAATATGTTGTAAGTAGCTTCCTTCTCTGGAAATGAGGTGGTTCTGTCGTGTCCTTTTCCCTCCCGGCAGGTAAACATTCAAGTGCCTGCTCCTGAGCAGCAGTCCGATAAAATCGCCATCACCGGCTTGGCCAACCACCTGGAGCGTGCCAAAGAAGGACTATTGGAGCGCGTCAAGGAGTTGCAGGTCGAGCAGGAGGATCGGGTCGGTGTTTTGACGCTCGGTGACATTTGCTGCTGATCTCAAACGTACGAGAAACGCCTAACTCATTTTTTCCACCTGCAGGCACTCAGGAGCTTCAAACTGACCATCACTGTGGACCCCAAATATCACCCCAAGATCATCGGTCGCAAGGGTGCCATTATTACCGACATCCGCACCAAGCACGACGTTAACATCCAGTTCCCAGAGAAGAATGATGAAAACCAGGTATCATCCCTGTCCTTGTGCTAACTAAACTATTTCATTTCGATTGGAAGTCTTTATTTTTGTATGTATGTTAGAGCTGGGAGCCCCACCCCAAAACTGTGTTCACTGTTTGTGTGGATATTAATGAGTGCGTTCCGAATGAACTCGAATCAATTACTTATTGTACTTTTCCCAAAACGGAATTGTGAATTATGCATTAAATCACAATTTTGAGGGGGAACAAAAATCTCAAATTATTTTTCAAAAATGTTCTGCCTTATATTGCCACCAAATTTGAACTATTTAGACAACAGTAGTGATGAAATGTTAGGACATTGTCACATCATGATTATAGTCAAACTATGAGAGTTAACAGTATTACAATATGTTTAAGTATTGTGTCAGTGTTACACCAATCACCGTACACAGGAGAGGTGTAGAATGAGCTCGAACTTTATTGCTTTAACAAATACAGCATTTGTACCAACCATCGCTACGACAACGTGCGCTTCCTTTTTAATTTTTTTTCACGGAGATGCTCCCTCCCTCGTTCATCTCGACAACCGTCTTTTTACACAAAATGCTCAACACTGGCCCCCTGCTGTACTGCACAACATCACATCTTAACACAAACTAGTACTGTACATGTGAAATGAAAGTCATCAACAAATTGCAATATTATTTAAAAGAAAATATACTGTTTCAGGTGCTACATCAGCAATGTGGTCATGGCAGTGGCATTCATAAACAACATGGTTTGACATTAAGCCTTTCTGATTATTGGCCTTATATGGGGGGGAAAAAAATGTAATGCCAATTAAAATAAAATCTCGATTTGTCTGAATACTTTTCCAACCCTACTATTACTACTAGACAGAGAGGTAACGCTGTATGTCAGACAGTTTGAGTTTTCTCTCTTTTCTCCACAGGACCAGATTACCATTACAGGGTATGAGCACAAAGCCATAGCTGCAGGCGATGCCATCCAGGCCATCGTGGAGGAGCTGGAGGAGATGATCTCCGAGGACATCACTCTGGACAGCAGGGTCCACGCGCGCATCATCGGTGCCCGTGGCAAGGGCATCCGCCGCATCATGGATGAATTCAAGGTGGGTAGGGCGAGTTCTACTTCGCGGTTAGTACTCACTTTTTATAAAGAACAATATGATAGAAGGCTGGTTTCCTTCTTAAAAGCACATGAAAGTGTTGGTTTTGCTTTTTTTTTTTGTTGTGGGCGGGAGTCTGGAATGGATTAATGGCAATTCAATGATGAAAGATTGTAGTCACGGAGCAAATGAAACTTGTTTCTCAAGGCACCACTGTACATTTCCACTCTGTTGACTAGTGTTGTTCTTTTCAGGTTGATCTCAGGTTTCCTCAGAACGGCGCCGCCGACCCCAACCTGGTGACAGTGACGGGTCGTCCCGAGCTGGTGGACGAAGCCATCGACCACCTCCTTAATCTCGAAGAAGAATATGTAAGTGTGTTGTTGTTTTTTTCCCGCCCCTCCCTACCATTTTAGGTGTGGCAGTGGATATTAATGCAGTTTGGGTTTCAGCTGGCAGACGTGGTTGAGAATGAGGCAAAAATGGCGTACATGAGGCCCTCGGGGGGCAGCCACGCGGCCACTGATGAGAATCGCGGCCCGTCCAAAGGCTTTGTGGTGAGGGAGGCTCCCTGGACCACCGGCAACGAGAAGGTGAGCCTTTCAGAGCCTCTGCTATCTTTTTAATTTAAAATGTCCTGTCCAGGAACATGTAAAAAAAAAAAAAAGAGCTTTGAATGAGGCATCCAAAAGTGCTGAGAAACAATGTATTTTATAGCTCTTTATTTTTTGCTTGTTTTAATTTAATTTATTTATTTATTTGAAATAGGCTCCTGACATGAGCAGCTCTGAGGACTTCCCCAGCTTTGGGGCCCCAGTGGCCGCCGCCAAGGCCTCCCCATGGGGACCCAAACGCTTTTAGAGGAGAACATCTTCAACCAGACACAATCTTCCCCCAGCCGCACCTTGAACCCACCCCTCCTGGACTGCCCGCTGACCCCTTCAGTACTCGGTCACCCGTCAGAGCTTCACAAAAACAAAACAAGCCTGACATCATATTTCATTTATTGGCAGAGCTGCCCTTTTAATCCAGAGTAGCCTTGGCAGGTTTTGGTAGAGGGGACAGCTCTATTAGTGCCCCCGGTGCACTTGCGTTCAAGTATTTGTCATTTGTGCGTCCATTTGCTCGTGACACCTCGTCGCCTTATCGTTCACTTTGACGCAAAACTGCCAGATGCTTGGAGATGATGCAACTTCCTTTAAAAACACAAAAACAAACAAAAAACCTACAACACTAATACACCTCTGGCGCATCAAACCTCACACTTAAAAGAAAAAGGAAAAAAAAAAAAAGAAAAAAATCGTCAACTGTCATCTTGTCCTATGTTTGGGGGTCAGTGTCCAGTCCTGTTTGTCTTCCAGTTGCTAGGCAGAATTTCTGTTTAACAGCAATGACCCCCCCGCCCATTTTTTTTTTTTTTTTTTTTTTTTTTTTTTTTTTTTTAAACATCAGCCTTAAAGACTAGGAGGTTGCAAACCAGGCCGGCGGTGATGTCGGTTGATGTCTTTCATTTTCCTCTGGGGAGTAAAAGTTGAGCGCACTGAACATCATCCCACCTGCGTTTGCGTCGCCTCCTAGCTTCCATGGAAAGTTATGCAAATGATGTGTGAACGGTTACGGATGACACTGGAAAATAAATCGTCCAAAAAATGTCAATAAAAATGGAAAATCTTTGTGTAACCGCTTGTCTTTATTTCATTACATTTTTGGGGGGCCAGCAGTTATGCTACAATGGACAGCTTCAGAAAATGTAACACATTTTGTTGTTTTAATCCTTAACGAAAGATATGTTCATGCAAAATCAAATTATTTTAATTTTTCAATGTACTTTTTTTCTAATTTAACAGTACAGTAGCTTCAGAAAGATATAACAAATTTAAACCTGCTGAATAAAATCAACAGATCAGACAAAAGGTTAAATTATTTTTGAAACTACTTAACTTGAGCTACATCTCTGGGCAAAATGTTTTTTTCATTGCACTGAAATGACGGGTTAAAAGGTTTTAATGTTAACATGTTCCGATTGTAAATGCATTGTTTTTCTTTACTATTAAAATGTCCATATTTTAACTTTCTACATTTCTAGTTTAAAACAGTTTCTAAGCGTGTTAAAAGAGCGTAAGCTACATAAGGCAAAACGTGTAATTTCTTTTTACCATTTGGTTGCTTTCTATCAATGCACTCCACTCTCCACACTAATAAAATTATTGTGGACGACACGATTAAACTCCAAAAGTAAGATCTTGGGCTGGACTAGTGACACTACTACATGGCCAAGCTATTAGGAATATGTCACGCACGAGGAGCCAATGGAACGAACTACCTACTCGTAGTTGTCATTCGTAACATGTAGTTGTCCTAATAATACTAGTGTGCAAAAATGTCAAACACTAGTTGAGAACCGTTGTTCTACTAGTTCTCCCACTTCTTAATAGTGAGGCCCTTCAACTGGAAAAAGACGCCGGACGGCGTTCGGCATATAAACCGGCGTCCCGACTGCCGTTCGGTGTATTTCCAAAGAGTTATGTATTTTGTCCATCAAAGCTTCCCGGACAGGTCTCCAAGTTGCCGGAAGTTGTACGCATGCGCAGTAAGCAGCAACGCTGAAATTAGCAACAAAGCTAAACGGAGCAGAGAGGCAACGAGATTGTCTTAAAATGTGTAAAGTCCGACTTCTGAGAACGCTGGTGAAGCAGCGAATAAACGTGGCTGTCGAGGAGATATTTGAACTGTTTGAGAAAACCATAGCGGAGTACGAGGAGGAGCTTTGTCGAACCAAACAGGAGAAAGAGCGACAAGGCGAACTACTGAAAGCTGTTCTTCAACCTCACGTTCTCCTTCACAGAGCAGGTTGGTTAACAATAGTTCTGTGTTCATGTGTTCGGTGACTTTGTTATTATTTTACACCACACCTTTTGTTGTCCAAAAATGTTAAATTAAAACCAATCGTTACCAAAATTCATGTGCACATTTCCATCCATGCCCACATATTTTTTTTAAATAAACATTATTAAATAAAATATCAAAACGATCGCATGAAATCTTTTGGATTACATGGCCATTAGCGTCTGACACTATCGTTTCTCGATGCAGCCTAATATCGCTTAATGAGGTAAACGCCAGATTTACCTTTGTGAGGCTGAAATCACAGAATTTGGATAATTGGCCTTTAAACAATGTATATTAAATGATTAACCGATGTTTTTTTTTAAGCTGTCTCGTTTTTTGTTTTCATCCATGAATTTTTTTTCCCAGTTTTATTTTGTCAGTTTTTATTCACTATAGTATTCTTGATCCCAACAAAACATCCATACTTTGGTCCAACAATAACTTCATATTTGTCCAAAAATTGTAGTTATCCCAACATCCCAGTTGCTTCCCTCGTCTGGCGAAGACGTCCAGCGGGTGTCGGTGGAGATTCAAGAAGAAAAGCAGGAAGAGTCTCCGGCAGAGCCCCTCCGCATTAAGGAAGAGAAGGATGGGGAGCCCCTTCAAGGGCTGAAAGGCGAAGCTGATGTCAACACATTCAAATGGACTGGTGTCCACGTGAAGTTCGAAGTTGATGAAGGTCAATCATCACAGCTTCATCACACTCCACCTGTAGAGAAGTTAAGTCAGCACACGATAACAGAAAGTGATGGACTACACTGTGCACCATCACAAGCAGGCTTCATTGCTCCACTATCAGATAAGGCAAATATGTCAAATTCGTCTGACACAGATCACAGCGACACCAAAACTTTGGAGGCTAATAACAAATCTAAAGGCCATTTGATTCATCACACTATCTACAATCAGTTTAACTGCTCTCAATGTGAGAAAACATTTGCCAACAAAAAAGCCTTGAAAAATCATGCGGTCTCACACTTGGGAGTGAAACCTTTCTCTTGCACCCTTTGCGAGAGAAGATTCTCCTTCAAACGCAATGTCAAAAGACACATGAGAAGGCATACAGGGGAGAAACCCTTCACATGCTCAGTTTGCGCTCGAAGATTTCACGATAAAGACGACATGAAAACGCACATGTCGATACACACCGGGGTGAAACCTTTTCCGTGTGCAGTATGCGGCAAAGCATTCTCTCGTAGGTCGTATCTGAGGATACACTTAAGAATACACACCGGAGAGAAACCTTTTACGTGTGCAGTTTGTGCAAGACGCTTCGCTCGTACGACGTCGCTCAAAAGACATGCGCGGAAACACATGGCGGAGAAGCCTCTCAGTTGCTCGAGTGAACACATGGCCCAACAGAAGCTAACAGGGAACACTTGACTTCAGCTGCTCCGAATGTGGCAAAATATTTGCCGGCAAAGAAGTTTTGGTAGCACCCATGGTGACGTGCAATGGGAAACAACGGGGAAATTAGTAGGGCTGAATGATTTTGAAAAAAATTATCTAATTGCAGTTTTTTTCCCCTTCAAAATTGTATTCTACTACATTGCAGTGGCGATTTGAATTTGAAACATTATTTAGCAGAGATGGGCAGTCCGTCCCTGAGCCGGACCGGTTAGACCTTCCGGCCCGGCCGGATGCCCATTTTTGGGGCGGAGGGATAGGGGGTGACGAATTTAAAAAAATGGCTGGACTAAGCATGGCCGGAAGTGGATTTTAGTCCAGCCCACTAATCGGCCCTCATGCGTGTGAGGTGCTCGCGAGGCGGCCAAATTTCATCTCAGCCAACTCGATGAAGGGCTTCTTTTTAGGCTTCTTTCAAAACAAACTTGTGTTCGGGAGTATATTCAAGCTGTGCGCAGCACTCAAGTATGGCACATCATGCACTTTCCTACTTTCGGAAATACGCCGTAGCAAAACTGCTGTGTAGTGGTTTGCTGGAATGCTTTTATTTTGAAGGCCGGGAAGTGTGAAGGAGGGGAAGTGTGTAAAATAAGTAACTTGTTGAATACTTGCAGACTTGTCGTCTGTTGGACCCAAACAAGGCGGGGGCCGACAATGTTTATGAATATGGCCGGGGGGTCGCGGCCGGAAGGGTACCCAGGTCAAGGGTGGAGGGTCGCGGCCGGACGGGCAAAAAGGGGTCAGTGCCCAGCTCTGTTATTTAGCTTTACTCTTTAAGTTGGTTAATGGTGGATTGGTTGGTTATCTGTTTCTGACTCTAGTAATACTGTAACTGGGATTGCCTTTTTTTTTGTTTACTTAAAAATTGGGTGAGTGTTGGTTTTGTAATTGTTGCCTCATATTTCCACACAATAAATCATATATAGCAGTAGCAGTGAACATTAAAGTGTGTTTAATGACTTTTTATTCAACACATCCTTAGTTTTATGTACAATCACCCAGTTTTTTACATCTTAGATTTCATGTTGTCCATATGAGATTTCCAACATAGTCTATCATCAATTACTACTGAAAGGGATTCATTTTAGTGATAATTTATTAAAGCAGCACTGGGCAAGAATTCGACCTTAATACATTTTCTTCACAACTCTTTTGATGAAACATTGACTTACCAGTAGTTGGATGGGACTTTTGTCATGCCCTAGGGGTGTCTGTATCCTTTTTACTGGCACTAAGCAACTTTGAGGAGGATGGGAGCAACCCTGGCACACAAAAAAATACAAATGTCCTGTATTGCTTTACGCCATACTCACTTCCTCCTTTCGCTATAATGACGGAAGTCGATTCGAACCTCTATGCGCTATTACTGATGTCATGGCAGATGCCCCAAAACAGACAAAAAAACAGAAGTATTGTTTGAATAAAATTAGATTCATTACCTCATCGCTATTCATCTTTGACACAGCCACTGGAAATAGAAATGTAATTCAGTCCAACTTACAGGCCAGCGAGAGCTCAGGATGTCACGACACCTACGCGCTTGCGCGCATGAAAAATGTGGTTGACTTTTGTCAAAACACTACCGCTTTTGTCCACAAGGCACCGCCATAATCAACAAAAACTGACATATGACACAGTGTTGCTTTAATGTCGATTAAGTTTTTCATTGTATTTTTTGATTTTCCACAGTACGTCTTCAGAAGTTGTTGTATTTTTTTTTCTTTTTTCCCTGAACTCTAAAGTGTTGTTCCATCAACAAATCAAACATATTTTAAGACTTTGGAAACATTGCCGATATAATTCATATATAACATAAATTCGGGCCCAGCACAGATCCTTGGGGAACCCTGTAAGTATTTTTAATGGATTTGAGTTTTCATGATTAAATTGTACATATTCAAATCTGTCATCCAAGTTACTTTTTATCCACTTGTATGCCAGACCATATGTCATATTCTGTCATTTGTTCTAAAATATTGTAACATACAAAATATATGTTATGATCAATAGTGTCAAATAAATCCAAACTGAATTTTTTATTGCCTGTGTTGGTTGATTTGCCTTCCACCAGCTGCATGACTTGCTATCAAGGTGGACCTTTTCACTCGGAAGACAAACTGGTTTTCACATAGGAGATGGTGTTTGTTGCTAGATTTGTCTAAATCAACATGTGGGTATTCCATACGTTCTTTATGCTTACTTTCAGTTGGAACAGGACTTGGGCCGCGACTTGACGTTTCATGATAAAAAGACACACTATATAACAGGAAAGCACCTTCTGGCAAATGTGATGTATGTGTCCAACAAGAGACTGTTTGGCATGGTGGAATGCTGAGTTTAAGACAAGTGTGGGAATAATTATTGGTACAATAATCATAATCATACATTTGCTGCTCATGATGCTTTCATAAATTAAACCGCAAAGAGGTCAGGTGAAACCATGCTACCGACTGCTGAGATGAAGATGATTGCTGAAATTTCCTGCCAGATTGTTGATTTCTCTACTCATGTCTTGCCATACATGTATTGAGTAATTTTTCACCTACATGCAGACACACTCAACCTGCAGGATGAAATTAAGGCAATGTGTAAATATGACAAAAAGAAAATGGATAAAGATGGTTATGTGTATACTGAGTTTTGGATGTTAATAGCCCAAATGAGGAAAAAAAAAAGGAAGTATCGGTAGTAGAGGCAGCTCAAAAAGAAAATGTGTTTTTTGAACACTACAGAATTATGTCTGAAAATTGTCTGCCTGATAAACCTGACAGTTTATGATAAGGAAAGAAGGAAATTAATAACTGTAACGAGGGAGAACAAACTTGCATTCATCATTGAAAAGCTTCTTGGAACTGCATTAACAACCAACATTCATGATCAGTTAATTTAGTGATAAAAGGGAAACAAGTTTAATGTTTTTTTTTCTACTGCTCCACACTCCAGTCCGGTAGGTGGCGGTAATGCACCAACATGTTGGTTTGCGAACCACCAAATGAACCACACAAGAAGAAGACTTCAAACGTTTCATGACATCACAAGAACGCGAATTGAGAAACGGCTTTAGTTTTATTTGAATTTTTCTTTTGCAACTGCCCGCCTTTGCCCTTTAATCTAAGTGGATTCAGCAATCGCTCGCGTTACCTTGTTAAGCATCGCAATAGACGCTGAAATTTGTTACACTGCTGAGCAAGGGAGCTCATCGCGGTTGTGTTAAAAATGAGTAAAGTGAGTATTCTGAGAAAGTTGGTGAAGCAGCGATTAAACCTGGCCGTCGAAGAGGTATTTGAACTGTTTGAGAGAACCACAATGGAGTACGAGGAGGAACTTTTTCGTACCAAAGAAGAGAACAAGCGACAACGTCAATTACTGCACGCGGTTCTCAAGCCACACGTTAAACTGCACAATGCAGGTCGGGTGACTTCTTTTCACTTACTCGTTTGAACGAGTTGAAAAGGGGATATTGGGAATTGTTGTATCCATGATAAAATGAGTTTGATTTTTGTTGCTCTGATTTATTCAGACTGAAAAACCTTGCACTAGACAAACGTGTTTTATGCTTAAAAAAACGTTATTTAAACAGTATACAGAACATGCAAAAAACGTCAACAATATTATAGAATTTCAACAAACTGACACGCTGCTGTGCTTTCTCGGTCTTGTACAGATGCAAAGTTGCAGGAAGATGTTCCCTCTGAGGAGCCAGCAGAGCCCCCCCATTTTAAAGAGGATAAGGAGCAGCTCCAAGGTCTGGAGGAGGAATCTGACATCCACAAACCCATATTAACTAGCGTTGATGTTAAGACAGAAGAGGATGAAGCTCGCCCCTTCCAGCTTCATCACAGTCAAAGTGGGGGAAAGTCAAGTGCACACAAGACAACGGAAGCCGATGGAGAACAATGTGAAGATCTCCACTCGGAACCAGACTCCCTCTTTGCTCCGATATCAGATACGGATGACGTGCTTTCACACTCATCTGACACTAATCACAGTTACCAGGACAAAAAACGTTTGAAGACTAAAAAGAAGTCTAAAATGGATGTGACACATGACAATGATAACAAGCTATTAAAAAAACAAACAAAGACGATCTTGAAGTGCTCTGAATGCGGCAAAACGTGGCCCTCCAAGTCGCATTTGAAGACACACATGTTAACACACACTGGCGAGAAACCCTTTGTTTGCTTAATCTGTGGTAAAAGATTCTCCATCAAGCAGAATATGAAGAGACACATGTTGATCCATACAGGGGAAAAGCCCCATTGCTGTTCAATTTGTGATAAAAGATTCTATGAGAAGTTTTACCTGGAAAGACACTTGCAGAGGCACACCACAGAGTAAAAAGAAAAGGCATTTTAAAAGTTCACTCCGTGCAAAACGTTTGTCATAGCAGTACACGCATGAGTGTACATGAAAATACACACTGCGTAGAAACCTTTGACCTTCAGCAGCTCAAGTCAGCACAAGCGAGGTTGATTGTTCAAGTGCTATATAAATCAAGTTGAGCATTTTGCACAGGATGAAGTAAAAAAAAACCGTGAGTATTGTTTTGTTCTCTCTGTACATGTTGACATACATGACATCACTCACATTTGCTACAAGTTTAGTTTGAATGTAAACAAACAACCATAGTTTCCCAACAAATGACTAAGGCTACATTATCAGTTTGTGCATTTTCAGTTTATTAGATATTTTTTTTCAATAGAAGGATGGAAAATAAGTTATATATTTTTTTGTCTAATTCAAAAACAATCTCCAGATTAATTATTAAAATTGTTAGTTGCAGCTGTAGTTATTACTATATGTATTATGAAGTATCAAGGTCTGTGTTCCTTATTAAACACAAACTTTTTGGGGAGGCTGGATGGATTAATTGCATTTAAACTGAGTCAATGAACAAATTAAACTCACATCTCAAGGCACCACCATGGAATTCATTTTTAAATTCAATAGGGGATTCCAATTTTTTGCCTACCTCATCATAACGAGGTAAAGCTAAATGATTACCCTTTTGTTAGCTTGTTGTACATTAGATGTATACTGTTTGAGTGAAACAGCAGTTCATTAATAAACGATAAAGTGATTTCAAAAGGTGGGTCTACCTGTATGTGTGTGTTAAGTGGACGACCTTTCAAATTTAACAGCCTTCAAATTATATGACATGAGGAGGAAACCTCCGGTTAAAATACTTTTTACTTTTACGAAGTAGATTTCAGAGCTTGTACTTTTTTTTTTTTTTTTTTTTTTTGAGTATTTGAATGAGTACTTTTACCAAAGTCATATTTTATACAAGTAGTTGTACTTTTACTTAAGTCCAGAATGTCAGTACTTTTCCCATCTCTGGTTATGAACGTATCACACATTGTCACATAGGCAAGGCAGAGGCTTCCTGTCATGTAGAGTCAACGTGTAAGTGTACCTTGCTTTAATCGGGATTTAAATGTCTTAACTTCTTCTCAATACCAACACATGCCATTAGTATCATTACCAGGCAGTTTTTGTTGGCATTACTGTTCAATCAAGTTGGTAGGAGTTAGCTGAAGATTTTTTTTTTCAAGCTAGGAAACGATCCTCCCTCCTGTAGGTAGCGGTAATGCAGCGTAAAGCTGTTTGCCATCCGCTAATTAAATGTAAGACGAAGAAGAAACATGGAACGCTAGCGACACGTCGCTGAGCTAAAAGTGAATCTGCTGATTTTACTGACTTTGTGCTTTTATTAGCACACAAGTCCGTCTTGTTTTAGACAAACGCTCTCACTGTTCCCCGTGGAGACAAATCGAAACTGGGGTTTTTAACGCGTTAGCTTAGCGCGTTAGCTGCACGTCGCTAAGCAGAGAGCGAGTGTGAGTGTGTGAACATGCTGACGGATTTGAAGAAACACTGACTAAACGTGGAAGCGTTGAAGATTTACTTGAACTGTTTCAGAGAACTATAGCGGAGTACAGGGAAGGAGGAAACAAAGAAGAAACTACTGTATGGTTTCCCCAAGCCTCGTCTTCAACTACACAAAGCAGGTTCGTGTAATTCCGTATTTAACGCTGTCAATTTCTTTATCCAACACTCGTTGTGATGTCTGTAAGACTGCATTGTTATCTTCATTGTTGAAGTCAAAAGTTGATTATTAACTCTACAAATATCGAGTTTAAAGTAGCCGCCATTTTGGGTGTGACAAATCACGTTCTAGGTCTCGCGAGCGCGGCCAAAACCTGAACCAGGGGTGTCCAGCTCCGGTCACCAAGGGCCGCTTTAATGCCTGTTTTCCAGCTCTCCTTGGTGCAACACACCTGATTTAAATGATCAGCTCATTAGCAATCTGTGAAGAAGCTTGATAACGACCATCAGGTGCGTTTGCAGGAGTGATAGATGGAAAACAGGGAGGACAACGGCCCTTGAGGACAGAGTTTGGACACCCCTGGTTTAAATTGTAGAGCCAGGAACGGCTCCAGGATTATTTGCTCTCCTGAATAATGATCTTGCAAAGAAAATGCTGAAGGGTCTTAACTTTGGCTATCCAGAGTTCTGACTGGGGTGTTGTACCCCCTTGCCATGCCTGACTCTGCTCGTCCTGCCGTCAGTGGAATGCAAAGTGGGGCTGGGACCCACTGAGATCCACACAACCCGTGCCAAAGAAAAACCCCTGCTGGGTCAATACACAATATGCATGTGTATCGAGAGCGGATTAAAGAGTATTCAGTTGATGTGATGATGTCATTTTCAGTGGACAGTTGGCCTTCACAATAATTACTATATCGACTTATCACTTGGGGAGGAAAAAATTGTCTTTTATTTTTATTTTTTGGGACTTGATGAATGGTCATTTGCTTGTGTGTATGTTTACATACATTACTGGCATTTACGCACATTGTATTTATTTATTTATTTCTTAATCATAATTTATTACTTCAAGAGCTCTGGTATGTTCATGGAGCAACCTTTGTGCACTTCTCTGCACTCCTACATTGATATGTCCAGTTTTTTCATTAAGGGATGGAAATTTAAAAAAAATCGGATTCCTTGATTTGATAAAAAAACAACAGATTAATCGATTATTAAAGTAATTGTTAGTTGCAACCCTCATTAACACGATTTCATCAGTGCTATTTCTGATAACCTGTCTATGGCATATTGCATTACGTGCCAGCATTGTGCTGACTTGTCAATCAATCAATCACATTTTATTTAACAGGTCTTGTGATTGTTTTAACTACACAACGTGTAGGTCTCTAGGTTTTACATTTAGTGTAGGTGTTATTTTTGTTATTATCATTTGTGTCACCATCCTCACATTGTAGTCTCTGTGACTCTGAGTGTGTGCGCCTTTAAAAGGTGGAGCCATGCCTGGTGAGTGACGTGTGCGTCAAGGAATGAGAGTGTTGTTGGCTAAGGTTCCCAACTGGCTGTTAGCAAGTCTGCATGTTGAATGACTGGGTGTCAGTGCATGACTGTGCTTATTGCGTGTTTTTTTTTTCTGTTCAATGTTAACCAAGTTATTCCATTCATCGTTTCTGCCGTACTGGAATTATTATTCTACTTTTGCAGCCTTTTTGAGGTCAGCAGCTGTGAGGAGCTTTGCTTAGCCTGACTGCCGTCATTTGGAGTAGTGAAACCAGCTTAATGTTAACACTGTGCACTGACACCCTGCTGTGGTTTCCTTGTATCACGCAGACATGAAGCACGAAGACGTTCCGTGTGAGCAGCAGTGCAGCTCCACTGTGAAGCAGGAGGATCTAGGAGAGCCACCCCACATTAAAGAGGAAGAAGAGGAGTCTGATGTTATCGCGTTCACCTGGACTGGCGTCCACGTGAAGAGCGAGCAGGATGAAGGTCCTTCCTCGCAGCTTCATCGCAATCAAAGTGGGGAGGACGAAGTTGCGTCCTCGCAGCTTCATCACAGTCAAAGTGAGGAGAGCAGAGGCAGCAGCTCAAGTCAAGCTGATGGAGAATCGCTAAAGACCGAGACTAAGAGGTCTAAAGGTGAACATCCCAGTGACAAAGGCCCCTTGAACTGCTCTCAGTGTGGCAGAACGTTTGCCTACAAAAGTGCTTTGAAAACGCACATGAGAACGCACAGCGGGGAGAAACCTTTTGCTTGCTCAGTTTGCGGTAAAAGCTTCACCTTTAAGCAGAATCTGAGCAGACACGTGGCAATTCACACAGGGGAGAAACCGTTTTCCTGTTCGGCTTGCGACAAGAGATTCTTAAGTAAGTTTGAACTGAGAAGACACATGAGCACACACAGTGCCAAGAATCCTTTTTCCTGTTCATTTTGCGCGCAAAGGTTTTTTCACATGTCCAAACTTAGAGTACACATGAAAACACACATCGGGGAGAAACCTTTGCGTTGCAGCAGCTCCAGTCAACACGTGATTACAGAAGCCGATGGAGAGCAGTGTGAAGAGCCACACTCAAAAGCAGGCGACTCGACGTCACACTCTTCGGACACAGATCACAGTGACGACACCAAAGAATCATCGGAGACTGTAAAGAAGCCTAAAGAGGATGCGACGCACGACGACGACAATCATTTTTACTGCCCTGTATGTGGGAAAAAATATGCTTATAAAAGTCATTTAAAAGCACACATGATAAAGCACAGCGGGGAGAAACCTTTCGCTTGCTCAGTTTGCGACAAAAGATTCACTGCTAAGCGCAGTATGATGAGACACACGGCGATGCACACGGCCGAAAAACGCTACTCCTGTTCGGTTTGCGGCACGACCTTCCCAGACGAGTCGGAAATGAAAAAACATAGGAGCACACACACCGTTGAGAAACATTTTCTGTGTTCGGTTTGTGCGAAAAGTTTCTCTCACAAGTCCTACCTCAGGCAACATATGAAAAGACACACCGGGGAGAAACCGTTCACATGTTCAACTTGCGGCCGAAGTTTCTCACACAGGTCGTATCTAAAAATACACATGGTGACGCACACCCGGGAGAAAGCTTTTACTTGTGCAGTTTGTTCGAAAAGTTTCTCTCACAGGTCTTACCTGGGAGTTCACATGAGAATGCACACTGGGGAGAAACCGTTTCTATGTCCGGTTTGCGCGAAAACATTCTCCCAAAGCTCGTGTCTCAGACAACACATGGTAACTCACACTGGGGAGAGACCTTTTCATTGTTCACTCTGTGACAAAAGTTACTCGCATAGGTCACATCTCAAACAACACATGATGACGCACAGCGGGAAGAAACATTTTACGTGCCCGGTTTGTGACAAAAGTTTGTCTAGTAGCGCTTATCTGAGAAAACACTTGAAACAACACAATTCAAAGGAGACTTCGGCCTCGGGCGGCTTGTCGGCAGAAGCGGATGGAGAACAAGCAGACGACAACCTGGCTCCACTATCGGATTCGGACGACGTGATGTCAGACGCTTCTGACGCTGATCACGTTGACAACACCGAAGAACCTTTAGAGACTCGTTAGCAGTCGGTTCTTTAACTAACTCTGACGGTCAGAAAACATTTGCCAGAGAAGGACAATTAAAAGTACATTAAACTCCCGTTTATTGCAGGGGATACTTTCCGTACCTTTCCGCAATTGGTGAAAATCCTAAAATCTAGAAATGAAAATGTGCTCAATAACTCGTGTAAAGATGCAACTAAGGATTATTTTAATCATCAATTAATCTGTCAATTGTTTTGTTCATTAAACAAGGAATTTAATAAAAATAAAACACCTATTTTTAATTTGCATCCCTGTATTCAAAAACAGGACATTTATTTCACATTGACAGGGCAGAAAATGCACAAACATGAATTAATTACATTGGTCAACACACAATTTGGTGCCATGAAACAGTTTTATAGTATTTTAATGTCACTAAATCGGTAAATGACATTTATTTATTTTTTTATTTTTTACGGATTGGCTCCAGTTTTTGTTTTCTATTGTTGTTGAAAAAAAAAGTGCTAATAATACGCAATACATTGGCATTATCTTTTTGCTAAAACTTTGCTGAGGCTGTATCTGTCTGATCAATGATGTCTATACAGCGTTCTTTCATTTTTGGTTCTGCAAATCATGTTTCGTTTCACAATCAAGCAAAACTCTAGGAAATATGGCAAGATCGCACATGCGTGATGTAAGGAATTCCGAGACGAGGCCACCCGGGGGAGAGGCCCTTTGGCCTCGTCGGAGAGAAAAAGTATCCACAGTGGAATTCCCGACACCCCATTTCTTGTTTGTTTACATGTGATATTGTGTCCAAATGAAATTTTGATACATCAAATTTGCCTTTGAGTATTTAATATAACAAATAGGAAATACAAAAACTATGGTCGAGTAGAAACAGCAGCGCTGGGTCCTACCTCCGTCTCCCGAGGGATCATGAAGTCAGGAACCCCCCCCCCCCCCTCCCCCTCTCCTGAGATATTGGGTTATAAATCAGTGCCAGCCCCTCCTTTCCAGGAAGAGCTGCCTCTTCTAAAACCTTTTTGTTATTGCATTATTATTCATTATCATCAGTTTTATCAGAACAGCTAATGTGTGCGTGTGTGTCCGAGTGTTCAGTGAAAGCTGCAGCACAGGAATATATCTAGAGCGAGTAGATGAAAAATACTTGCACTTGTCTCAAATCTGAGGGCAAAATGCCACCATTTAGGGGCAGTCTTTTTGTGTGGTCAATTGTTTTGTCTAAAAACATAAAAGGAATGTAGTAATAAGATCGTTTTTAGAATTGTAATTACGTACTGTAGTATGCGTGTGGGATGTGTGCCTTTAATGGGGTGTGGCCTAGCAAGTGACACCAGGAGCTGGAGTCAGGTTGGCTGTGTGAGCCTTTTGTGGTGGCCTACAGCAGCTCCTTGCAAATGTTTTCATTTTGTATTTGTGCGTTTGACTTTTTGTATAGTTAAACGAACGACTGTGGATGTCCTTTCCCACATGTGAGAGGGCATCACCGTATTGGCATTGCTCCGTTTTCTTTTCCACTTCACTCGTGTGACAACATACGCACATCTCACAAGTCAAACACCACACCACCACAATTTAAATGACCAGGAGAGGAGTTCCAAACCGAATCATTACTTTAAGATTTAAGGCTGGAAGCAAACAGTAACTGCGTTGAATGTGTTGTGGTGACTGTAAATATTGGGAAACTCAAAATGGAGCACTTGTCTTGTGGTCATTTGCTATTATCTGCTTTAAGACCTCAAAGTGATTGTGTATAATTATCATTAACCCCCCCATGAAGACAGGAGAAATGTAACCATTGTTGGCTTAAAATATAGATATTTGTTTGAACTATTATCTTCCTCTTTGTCATTTTTGGGTGGCTGGGATTGCGTGTAAATGATGAAATGTCCCGATTAAAAAGAAAAATCACTCTGTACACTGCAGGGTGTCCCCAACTTTTTCTTGTAATTTACCACAATATTTCGAGAAACATTACAATAGTATAACGTGACACGGGTAGCAAAAGTGTCATTTCTTCAGTGTTTTCTCATGATGATCAGGAATAATGAAATATTTCGAGAGATATGATGTACTCAATTTTGTGAGATACAATGTAGTGTATTCTATTTCAAACAAATGTAATATTTTAAGACGAATATGGAAAATTTGTCAAATGCAGAGGCACACGAATGAAATAAGCCTGAGCTACAGTCCTCAGCCTGAGGGTGGCGGTAATGCCTCCAAAAGTCATTTGCCACTGCTGATAACCTCACGAAGAAGAAAGAAGAAAAGGGATTAAATTAGCAGGATGTCGTTGTAAGAGCCCCCGCTAAAGCTCTATTTTGTCTTTATTTACCTCGTGCCTTTAGACCCACACGTTTCGTCTAACAGACAAGCATTTAAAATATCGACGGGTCTAATGGAGTTTCGTCAAAGCGCACTTTGAAGTTGTTCGAATTATTTTAGCTTGCTAACAGAGAGACGCTGAGGTTACGAGACGTCGCAAACGTCATCGTGTAAAAACATGTGCAAAGTCAAAATGCTGCGAACGTTGGTGAAGCAGCGACTGAATGTGGCCGTCGAGGAGGTAATCGAACTGTTTGAGAGAACCATAGCGGAGTACGAGGAGCAACTTTGGCGAAGCAAAGACGAAAACGAGCGACGACGACGGGACGATGTTTGCAAGCCTCGTGTTCCGTTGCCAAAAGAAGGTTTGCTTACTTCTTTTTCCTCAACGTTCTAACCCTTGGAGGGGAAGTTCATTAAACGAATACTCATAGCGATGTCTCTACAAATGCTCCGCCATGTTAAATGTTGTTGTGATAACAAGAAGTGCTGTTTAAAGGTGAAACAGTTTATTATTAACCGTACAAAAGCAGACTTTAAAAGGGCCGCCATATTGGATGCGACTAATCGCGTTCGAGATCTCACGACACGAGCTCTCAACTGATTTAATGTTGAGATATTGTTTTTATTCCACCAGTTTTGATGGTTTGGTTTTAAATTGTAAGTGCAGTGAACGTCATTCAATATCAGTTCAGCTCCTCGCCATTGGGGGCGTTTTAGACTGGTCTTTTTTTAGGCTTTTACAGTATTGACACCGTTTTTTTGTACACCATATGCACAAATAAGTTGCTGTGCAAATTTCTATTTTCAGATGTTTTATTGTTCAAAAATGTGAGGTGACTCCACATGTTCATATGAGCATAAAATAAACATGTACACCTTGTCATCAGATACTCTCATTATTAGTGCATTTCTACTTATTGAATCGACATTAAAGCATTGAACAAATATCAATATTGAAAAGAATCGCAACCTCAAGGATTAGTGCATTTCTACTTATTGAATCGACATTAAAGCATTGAACAAATATCAATATTGAAAAGAATCGCAACCTCAAGGATTAATTGTTCAGCCATACTTTTATCCCTGGATTTTTTAAATCAAGGCACACCCTGCTGTGCTTTTTCCTTGTGTGATGCAGACGTGGAGCAGGTGGAGCGTCAAGAAGGGCTTCCCTCTGATCAGCGTGAGGATCCAGCAAAACCCCTCCACATTAAAGAGGAAGAGGAGGACATGTGGAGCAATCAGGCTGAGGAGAAGCTTCCGGGGCTGCAGGCGGCTGAGGTTACAGAGTTCACATGGACCGGCATCCATGTTAAGAGTGAAGATGATGAAGGTCAGTCCTCACAGCTTCATCACACTAAAAGCCCGGAGAAGTCAAGTCAACACATGCCAATAAAAGCTGCTGGACAACACGGCGCTCCACTCTCAGATATGGACGACATGATGTCCCACTCGTCCGACACCGATCACAGCGATGACGACAAAGAACCTTTGAAGTCTAAAAAGAAGTCAAAAGGGACGCATCACACCGACAACAAACATTTTGACTGCTCCGAATGTGGGAAAACGTTTACCAACAAAAGCGTTTTGAAAAACCACATGGTAACGCACACCGGGGAGAAACCTTTCGTGTGCACGGTTTGCAATAAAAGATTCTCCTTGAAGCACCACATGAAGAGACACATGAGAGTGCACGTGGGGGAGAAAGCTTTTTTCCCCTGCTCAATTTGCAATAAAAGATTCCGAGACGAGGTCGCCATGAAGGAACACGTGAGAACACACGCCGGAGAGAAACCTTTGACGCCCGGCGGATCAAGTCAACACATCGCAGAAGCAGACGACTACGCGCCGCTGTCAGATTTGGACTACGTGATGTCGCAGTCGTCCGACACCGATCATAGCGACGACGCCAAAGAACCTTTGAAAACAAAAAAGAAGTCATCCGACGGCGATATGACGTATCACGCTGAAACCAAACTGTACATTTGCTCCGGATGCGGCAAAACGTTTACCAACAAAAGCGTTTTACGAAATCACATGGTGACGCACACCGGAGAGAAACCTTTCGCCTGCTCGGTTTGCGACAAAAGATTCTCCTTCAAGCAGAACATGAGGCGACACATGGCGATACACACGGGGGAGAAACCCCACTCCTGCGCGTTTTGTAGTAAGCGATTCTACGATAAGTTTGAAATGAAGAGACACATGCTGACGCACACGTCCGAGAAGCCTTTCACGTGTTCCTTCTGCACCAAAAGTTTCTCCCGCCGCTCACATTTTCGAATGCACATGAAAAGGCACGCGGCGGAGAAACCGTCCACCTCCAGCAGCTCCAGTCAACACGTGCCGACGGAAGCCGACGGGGAACACGGCGAGGAGCTCCACTCGCAAGCGCACAACTTCGCCCCACTGTCGGATATGGAAGACATGATGTCACAGTCGTCCGACGTCGACCACAGCGACGACCCCAAAGAACCATCCGAGTCTCTCAAGAACTCCGAAGGAAGCGTGACACATCCCGCCGAAAGCAAACAATTTAACTGCTCCGTATGCGAGAAAACCTTCGCCAACAAAGGAAGTTTGAAAACTCACATGCTAACGCACACCGGAGAGAAACCGTTCGCCTGCCCGATATGCGATAAACGATTCTCTATCAAGCAGAACATGAAGAGACACATGGCGATACACACGGGGGAGAAACCTTACTCCTGCTCCGTTTGCGACAAAAGGTTCTACGTGGAGTTTGAAATGAAACGACACAAGCGGATACACTCTTCCGAGAAACCGTTCACGTGCTCGCTTTGCGCCAAAAGTTTCTCGTGCAGCAATTACCTCACGCTGCACATGAGCACGCACACGTCGGAGAAGCCGTTCGCGTGTCCGGTGTGCGCGAAAAGCTTCTCCCATAAATCCTACCTCCGACAACACATGAGAATACACGCGTCGGAGAAACCGTTCACGTGTTCCGTTTGCTCGAAAGGCTTCTCCAGTCGCTCGTATCTCCGAATACACATGAGCCTGCACACGGGAGAGAACATTTTCACGTGTTCGTCCTGCGATAAAAGTTTTTCCCGCCGATCGCATTTCCGAAAGCACATGAGAACGCACGCGGGCGAGAACTCCTTCACCTGTTCGGTTTGTACCAACCGATTCGCGGGTATAGAGTGCCTCATTGCGCACATGAGAACGCACGTGGAGGAGAATCCTTTGGCCTCCAGCAGCTCGAGTCAACTCATGACAGCAGAAGCCGACGGCGAACAAGCGGTTAACTTTGCGCCACTGTCGGATATGGACGACGACATGTCACACTCTTCTGACACGGAGCACAGTGACCAATACGAAGAACCTTTGGAGACCAATAAGGACTCTGAGAGCGAGAACACACATCGCCTTGACAACAGTGGCGACATGTCCGCAATGTACACATACCCACAGGTTAATTGACTAAGTGTATAAAGTAGGGCTGAATGATTTATGACAATAATCGAACTGTGGGGTTTTTTTTTCCTCAATATTGTGATTTAATGTATGATTATTCTTTTGTAGGTCATCTTGAAATTTTGAACAAGCAATACATTCATCTTCATTACAATAAACTTAACACATTTATTATACATAAATGTTTTGGTCTCATAGCTTAGGCTTACGCTCAAATGACTTGACAAAGATGTACCAAAAAAGGGTGGCGTGAACATTTTTTTTGTTTCATGAAACAATTATATGTAAACAAAACATGTAGACTGCACTTCTTAAGCACTGCACTTATTTATGTACTATAAAATGAATAAATATAAAGATACATACAGTATATACAAAATAAACCTACCTTCCGACCGAAATGAAGCTTTTTTTTTATGGCTACTACATTGTAATGTCAAGTTGAATATGATTAATTGTTCAGCCCGAGTTTAAGGTACTGTCTGTTCGACTGAAAATTATTTTATTGCCACTTTGGTTCCAATTAGCTCAGTAATAGATAAAGGCTGAGTTCCTGGAGGGTGCAGTGAACTGCAATCGATGATCTGATTTTATGAAAAAAAAATAACTGTTGGGACCTGGGTAAAGACCCTGTAAAGTGATTGCAAAATTTTGCGAAATTTTTGTTTACCGGTAAATACAGAAGATAACACCGGTCAACGTATTTTTACTCCATTTTTTAAAATCTGAGATGTAAGTACATTTTTCTAGAAGAATGTTTTTTTTTTAGGCTGATTCCAAACTGCCTTTGTTTTTTTCCCTAGCACAATTTTCTAATGTGCTTTCTCTAGCACATTAGGTTTTCATATAAAAACAATTAGCCACAGGTTTTATTATAATATATTATGTAATATAGTAGTACTGTATATTAGTAGTATTTATAAATTGAGGGTTAGCTTTAGCAACAGGTGGATTTGCATGGTAAAATCCGTATGTGCAAGCTTTTATAGGTCAAACTTAAAAAAAAAAAAAAAAACTGCTCAAAAACCTGATGTCCTTGAAAAAAGTAAATACATTTTACAAGCGTTAAAAATCTGTTTACATATATAAACATAAATAGTCATCTTTGATCAAAATTTGCTGTTGACCACTGCTGGAGCAAATTATGTTTTGAGTATAATTTTGCTTTAAAAGGGCAGCGTGTAGAATTTAGTGCCATCTAGTGGTCAGCTAATAGAATGCAACGACCTAAGATGGAAGCGCGTGCATTTTGAAGCACTAAAGTCATTTTAAAATTAGCAATTGTGTCGCGTAGTGGCCAATAATTTGCGTGGATGTGTTTGGCCTCAATTGTTGAAACGAATATTAGGATGATAAAAAGTCTCTCTCTCTCTCTCTCTCTCTCCATCCCTCTCCCCCTCTCCATCTCTCCCTCTCCCTCCCCCTCCTCTGCTGACACACACTCCAGCGCAGTAGGTGGCGGTAATGTACCTTGAACGGCAGCTGCCGCCCTCTTATAAACGAGAAGAAGTAAAACGCGCAAGAAGAAGAACGAGAACGTGCACGCAAGGGTTAGCATTGCAATAGCTAGCGCGATTATTGCGTGAACATGTGTAAAGACAAAATGTTGAGAGAATTAATGAAGGAGCGACTGAACGTGGCTGCCGAAGAGATATTTGAACTATTCGAGAAAACTATAGCAGACTACGAGGAGAGACTTTGTCGAAACAAAGAGGAGAACGAACGACGACAACAAGAACTAGTTGCCACTGTTGCCGACCTTCGTGTTCGACTACACAAAGGTTTGACATTTTTTAATTGTAACTTTGTCTACATATGTGATGATGTTATTGAAGAAGGAAAACAAGAATGGGCGCGGGACGGGGGTGTGAGGGTGACCAATGGTGTTTCTTGGCCTTGTAAGGTAAACTGGTTGATTCTCTTTTGTTCTCTGGGCCAAAATGAACTGTTTGGAAGGAACGACAAATGTAGTCGTCTGAAAGCAGGACTCACCAACCTTTTTCAAATGGACCCGTACTTCTTGGGTGCTCATTATTACAACTGTAGGTTTATTGGCAAAATAAAATAAAAATATGCTTACATGCTCAAACACATTTAATATTCTTATTTTTTCCTGAAAAGAGCAAGGAATAAGCTTTGCAGTGACATCACGATCACATTTCTAGGTTAAAAAATGGTTATGTTATTCATTTTTGAATATTTTAAATGAGAGCAACTTTGAAACAAAAGAAAAACTAAATATAGTCTTTAACTGTTATTTATTTACACAAAACCGCCAGATGTTTATTGCGCCTCACCTGCCTATTCCAATGGTCATTTCCATGGTGCATCATTAGTTTGGCATTCATTGATCTTAAATTAGCCAAAGTGATCAAATATGGCAGTTCTAGGAAAGGACCACAACCATGCAAACAAGTGATCAAACTATTGTACTTGATAAACTGATTTTCACGGACATGAGTTCATGGCCTAATGTTTCCAAAACACAGAGGCTGACCACTCAACAAGAAATTAGATAGGCTCTATGATGTCAATCAGGAAAGACAAACAAATGTCAGCTGAAACTTTGTTGAAAGAAATCATCAATCACCAAGTTACTAGAACCTTCTAAATGCAGAAATCTCCCCAATAATTGGATAAAACAACTCAAAAAACATATATTCCAATTGAGTGTACAGTACAATTGAGTGTCAATTATTCCCGTCTACATGCAATAAATGATGGTTATCGGATTAAAATCACGCCTGCATGAGCAAAAGCAATATGGCTGTCATTCACAAGTTTGCAACCACTTTTGACAGCCAAAGAAAATCATTTAGTACGCACCAAATTAGGTGATTTATTTATTTTTTTCTCAGTACATAAACACGTCTTCAAAGTAGCTGACAGATTCTTACTCACATTTGACTACGTCCCCCCGAGCAAAAACTTTATTTTGTAACTTTATTTATGAAATGTGTAGCGGCCCAGTTGTCAGTCAGTGTCAACATTATGTATATTGGGAGGAATGGAATGGTGACTTAGTCTGCCGCCTCCTCGGGTTTAAGAAGTTGATGAGCAGAGGTGGGGCCATACCATGTAAGAATTTTAACACAAGAATAGCATCTAGCATGAAAATGTTCCTAATTTAGCAGCTCTTCTACTCTATGTACAAAGATGGCGCGATAGCGCCGAGCCAAGAGGAAAAAGTGCGTAAAAGACAGGAAATGTCCTGAGTGTGAGATCGTTGATGGTTTGTAATCAATAACGCCTTGGCTTGAAGCTCTAATCAATCATTCACTTGTGTTCACAACTTCATAATTGGAAAAAGAAGTCCTGACGCTCCTTTTGTTTAGTTTACTTTCCACATGAAAGCAATAGCACACAAAAAAAAAAGCAAAGAATGAGGCGTGCAGAATAATCTATCAGACGCCTTTATGGGAAAGGAAGGCCAAATGCTCAGATTTGCCATTTGTTGTACCCCGCTTTAATGGCCGGCTGTTTGAGTCAAATTTCATTTTAAATCACGTTTCTCCTCCCTTGTGCGGCGCAGCCGTGCAGCAACAGAGTCGCCAAGAGGTTCCCTCCGAGCAGCAGGAGGCGGCAAGCGTTAAAAAGGAAGCGGAGGACGCGTGGAGCAGTCAGAATGCGGAGAAGCTTCCCGAGCTATCGCGGCGCTGTCCAAGTGAGGAGAGCAACCCCAAAGCGGGTGGACAACACTGTGAGGATCTCCAATCGGAGCCGGACAGCCTCTTTGCCCCGTTGTCGGATGTAGACGACATAACGTCAGACTCTTCTGGCGCTGAGCGCAGTGATGACGACGATGACGACCACCAAGGGACTCATGAGGACCGTCAAGGTAATATGACGCATCACAATGACAACAAGGATTTTCACTGCTCTCAATGTGAGAAAACATTTAACAGCCAAAAAGGTTTGAAAAATCACACGGTAACACACACCGGAGACAAACCTTCTGCTTGCTCTGATAAAAGATACTCCTTGAAGCATTTTGTGAAGAGAGACGGGGAAAAACATGGCAAAGGATCACAAGCGGAACCTTCGGAGACGAATAAGAATTCCGAACGCGGCGCGACCGACGCCGACATTGAATTTGACTGCTCCCGATGTGAGAAAACCTTTTACAGCCAAAAAGGGTTGACAAAACATCTGGAAACCCACGCGCGAGACAAACCCTTTGCTTGCCCCGTCTGTGACAAACGATTCTTCTTGAAGCATCACGTGAGGAGACACATGAGTAAACATACAAGGGAGGAAGCGCCGGCAACAACGGGAGCCGCCCAAAGATCATCGCAAGCGCCACTATCGGATAACAACCGCAGCACAGAACCATGCGAGAGCAACAAGAACTCCGACTCCGGCAACTACGAATGCCTGCAGTGCGGCAAAAAGTGTTTGTCCAATGCGTATTTGGTCGCGCACATGGTCATACACACCGGGGAGAAACCTTTCGCTTGTTCGGTTTGCGGGCAAAGTTTCTCCTTCAAGCAGAGCATGCTGAGACACGAGAAGCAACACTACGGCCAGAAACCTTTTCACTGCTCAGTTTGTAGGAAAAGCTTCCGGGATCGAGGCCGACTGATATCTCACTTAAGGTCACACGTGGACGAGAAGGCTTTGAAGTGCAGCGACGCAAGTCGACAAGCGGCGACAAAAGCTGAGCCAGAAGACGGTGACGCTCCGCGCTCGGAACCAGACACGGGCAACACAATGCTGAACTCTTCGGACACGTATTACAGCGACGACGCCGAAGAAGCTTTGAGGACTAAAAAGAAGTTGAAAGGTGATATGACACGGCGCAATTATAGCAACACTAATAGGGTTGGGCAAAACACGGACTGGGCCGCATAAATGTATACTGTATGTTACCCGATATATAAATGCTTATTTATAGGGGAAATCAACCCAAACATATTTTTCTGGAATGTGTTCCCGGCAGGCCCACTGGTTGAAACAAGGCGTTCTGATTAATATTGCGTTTGTGGAATATGAGTCAAGCAGCAAAATCCACCCGTTTTTAGCCATCTCAGGGGGCGGCCATTTTGTCACTTCTGTCGACTAAAAATGACATCACAGTTTCTCAGGGCTCGAATAACGACCAATCGTGGCCTGCCTGTTTTCTGAAGCTGAGCCATGATTGGTTGTTATCCGAGCCCTGAGCTCACCTGTCTTCTGAAGCTGCGCCATGATTTTCAGTCGACAGAAGTGACAAAATGGCCACCCCGGGATGGCTGAAAACAGGTGGATATTCCACAAACGCAATATTCATCAGAATGCCATGTTTGGACTAGTGAAGGCGCATAGAACATATTACAAAGAATTTCTTTGGGTTGACTTCCCTTTAAAAAAAAAAAAAAAAAAAAAAACATTTGAATGACATTTTATTCTTACCAATAACACCTTCCATAGGATTTTCAACATGTGACACAAAGGTTGATGTCTTTCAAGGATCTATACAATAACTCCACGTTGCTGTCAGTTTTAGCCCATTCACTGTCTGTGTTCAATCAAATATTGCCTCTGTGATTTTCATGGACCACACCCTCTCCTTTAGCATAAAAGACGTCAAAAGGGCTAAGCGGCGGTGAATAAGACCACTCCACGACAGAAACATTTGCTGTCATTTACAGCCCCCTCCAAAAATATTGGAACGGCGAGGTCAATTCCTTTGTTTTTGTTGTATGCTGAAGTCATTTGGGTTTCTGATCAAAAGATGAATAAGAGACAAAAGTTCAGAATTCCAGCTTTTATTTCCATGTTATTACATCTACATGTGGTGAGTGTATATGTGGGCTGGATTTGGCCTGTGGGCCTTGGGATTGACACCCGTGCAAGACTTCCATGAACCTCATATGCATTTTTTGGGGGGAACCCTACAAAAATTGAGGATTAGTGTGTGTCTTTCAAGGAATTTGGTCTCATGAAACAAATGCGGTTTGTAAATCATATTTTGCTCTCCTGGTACAGACGAGCAGCAGGTGTCGGTGGAAAATCGGGACGAGCCCCCCTACATGACTGGAGCATGGCGCAGCAATCTGGATGGAGAGCAGCTTCAAGGGAGGACGATTGCGGAGGAGGCGCCAATATCAGACATGGACGATTCCTCGGATTCCGAAAGGGAGAAACATTTCGCTTTCTCCTTCAAGGAACAGGAAGCTAGCGGCTCTGCTTCCCAGGCCGGAGTGAAACTTGACTCAGACCTAAGACGGCACACCGACAAACAAATTGAAGACTTTTTGAACGCCGACAACAACAGACACTGCTCTGAATGCAATAAAACGTTTGCGTCGAGGGCCGGTTTGAAAAGACACATGGCGCAACACACCGGAGAGAAACCTTACTTATGCCCGTTCTGTGACAAAAGATTCAGTTTAAAGGAATATTTGAACAGACACACGATGATACACACTGGCTGGAATTGTCCAATTTGTGGTCAAAGTTTTGTCAAAAGAATCGATTTCACAAAGCACATGACAACACATGCGGGCGGAAAATCGGGGGTGGGGTGGGAGAAAACGACACACGCCGATGAGAAATCTGCGCCGTCCGAGAAGACGGCGCACGCAGACGAGAAACCTGCGCGGTCAGAAACGACGGCGCATGTGGTTGAGAAAGCTCTCCGTTCAAAGAAGCGGGTGAAAAAACGCATCAAGTCACACTCGGAAAAAAAACAGATTAGGTGTCCAGTTTGTGCGAAAACTTTTATGGACAAATCGTATATCCCAAAGCACATGAGAATACACACCGGGGAAAAACCTTACCAGTGCAGCGTGTGTCTGCAAAGATTCTGTTTTAAGTACAGGATTAAAAAACACAAATGTCCTGGGGACAGCAAAAGCGTAAGTGAAGAAGCAGGACCGCCAACCACTGAGGAAGTGACTTTGTAACAAGCTCACACAGTTTGTCTAGTTGAGGTAAAAAAAAAAATTTTTTTTTTTCCAAATGACCTTTATTCTTTTTATTATAATCATAGCTACTAAACATGTTTGATAGATTTTCTTAAAAATGTAATGATCGTTGTGTTTCAATACAGTTTTACAAAACATTTTCAATTTACTTTCTACAAAAATGTCCTGGCACTGATATCGCCCAGCTCTGCTC
Organism: Filicampus tigris; assembly: GCF_054856515.1. Taxonomy (NCBI): domain Eukaryota; kingdom Metazoa; phylum Chordata; class Actinopteri; order Syngnathiformes; family Syngnathidae; genus Filicampus; species Filicampus tigris. The sequence continues at coordinate 17,053,451 of NC_141228.1, forward strand.
ACCATGCACACCACCACCCACACTCTCCATTACCTAAACCTTCCCTGTTTTTGCTCACTCTTCTGGAACAAATAGAACTCGCCACATTCATCCCAATATCATTGCTTAAACAGTTAGTCAGGGATACGCGTACATTGGGGATGAGCGAGTGCCGATACGGCGTTATCAGGTGGAAGCTGCCGATACCAGCCACTGATACTTGAGGCAAAAGAAACATATCGAGTAAGTCTTCCTTGGCAGTAGTGAGCAATTCATCTGCTTCAGAAAGGTCTGCACAATTTGTTGTCATTGTGTTAAATGAAATTTTATGTATCAAATGCACTAGAGGCATCGGTACTCAGTATTGCTGAGTACTCAGAGTGAATATTCTGGTGTTGGTCTATAAAAGGTATTGAACATCCCTACTGTACATGATTGCTGCTCCTGTTTTTAATGAGCCTTTTATTCACCATGTGTGATGGTAAAATGTATAATGTCGCTTTATCACACTGTACAGTTTATGTATTTTTTATTTTGCTTTATTTTAGTCTGCAGCCGAGTCGGCTTTGCGAATGAGATGTTCTCAGTCGCATTACCTGGATATGTAAAGGTGAAATAAACATTCAACAAGAATTATGAACCGGGTTCTCCGGCTTCTCCGTTTATGCTCACCTGACTGCCGTTGGTACTGTTTTTTTTTTCTTTTTCATTTATTTGTTTTGTTTTGTGGACTACAACTATTCATGTAAATAACTAATCATGACCTCCCTACTGGGTTAGTGACAGTGGTCCACGAATTCGGGTTACAGCGAAAAAAAAAGGATAAATCATAAAAGAAAATCTACGGCAAAAAAATTGAACAGTCTGATGAAAATGAATAACAAAAATCAGGCGAAAAATATTATTAAAAACCTGACAGCAATCGCGCAAAGGACTAGACACACCTGACAAATACAATATATACATTTTGTAATTTCTTAATCCTATAAATTGTGTGACCTGATAAAGAATTAGACGAGGTTGTGCGTAAATCGCCGTAGATCGGTAAAAAGCACGGATCTCCCTAAGATGGTAGCAATGTAACGCGTTGGATATTGCCTACTGCAAATGACCGAGCGAAGAAGAAAAACGCGGAAATGACGTCACGAGTTCTTTGTCTTGTCTTGCTCTTCACACTCATTTAACGATAAAGGAATAGTTCCCCCCTTTAATGGGATAAAGCTGGTCAAAGCGAACTTGTTTGGAGTCTTTTAAATTAGTTCAAATTAGAGTGATTGTGTCAAAATGTGTAAAATCACAATGCTGAGAGAGTTAATGAAGCAGCGACTAAACGTTGCCGTGGAGGGAATATATCAACTTTTTGAGAGAACGATACTAGAGTATGAGGAGGAACTTCGTCGAACAAAAGAGGAGAAAGAGCGACAAGGAGAACTACTAGACGCCGTTTTAAAGTCTCGTGGTGGCTTTCACGGAGGTTTGTTGACATGTTTCTACTCAGTATTTTTTTTTTGTCATTTGGAGGCTTTAGAACGTACGTCTCAAACTTCGGGCCTCGAGGGCCCGGTATCGCGCATGTTTTTTATGTTGTCCCCCTCCAACACACCAGATTCACGCTGATGCTCACATTCACCAGGCGAGGCCCTGCCTTTTTATAGACTACACTGTCAAAGACGCCAATTCTACCTTGGAATGTGAGAATTATTGTACTGTACAGTACAATACAATACATCTTTTCACAACAAGGCAAAATATGTAACTGATTAATTTAAGGGATACTTAGTAGAATATTATATTCCTATTCCAGGGCTGCAACTAACAATTATTTCAATAATCAGTTAATCTTTCGATGAATCAAATACAATTTTTTAAATTTCCATCCCTTTATTCAAAAACAGGACAATATTTAACATTTATGGTGTAGAACATGCGCCAACATAAACTGGTCTGGTTTGTAACATGTTGGAAAATAGGCAGACATGAAATTCCATGGATTTGGAAAATGTTTAATTAAAAAAGGGATCTAAAACATTAATCGATCATCAAAAATAATTATCAAGTTATATGATCAATCATTGCACCTCTAAAATATTCACTACAGCCCTGTACGCTGATGGTTTTGGCTGACTTTTACTTTATTCTTGTACTTTTGGCATGTTGAGGACCTGCAGTATCATCTGACTTGAGAGAGCTCAAATCTTCACTTTTCCAATCCTGCCTGTATTTGCTTGCAGACATGCAGCAGTTGGTGGAGAGTCCAGAAGTTGCTCCCTCTGAGTGGCAGCAGGAGGAGGAGGAGGAGGAGAAGTGCCCTCAGAGCCAAAGCTTCATTAAAATGGAAGAGGAGAGCATTCAGGTTGTGGAGCAGCTTCCAGGCTACGAGGTAGCCGAGGTTGGCGTCAACACGTTCCCTTTGACTCATGTTCATTTCAAGAGTGAAAAGGACGAACCTCAGTCCTCACAATTTCACCACAGTCAAAGTGTGGAGAAGTTAAGTCAAGGTGAAACTGATGGCGAGCACTGCGCAGAATCTGACCAAATTATTCTGCTATCAGACGTGGATGACAAGGTGTCTTCCAAGACCGATGCCCCCAGAGTACCTTTGGCGAACTCCGGAGGCTACGCGCCGCATCACGCTAACAGTCCCGCCGGCGCGCAGTTAAGCTGCCCCGTGTGCAAGAAAACCTTCGCCAACAGGAGGAACCTGACCAGACACCTCCGCACTCACTTGGCCGTCAGGCCTTTCGTGTGCGCCTTGTGCGGCCGCGCGTTTACCCGAAGCCACCACCTGAAGAGACACATGGGCACACACACAGGCCACAAGAGGGTCCCCAGTCAATACAAGAAGACCACCTCTAAGACCACCCCAGTGAGTGCAGTCAGTATTCGCAATGAGCCTATTCCTTGTTTGTTTTGTGCCAAAGGGTTCACGAAAAAAGCTTATATGGAGAGACACATGAGGACGCACACGGGCGAGAAGCCTTTCAGCTGCGACGTGTGCCACAAACGCTTCACTCGTAAAGACTCCCTCAAATATCACGTGCATCGGAAACAAGAACTAAATGGACACTAGGCTTTTTTATTTTTTTTTAAAAATCTTTTGTCTCTCAGAGCAAAATGACTGCGTTCTTCACAAGAGCAAGACAAACCGAAAATGTTGTAAACGACGTGAATCCCGTCATGAAAGCAGAGTCCTCCATGGTGTTATTTGAGGTCGATAGGAACTGAGAGGGCGGCACGGTGGTCGACTGGTTAGCACGTCCGCCTCACAGTTCAGAGGTTGTGGGTTCCATCCCGACTCGGGCCTCCCTGTGTGGAGTTTGCATGTTCTCCTCGAGCCTGAGGGTGTTTTGGACACATATGTGGGCACTTACAACTGCCACCTTGTGGTCTCAGAAGAGTATTACATACTACAGTCAAAATACAGTATGCAAAATACAGTACAAAAAACTAAAAGATGATGCTTAGTTTTTCTTATAATTAGGTTCCAATAGGCCCAAATAGCAAAAAGAAGTGTGTGACAAACGCTTCGCTCGTCAAGAACGCTTCAGAAATCACAAGTGTCACTGAAGAGAACGGCAGAGCACGACCTTTTTGAGTGATTCTGGATCGGTTTAGGCCCACAACGCACCAAGCGATTGAGCAGCGTACGTCTGTCAACACTGCAACGAAAAAACGGTGACTCTTTATCTGTTTTTGTGGCTCCACAGACAGTTGACCATATTGTATTTTCAACTGAACCTCAAAAACATTGCGGAATTGTTAAGGAAGCGTGGATGGCCACAGAGTGCAAATGGTTTAAGTCTGTTGGTTACGAAAGCACTCAAGGGTGCTGTAGGAGTGAGCATCTATTTTTTTCATGATGTTATTCTCCTGTTTGTTGATTGGGCATCAGATAAGAGAGATGTTTGATCTTTATTACTTTTGGTTTAGGAAGTTTGATCAAATGGATACATTCAAGGACATTTTTGAGACATGTTTCTTATAAAATACATTGCAACAATCTTAATGTAATAATCACATCATTGTCATTGTGTTTGGTGTGAATTACAAATCTTAATTTTTGTCTTCAATGGTGTTGGAATTGTATTCATTTTCTGTGGCATTTTCTCAAATAAACGACTTTCTCAATTAAATGTGTTTTTTTAAATACACAGCAGTAAGAAAATGTAAAAATAAATGTAACAAGATATTTGTATTTCATACTGCTGAAATATTGCATATGGAATACATAAAAACAAGTCAGGTTAATTTCGTATGTTGTGTTGTAGTTTTTGTTCTCTACTCAAGTGACACACAATAAGAACATAAAAGTAACAAAGTATTCGTTCTCATCGAGAGGCAACAGGAGCTTTTTTTTTTTGTCGTGAACGCGCAAATAGGTGTTGGTTTACGTGCGCGCCCCCGTCCGTGGTGACGTCAGCTGCCAGAGCCTGTCTCAAACGTTGTGACGTGTGTTGTGGAAATGGCCGAGGAGTGACAAGCCCGCAAGACAATGTTAAGCTTTTTAACTCCGCCAAACAACCACCGCGGGTGAACGACGCTTCTCCGGCGGACAAGAAGGACGTCGCGGACGGGTTGGTAGTTCCAAGGAACCGACGAGCGACTCGAAGCCGCCCCGGACCAGCGCCTTTTCTTCCCCCGGGGAGGGGGGGCGCTGAGTGAGGGTTAGCGAGGGATCCACCATGGAGGACATCAACTCGAACATTAACGCCGACTTGGAGGTGAGGAAGCTCCAGGACTTGGTGAAGCAGCTCGAGAAGCAGAACGAGCAGCTCCGGGGTCGCTCCATGATGATGTCGGCCCACCACAGACCCCACAGCGCCGGCTACGAGTCCTTGTCGTCGTCATCGGCGGCGGCGCTGCTCTCGGGGGGTGACATGGCCGGCTTCGCCTCCGGGGTGGGGTTCGGCTACGGCGACCTGTTGGAGAACCGCCGCTGCCGGAGCCCGCGCCTCTCCTACGACGGCGTCAGCTTCAAGAGGCCGTACGAGAGCGAGGGCGCCTCGGCTGCCACCTCCGGGTCGGCCCGGAACTCGCGGTGCTCGGACGACGACGGCGAGACGTCCATTCTGGACCAGGTGGACGTCTTGGACTTGGAGGACATGGACTGTCTGCACGAAGACGACGACAGCTGGTGAGTGGGGTTGACAGCTGCCGGGTGGTGGTCCATGAACGCACCATGGGCCTAAAACCCCCAAACGCAACCGACAGTGTTGATCTGAAACCTGTTGTTTGTAAATCAGACTAGACCAGGAGTGTCCTAACTTTTCTTCCGAGAATTCCTTACAGAAAAGTGGAAGAATTGACAGGGCAATTCGACATTTTTAAACGTGGTTTATGAAACAGGCATAAAACAATCAAGCAATTCTGTATGGGTTTGGATTTACTCGATGCGAGTGCATCGAATTGAACCAAATCAAATCGTTCCACATAAATTACCGTCTATGAATCGTTATGTATCGCGATACATACAGTATATAATCGTCTATTATTGGAGAGCTGCACACCCTAAATATACAACATTGGAAAAAAATGAGACCGCCATGTTTTCTTCAATTTCTTGTTCATTTTACTATCTGGTACCACTAAAGGTATATCAAGTGACTAAGTGACAGAAAAGAAAACATGGAATGCCTAAAAGGACTTTTGGCAGTACAATGCTATTGCTATTGATGTAATGCTGTGATATACTGTGTACATTGGAACCTCGATTTAACAGACTCCAATTTAACAAATTTTAGATTCAACGGACGAAAAATATTGTCAAGTCGAAACGCCCATTCGTACAGTAATTGTCAGTCTGTTAGTTCCAGAATTAGCTGACGTTGTGGCAGAATTAACAGACTGGTACACATATTTCCGGGTTGTGCCGCTGTTGTTACAGACACGGTACAGACTAGAAAATGTTGTTTGCTTCAGTGTTTTGCTGCGCTCTGTTTACTTCTCGTTTCTCGTTTCAACTTGGAGTCGTAGCGTACGGTCGATTTGACTTTTTTCTTCTATAGCTGCTTCAGGTGTCTCTCCGTGCTTGCAATACTGTTGTTGTGCGGACCTGGAGGCCGAACAAAGTACTCTACAGTCTTACTGCAGCATTCTTGTCTGACTTTTCTTTTCCCCACATTCAAAGACTGTACATATTTTACAGGAGTGACTAATACACAACATGAAGCAAGCACAGTTAACCTCATTTTGGAGAACTTTTCACCATCTGCCGAACTGCGCAAAAGTGCTTCTACTGAAAACTCGTTGCATTGTTTAATTTTTGACATCAAATTATCGCTATACTTTTCTAGTACAGTATTCATATACCAAGCAACCCCAGTGGGGAGTAATGTGTAAAAAGTGAGACTCAAGTTACCGGTAAGTACAAACTGAAAAATGTACCTGAGTACATTAACAAGGTACTGTACTTCGTAATTTCTCACTATTTGTAACTGTATTGCTCTATTTAAGTGCACTCAATCATTGTCACTTACAGGTCCCTTTTCTGTCCATAAGAATGAAAATGACTCAAATGCTCTTCACTTTAAAAATCACCAAAATGCCCTTTAATAGAAGAAAACTGACACGGTACTGTAACACTGTCATGAGATGATGTCGCCAAACACACAAACAAAATACTAAAGCAACACAAAGTGACTTGTTGAATGAATTACAGCTGGGTTACACGTGCACATTGCTTGGCTCGTTCCAGCAGCGCAGCAGTTTTTCTGCCCGGCAGCCATGGTTACATTCCTACTCAGAATTCCCCGCAGCAAAACAAACACAAGTCGCCCGCAGAAGCTGGAGCAACAAAACGTCACCATAAAGGGAGACTATATATTTTTTTTCCTGTAGTTTCACTTCTCCCATATGCTTTAAACACACTTAAACTTATTAAACCATAATTTTTTTTAAATTATTCCTGAGTATCTGTCATCATTCTTTTGCTGTCAAGAAACAAGAGACTCTAATATAACATCACTTTGAGGAAAAATAAGGCTCGATTGTACAGTTTTCCAAATTGACATGAATGTAATATTGCTCACTGCTAATATTGCTAATGCTAACCCTTCAAACAACTGCTTCTTTAACACACAAGAAGCAGCAAGACACACAAAGCGCACTTGCAAGACTATCGACGGCATATTTCCGACGATTACGTGTTGTGATTTCCTAGTTTTCTGGAATGTAACTTCAGGAATGTGGACAGAGATGTTCCTGTCAAATCGCATCACAGGATGTTTACGTTATTTAGAAAATCCGAAGTGGATCTTCCAACCGCCTAGAGATTTGTTTGTGCGTCTGATCCGATGGCGATCAGAGATTAACCGTCTCCAGCCGTCCACTCCTGTAATTTGGGAATTAGCCTCCGATTGGATTTGGATCATCCCCGCTGATAAAATATCTCGGTTTGAGTGCAGACAGTCTCTCCTTTCATCATGAGGGATTTCCTGTAACGGCTGCGAGCGCAACTAACAGCTGATGGCTGTGATTTGCATTATTAGTGGAGACACGTCTTTCTTCTGCTCATCTCTAAAAGGGTCCCGACACCCTTTTTGTGCTGTTTGTGTTGGAAACAAAAATAAAAGTCAATTTTCTTTTTGCGTGGCACCTTTGAACCAGGAATCCAGGACTTTCCTATTTGTCGAAGTGCCACTCATACATTTATAAAAGCAACCGCAATGTGACAGTCGCTCTGTTTGTATGTGTTGCCGCTCCCGTGTGTGTCAAAGTCGAAGGTGTGTATTGACTGTAACGGCTGTGCTCATTTCCGTTAGCCTATCTATGACGTTAAAAGAATTAAATGCTGCGTTTGTAAAACACCCACATGATTATGCTTACATGAAACTCTGCTAGCTTAATGCGAACGCACAATACAAAGCGCCATAGACGTTTGTTCAGGTAATCATCACATCTATGCTAATTTCCATTAGCCCGTCAATGGCGTTTTGTATCATATGTTAGCATTAAGCTAGCTGGCTTTCATTAGAAATAGTTTGCTGGAACATTTTGATGTTTAAATATACAATACTTATTTTTTGTTTTGTGTCATTTTTATGCTAAACTTCAACTGAGTGTGACAAAAGAACAGCTTTGCATCTTATTTGCAAATTTATGTAAAGGAATACTTTAAATGTGTGTTATAATAAGTTTAAGGATGTTTTATGAAGTTCAATTGGGTTTACAAAAGGTGTAGAAGGGGTCAAATTAAAAACCTTTTTACCACAGGATGGATTTAAAAAAAAATTGTTTTAACTTTTTTTGGACACAGCTCTTGTATTAAATGTTGAATGTTCTGCCCACCGAGTACATTTTCCGCTGATCGTTACTGTGGCTAAGGAGGAATCTGACTTGCACCGAAGTCATAGCAAAACCAGATTGTTTCCACACGTGAGTCTGTATTAAATACACATTTGGTGGTGTGTGTTTTTCAGGCTGTACGAGGCCAAGCTTAACAGTCCCCTGCAGAAGGCGCTGAGCCCCGTTGTGTGGTGCCGCCAGGCTCTGGACAACCCGAGTCCGGACATGGAGCTGGCCAAGCGCTCTCTCATCCATAGACTGGACCTCACCATGTCAGGTAAACAGCGGCATTTTTCACTTTGTACTCTCTGCTCTTGCTCTTGCCCTCACGTCCGATGTGCCTTTTCCGCTCTTTGACCGCCACTAAATATAGTGTGCCCCTCGACCAGAGCGCTGGGGGGCGGGGGGATTCTCACCTCCGCGTGGCTAAACTGAGCGTTTCCATTTTGACAGCGGTATGCATCATGTGACGCTCTTGCCGAAGGTTGTACAGTGGTTACGGTAGACAATATTTTCTTTTAGCTTTCTGTTCTGAGCCCAAATTGTAGTCACGAGCGAGCTTCAGATATGCTGACACCTAAGTGGGAAAAAAATGGAGCATGTTTTGGAATGCCCTCGTACATGGGCAAGGAAAGCCGCAGTTGTCGATGAACTGGCAGCTGTTGATTGGATCAAACACAAATAAAACATGAGAATGATCACAAGGAGCAGCTGTAGGCCACAACCCCTGAAGTCAACTCCAGCTCCTGATGTCACTAGGCCACACCCCTTAAAGTCACATACCCTTGTAGTTAAAGGGACGGTGGGGCCGGTATGGCCATGTTTTCACTAACAAGTTCATTTTAGATATTTTTTGATCAGGAAAATGAAAAGAGTTGTCATTTTCAATTTTATCAATAAATTTGGGAGAAATGAGGAAATAAGGACTGCATGAATAACGCCCCTTGTTAATGAGGAGAATGGCCGCGCACCCCTGGCGTTCCATCCTTGTTCGGTCGGGATGAGATCACGTTTTATGTCATTAAATCCAAACTAGTGTGCAGAACACTTTTATACTTTCACAGGTTGAAGTGGACAAGAGTAGTAATGTGCATTTGCATTTTGGTGGCGATCGGTCGCCGTTTTAGACAACAGAACTGACAAAGCGAGGAATATTACCACGCTTGGCTCCCTCCCGTGACGTGGACAGCTGAGACCGAAAACATAACATAAGCCACGCCCCAAAAGGGGGCGGGGCACCTTGTCGTAAATCTATTCACCAAAAAAGTCCTTAAATCACGACAGAGTCTTTTGAGGTGTGCATTTTAGTACTAATGTCATTTTTACATGCAAATCTATTAAAGTGCCAATGTTAAAGTCACCCAAGTGTCTCTTTAATCTTCCAGATTCCATATCAATTTTAAAGAAGCAACTTATTTCCTATGATCTGATTATAGCCCAGAAAAACATTGTTGCATCTCGTCCCGAATCATGCGTTCAATGCGGCGTGATCTTTGTAGTTTCTTGCAGCACTCTTTTAAAAACTCCCATTTTGAAATCTCATCGAATTTTTTATGAAATGCGATTTCACAACACAAAACGCCGGGATGACCGCTGAGTGCAAACACAGTCCGCTGATGGATGACTAAGAGGACAAGCAACAGTCAGTGACCTCATTCCTGTAGGTGTGGAAGCAGGATCACGTCACCCTCCGGCACACTCATCCCTCGTGTCGCCGCCGACTGCACAAAACGCACGCACACACACACACACACACTCCTTCGCGCGCGCTCACATAAACAGACGCCTGGAAACGCTGTTGCCATGGACTATGTGTTAGTAAATGGGGAATCCGCAGGGAAGACGATAGAAGGGCGCTGTTTAGTTTACACACACACACACACGCACATAGGGTGGAGACACATTTGAGATAATTGTATGAGTGAGGCCTCGCAAGCGTGAGTGAGTGGATACTTGTTTTGCTCACCCCCTCCCTTACCTGCTTAAGAGTCTGTAACATACACAAATATTTCATTATACTTCATTTCTATTTTGTTTAGACTTTTGTTTTTTTTTCAATTCAGTTACTGTATTTTTCGGACAATAAGTTGTACTTTTTTTTTCATAGTTTTGGCTGGTCCTGCGACTTAACTCAGGTGCAACTTGTAGAAATTAGAGCTGGGACTGGCACCCAAAATCGCTGTTTCCTAATTGTGTTGACTTTCTTGTGGCAGTTGTCGAATACTTTTGGTGAATTACTGCCCATGAGAAGAAGGTGGCGGCAAGTATTTGCCAACCGCCAGAAGAAAGTAGAAGAAGAAATAGAAGAAGTAGAAGTAGTGGTAGTAGTAGTATTCACGGCTACGAATATGCTACGTTTCGCTAGCTTAGCATGCGGCTTCCGTACGCCACAACACGGGTTTAAAACAGCAAAATGCGCATTAACCGAGCAGGTTTCTACCTTTGGCCACACTGCGACGCGTTGTTGGAAGCGGAAGTTTGGTTCTACCCGAACTCATGGCGCTGGCCTTTCTTTTGCGTCCAATTGTGTTACGTGACAGCAAAAGGAGCGCTGAGCCCAGCTCCTCCATCCTCGTCAGCGTGAAATCCCCTCAGGGTTCTCTTGTCCTGGTGCGGCGTGACCGTGCAAACAGCGATGCGCTCTCCCCCGAAGCGACACCGATCACAGCTGATACGAAAAGCTCTCGGACAGCTCGTCGGTTCGTATGAGGACATCCAGTCAGTCGGTCCGGCCCTTATACACAAAACGTATCCCTGCGACCTGTTTGTTGCGGGGGATACGTTCCAAAACTTGACATAGAAATACTTTTGAAATGGTCTCTCTAATTTGTTTCCCACAAACACCCACCCAACCAGAAAAAAACTGTCAATTTATATCCGCAATTTAACGGGAAAACATGATTGAATGAATTGATTTCATTTCAAATTGCATTTTAAGGCCACAGACTCATTTGGATGATTTCCCTAATTGGAACCTTGGCATTCATTCCAAATAGCAAATTACTGTTCAATTTTGGGTTATTTGGACACGGGTCCTTGAGACTATTTTTGTGTGCCCTCTTATGATAGACTTGATTTAATCTTGCTGCGTCTCAGTGCATTTTTCCTTTTTATTTTTATTTTTTGATCAACATTCCCTGGGGTACTACTGGGTGAATTTCGAGAACAAATCAACTGCTTGTACTTGTAATTACTGCTTCAGGAAACGATCTCTCTTGCTGGTGTTGTGTGCGAGGACGTGCTCATGGAATCTGGAACGCGAGCTTAGGACGTGAGCGCTCACACGCGCCCGCATTGTGCTGTCGCTTGAATGCTCTCTATTGACACACACTTTAATACACCCCGCAGCAGACTGTGTGCCAACACTGTCAGCGTTGTTGCGCTCCACAGACTTGAATAGCTTCCACTTGCCATAAGATGTTGGAAGTGTGTCCGCGGAATTCAGTTCATTTGCAAGTTCAGGCCAGCGAACCCTTGTAGGCTAACGTGTAACATCACTTTCAGGAAACAAAAAGGCTTGTATTCACACAGTTCTCCAGATAAAAGGCAAAACGGGCTTGCTCTAAGGTTCCCAGTTGAAGTTGACCGTGAAACTGACCACTTGAACACACAGAGCAGCAAAACATACAAACAGGTTACGATCGCTTAACAATCCGTGCGGTTTATAGTCCGGTGCGGCTATTCTGTGGCTTTTTCTTCCACCGCTCGGGGCGCTCTAACCGGAATGACAGTACAATTCAATACAATACATTTCCCATTAACTGGATGTGACTGCAGGTTGAGGAGTTCAACAGGAGAGGGCGCCATGCACTAGGTTATTGCATTAGGTGCTGTAATGCTTTGATTTAATGTTTTCCTAGAGGTGCCTGAAGCGCACATGAATGCCATTGGCTGATGTTACGTCTGTTCTGTTGTTTCGATGTGAAATGCTATTGTTGCTTTAGCACGTCGTGTGTTAGATTGGCTGACTTTATTCACATAAAACAAGACAGGTGCAAATGTAGAATGTAGTAGAACAATAGATGGTGGAGTCTGGTGGACATTAGCTGACAAATTGGAGCGGCAGTCGGAAGTGAAATGAAGGGAAGTACTGTTTATTTTCTCTTGCTTCTCTTCCGTTTTAATCAGCAACGTTGCTGCAGTGTTAAAAGGCACTGTTAGGAAAGAATCTGCTCAGGTACACACATGTACATTTACAGTTCATAATCGTTCTGTAAATGCAGTAATTATAAAAGTTTTCAACATGGATAGGTATTTCCATCTTATAGCCCGGAAAATACGGTATATGTATATATAGTGGGAGTTCCTCAAAATTCAGACGCGTGTGTGTATGCTTGCAGCTAACAAGCGTCGCAGCCTCTACGGGAGCTGCTTCAACCAGCAGGTGAGCTACGGGAGCCCGTACAGCCCGAACGCCGCCAGCAGTCCCTACAGCAGCGGCTTCAACTCGCCCTCCTCCACGCCCAGCAAGGTGCCCATCGTCAGGCAGCAGCTGATGCCCGTCAACGCAGGTGCGACCGCAGGACAAAGTTGCCGCGGTATGCTCAGCAATCGGAAATGCCACCCACGCCATTCCACAAAAGGAGGCAACAAAGTCAACCAGCCCAGGCTCAGATTTTAAATGAGAAAAATCTCGCCACATAAAAAAGGTCACAAAATGGTGTCTACAGTCCTGATGTAATAACACAAACCCACAGCTGGACTTGAGTCCCTACTTTGAATCCCTTGTTTAAAAGTTTAAATATTGCTCAAGACCCTACCCTCAGGTTACCTTGAAACCTGAACCCTGAAACCCTAACTGTAGCTTGAAACCCTAAACCTGCCATGAAACCCTGACCTGAAACCCAAATCCATAATAGAACCCAAATTTCGAAATCCTAATCCTTTCTTGAAACCTTACTTTGGAACCCAAACTTGAAATCTTAACCCTGGCTATAAACTGTGTTTTGAAATTTACCCTGGCTTAAAACCCTATTTTGAAACCCTGGATCTTGTTTTGAAACATAACTTTGAAACCGTAAAAATCCTAAAAATTCCATGAAAACCTAACTTGAAACCCTAACCTTGTCTTAAAACTAATCCTGTCTTCCAACCTTACTTTGAAACCCTAAGCCTTCCATAAATACCGAACTTGAAACCCAAACCCCAGCTAGAAACTTTATTTTGAAACCCTAACCTTTATAACCTTTCATAGAACCCTCCCTCTACCCCGAAAAGCTATTTTGGAACCCGAACCCTTGCTTGAACACCCCAATAACGGGAAGCCTTTCTTAAGACATACGCCGCTTGCTGGAAGCATAAATGTAACGAAAGTGAAATCCTGCGCGGCTGCTTTAAATCAAAGAAGTATTTCCTCCGCAGCGCACCAGCGCAACGCGGCGGCAGAAAGGAACCCGCCGGCCGTCAGCCCCCAGTCGTCGGTGGACAGCGAGCTGAGCACCTCCGAGATGGACGAAGACTCGGTGGGCTCTTCCACGACCTACAAGCTCAACAACGTCAATGACGTCCAGATTCTGGCGCGCATGCAGGAAGAGAGTAAGTCGGCGCCTCCTGGCGGCTGCCACTAAAATACACCTGCCAAAAGTTCAGGCGCGTAACAGCGTGCGTGCATGTGTGCGCGCGCGGTCAGGTCTGAGGCAGGACTACGCCGCTTCGGCCTCCCGGCGTAGCTCGGGCTCGTCCTGCCACTCGCTGCGTCGCAGCACCTTCAGCGACCAGGAGCTGGACGCGCACAGCCTGGAGGACGAGGAGGAGGCGGTGCACCCGGCCTTCCACCTGCCCGCCAGCCGCTTCAGCCCCTCGCCTCGCCACTCGCCGCGCGCCTCCCCGCGCAACTCGCCGCGCTCGCGCTCCCCGGCCCGCTCGGTGGACTACGGCCGCGGCTCGCCTCAGCCCGCCATCAGCCGACTGCAGCAGCCGCGCCACTCGCTGCAGGGTCACGACACGCAGACCAACGTGGTCAAGAACGAAGGTGGGTGGAATCCATTGTGCTCGCAAATCGTTTTTGGGTGTCATGGGCTACATTTTAGTCACGGTTTCTATCAGAAGCTGTTGTGACTGGTAAACTACATGAATAAATAATCACCTCATTATGTTGTTAGGCTAGGGCTAGACTAGATTTAATGGGCTGATATTAGCTCTTTTCACATTGGTAAAAATCTTTTTTTTTTTTTTTTACACACTAACAAATTAAAACTTAAGACAAAGATAATGACATTCAGACAAACATTCCCCCAAAATTAGGCCAACCCTCTGCCGATTTTTGTCAATTTTTCTGTCTGTTGTGAAGTCAAACAAATCCTCAAGGACAAAGTATTGTAAAACATACAAATCTTTTGCCTGTAATTCATATCTTTATTGTTGTAAGAATGAAGGGACCCAAAAAATCATGATATCCTTTTCAAATTAATTAATCGCTTCTCTGAATTTTATTCTGCAAAATATCAGAATCAGAAAAAAAAAAAAAATCCATATCGGTCGGGCCCTGTTACACCCACGGCAAGTTGATGGATTACTAGTTTGGGAATCAAAAGTCAAGAAAAATACTTTGTGCGATGTATTAAAAAAAAAAAAAGACATTTGAAACAGTCCCATTGCTAATATAGTTTAAGTGCCATACTCCAGCACTACTGATTCTAAAGGCCCTGGACAGATTAGACTGACATAGTAACATACAGAGACTTAAATGTGATTGGACCAAAAGTCCAACACACAAGGAAGCAGTGCAGCCAAGAGAAATGCTCAAAAATGAAGAGAAAAGACTGTTGGGAATAAATGAACACAATTCCACAAAGAAACACTGTTGTTTTGGGGGACAAATTTGTGCCTCTGTGCGGCCCCGTACCAAATGTCTCATTACCGGTTGGGAAGTGCTGCATTACAAAAAAAAATCCCTGAAGTCGTCGTCATCTTTTTGTGCAGAAAAGCTGCGTCGTAGTCTCCCCAATCTCACGCGTTCCAACGCGGCGTCCCATCAAGGCCCGGAGCCCGTCAAGAACAGTCGAAGCTGCGAGTCCAACCTGCAGCTGCCAAATGGAGGATCGCCCAGACACCAGAGCCAATCAGCTCGTGAGTACCACCGCAGACACACACACACACGCACACAATGTCTGCATGTTTGTGTTAAGTCTTTCCTGGCAAACTTTCTTTTTTCAAACATCTTTTAGCAACTTCAAACACGTTTGACTGTAGGAGGAGCTGAGGGTATCATTCGCAGTTGTGGCTGAAGTGTAAAAAGAAGTGAACCTCCCTTAATAGTCAAGTTTGGGGAAAAAACACCCGACAATGCGTGTGGTGACTGCTTAGAGTGTGAGTCCGCTCACTTTACAAGAAATAGCTGTCGCACCTTTCCTTTCTTTTGGAAAGAGAACTGTTCCAATCCCTGCATAGTATTCCTTCTAGGGTTCAAGATGTGGCCACTAGGGGGCAATGTAACATAGACATTAAGACCCTCACAGAGAAGAGTTTTACAAATGGCTCAATAAGATATACAGTAAATAGTTTTTTTTTTCTCAGAGGATAAGGAATATATGCCTGTGAGTTTTGTTATATCGTCTGTCTACATGTGTTGTGCCACTGTTTGTGTTCAAATATTTGTTGCTTCAGAATTACCATAATGACAAATTCCAAAGTATTGAGTAGGAAATTAATGAATGATCCTTAACACTGCCGTCGACATTTTCACACCTGTCAACCCCCCGTCCCAAAATAACACTTGTAAATCCTGAGGTGGAAAGAGTTAATACATTCGTTAGTATTGCAAGTCAAAGTGAAGGAGGTAGTGATGCTGCGCTTCATCGGTTTTGGGATCCCGCTTTGTCTTCTCTCCTCACACACGCCAGGAAATCCTCTAGTCTCTTTATCAGCGAGTTTTTTTTTTTTTTATGTACTTAGTGAGATTAGAAGATCCCGCCACAACAGCCTCAACGATCCATTTGATGTAATCCTTAAACGTGGGATGAAGATAATGGTACTCCTCTTAATCCGAGAGCTCTTAATCCTTCTTCCTGTTACAAGTGGCACAGCGCAGGCGTCCGAGGGCAAGCTGCAGTTTGTTAAACACGCTTCTATCCTGTCGGAGCTTCATCTTTATCAGAATCCTTCCTTTGGAAAGCCTTTTGAACGCTTATTCCATATCCTTGATATCCTTTTTAAAATCCGTATACTGGTTTATTCTCATTAGTAATACAATTCACTGCGCTTAGTAGAACACATTTGTTGTTGTGTTTTGGCATTGACAAAATGGATGCCTGGCTCAAGCGCGTCGAAATATTTTCCCACAAAAATGAGATTTTGCGAACTATCCAAGTCTATCCTGAAATATAATGCTAATGCTAGCTGACAAACAGCTAACTTTTTTTAAAATTGTATGTTATTATCTTCTACTGTAGGTAGTAGCAACCCCGCAGCTTTTACAATTATCTGTGTTCGATATTTACAATTTGCGGCTGTCTGCGAGGCAGTGAAGGGGGAGAGTGAGCGAGCGTACTGTTTGGAGGCGGCGCACTGCTAATTTGAAATAAAAAAAAATAAAAAATGGCACCATGCACTAATCAAAGTCGACTTGACTATCGTTACCTTAGCGTCGACTACAGAAAAAAAAACAGAATTCATTCTGCGTTCCATTACTGTATGACATGTATACACGCTAGTAGCACAACTCTGGCATGCTAGTAAACATTGTTACTAGTGAGGAAAACTATTGGTGGACATTTTGGTTTTACCTCTCGGATCCAGGAAGGTTATGAGTGTCTGACGCATGTCCAGTTTGGCGTAATAGTGTCGCAAAGTAGTTTTCTAGTGAGGTTTAATTGAGTTTTCGTTCGGCCAAAAGTGGGCTTTAATCGTGTTAAATCATTACTAGTAATTTACAGCGGTTCCACCACCCTGCCCTAGTCCTTCAACTTATACACCAAATTGTTTATCTAGTGATGAAAAAGAGAGTACTAGTACGTGGAACTTAAACTTGATATCAAGGATGTGGAAAAATCGCTCAAATGTGGTCCACCCCTTCCTTGGCTTTGGCATGTAGCGCTGACTCCCTCTCGCCGACTGCCGAATGGAGCTACAGGCTGGCAAATTTTGTTTGTCTGCGGCGCCCTCTAGAGGCAAGCGACCACACATACAAAGGCAGGACTCAGCAGTGTAGTGACAGTGTGTGTATGTGTGTGTGTGTCCACAGCAGCACCTCAGCTCCCAAGACACTCCACCCCCAAAACCAAACAGCACCTCCAAAGCCCGACAGCCCGGCGAGGTAACGCAGCTTGGACGCTCGCCGACGTCCGCTTGGCTGTGGCTACGCTTACCCAGTACAAGGGCTGAGGGGATGTTAGGGTTACTCGGTAGAAATATATGAAAGGGGGCAGAGAAGGCTTGACAGGCTAAACTGTGTCAGTCAGTCGACCGCAGACCTCCACCAAGGCCAAATTCGTAGCAAAAGTGGAACAACAAAACAAATGTGGAATGAGTTTGCTGTCACTGACCAATAAATGGCGCTTATTTCCAAATTTAGTTTTCTCATTAGTTGTGGTCAACAATGTTTTGCTACGTTTTTTTAATCAGAAGGAAGTAAACTTTTTTTTTATTATTATTTTTTTTTTTCTCTCTGTAAAATCAGTGTTGCGCAAACTTTTATAGGTCATATTTAATATAAATATCTCCAAAACCTGATGTGCTGAAAAAACCGAGTGAAGGAATTTTTTAAATCAGTCTCAAATAGGTTTAGGGCCACATAAAGACATCTTCAAATTTGCTGTTGACAATTGGCCACTTTAAGTATGAAATGTCTCATTTGTCTTCCAGCAAAAATCATGTATTGAATCTACACGTTTTTTTTTTTCCCAAGCGATTTTTGTTTTTGTTTTATCTGTAACACGTTATTTTTTTATTGTACAAAATATCAGAAATTTGGAGTTGTAAAACTCGAAATTTATTTATTGTCCCTTTGATTTCATTTTTGTTTTCTAAATTTTCATCTGAAAATATTTTTTTTCCTGTGTTCCTCCCCCCTCCCCCCAGCCACAAAGAAATAATAATTTGGCATGTTACATACATGTGTGTGATCCTGTTATCAACAAAAACAAACCTTCACATGAGGCTCGCCAATCGCATTAGCGAGCATACTGGCCAAAAACTACTTTCACTTTTACTTTTGACTGTAATCGGTTCCCGCAAAGCGCGGCTGGGGTGGGCGTTCACTCTACCAAGATTCTCACCAACAGGTTCGTCTTTGGTGCACGCGTCACCCCACGTGGAATTCGCTGGTGTCGCTTTTAACTGACCAATCAAATTTCTGCCATAAAGGAGGCAGAAAGTTGATTATGGCTAAAGAATGTTGACTGGTGCCGCACGTCTCGGGCATCTTGAACGCAGACCTAAGGCTTGTGTCTCTGTTGTGTGTGTGTGTGTGTGTGTTGTCTTTGTCCAGTCCCACTCTCCTGTTGCTTTGGCGACGAAGGTGACTTCAGTGAGTATTTCACTGACGGCTTGCCACTGTTGTTGTTCTCGTCGTTGTCGTGGCTCCTCGGTGTGCTTTGTGCTGTATCTCATTCGTGTTGACGCCTCACAAGAAGTAGACCTCCACCAAGGCCCCTTTTTCTCCCACTGCACGGCAATGACACTAGCGGGTACCACAAGGCGCTATTTCCGGTCTCGCCATTGTAATAGTCGAGGGATATCTGGGGGAAAAAAAATCCAGGCAAGTACAGTAATGCTCCCGTTAACAGCCCTGGCTAATCTCAACACCTGCCCGACATACAAAGATTATTTCTCACTCACGATGTATCACTTCAACATACTTCCTTGACACCAATGACTTAGTTTCCAATGAGCCAGGGTTGCGGCGCCACCTTGTGGCATCTTAGTGCTTTATGGCATGAGCACAGACAACATTCGACTAGATTTACATTTGTGAACTGGTGCAGAATCGCATATGCCGAATCAAACCAAACTAGTACTGTGCAGTGGGAAAAGGCGGAGTCATCCTCGATTGGATTGAGGTGTAGTGTACATGTTAGATCTATCCTTGGTACTTTTTGTCATTGCTAAACATTGTGAACGTGGTGGCCGTAGTCATTGAAGACATCTTTCATGCTTGGCTCTCAAATCCCCGTCATTCATCATTTTCGTGGAAACATTGGCGCCGCCGTTGTCGCGTCACGTTTGAGACTTGCGTTCTTGTTCCCCGTCAGTTCCGCCGACCAGCAAACTGCGGGCGCCGGCCGCACCCTCACCCCTGGCCTTGAGGCAGCCCGTCAAGGCCACAGCCAACCCTGCCGGCTCCACCACCACGCCCGGCCGCTCCCTGGTTCCGCCCCGCAGCGGCCTGCCTCGCCCCAGCGCCCCAGCGGGTGGCGCCGGAGGAGGAGGCGGCGGCGGCGGCATCCCTCTGCCTCGCAGCAAGCTGGCACAGCCTGTGCGCAGGTAGGAAAATGGCTGCTGTCCCGTGTGCCCGCCTCAGGCTTTTTTTTTCTCCACTTTCTAAAGTTTTGTATTTGGTGATCTTTTTAGCTGTTTTACAGCTTGTGGCAGGAATTTTCTTTTTAGTACATTTTTCAACTAAATATTTGAAGTAGTTAAAATAAATACTGTAAAATAGCAAATGTGATGATTTTTTTTTTTCTAGCAGTCTGTGCATTTTTTGCCACTATGTTGTACAAAAGGTAGTACAAGGATGTACATCTGAGGAGGGCCCAAGTGTTAAATGTGACTTTTCCCTTTTCCAGAAGTCTACCTGCTCCTCGCATCTACGGCGGCACCAGAGACAACCTGAGGGAAAGCTACTAGCTGCTTGCCCAGCAGAGGGCGCTCCACTCAAACTGTCAATCTGGCGGGGAGTCAGACCGCATGGCACTTTATCTACCTTGATGACTCTCAACAGTCACAATGTCCCAGGAATTGAAAAAAAAAGAAAAAAAAGAAAAGATATCGACACAATTCATTAGAGGAGAGAGGCCTATGAGAACGCCAAAGAACAAACTCAGCCTTCTCTACCATGGGCGCCACAGCACTCATTTTGACCCTCGCCTTCTTTACGCTTTCGTACATGTCAGCGAGGAACCTCAAACAGGACATCAGCAAGCGACCTTTGTGACGATGTCAGTGCGCAACCTTCATGATGACATCAGCAAGCGACCATCACTATGACATCTTTGAGGACGCTTGACGTCAGTCAGCGACTGCCGCAATGACATCAGCAAGTAACCTCGAAGATGACGTCGGCAAAAAAAAAACAATCAATGTCAGCAGGCACCCTGATGACATCCTTGAGTAACCTCGATGATGTCATCATCGAAATGGTGGCGATGATGCCATTGAGAAACCCAACGATGAGATCAGGGAGTAACGTCCGTGACGGCAGCGGCGAGACAATTCGTTGACGACAGTGAGCGACTCGTGGTGACCTTGCCGAACGGCCTCGATGATGTCATCATTGTGCGTCTGCCACGATGACATCGGCGAGATGCCTCGATGATGACGATGGCGAGTAACCTCGATGATGTCATCATTGAGCAACCACCTTGATGACATCAGTCTTCCTTGTCCAACCTGACAAGCCAGCTGACCTCCGCAATGCCACCAATGCGTGGCGGCCATACGCAAAACAATCTTTCCTCATGAAAAGAAAAAAAACAAAAAGCACCCATAGAGAATGCACAAGTTTATGAAAATGGTTTGAAAGGATCCTCCATTGTTTTGACACTGCTCATGTTCCTATTACAGACGCCAATTTGTCTTCACTGCTGACATTGGCGCTTGCTTCATATGCTGCATTCATGAAAACTGGGAAGTCTGAAATTCCCAAGCTCTTCTCTTCCTTGACACACAAAAAAAAAACAGTCCACACTCAAGTGACTGATGACAAGTACTAATCTTTTAGCTAGCACTTTGGCGGCATTTGATGGTGGTTAAGAAAGAGCACAAAAATACGCCACGAATATGTGTCCCAACAACGGAGGATCCTTTAAACACACCATATGCCCATATCAGTATTTTGACTTTATTTTTTGTTTGTTTTCTAATGTATGTTTGAACCTCAATTTCCATCGCTAACGCTCCAAAGCATTTTTGCTTTTCCAAAGGCTCGACTCGAGATTGAAGTGCTTTAATTCTTTTGGTTTCAGTTCAAGTGTGAAGCTCTCAGGCTGATCCGACAATAAGTTGACAATTTTTTCCTTCCTCTCAACCATGACAGCCTTGATTGTTTTGCTGACGCCGGCGGCCATTTTGCCGCCACTAAAAGTGCGAGGCGGCCTTTCGTTAGCTTGTGCCAACTTTGGACTTTTTTCTGTTTCAGCCAACGAACATAAAGGGAGACATATTATGGGAAATGTATTATTTAAGGGCTTCAGGTTGCCTACCCGCTCGTCAAGTAATGAAGTGCTGCCGTCACATGTGGGGGGGGGCGAGCATGGGCTCATTCACATGAGACAAAACAAGCTCAAAGTGTGCTGTAATTCTTGATCCTTAGCCTATTTTGACTAAAGCACGTCACATATATGTTTGACATTTGGGAACTGTGTAAAATTGTAAACAAAAAAGAGGCAAAAAATAATTTAAAAGCATAATATGTCCCCTTTATGGTTTCTTAAATCCCCACAGTAATCCTCAATGTGTCATCCATGTTAAAAAAATAAAATAAAGGAAAAAAAAGAGGGGCGTTATCAGAAAGATTATATTTGTGTGCCGATGTTGGTACTCACTGGTGTGGTGGCTCGTTTATAAACTAGTGCCTCTATTTTAAAGTGTCTGTTTTTATTATTTTGCTTTTCATTTTTGGTGCCAATTTATGGTTTTGCAAAGCTTTTATTGATTTGCCTGCCTGCCTATTTTTGTAATGGAATTGAATGACATTTATTATTATTATAATTGCTTTGAGGAGGGAAAAAAAGTTTGACTACACGCCTTCATATTTATATCTAATGTGTAAATTAAAAAGTTATTTATTAAAAAGAGAGAAGAGGTGCCTCAGACAGGAAGGTGGGAAGCTGGAGAGAATGTTGCAAAAAATAAATGAAAGACCAACAACGGCAACCACACCTTTTGTGGGGCACTTTTTTTTTATTATTTGACCTTTTTTTAAGAGCCACAAACATGACATGACAAAGTTTTTTTTCCCTGTGTAAAGTCACTTTTTCAAATAAAAGCTCAAAAACCTTTTCATCTTTTTCTTCTATTTTTTTTTATTGCTGTTTCACCACATTGCAAATGATACAAAACAGCCGACACATAGTCGTTTGATCTTGTGGACATTGTGCTATTGTGAATTCGACTTTGATTTTGAAAAAAAAAATCCAATATAGTGTAATACAATACATGAATATTATCTTGCCCGTCTTCAACAAAGTGCTCATGTTGTCCTTTGAGTGACTTTCAGTCCACCGAGTGAGGACGCTGCTATTAAAAGTAAAAGCGTACCAAGAATAAAAATGACGGAATTTCTGGGAATGGCTAACGCGGGAGGGCAAAATGCGTTTCTCTTAAGCGTTCAACAAGTGCCGTCATTAACATCAAAGACCTAAGTGAACCCCACATACGTTTTTTTAAAGCATTTTTTGGCTCCAGTGACCATTTTTTCAAATATTAAATACAATGTAGTCTTCGATAAAACCCTTTTACATTTGTGTTTTGCAAAAATAAGTTCAGTGCCGTCCACATGTTGACATGACATTGTTTCATGAAAAGGTGAAATGATAAATAAAGGTACAGATTTGTTTGCATTAATTGTTGTCATCGGATTTATGACTTTCTGACGTCTGTTTATGCCACACTTGTTTGGTAGAATTTAGGGACGTTGTCAAAGTAAATGCTTAAGAGACTGCAAGTCAAAGTAAGTTAACAACTCTGATTGAAGTCGATTAAAACAATTTGTTTTTCATATGAAGTCATGGTTCAGTTGCCTTTATTTTAGCGTAAATCAAAATCATAAGATTAAAACATTTATGTATAGTAAATCTGATATTGTTCAGTATGATACATATGAATGTATTGGTTGTGTTTGTTAAAAATAATACATGGGAAGAGGACCTTGGAAAAAAAAAAGATCCCATATTAATTGCAATATTGAGGGCAAAAAAAAAAAAATCGCAATTATATTTTTCAAAACCGTTCATCCCTAGTCGGTAGGGACGTGAGTGTTGTTATTAAAACCGTCTGACAATGTGAGCACATCTCCAGCATCGCTTGCAGATTGGCATCAGCTCAAAATTGTCACATTCATCAGACTTTATTTGAATAGGTGCTCTCGCTCTCTCTCTCTCTGTCGGTCTCTAGTATTGCAGCAGTGACATCATCGAAGAATAACAGGTATCATCAAAGCATTGGGAGGGGCATCCATCTTGGACAGGCGGGCATACAGAGCCCATCAGACAGCAGATATATGATATGTGTAGCAATTTACCAATGGCTGACCACCCCTATCCGGGTTGATGAAAATATTGCATCCGCATTACACGAGGGGGCATCCAGCCAAACAGACGGCGGTTGTATATCGACAGTAAGTTTCAAATATGTCCAACTAGGATGCCAAAGTTGCCTCACTATTGTGCAGAAATGTCAAACACTAATGCAAAAAAAGGTCACTTGTCCTGAATACATGAAGGAAATGCTCATTGAAAATCAACCCAGTGGGGCTTAGAGGTCTGCAAACTCGGGTCAATTAGTGGAACTCATGTTTCAAAGCCAAACATGGTGAAGCGGCATTTTGCTGTTATGCTGCACACAAAAGGAATTACAGTAGTTGGCAATAAATTCAGCCCCAAGTATAAATGCTTTTAAATCCAGATTAAAACTATGCTTTGTTTTCACATTCCTTTAAGATCTTTTCAACATTTTTCAAATCAAATTCTCTATATATTATCTTTTAGCTAATTTTTATTTATTTCTTTTGCTTTTAAAATGACTTTAACATTTTTTTTTTTTTTGTAAATGTGTCAATTTATGTTCTTTTAGTCATTTTAACTCATTCACTGCCAGACATTTTCAGACCCTCTTTTACCCGAACGATTGAAAAAATGTGAAAATAATATAAATATATTTCTGGGATTGAATAACTAAATCCGTCAATGGCAATGCATGAGTCAACCCAAACATATTTTCTTCAAGAATATTTTCCCAGCAGGCCCACTAGTTGAAACACGGCATTCTGATTCATTTTGCGTTTGTGTAATATAAATTAAGCAGCAAAATGAACTCGTTTTTAGCCCTCTCTGGGGGCGGCCATTTTGTCTTCTGTCGACTGAAAATGACATCACAACCGCTCACAACGACCAATCACGGCTGACCAGTTTTCTGAATCTGAGCCGTGATTGGTCGTTGTGAGCAGTTGTGATGTCATTTTCAGTCGACAAAAGACAAAATGGCCGGCCCTAGAGAGGGCTAAAAACGAGTGGCTTAATACTTATTCCACAAACGCAATACTTATCAGAATATCCTGCCTCAACTAGTGGGCTTGCATAGAACATATTCTTGAAAAAAAAAATGTTAGCGTTGACTTTAATAAGCTACTTTGCTTCTCTTTGCTTTGCCTTTGAATGTCTTTAGCTGTTTGTAAATACTTTTAGGTATTGTGCTATATAGTGAGTGCTATATAGCTAACATTGCCTCTTCTTGCCTGGTAAAACCGTTGTCCTACTAGTGCACTGAGTTGTCTTACTGGTAAGCACAAAAAGTGTACTAGTACATGGACGTCAACCCTAAACGCTCAAACGACTTTCCATAGGTGACACATGAGCAAACATTCTTTCATTACATACCTGGAGTTGCCCATTAGTTTAATGGCTGTGTTTGACGACAGCTCTGAGTCACCCTCTTCCTCCTCTTCGTCTTATTCCCGCCCGTCCTCTCCCGGCGAGACGTCGCTGCTTTTATTTCCTGTGCGCGATGTCAGCGCCTGATAGCGCAGGCCGGCGTCTGCAGACACACAAACAAGCAAACATGTCAGATTACGCTCCAACTCTGATGAGATGCTGAGATTTCACCGCAGGGTTTTTTGTAAACATCAAAGGCAATTTAATCTTTGATGAAACATACATTTCGCCCAACATAAAAGATCATTTAGTCTTTGAAGAAGGTCGCCTATACGTTTTTGGTAAACGTCAAAGCTAATTAGGTTTTCAATTAACCCTTGAAATGTCTTCGCGTACATCATAAGATAATTTAGTCCTCAGTGAACCTAGTCCACAAACATTAAAGACAATTTAGGGAGAACTTTAGTCTTTGATGAACCTTGGTCAAATCTTTGCAAAAGATTCGTTGCAGGCTTAATTAGCTTCGATGTTTAGGGAACATGTGAGGTTCTTTAAAAAAAAACAAAATTTGCTCTGATATTTATGAATAGATGTCCACAAGGTTCGTTGAAGACTGTACATTTTCCCAATATTGTCTTTGGTGTTTGCAAATAAGGTTTTAAAATGTTCCTCAAAGATGAAATAGTTTGTTTCCAAAATATGTTTGTAATGTTCCCTGCAGACTCATTTGTCTTCCCTAAATTATTTTGGATGTTATGAAACCCTGTAGATGAGGTTCCTTTGTTTTAAAGGGAAAGTCAACTAAAAATCTTCCTCACAAGAATATTTTATATATGCAGCCTCGTTAGTCTAAACATGGCATTCTGATTAATATTGCGTTTGTGGAATATGAGTTAAGCAGTAAAATCACCTGTTTTTGTCCATCTTTGAAGTCGGGGTCATTTTGCGACTTTCTATCGACTGAAAATGACATCAAAGTTGCTCAGGGCTCAGATAACGACAAATCGTGGCTCGGCTTCAGAAAACAGGTGAAACCATGATTGGTCATTATTTGAGCCCTGAGAAACTGTGATGTTGTTTTCAGTCGACAGAAAGTAGAAAAATGGCTGCCCCTTGAGATGGCTGAAAACTGTGGATTTTGCTGCTTAACTCATATTCCACAAATACATTAATCAGAATGCTGTTTTAGACTATTGGACACGCATAGAACATATTATTGCAAATACATTTTTGATAAAATTTTATATTAGTATTTTTTAAATATATTTTAAGTGTAGGTATTTAATTAAAAGATGTTCCCACTGATTATTCATCAACTTCACCAAAATATCAAATTGGTATTAAAACAAGTTGAATCCTGATGAGATTCTGATCCAAAATGTGCATTTCGTGCGTAAAATCCAGGTGAGCAGCTCTGCCAAACGTCCTCGGATGATCTTGTCATTTATCGGTTGCGTTTGTGTATAATTTGATTGTGATACCAAGACGTAACTTGGATGATGGTTGCGTCCCTCGGGTGCGCACGCACGCACCTCACACGCATCAACTCGGGATGGGCGCGCTATAAAAGGGGGGTCCGGGACACCAGGGTTCGGTCCTTCCTCTCCGGCTGTCGCGCGGCGCGGAAGCCCACCATGGCACCGTCGCGTCCTTTCGCCCCCGCACGGTAGCGAGCGAGCGAGCTGTGCGTAACGACGTGGAGTTTCGAGGGCGCCGCGCCATGGCCAACTCCAGCGCACCGCCGCCGGGAGGCTTGGAGCTGACAGTGGGCTCGCCGCCGTCCGAGAGCCCCGCCGCCGCAGCCGCCGACGTCCTGCGCCTGGTGCCCGCCTTCTGGGACTCGCCGCTGAGCCACGGCATCAACGTGTTCGTGGGTCTGGTGCTGTGCTTCACCATGCTGGGGCTGGGCTGCACGGTGGACGTGAGCCAGCTGGGCGAGCACATTCGGCGGCCGGTCGGGGTGTTGCTGGCCGTCGTGTGCCAGTTCGTCATCATGCCCCTGGTGGCCTTCCTGCTGGCGCTCGCCTTCTCCCTGGACGACGTGGCCGCCATGGCCGTGCTGCTGTGCGGATGCTGCCCCGGCGGGAACTTGTCCAACATCATGTCGCTGCTAGTGCACGGAGAGATGAACCTCAGGTGCTTCCACAGCAACTTTGTTTTTTGTTTGTTTTTCATTTTTCACATTCTTTCACGCAAAAAGTAGTCGTCGACACCATCCATCCATTTTCGAGATTCCGGCTACATCCTGGATTGGTCGCCAACCAATCGCAGGGCATATAAATTAAGATGACAAAAGTATTCATACAAAAAAAATTATGATGAAAGATTAAAATCTACCTGTCATTAATTTCAAGTAAATATGAATAAAAAGAGTATTTTCAAGATCCATATTATACATTCTCTCATCCCTAGTTATAATGTTGGTTTTCTTCATTGAAAGGTGTTTAGAAAAATCTAAATGACAAAAATATAAAATTCGTACAAAAATACCACAATGAGAGATTAAACATATCAGAATATTTTTAACAAAATACTATGATGAAAGATAAAAATACAGTATTGACATGACAAAAATATCCAAATATTCATACAAAATACCATAATGAAAAATTAAAATGTACTATCAGGATGAGAAAAATATTAAAATATTCATACAAAAATACCCAGGTGAAAGATTAAAAATCAAATATTAAGAGGACAAAAATATTTAAATATTTCACAAAAACACAATGAGGAAAGCTAAAAAAAATGGAGCAAAATGACAAAAATATGACATCTATTGATTCATAACCACAGTACCATGGTAACTACTGTTATGGCTGTCGCAACATCCATTCATGGCACAGTTTTGCAATCTGCCATATTGATGCAGCATTGGAATGATATCAATGCAATACATGCTGATATTGATTTTTTTTTGTCCCACTCCTATTATGAGCCACTTAAGCAAACTGCATTACGACTAAACGACAGTTTACTTACAAGCGCTGAACACACTCAAGGACACTCTAGAAAATGTTACAAAATAAACAAGACAATATGAACTTCAAACAATAATAAAATCTGAACATTTACAGTAGTTTTTTGACATGATTAAAACCTCTAGATGGATTCAAAGATGACAGAAGGCTTTCAGGATTGCTTTAAAGAGAAAGTCAACCCAAACATTTTTTTTTTCCCAGAATATGTTCTATGCAGGTCCACTAGTCGAAACAAGGCATTCTGATTCATTGTGTTTGTGCAATATGAGTTAAGCAGCAAAATACACCAATTTTAGCCATTTCGGAGGCGGCCATTTTGTCAATTTTGTCGACTGAAAATTATTGAATAATGAAAGTTACCTGAACCCTGAGCAACTGTGATGTCATTTTCAGTCGACAGAGGTGACAAAATGGCCGCCCCCTGAGCTAGCTAAAAACGGGTGCTACACACAATACTGTGTTGCCACCAAGTGCTCAAAAGTGGAATTACACCACAAAATAAAGAACAAAATTGAAATAGAAATACAAAGTAGTAGGCTGCAAACCCGGAACCCAAAATGGAGTGGAGTTTACTGTAGTGGCTTTTTGCTTTAATACTAGAGAGACTCCAACTACCGGAGACAATTCTTGTGTGTTTAACCATCTAAAATCAATCAAATTTTAGTTATATAGCACTTTTCATACATAAGAATGCAACTCAAAGTGCTTTAAAATCACATGTTCTTTCGAAAAAATTGCACATTTTGCAGAAAGATAATTTATTTAATAGAAAAGTCATGTATTTGGAGGGAAAATAAAAAATGGGGTGAAAGTTTAAAAGTTTTTTTTTTTTTAAATCAGAAAAAAATTATTTTAAATGAAATATCGGCCATCCAATTAATCAGCTAGGCCCTAGTTATGAGCCAGCTTCAGATACACCGCCACTGAAGTAAAATATATAAATAAATAAAATGAAAAATAAAAATAAACAATTAAGAAAGATGTCACAACTCACCAGGCCACGCCCATTGAATGCACACATCCAACTCATGCATACTACAGTCCATACAGTAAAAAAAATGTTAACAGTTTATTGCTTTACATCCTCTTGCTCTTTTCTTACATTTTCCTTTAATAATTTTTGAGCGTCAATAATATTCAGATTTTCGCCATTCGCGGGCCAGCACTGTCCCTATCCCCCCGTGAATAGACAGGGTACACTGTATTTAATTTCCTAAAGTTGCATTTACTAGCATTTGCCAAAAGAAAAAGTGTTCTTTGCAATCGAGTTGACCGTCAGGTTTCCCCATCGACAGCATCATCATGACCATCTCGTCGACGCTGTTGGCGCTGGTGCTGATGCCGCTGTGCCTGTGGATCTACAGCCGCGCGTGGATCAACACGCCCGTGGTCAACCTCATGCCCTTCGGCACCATCATCCTGACGCTGTGCAGCACCCTCATCCCCATCGGCCTCGGTGTCATGCTGCGCTACCGCTACACGCGTGTGGCCGACACCGTCTTGAAGGTAAAGCTCTTCCGAAATTCGGCATTTGTGCGGAATTGCTGTGATCGATTATGAATTTTCTCATTTAACAGGGGTTCAAAAGGTTTCAGGAACGGTAATTTTGTCCTTAACCTGAATGGTCACAGATGCCTTTTTGGTTTGATTAATGTGCATTGTCTATAAAAATAAAAATAAAAATAAAAAAACGGTGCCCTCGGGTACTAATTAGCCCTAAGGACAGCAGGAGTAGCGCACGGGTCTGTTCTGAAAACAGCTCACCGGTGATGGGACACTGTGACTTACTAAGAAGAATTAAAACATAAGGAGAATGTTAGCATTTATTTTTTTATTTAAACTTACCATGATACATTTTCCATCTGTAATGAATATTCAATATTTTGTTTGTTTCCAATGGGGATAAAAATGCTGTTTTTATTTACCCAAATGTTTTTTTAAAAAGTACATGTTAGTAAGGAAAATGGAATACCTTGATCTACGTGCTCACGGTTATCATTCCTTCAGAATCTAATATTGGCCCATGCCTACCCCAGACTAAATTTGCATTTCCAAAATAACTTCTCGACTTAGACGTGCCCCAATTTACAGAACCGATTTCAGTGCGCCATCTAGTGGGCCAGCGTGGAAATGTCAGCGGTCGACATGAAATCTAAAAGCTAAAACACTGAAAAATACAGCAAGATGTTAGCGGAGCTGGATCAGCATTGTGTTCTTGCCTCTAGTAATGGCTTGAGTGAAAATGCATTTTTTAAGTTTTTACAAAAAAACGTACATATTCCAGGTTTAAAAACAGCTCAATTTTCTGGATTATTAAGTGACTACCTCTGAAAAGTTGAGCATTATTTTTAAAAAGGCGCAGTTTCCTGCATTGGGCGTCATTAGATAAGATCTCCGTAATGTTAGATGTACAAAATGTATACGTGAGCGTACCTGACGGAGCGCTCCGCTGGTGTCTCCTCAGGCGTCGCTGTGGTCTCTACTCATCACCCTGGTGCTGCTCTTCATCCTGACGGCGGCCATGCTGGGCCCCGAGCTGCTTTCGGCCATCCCGCCGTCCGTGTACGTCGTGGCCCTGCTGATGCCCATGTGCGGCTACGCGGCGGGCTACGGCCTGGCCGTGCTTTTCCACCTGCCGCCCAACAGCCGCCGCGCCGTCTCTCTGGAGACGGGCTGCCAGAACGTGCAGCTGTGCACCGCCATCCTCAAGCTGGCCTTCCCGCCGCAGCTGATGGGCGGCATGTACATGTTCCCGCTGCTCTACGCGCTCTTCCAGGCGGCCGAGGCGGGCGTCTTCATCCTGACGTACCGGACGTACCGCAAGCGGGTGCTGGGCAAGGAGGAGCCGCCGGCCCGGCGGGGCGGCGAGGACACGGACATCACGTACCAGCGCTTCCAGGATGATGACGGCGATTTTGACGCTTCGTACGGGGCGATGACGGTGAGCGACCCAAACACCATCATGCTGGACCCCTGCCCGCCGGACCCCACGCCTGTGTGACGAACACAAAGTTAGTGTGACATAGTGAGAAACAAAACAATACAAGACGGGCTGATGCATGGAAGGCCTCAATAATCCGTGTTTTTCCCTTTTCAATTGGCAATCGTGAATAAAAAAATGGTTACTGGTTATGAAAAATTGAGCATTTTTCATCCTTTGCGAGAAATTACAAAATGAGCAGCCACTTTCTCATGTTTTTTGATATTCTATTGCCAATTGGAAGTGGAAAGAAGGAATGCTACACGGATTCTCAATGTTAATCACTTCAATCAAAAAAAACATCAACATGCGTGGAAACACATCCGTCTGTGAATGTAACAATCAGCCATTTTGTGTGTGTGACCAGCTGTGCAATGTGTATATGAAAAGAAATGTATGGAGGAAATTAAAAATGTACAGATGTAAAATCTCGTTTCTTGGCTCAAGACCCTAAGAAGCTAACCACTGATATAAAGAAGAAAAGAACAAAAATAAGGGCAGCAGAATTTGTTTTGTTTTATTTTCATGTATTTATAAGACTGCCGGTATTTTCTCTAGCTTTTGAAACTTGAAAACTAGTAAATGTAAAAATGGATTTGATATAAATTTCCCGTGACATCACGCACCGCCATATTGGAGTTTGACACGTTTTGTTCCAGTACTTTGTGCTGCACACATTTGAGCACAAAGTCGTACAATGACGACAAGGAAACTGGGAATAACCTTTCACAAGTTCAATATTTGTATATTTTGTTATACTATTACTTTCTTTCTTTTCAAATTGTCCATTCTTGATAGCAGACGTTTTGGCATTGACAAAAAAGTAAACTTTTAAATCAATTGGAAAGGGTTTTTCTCAAATTACGATTCAATTTCAATGTC
Organism: Filicampus tigris; assembly: GCF_054856515.1. Classification (NCBI taxonomy): domain Eukaryota; kingdom Metazoa; phylum Chordata; class Actinopteri; order Syngnathiformes; family Syngnathidae; genus Filicampus; species Filicampus tigris. Next base: position 17,085,301 of record NC_141228.1, read on the forward strand.
AATTAATTGCCTTTGGTGTTAACTAGCCTCTCCCAAGATGTAAGCAATGTAAGTACTGTACATCGAGCAGACAAAAATCAATAAACTTGTCCGTGGGTGGAATCCTGGACACGCCCCCCACCTTTTGGCGGGAACACGGCTGATTTGAATCAGTCCTAATTGGTATTCACACGTGCGATTTAAATGACGTCACCTGCTCAGACTAGTTGGTTGAAGAATAAAAAAGAAAAACAAACAAAATGGCAACATACGGCGACGAGCCAGTCGACCGCTATTTCTATCCATCTTACAACCACAACCCTTACGCGGGCCGATACCGGCCCAAGGAGGCTCCGTGGAAGTACAAAAGTTACCTGTCCCACTATGGCGACGCCTCGGAGGCCTTCAACAACCAGCAGCGGGCCCAGCTCAAGTCAATCTTGTCTCAGATCAACCCCAAGCTCACGCCGAGACTCCGCAAGGCAAACACCAAGGACGTGGCAGTGCAGGTCAACCCCAAGCGGGATGCCTCGGTGCAGTGCTCCCTCGGGCCGCGAACCCTCGTCGCCATCAAGCGAGACTTCCGGCGCAAGAAGGCATCCGAGAGCTCCGTGACGTCCGGCGAAGGTGGAAGCCCCAAGACTGTGGTGCGGTACCCGCGAACACTGGCGCTCTACTCACCCGTCGCCTACCGGAACATAACCTGCTTCGTGGCGGAGGACAAAGAGTCGTCGCCCGGGGAGGCTGATGCGGCCAAGCCGGGTGACGAGATCGAGGCTGCTGCGGCCAAGCCGGGTGACGAGATCGAGGCTGCTGCGGCCAAGCCGGGTGACGGGATCGAGGCTGTTGCGGGGGACGTGGAGGAGGAGGAGGAGGTGGAGGAGGAAAAGGAGAAGGAAGTCGGGGGGGAGAAGCGGGCCACGCCGCTCAAGTCAGAAGAGCTGCTAAAGGTAGAGGACACCGTGGCAGCCGTAGAGGAGGCGTCGAAGGGGAAAGTCAGAGTTCGCTTCCAGGTAGGTTCTGTTAAAAAACATGTACATTTGCGGGTGCCAAACCGCGAGTATGCGGGGGTCCATTTTGTCATGACTATTTGCTATTCTTCAAATGAACAAAAAGTAAACTTTAAAATTTTTTTTTTTTTTTTTTACAATTTTATATCCAGTACTTCATTTGAATTCCTGCAATCATTTTAGTATTTCTTGCTGCCCACTTATAAATATTAATTCACTGGTAGATAATAATAATAATAATGATGACAATAATAATGTTAGTTCTGAAATTTAAGTTTCAACGTTTGTGGACTTGTTTTTAACCACCCAATAAATTTTGCAGTTGTCTACTTTGAAAATATGTGTCCATTGGTAATTTAATTATAACTTGTAAACCCAGTAACTCATTACCCTGATACTTAGGTCATCCAACAAATCATCTTATCTATATCTTTATTTTAAACAGTACTAGTCCTTTGGGAAAATCCAAAGATGCTTTTGAAAATTTGAATTTTTTTTTTTTCCAAAATAATTTTGAACCATAATTTTGTGGACTTAAAAAGTTATTGAAGTAGTAGTAACACACAAGTGGTAGAGTAATTTTTAAGCAGAAATAGGCCTTTTAAAGCCTGCAGTTTATAGAACAATGTTATTAAATCTGAAAATTAGTATTTGTACATAAAAAAAAATGTTGCTGAGAAACTTGTTTCGTCTTTGCTGTCATATCAGTTTCTGGAGCAGAAGTATGGCTATTATCACTGCCGAGAGTGCAATTTGAGATGGGAAAGTGCCTATGTGTGGTGCGTTCAGGGCACCAATAAGGTAAGGACTTCAGAGTTTCAGGTTGTACATGTGGGTCAGTGCTCTTGACCATCCACCACTGCTGCATTGCAGGTTTACTTCAAACAATACTGCAGGAAATGCCAAAAGGAGTTTAACCCGTACCGTGTGGAGGACATCACATGCCACGTGAGCTACTTGTTTTAAGTAAACCTGGAAAAAATAAAAAGAGCTTGTTAGTCTTGACTAAACTGCTGTCCATCTTCTGTTCAGACTTGCAACAAAGCCCGCTGCTGCTGCGCCTTAACTCAACGCCACGTGGATCCCAAGCGTCCGCACAGGCAGGACTTGTGCGGCCGCTGCAAAGGCAAGCGGCTCTCATGCGACAGCACCTTCAGCTTCAAGTACATCATCTGACCACAACTGCAATCGGATTCTGTATTCTTTCAGTACAGCGATGGTGTCTCCACGCACATTCATTTCTATTAAAATGTCTACCTTGCACTTCTTGGAAGTGTCTGTCTTTTTGTATTTGATACATTTACAACCTAAATTCTAACTTAAGAAACAAAACCAAGTTTGAAGACTATTGAAAGCAATATTGAGGGGGAAAAAAAAAACACCAGATGTGCATCCACGGGTACTGAACCACAAGTATGTGGGGATCCACTGTATTACAAAGGATCAAAAGATTTAAAATAGAAATAAGGCAGAAATTAGCTTTTCTTTTTAATGTATTATTACATAGGGACATTTTTTTTTTAGATTATGAAACTGATGTCCATTGATGAGATGAGTGGCTCCTCCCCCACTATTTGAGCCCCGTTGACCAGTGACGTTACCACTGCTCATCCACCCCTACTCTTGCCTGTGGTGCACCATAAGGGTTGATTTATTTTTGCCTGATTTTTTTTTTTTTTATTTACATGGTGTCAAATGAGCGCCGCAAGGTCTCCCTTTCACTCCTATGCAAACAACACACAAGCTCTCTGGAAGGCCCTGCAACAACTGGGTGGGATAGATTCCTACGTTTACATGGATATTTTTGTTACTCAAACATGTACTGTAGTATTGTGTAGGGATAGGAAGGTTACTAGGCGAAGTATGTTTTTCAGAGCGGTTTGGATTCACACATTCAGTGGACACTGAATAGTAATAATTTGTGAAAAGAGTGAAATTGAGCAAATTTGAACATAGGTTTATGCCCTACAGCAACAATATTAATTTGCTTTGTTTTTAACTACTGTAGTAGACTTTTCTCTCATATTCATCGAGATGCACTGGAAAAAGGGCATACATTTGCTTCTTCAAAAGGACAACGCTATCAGCGATGACATATCAAAGCATTCCAAACAGTCTGGACTGTATTAGATCTTTATTCATCCAGAGAGAAGGCTGGTATGTGAGTGAACAAAAAAAAAACAATCCACCTCTAAAATCAAAGCTCTCCCAGGTCGAGAAAGAATCTTTAAATAATAAACAGCATTCAGAATATACCAGACAAGCAGTGACCGCCAGGGGAGAAGAGTTCTGCTTGCTTGGCGGACAAACGGGAAACAGTCTTCCTCCTTATCTTTGGATTCCGAGGCGGAAGAGGGAAGGAATGCGTGTGGTGGGATACAGATGCTACAGTAGAGCCCTCACCCCCTTGCCCTATTCTCTCGGCCATGACGTCACAAAAAAGGCAGCTCATCCCACCATGGAATAAAAAAAACAAAACAAGAGGTTGGGTTATGAATGACTCATCACATGAGCATGGCGTGTTCTCTGCAGTGCATTAATGTACAAGGAGGGCGAAAAGACTGCTTTTTAGACTTTCTAAAATATATACAGAGTAAGTTATGAGCTGTGTGCATGTGTATATCTATTCATCACACAGTTTCTAAAGGCAGCTGCATATTTGGTTAAACGGGCGATTAATAGCCATTAAGGACGCCTTGAAAGGGGGCAGGTATATATTTATAACTCTATATGTTTCTCTTTTTACAACTTACTTCCCTGAGGATTTCCCCACAGGCGCTCGCGCGTTAAATATCCCAACATTTACAACCGAGGAGGTTCAACTCTGAATCATAAAAAATACATTTCTCCCCAAAAAATACTCTGCTTTTCATCTCTCTCAAGCATGCTTTTTTTTTTTTCTTATTTTTTTTTTTTGCTTATGAACGTGTCGTCGATTGGCGTGCAGGGTAGGGAAAAAAAACTGCAAAAAAAGCACAAAAAAACAAAATCAATCATCCCACTGCTTTGCCAGGCACGCTGACGTGTGTGTGACTTATTGCAAACGGAATCTTGCATGAGGTTTTTTTTTTTGTGTGTGTGTGGGGAAGATACACTACTCAAAAAAAGGTCGGAATTTGGGGCTCTTGGGGGAAGTTTTGGGATGAACCTAAAATGCACTAGGACCTTTACAGGTAAACTTAATTCAACTGTTTGTCAATGTTTCACTACTTTCTGCACAATTTTTTTTTTTCCTAACAAGTTGCTGCCCGGCAACATTCATAAGTGTTTAATCCATGAAAATTTCCAAGGACTCACTTCTGCCTTTCTATGACTCTTCCAGTATCTCTGGAGATGACACTGAGATAGTTCAGACTCAGTGGTAACAATATTGCAACAGAGGTACTGGAAGACTCACAGAAAGACACAGAAGTAGACATAGCTGCAAACGTATTGGTCCACTCCGACTTAATAGTACATTTTAGGTTCATCCAGACATGTAACCCCAAAGCCCAATATCTCAAACTTTTCTCAAGGAATGCCTTAGCTCCTAGCGTCCATCCGGCATGAAGAAGAAGTCTCTTATTCCCGCACATCCTTTTGTAGCCCTTTTGTACGCCGAGTCCCCCGCCACCTCAGCTCACGGTGTTCCTCCGCCGGGAGCCTGCGCCCGACTCAGCGCCTCTCGGATTTGCAGGTTGAGCTCCATGAGTCGTCCACTGGCCTGGGAGAGGTCCCGGCTGGGGCCCACCACGGCCAGGCAGCCCGTCTGGCCCAGCGTCTGGTGGCGAAAGTAGATGTGCAGCAGCGTCTGCACGGCGTCCTCGCCCTCGCTGCCGAAGATGTCGTTGGGCCACAGAGACCTGGCGCAGGGACACATGGGTGGACTTTTAGAATAGTTATGTATGAGTTGAACAGTTAACATTCGCATACAGGCAGGAACCATCAGTGGCGAGTACGATGTTATTTATTTATTTACATTTTTCAGAGTGATAAAAAAGTGATTGTGAAGTACTATATTGTACTGTTGAGGTTTGGAGTTGATCAGGATGTATTGGAAGATAAAGGTAACTGTGTTTTTTGCTTTAGTAATGGCCTCAAATACGTGAAATGCTCTTCTTTAAATGCCACACATCAGGCTCTTTCGTATCGATGCGTGCGGGTGAGAGTGCTTGGAAGGAAGACTATACAATCGTCCGTGAATCTGCAAAGTTGTTTTTCGTAACAGTTTAGTAACACGCTGTGCAGTGTGAACGTAGCCATAACTATATAGCGGGTTTCTTTCCATGTTATTTTGTGACGTGATGGCGTTATTAAGTGGTGGATTAGGTCACTAAATACCCACTGAAGGCCCACTGCATTACCGTAACATCTATGCTAATTCCTGTCTTGGCTTTTCGCATTTGTTAGCTTTCAGCTAGCCAACTTTAGTTCCATGAAATGAACATTTGGGTGTTATAATATTCACATTCTAATTCTCTTCTGTCTTATACTCTCTTTGTATGTGTTGCTACTACAGCAACAGAAGCAGCTCTGTTAGCATTTAGCTAGCAAACGTTCATTTCAGGAAAAAAATGAGATTGTTAGCCTGCTAGTATTATGACCCAAGTCTTTTTTTTTTTAACTTACTATCACAACATCAATTAAAAAAATACAAATGTGCATGGTAAAAATGTATTTTTTTCCCTTGTCTATATAGATTGTCAGTCATCCAGGTGATGGTAAACTACCTGAAGACTTTGACTTGGGTGAGGGCCGAGCAGAAGTCGCGGGCTCTCAGCGTTTCAACCAGCGACTGGATGGCTGTCTCCGTGTTGGCGTGGGCGGCGTCCGGCATGCACACGTCTTCTTGGCTGTCATTTCCCCTCTCGGCCGCCTTCAAGCAGCTCTCCAGGGCGCTGAGTTCGTCCGACATGTTGGTCACCTAGGTGACGGGAGATGGATGACAGATAGATGGGAATGGCGTGGGTGCATGTGTCGCATAGAAGAATGGAGCAGGCGGGATAGCAGCAGCAAAATAAACATGTTGATTGAATTTGAGCGCTAACTGCAGCTGACCCCATCAATCCCCATAAGAAATTATTCAATTTCATTCAGTAGTGTAATCCATTTAAAGGTGCATTAAGATGCAGCCTGGATAGAGAAGCCGCACAGCCGTGCAGTCAGCAACCGCCCTGCAATGTTTCCTTCAAGCTGTACACTTCCATTAGCTAGGCAGTTTTTTTTTTTGTGTTGCTTTTCCACTGTCAGATTTTGGGACAGGTGCCAAAAACATTTGTACTAGAATAAAACAGTACGCAAAAAACCCACACTGTTTGAGTTTTACCTTGGTTTTAAGGTCATGGTTCAGCACAACAGAAAATGGCTTTTTGGGCCCGAGCAATTAATCTGCTGGCTGATTTCCAACTGCCCCCACCCTCAAAAAACTCTCTGTTGTAAGGTTAAACAAATACAAAAGGAAAACATTGTAAAAAAGTCAAATGTTCTGTCTGTAAATGATATATTTAATGTTGTGAGCATTGAAGGACCCAGAAAGTTTTTCCATTACCGGTATATATTTTTATTCTGCCAAATATTGGAATTGGCACTGGTCTAAAAAAAAAAAATCCATATCAGAAGGGCCCAAGTAAAAAGCAATGCATTTAATAATATTTAAAATAAAATAAAAATATATTACCAATGAAATATTCTAAAATATAATAGTTAAAATCTATGTGTATCAGTGAAACCTCCACATTTTGTCCTTGAGGAAGATGTAACATCAAAACTTTGTCTTTAGGGAAGTGCAACATCAACAGTGCGTTTAAAAAAAAGAAACAAATTAAGGAAGGTGCACCATCATTAGTTTACGCAATTAGTAGTAAATACTTTGTCTTCTTTTGGTCAAAGTCTTACATCATGAGTCTTTTTTAACATTTTTTTCCAAAGAAAAGTGCAACATCAAAACCTCGTCTTTTTGTTTGGGTTTGTTTTAAAAAAAAATGTATGAAATGCAACGTCCTTTCTATGCTTCTGGCTCACCTCTGCCTCCCTCTTGATGGTGTCCACTCTGCTAATGAGCTTGCAGTAGGCCTGGTAGAGCAGCAGCAGCTGAAAGTGCAGCTTGTACAGGCGGCGACACAACTCTAGCTCCTAAGCACACACAAAAACGCAAATTGCGGAGGTGAGGAAGATGTAAAAACGTACGAGCAGACGGCTGTGCGGGGTGAAATGGTTAACGAGGCCTGGAGTAGAGCTCCATCCGGATGTCGGGCGTTGAGAGTCTATTGCTAGCGGAATTAGTCGATTAGAAAAAGATCCATCACGGAGTGGCTGTCTGTATGAATGAGTCGATGATGTCACTAATTACAGGGGGTCCTCAGTTTGTGACAGTATGAACGTACCAGAATAAAAACGGCACACAATGAACTGGTTTGTGCATCAGTCTAAGGATACGTGGTCAAGCGGCACAAGAAGGTACACTTCACTTACTACCACCATATTTACAGGTTTTTCAAACATTTACTAAAGTTATGACATTACTAATGCATTAGCATAGTTTAGCTATTGCACATTCTGACTTTGATACAAATTCAAGTTACGACAATGAACTCCTTGGCCAAAAAGTACTGACAAAAAAAAAGTACTTAGATTCAGTAAGAACCTTTATAAACGGCCAAAAACTGATAAGAAAGGACTAAAAAAGACCCGAATACAAATCTGGCAAAAATATAGATGTCTATTTTTTGTCATTAAAAAAAAAAAAAAAAGTCTGAAATTGAAAAAAAAGGCAAATGAAGATAAAAAATTATGACAAAAACAATGGAAAAAAAAGAGAAAAAAACAACTTAGAAAAGTGAAATATCTGATGAGAACTTACTCCCAAAACGGCTATAAATCTAACAAAATCTACCCAAAAATATGAAATAAGCTCACAAAAATCTGGCAACAAAATAAAAAGAATGACAAAAAAATGAATAGTTTTGCCAGAAACAAAACACAAAAACAGATAAAACTCAAACAAAAATAATCACAAAACCTGAACAAAAATCAAACAACTGATACAAACTGGAGAAATTATTAGGAAAAAACAAAAACACCGCAAAGGCTGATACAAATGTGACAAAAAAGGACAAGGAGAACCGATAATGAGGAAAGTCAATTAAAAAAGTGGACACAATCAAACACAAAATGACCAAAAAATTGATACGAATTCGACAAAAAATATGGCAAAACTAAATCAGACAAAAAACAGATACGAATCTGAAAATAGTTGGACAAAATCAGACGAGACAAAAATATTACCACATCTAAAAAATAAAAATAAAGTTAAGACAAATGAGAAAAAGTCTGTCAAGCAAAAGGCAAAAAGATGACAACATTACGGCAAAAAATGAGAAATTCAACAAAAATCATGCAAAAAAAAATTAATTAAAAAAATGATAAAAAGTCAGACAAAAAGCTGACAAAATGCAACAAAAAACTGAAATAACCTGGCAAAAAGTAGGCAAATAAACAAAACAAAACTGACAATAAGTAAAATGGTGCATCCCTACGTAAAAATTGAGGTTATGTAGCCGCAACTGCAAGCGAACACCGTCACAAACTGAGGACCACGTGTATTCATCTGGGAGGGTACACAACTCATTTGAAAAGGGGGTGGAGCAGCAAACATGCAAAATCAAAATAACAAAAGAACCCCCCCCCCCCCCCCCCCAAATCCTCCTTGGTTCGTTCGAGCACCACAGGTCCTCCATTGGATCCAGGCAGCACAAATGATTTGTTGCCATTTGGGGGTAACAATATGATTGGATGAGCGCGTTCCATGTTACGTGGCCAATCAGGGCAGAGGTACAAGGGGGTGTGATGAGGATGGTTGATGTTGTCTATTAAAACAGGAGAACCACTTACTGCCAGACTCTCCATGTGCTAAGCAAGAAGAAGGTGACAAGGAGAAGGAGAGAAAGAGCAAAGAATTAGTTGGAATTCACACGCCGTTTGAGGGGGTGGAAAGAACTGCGTAAAAAATGTGTGCTTGACTTGATTTTAAGGAAACGTCGTTTCCCCACTATGTTAGCGTAAAGCTAGCAGACTCGCTAGGTTAATGATAATGTCAGTTATGTTGTAATACCTAAAATGAACATTTATGATAAAAACATCCTGAAGCAAGGATACTTCGCTTATCTTCAAACTACATTACCACATTTCTCAGCATGAGAAAGTTAACTTGAACATGGAGCTTCTAAGAAGAATTCATAAACAGCAAACACAATTTTGAGTTAAATTAGACAAAACTGAAAAAAGGCAGCACACTAACAAACATGACCAAAAAACACCCTGACAAAATACAAGTATTTTTAAAAAACATTTACACACTGTTTGAATAAAACTGTTAATAAAAACGTAGTAAAAAAAGAATACAAATCTGACCCCCAAAAATTACAATAAAAAATGTGACCAAATATTGCAATAATTTGAAAAATGTGACCAAATGGCAAAAAAAAAAAAAGTGACCAAATGGCCCAAAAAAAAGTCACGCCATACAAAAATCTGGCAACAGTTAACAAAAACATCAAACAAACAAAATTATGACAAAATTCAGGATTTTTTTTAAATGTGTCAAAAAAGATTTAAAAAAATACAGTGGGATAAAATGACAAATTCATTCCCCCCCAAAAATGTGAAAATACTGAAAGTAATAAAAAAAATCTGAACTGACAAATCTGAAGAAAACAACAAAAAATCCCAAACTGACAAAATCCAGAAAAAAATTGAAAAAAAAATACAAACAAAAAAAAGACTAAAACCTCATGCAACTATGATTTAAAAAAAATTGACAAAAACAATGACGAAAAAAAGGATAGCAAACGGACAAAAACCCTGATCAAAAAGTTGTGCAAAAAACAACAAAAATTGAGCAAAAATACTGAAACACAATATGGCAAACTGATAAACAACAACAAAGAAGTAACAAAACCTACTACCAGTAAATATGTGTGATTTTATATAACAACGTGAACATTTAACATTTCAACATGAAGCTTTTTGAAAAATTCATTTGCGGTAAATTTTGGGAATAATGGACGAGAACGTGACGCTGCTGGGATCAATCCGCAAACAAGCTTCAATGTGGGGGGTGTATGGGGGGTTGTGGCTTATAGTCTCAACTCTCAATTATATTTTGGCCTCTATATTCGCGAGTGGGATGTTTGTTTACTCAATGCAGAAGGCGGCTCGGCCTACCTGTGCTTGGGTGTTGAGCCGCTGGCAGATCTGTTTGTCCCCGAAGGTTTTCCTGCAGTTCTCCAGCCACTAGAAAAGCAGGAAGATGAAAGATGTTTAGGAGGGACGCTGGTGACGGTGGACTTTGATGGCCTGCATACATCAGCAGGGCTGCTCAGCCAGGGGATTCAATAAGAGCGTTGTACTTAACGTATTAAAACAAAACAGCCTGTTCAAGACAACGAGTGGATAACGGCTGCGTAGTATTTGACCCTGCGGGGGAGCGTGGTTTTCTCATTCAATTAGCGGCCACGCACGCCACCCTTGCAATCTCATCTCCCGAGCGCCTCCCCCTCACCAAAATCCCCCTCCCCGGCCCGTTCTAACTGATTTAGGAGGACCGCGGGGTTATTTTTAGCCCATGGCTGCCGCTGATGTGAACGCTGACGCACTCGTGAGGCAAGGCAAGGCCCATCGCGACGTGGATATGGACAGAATTTTTTGGTACGGTACAAAGGTGTGCGTACCCACAGTGGTGTGCAAGGGAGGGGGTCGAGGGGGCCATCCACCTGAGGGGGGCGTCGCCTACATCTACCAGCAGCCCCACCCAACCCGTGAAAATTTTTGAATGGGCAGCAACATATACCAGGCAGGTATCCACAAAAGCAGTAAAAAGTAAAAATAAATAAATACATAAATGAAAATTAAAAAAAGAATAGAGCACTCACGAGCTCCGCCGCCTCCCTCTTGGCGTTGTACGTGTCCAGGTGCTCTTGCAGCTCCAGCACGCTAAACTTGAGCGTCTCCAGCAGTCCGCACGAGACCAGCTAGGACAGAGAGAGACACGCGTGAACACCCGACCCCTGACCCGAGCACGGCGCGGGGGCAAAAGGCAAATGCGCAAAAGGCAAACTTGGGCGGCAGAGGCCTCACCGTCTCAGCGTCCAGCAGCACGGTGGGACACCGCGAGTGCGACGTCATGACCTCCAGGGAGCTGAGGAACTGATTGCCCATGCGCTGAAGCTTTTCGCCGAGGAAGTGGACGGACGCGTGTGTGATGGCGCCGAATTTCCTCTGAATGCTCTGGATAGGAAGAGTACAACGTATTAAGAAAAGCTATAGTCTCACATTTCTTGCCAGTGAGAAGGAAAAAAATGGAAGAAACAGGCGCAAAGGATTAACAATTAATCAAATTCAAATTGACATTGCAATATCATAGAATGTAATTTTCAAATTGCAAAGGCTTCAATACAGAAAAAAAAGGGCTATATTTTTTCTATATACTGTTGGCCTCTGCATACTCAAACTTAGGCACTCGCGGGTTATTTGCAGATTTTTTTTCCTCCAATATTTTAATACATTTTCACCAACGTTTTTCATGGAAATAGCATTATGAATGTTTATCAGCATTTTTTTCCATCCCCGGTGCATTCAATATGCATAATTTATACCCACATTTTCACTTGACCAGCCTGGTCCCTATACATTGTATATGTATAATTTATTTATTTATTTAGTGTCAACATTAGTTCAATGCTTAAGAAGTGCCGTCCACATGTTTACATTGCGTTTTTTTCATGAAATGATAAACTGAAGTACTAAAGACGCAGATTTGTTAACATTTGTTGTTGTAATCTGATTTACTCACTTCTGTTTATAACACACTTGTCTGGTAGAATTTTGTTGTCAGATGACCTGTGTTTCATATGAATTCATGGTTCATTTGTCTTTATTTTGGTGTAAACCTAATCTACAGAACCAAAACATTTAAATCTGATATTATTTATTTAAATGCAGATTAATTTATTGCTTTTGTTTGTTAAAAAAATAAATGGGGAAGAGGACCATGAAAAAAACAATTCCATATTAAAATGCAATTGCAACTTTGAAGGGAAAAAAAAAAAAAAAAAAAATCACGATTTTTTTTTAAAAAATTGTTCAGCCCTAGTTTGCTGTACATAAAATGGACTTAACTTCCAGATGGACTCGTTTACTTGAGTCTACTTTCCTTATGCACTATAGTTTGCCCGCCCACTCTACCTGAAAGAGCTGCGAGAAGACGTGGAAGGTGTAGACGGCGGACGATCCGTCGACGTCCGACAGCATCTGGTTGACGTGGCAGCGCCAGGCGTCCTCCTCGTCGTCGTAGGCGACGGGCTGGAACGCCGCCAGGATGGCCGACAGGAAGGGCGACGGTGGCGGCGAGGCCTGGGTCTCGGGGAAGCAGTCTGTATCACCTTCATCTTGGCTGCAACGACCCAAAGAAGAATAAGTAGTATGGAAAACAAACAATACATAGCTGGCATCGAGCCAAAACCTCCTATGTCACAATTTGGTAAATTTCAAATTTTTTCACGGATCTTATAATCTTGGTCAGTCCACACGCACGTTTTTATTTTATTTTTTTTAAACAAATTATTGACCCATCTAAAGTGTTAATAATGGCGTGCTCTCTTTGAACGGTCGAATCTTCATGTTTGTTTTGAAACAATCATTTTTTTGGCCTTTTTTGGAAAAACGCAGCTTGGAGGTACCGGGATTCTGCCCAACAGCAGCGATATATGCCTGTGAATATTCTTATATTCTCTGTCTACATGTTTTGCTACATCATTTGTTTGAATATTTGTTGCTTGAAGGGCTGTAGCATGGTGACACCAATCTACTCGTTAGCCTGTCTTTGGCGTTTTTCATTGTGTGTTAGCACTAAGCTAGCAAAAGTCAAATTTGGCTTAAATACACAATGTGTAAAGTTCTTTGTTTCGCTTCGTTTGACGATCTAAACTGTGAGTGGCAATAAACAGCTTGACGAATCTTCTTTAGACAAATTGTTCACTACCTGCCAAATCGCTGCTTGTAAGTTGTGAGTTGCGTGGGGACAAAAAAATTGTCCAAATGACATCTTATATCTAAAAAAAACGTACAAGTCGGGTCTCGTATCTCAAGGCACCACTGTACGAGTCAATGAAGTTACGAGCCAAGTAAACACGCAACTCAAGGTACCACTGGGCTGTAAGTATTTCTTGTGCCATTTTTCTTTGGTGGTGTTTACTGAGATTCTCTCTCATGTCAAATATGCGCCTTGGCTCAATATATGTTGCTCAACCCGGATGTAAACAAACGCTGGCTCACTTCATGATGGATTTGCTGCAGTGCTCGAGCACAACAACATGAGCTATTAGCCACTTAGCATCGCGCATTGCTCTCCCTCTCTCGCTCCGTTTCTCCCTCTCTGGCATACACACACACACACACGTATAAATGTAAATATATATACTGTATACAGTACTCACAGGCCCGTGGGACCAAAGAGCCTGAAGAAGCAGACGGAATACAAGTATCTGAAGCCGGCACTGCCGAGCACCGCCGCCGACACCGTCTCCGTCCTCATCCCCGCGCTCTCTCTCACTCGCTCTCTCTCTCATTGCTCTAGCGCAGTGCAGACAGCCTCCGCATATTCGCTCTGTGCAACTCGCGGCCTCACAGCAGCGAGGGGGTGGGGGGGGGTTTGAACAGTTGGGCGTAAATCCCCATGATGGTCTTGTGCTCAAATATTAGTGCCCCCCGCTGTCAGTGCACAATCACTCAGAGTGCACCCCAGCATCCCCCCCCCTGCAATCGAGCATCAGTCATGCATGCTTTATTGACAGGTGGCTCACAACGTGGACGGGCCACGGTGAGCTTGCGCTCTGCTCCTTCCTGTTGTTCCCAAGCCGGCATAAATTCCCAAACGGGCGACCGTCCTCCAGTCGGAATTGGCCCACCTTGAGAAGGAGGGAGGCCTTCGTCATTCAGGCCCACATGAGTGGGAGCCAGGCCAGAGGAAAGATTAACTGTCATGCCGAAGTGTTCAACGCAGAGAGCGGGCCAAAACAATGATGGTAAAAGCAGCGGAACCTCAACTCCTGCCAATGCCATGAAAAAGTGTTTTCCAATATTTGACATGAGAAAACTCTTATGGCAAACCACCAAACAAAAATGGTGCAAAAAAAAAAGTATAAACGGTGGTACTTTTATTTACAAGTTGAATTCATTCTGTGACCAAACACCTAAGTCCTAACTAGGGCTTTGAGCAATATGTATTTTTTTTAGGCATATGCCGATTCCCATATTTAGCTGAATAAAATTTTGAGTCATATTTTCTGTCTTCATGTGTTGCTCCGTTATTTGTTTTCAAGTATCCAGTGCTTGGTTATAACATGTGACGATTAATGCTAACCCTTATTATAACATGTGACGATTAATGCTAACCGTTAGCCTATCACTGGCAATTTCCATTATGTCTTAATATTAAGCTAGCAGGGGCATTCTTAAGCAATATTATTTGGTTGTTTTGAATACAGAACATGCGTACTATTTGTTTGATATGTAGTTTGACAGTAAATTTCAACTGGGAGGAGCATTAAACGCCCTGATGACTGTTTCTTAAAAAAATCTGCCCAACTGATGCTTGTTATGAATTGAGTGCTTGCAAGTCAAGGGAAAAAAAATTGGACAAACAACTCAACTCAAATCTAAAATAAACCTTGCAAGTCATGTCACTCTTATCTCAAGACATCACTGTACTGAAAAATGGATTAGTTTTATCATGTTATTATAAATCTATCAGAGATGAACAATGTTAAAGTGGCCCTGGCATCCTTCAATTTTTCTAACGTAGCCCTTGGAAGAACAAGTTTTGACACCCCTGTTCTACGCTAAAATGTCCATACATGTCTCGGTGGAAAACCATGTAAGGTTAAAATCCCAAATCCCAATAAACTCACCTGGACATGCCGGAGTAGTCGGCTTCCTCCTCCTCGCAGCGCTCATCTAGCTCCTTAAGGGCCTGAGTCACATCCTCCTCCCACACGGAGCCACAGGTGCTGTCCGGATCCGGGTCTAAGTCCGGGTCGAGGTCCGGCTTGGTCTCCGCTTCCGCCGGTGGGTACAGAGGCAGGACCGTTTGGGGATCCTCCTCACAGAGGGACCCCGGCGGAGTGTCTATGGCCGGCGGTGGAGGGGGGGCCGGATCCAGGTCCTCCCGAGACTCCATGGGAGCTTGCGCATCCGGGAGATTGCACAGGTCCGGACGGTCGGTGGGCGGAGGGGGCGCGCTGCCGAAGCCCGTGTCCTCGCTGACGCTGCTGCTCAGCTCGTCCGCCACAGTCGTCAGGCCGACGCCATCCTGCAACATCAGCGCATCGTACATCACCGGGGAGAGCAGACTCCAGACCGTCATTAAGGCCTTTACTTAAGAAACTGCCTCATCTCAATGATCCAAGGGGGACGTTAAAGAAACCATTTTTACTTCCTTCGTACGTTAACCTCTCCCGCGGGAAACCCACGAAAACGAGAAAGGATCAATAAACATGAGGCAATATTAATTTATCACGGAAAACGGCATTAGAAAGTGCACCCTGGTGCCAACAAAGCACATGAGGAAACGACCGGGGGGAAAGAAGGAGATAAATGACATCTCCGTTGAGTGATATTTTCAGTACTTCATAACGGTGTGCCGCAGCCCATCCCGACTAAATGGAAGAGAGAAGTTTGGTACATCCTGGAGCGGTTGCAACCCCAAAAAATACTTGAAAAAAATGTGACTGGCTAAAAGAAAACTTTTCATCCAGGCTCGAGTTTGCAGTAACTTGTGGAAAAAGATCACGGAAAAATCTCATGATATAGTGAAAAAAATCCACAATATAAAGTTGGATATGCCCTTAAAAGCTGCTATAGACACTGAGACCGCAAAAAAGTGATCTGCAATATGGCGAGGGTAAACTGTAGTATAAATTTCCATGATTTCTGATTCAAATCTAATGTTGCTCACAAAATATACAACAATCTAGTGCAATTGTACATGGTGGTGCGTAATAATACATGATGAGATGACTACACATTTACGTTACGCACAAACACATGAGAACATGCAAGCTACACACAGGAAGGCCGGAGCCCAGATTGGACCCTCAACCTCAGACCTGTGAGGCAGACATGCTAACCACTAGAACACCGAGCTCCCCTGACTTATGATGGTGATAAAGCAACAACACATTTACATTCTATAGCCGTGACCTGCTAAGAAATTTCGTAGCAGCATCCAATGAATCCAAACAATCAAATGAAAGCACTTGTTTTGAACGTTTTTTTTTTTTTGTCCCATTAAAAGTCTAATGCATTCAGCTAGGCCAGTGTGGCAGACGGCCAGTACATCACGGAGGAGAGACGGGCCGCTATATTACAGAAAGCTTTTAGAAAGTGGACGTCCTGCAAGGGAACGAGCCCGAGTATTGATGGTTTTTATCCGGGGGGCTCATTACGCTAAGAGCTGCGGCTGTGATGTCCTTGGGGTGACATTGAAAGCATTGGCTCCTTTGGGGAAAGCAAAAAAAAAAGTTGAGATTACATCCGGGAATACCCACTCTCGTCATTCATTCACACACATTCATGTTCAGAAAAGGAGATTCCTCCTATCGATAACATGCAATTCAGATCGTGGCCATTTGGAAATCCATGAAAACTAAACTTAATTCCTTGATATTTACTGGCTTGAATCCTAAGGGTTGAAAAATAAATTAATGGATGTTTACCGCAATACTAATGGCTAGCCCTGTTAGTTAAAAAGATTAATCAGCAAACTAACCGAAAACATTTTAATCACACAATTCACAAACATGCTGAAAAGCGTAGTAAAAATCAAACACATATTTTAAGAAACTATGTATTTATTTAATATACAGTATCAAGTGTATTGTAATTGTTGATGCTTGGGCTATTTTGAAAGAAACATTTTTTATAAACTACATTAACTTTTCCTTTTTATTTTATTTTTTTAAACTCATCCACAAAAGACGTGGACCATCTGTCCCTTCTAAAAATCGAAGTAATAAAAAAAGTTGATTTCTTGAACACAAATAACTAATTCGACTTGGTAAACATGGTCAAGACAATGCAAGAGGGCTCAGAAACAGAACACAGTATACTGTACATGCACATGTAGTCACCATGGTTAGTACATGTGACAATTTTCAGGAGGGTAGCTGTGAATGCCAGTCAGTGTGTTTAGTTAACAAGTGAGTGGACTCAAGCCCACGTGTCATACTCACACATGCGTTCCATGGCGGTTACGGCGGCGACGTCCGGTTCACAAGTGTTTAAATGGGAGGATTTCTTTCTTTTTTTTGTTGTTTTTTTTGTGGTTTTTGGAGGTCAGCAGTTACAGCTGACCTGAGGTGAGTTTTTCTTGCATTTCTCCCCCAAATCAAATGCGAAAGCCCCACCACACTCATTATCACCCAAAAGGGGGGAAAAAAAGAGAATAAAAACAGCAAGTGCTACACCACCAAGGAACGGAGCAGAAAGAAGAACATTTTTATAAAAGCAGTAAAAGTGGAAATAAATGAGCAGCCAAGCACCATCCCGACCAGTGCCGCCATGAATGATAAGAGTTCAAGTGAAGAGTTGAAGGCAAAAAGAGACAAGCTAGAAAGCACCCCAAGAGCACCACAATTTGTCACTGCTCCCCACTGATCGCACCTCAGGCAGCTGGCTGCTGGTGCTGTCTGAGCGGGCCGTCTCCAATGCGGGGCTATCCGGCCGTGGGAAGGCGGCCGGACGACGGAGAGGCGCCAGGGCCGAGGCCTCCTCAGCAGGGGTGCAGCCCGACGACTCGTGGGACTGATGCAGGGAGTCCACGTGGTTGGATGCCGTGTCGTCCGTGGCTGAGTCGCTGTTGAGCTGGGGAGGAAGGGGAAGATATTTTCAGCGAGGGTTAGCTGCTACAGTCTGAGCATGCGGATTATGTGGACAAAAGCACTGGGACAAGAGGCCTTTTCAACCACAGGAAGGAGAAATGGAAGGGAGTTTCAGATTTTCTGAGACGTTTTATTTTGCATTAATTTTACAGTCGTTTTAATAAACCAATTTGAGGTTTCAGTTACCTCAGTAAATAAATTCATTGTACAAAACATCAAATTACTAGTACACAATATTTAATTATTTTATATGTAATTATGACTTCATTATAATTAATGACATTTAAAAAAAATATTAAAATAGGTTTATCCATTTAAATGTTTGAAAAACAACATAGTTTATGATGTACAGGTAAATTATAAACAAGCAACGACCTGTATCAAAAACGTCTCTCAAGGCACCATCGTTTTTGTTTTTGTTTTTTTTTTAAATAAGAAAGGACATTTATTTATCCATTTCTTATGAATATTGGTACCTGTTTTGTTTTGTTTTAACTGTTCTTGTTGTTTCAGCTAGGATTGTTTTCCCAAGTGCTCTATAAATTATGAATAAATTATGAATTTGTGTACAAAGACTCATTAACCCTTTCATGCATGAATTATGATAAGGTACTTCAGGATTTTTTTTTAACATCCTTTCATAAAGAAGAAAGCAACTTTTGAATAGCCGTCCACTGTATTGACCATGGTCCTGGCAAGGTTAATATTCGCTCATTATACTTTTCAGCTTTCCTTCAGCTACTACGCCGTACTTACCAACCAGAAAGTGTGTGTGGGGGGGGCAACAGAGAGCTTAAAGAGGAGCGAGTTACAACCGCCACAGCAGAGGTTCATAGAAGGGAGACCACCAGCCAAGAAGCAAGCAGCAAGCCCCTCGCGTCCACACAGCTCCAGTTCAACACGCACTCAAGAGCACATACGCAGGTGTGAGGAGCATGGCAGGTTGGGGGGGGGCGGAAGAGGAGGGGTTGGGGTGGGTTGATTTTATGGATCTGATTAAAGTACGACTTACGCGGCCAGAGCGGCTGAGAATCTGGCTAGCGCTCAGTACCTCCTCCTCGGACGACTCGTCCGTGTCCTCGTGGTTGGTGAGGTTGAGGCTGGGCGTGCTGCCGGCGTACTGACACTCCTGCAGAGACGGCGTGTCCCCCTTGTCCATGCTCTCCAGGGACCGCCGCCGGACGCCCCAGTTGAAGTTGTCCATGCTCTCCCCCTGTGGGACGGTCGTGGGTACAGCAATTAGGCCGAGCGGAAAATAGGGAGCTGGCGATACAAATGCATGACACTTACACACACACTGTGCGTTTCACTATGAGCCACACACACACACACCTGAGAAACTAACAAAATCAAGATGAAGTAAAGCATAGTTGTGATTGTATATCAAAACAAAAATAACACAAGACACAGGGACACCAGACAAGAGTGCAAAAGACATCCAAAGCAGGGTACACATATACTGATAATTGGGTCCGATTTTAGATTTTTTTTTTTTTTTTAAGCTTTCCCTTCAAATTCAGCAAAGGATTTATTATCGCACCTCTAAAATGTTATCCTTAGAGATTATACTGTGGTGTGGGGTGTGTTAAGAGTGATTTTCCTGCCTCAATCTTTTTGAAAAAACTGTCAGGACTGACGGTTTGACCCCTTGCGATGGCTTATGTGTGCGGTCCATACTAAGCAGGGGTGAGCCACATGCGTCATTACTGAGACGTCAAACAGACCGGTAGCCAGGTTACTGTTGCTGGACAGAAATTGAACAGTTGTACAACGTGGCAACAATAAGTCATTCAGAACAATAAAAATGACAAGAAGAGTTTACCACTGCGGTGTTAAAGGTTGCCACCCCTAGCCTAGCTGTTTCAATTTTATGCAGTTTGGATGCCCTGTGTCACTGTACTGCCTCCCAGAGGTCAGTCGTAGTACTACGGCAGACAAGATTACATGCGGGACCGACACGGCAAGAGCTTTTGTGAGCTACTCCAGATTTTGATAATTGACTGGGATGTTAAAACGGAGTACAGGTGTACCCTACTTGAGCTGCTCACAGACTTACCTGCAACTCCTTGTGGCAAAAGAAGAGAAGGAACAAGGGTGTTATAAGACACTCAGGACAACCAAGATACACGCTAAGTACAAACACGGTCAATCTCCTCATGTGACATAAGAGGATTAATTGGATTGAGTCAACAAGGGGGGAAATTGGATGAGTCACATTTCCAGAAAAAGATGTCAGCGAATTCCCAGTATGCCGGGGGTGAAATTAGTCAGTGCACGAATTTGTGTGTATTTTCTCACCTCGGCGTCCTCCAGCTCAATATCCAAGAAGTCAAAGTCTTTAAATACGCCAAACTGCTGCTCGCTGCCCAGCTCCTCTGCCTGTGCCTCTTCCTCTCGTACCACCTCCTCCACGGTCGGGATCAGGCTGGTCTGCTGGTCGGCCGAGTCCAAGTCCTCGCTGGATGAGAAGACCACCTGCGTTGACGGGCGAAAGGACAAAGACACAGTTGTACAGTATCCCTAAAACTGACTACACACCTCATGTTTTTAAATATGTTTTTTGGGCACAGCACAAATTTGCTACAATGTACAGTAGTCGGTCTACAGATTGTATAACTGTTAATGTACTGTCCCCTCGAAAATCACTCAGCACACAGCCATTAATGTCGATACCCCTGCGAGCACAGCTGATCCCTGCATACTTCTGGTTCAGCACTCAGGGTTTCACCTATTCACTGATTCTGTTTTAAATATTTTTCGATTCAAAATTCTTTATATTTTTCTTTTAGGGTTTTTTGGGGGGAGATTTTTCTAGGAAGGAACCCGTTTTTTTGTGCAAAATGCATATTAGATGTTTATCAGCATTGTTTTAAGAAGTTTGAGGAGTTCATTTAAAATATATTTTTTTCAATGTAAATTATGCGCGGATTTTCATGGGCCAGCCTGGACCCTATCCCCTGCAAACGGCAGGAAAGCGGGGTTAGCTTTACAACCTTAAATGAAAATGTCCAAATTGAGCCTAACTAGCCATGTTATATGATGATCCGAATTCAGTAGTTAAACTATTCAACACAAACCACCTTCGCATAAGACGCATCAATATAATTAACTGGGCAGACTAGCCTAGATGACATGCTGCTTCAAAATTATGTGACCCATGGACAAACATGCGCAATAGCACTTTATACAAACTGTTTTAAGTAGTTAAACTCACCTTTTGGCTTTTACATACTATAATGAATGCTAGGGAATGCAGGCAAATTGTAACGGCCAGGTAGAATACACAAACTACTAGTAGCATTGGGAGGGAACCAAAAACTACTCTGACTGTCCACTCGGCCCGTTCAATGATCTCAAACACAGACAAAAAAATGCTCTTAATGAATTAAACCTAACAACAACACCACTATGAGTCCATCAGATGTCACCAAAGTAATACTTCTATTGTTTGGGCGCAAGCACAAAAACAGTGAATAGTCAATATTTTGGAAGATTCAGAAAAAGAAAGATCTGTGAAATCCGTGTATATGAGAATTCGTGAATACCAAACTGCATATGTGCGGGAGTTCACTCCATGCGAAATTGACCTAGACCTTGTTGGAAGTCATAAGAGTAGGAGAGGAGTCTTACAGATGGATTTTTGGGAATGCCGGACTCCGGACCGCACAGACACAGAACATTCATAAGTCTCTCTCTGGTTCGCCTCTGCAAAAACAAAAATGAAGGGAACATTTAAAATCCAGCTGTTGGGGGGTTGTGTACCGTTTTTTTTTCATTTTTTTACCTGAGAGAGTTGCGGCCTCTTCCAGCTAACCGGCACCAGGCCGTTGGAATTGGATCCGGAGGACGTAGACGACGTACTCCTGGTGACAGCGTTCAGCTGCGGTTTCCCGTTCCGACCGGCCGCCGTGCGCTGATCACCATACTTATGTCCAATGATGGGCGTCTAGAGTCACATGATTATTAGTGAGACTTACTTGTACCTCTGCGAGTAACTGACACCTCCCCCGAAAAAGGTGTGCCTATAAACACCACAAGACGGTGGCGAGTACTGTTTTTTAACTCGGCATGGCGATGGCCTGTTTAATTTTTTCAACATAATTCGTTGTAATCAAGATGCAACAAGATGGTACCAAAGCACTACATTTATTTTAGAAAGGGATTTTTTTTTTTTCAGTGAATAACAGAGCATAGGTTTGTGAGTACTGTATATCGTTAAATGGTTGATGAGAACGGATATGTTTTGATAGCATGAACCAACGCAAGCTAGCTCCAAAACAACATCATGCCACATGTATCGTGATTTTTTTTTCTTCATTTCAGAACAGAACAGTGTGAGCACTTTAGCTGCCTCTGAACAACAGAATAAAAATAACCTCTGAGATGTCAAAGTGGAAGTCCAGCGTCTTCCCAGGCAGCTCCTTGGAGGAGTTGTTGAATATGCGCGTGAAGGCGATTTCCGGCGAGCCGCACGACTCGCTGCTGTACGAACGTTGCACGTCGTCAGGCACCACCAGGCTGGCCGAGCGGGACACCACCAGCTTCAGAATGTTCTGCGCCTCCTTCCAGTGAGGGCTCTGGAAGGAAACACGAGAGAGGAGAGGCAGCTGAGGGCAGGTGAGCCGAGTTTTGGGTGGAATTAAGGAATGTGAAGGGAAATATTTTCACCGATCCCTGCCCCTGGCTCACAGCAGTTAAAACAGCAAACCAGTACATCAACAAGATTAAACACAAAAGGGAAAAACTAGAACAGAATTAGGTGTAGGAGGTCATAGCGTGCGGTGGTTTTAACTGTAAAAGAGATGATAAAAAGTTACTAACATCTAGCAAAAAAATGACAAAATTATAAAACTTAAATGAAACAAACATCCGGCAAAATGTGATATAAATTGAAAAAAAAACATTTAAGAAAACTAACAAAAACAAATATGTGACAAAAATCCAACAAACACCGCCAAACACCTGACAAAATAACAAAACATGGACACAATTCATGAAAAAACTGACAAAAACTGAGAAAGAAAAATACTAAAATTAAAAAAAAAAAGAAATGGAGAAAAATCTGAAACTTTGAAACTCATATCTGATAAAAAGCTGACAAAATTTGAAACAAAGAACTATGGAAAAACGTGACCAAAAACACCCTGTTTAACAGCTAGAAATCTGGCAAAAATCAAGACCATACTGCAATTGGAAGTGAAGTACGAATTGTTATTATCATTGGAGTGCATTTTATTGTATTGCTATTCACGACAGGACTTGGTCCCTATCCCCCATGTGAGCCGCATACTACAAAGGCACTAAATATGAATTGGTCACTTGTGTCAAACGGCGTTTTATTAGTGTGTGGTGTAGGCTGACCTGAACATATTTGCCTATGATCTTCATTATCTCCAGGTTGAACTGCTTGACTGGCGCAGCCGAAAGGTCAATATGACTCAGCAGGCTGTAGATGATCTGCAGCAACGACTGCTGCATGCCGGGAAGGCCCTTCTCCAGCAACTAGCAACAAAACATTCGGTTAACCACGAACGCACACAGGCACGGCTGGGTGGAGTCTTTTTTCGGCGCACCTCGGCCAAGTAGGTGACCAGATTGAGGGTGATGTCGGCGAAGGCGTCGTGCACGTAGCGGCACACAACGTTGATCCAGTTGGCGCAGTCACGAGAGTAGCTGTGCGTGCTGTATAGGCTCATCATGTGCGCCAGGTTTGAGAGCGTGGCCGACTTGTCGTCGGCGCACAGTTTGGCGATCTTGTCCGCCGTCTCCTTGCAGAAGGCTGTGGGGCTGTCAAAGTGCTGGATGAGGTGCGGCAGCAGGCACAGGATGTTCAGTGGGAAGCCTGTCGTGGGGGCATGACCAATATGATTTTTAAAACAAAAAAACCCTGGCTCGGCTATAGGATCTAGGCTAAAGGACAAAAATCAGACCAAAAAATACAACCAAAAGTGACAAAACCTGCAAAGCGGCTAACAATATTACAATTAACTGCCAAAATGTGTAGCAAAAAAACGAGAAAAAACATGACAAAAACAAAAAAATTGTAAAACGGCGAGAAAAAATTACCAAAAAACAACCCAATTGGCCAAAAAAACCTTCCAAAATTAAATGTTAAAAATCCTGAATCTTAAATAGCTGAAAAAACTATGTGGCAAAAAAGAAAACCCCCAAAAAACCCAAAATTAAGTTGGGGAAAAAAAAAAAAACAATCAACAATCAGACAAAAAAATGACAAATAACCCTGACAAACAAGCATTTTGTTACTAATATCTGTTGCAACAAGTGTGACAACCATTGCTGTTTGCGTTGCCGCAGTGGGCACGGGCACCGGCCCAATGCGACAGAGGATCAAGTTGACTTGCCTGCCAGATGCGAAGGGTCGACGAGCGTGTGCCTGGAGACGCTGATGAGCTTGCTGAGCAGTTGGATGGTGAGCTCCTGCGTGGCCGTGGAAGTGAAACCCTTGAGGAAGAGCTGCAGCAGTCCCGGGAAACTGTACCACTTGAGCTTGGCCTGGATCCTCTCCAGATGCTCCCTGTTGTCATCCCGCTCCAGAGGCAGCTGTCCCAGCAGCTTGTTGAGCAGCCGCAGCGCCAGCAGGTACTCAAACTCATAGTCCGACTCCAGCAGCGAGGCGGCGATCCAGAACACCGTGGCCATGAGGTTGGTGGGGTCCACCGGGGGGTCGGCGTCACGGCCCGGCCCCCCGCCGCCACCCGGCCCCCCGCCGCCACCCGGGCCCCCGCCGCCACCCGGGCCCCCGCCGCTGCCGCCCAGCGCAGATAAGCTGCGGGTGCGCGCCAGGTTGCCGTGGCTGCCCCCGAGGCGGTCGGCCACGTCCAGGGTGTTACTGCGCCGTCGGTCCGCTTTGCGCTCGCCCATCAGACTGGCTCGCAAGGAGTTGCTGCGGTTGTGCACGCAATGGAACAGCCCGCCGCTGCTCAGGTTGAGCTGGCCCGTGCTCTTCCTGTTGGCCGCGAACTTGGGCCACAGCAGCTGATCGCAGGTGGAGGTTCTGAAAGGGACAAAAACACATTAAGCGCTAA
This sequence comes from Filicampus tigris, assembly GCF_054856515.1. Lineage (NCBI taxonomy): Eukaryota > Metazoa > Chordata > Actinopteri > Syngnathiformes > Syngnathidae > Filicampus > Filicampus tigris. The sequence goes on from NC_141228.1 coordinate 17,110,249, forward strand.
GAAGATGAGGCCAGCACGAGCGCACAGGAATGACAGGACGTACTGTACTAAGGCGGTGAGGAGGTCGTAGTTTTTGACAGTGTCCGCAAGTGTGTCGATGCCAGACTCCAGTGTGAGAAGAAGTTCAATGACAAAGCCCTGAGGAGACAAAAATAACAATTAACGACTCACATATCTGAGCATTGAGCCCGTGTACAGTGTCCAATAAGCACTAAGTAAACTAACTTTTCAATCAGACTGGATGACGGCCTGTCTAAAAGAAGCTCCTCCCCTCACTTAACAGGCTCTTTTCACTGAAATACCACCAGATGGCGCCACAGCAATACAAGTCTAAAAGGTCCTGACCTGAGCCTCCTCTCCAGGGTCACCCACAGTCTCGACCAGCCTGGACAGAATGTCGGACAAGGTGGCGGGAGTGAGCGGCTGCTTGAGTGCCCGGAATATCTGGAAGGAGCGGCCGGCGTAGTGGCGGGAGGAGCACGAGAGTGCCGTCTGCAGGGCCACGTCGCTCAGTAGCGAGTCGAGCTGAAAACCTAAAGGGAGGGACACACACCAAAAATTTTAAACTCCTGGCAAGTAAAAGCAGGTACAGTCAATTACTGTTTAATATAGGGAAGAGTTTTTTTCTTTTAATTGATACTGTAAGCTGCAGTAATAGTGATGTTTATGAAAAGGATAAAGAATATATGCATGTGAGTAATGTTATATAGTCTGTATGCTTGTTTGAGTTTAAATATCCAAGGGTTATAATAAACAGCAACATCAATGCTTGTTGCGGGGCGAACACTGCTTAGACAAAACGCACCTGGCTGGGAAAGTTTGAATACGGTCATAACGTGTCGGACAAACACGCTCAGCTGCTCAGCGCTTTTGATGTTCGGGTTCTTGGGCGACACATCCTCGTGGTTCCAGAGTGGTCCGCGCTTCCTAACAGACATACAGAAGGGAGAAATAAAAAAATTAAAATGAAAAAAAAATATATTGAATGCCCAGCTGAATTTCCAAGTTGGCTGTCAAAGAAATGAAATCTGGCAAAAAACTGTTAAAAATCTAACAATAACAGACATGATCAGATGAAAAATTGACAAACCTGGGCAAAATACGCACATCCAGCAAAAAAAGAAAAAAAAAGAAAAAACGGATACAAATCAGACAAAAATAGTGCAAAAATGGACAAAACTGACAAATGAGGTTAGAAAGTGACAAATATGGCAAAACTGATCAAATCTGAAAATAAATGACTCATAAATGGGAAAAAAAGAAATTGCAAAATCTGACAAAAATGATAAAAAAATAAGACAAAAACTTCCAAAAACGACCAAAACTGTAAATACAAAATGACAAAAAAAAAATCCTTAATAATCTAAAAAGAAAAATGTCACAGACCCTAACAAAAACAGAAAAATCTGACAAAACATGGACAGATTCTGCCCCAAACAAATCTGACAAAAAACGATAAATATATGACAAACCTGACAAAAATGAACAAATAGCAACGGCACTCTGTGGTAAACCTAGAACCCCCACCTCAAATTGATGAAAAGGCGTTTCTCACCTGGAGGTGATGAACTCCATGAGCGCTTTGACCTTCTCGTCCTTTTCGGCCGTGGCGTCCACCTCGCTGAGGATGGAGGGGGATGTGTGGGACAAGTGGGACAGGTGGGACAGGGACGAGCCGCCGGCACCCAGGCTGGAAGACGTGGAGCTGAAGCTCAGGCCCGAGTCCGTCACCGGCGACGGCTGACAGTCGGGCAGCAACTCTTGCACGCCTGCACAAACACGCAACGTTACATACACCTACACACAAACACAGCGTCTCAGGTGACATTTGTAGAGAAGGGACCTGTGAAGTGGAACTCAGGCGGGGGCGGCTTGACTGTGAGCACCCTGGGGTCGTTGAACTCCCTGTTGCGGAGGAGCACCATGGCGACGCCCTGAACGCTGCTGTTGGCGCCCTGCACGATGAGCAGGTGTAGGAGGAGGCGCTTGCAGTGCTCGTACACCTCCGGGTGCTGATGGTCGAACCC